>NC_138771.1:508992915-509730944 GCF_965119305.1 Pelophylax lessonae | reverse complement strand
CAGCCATACACTTTGTATGGCTGAATTTGCACCGCATCCACAGTAAACTCGCACATGAGGCTTTTTTTTTGCTGCAGCAGAATCGAATCGCATGGTGGTTCACACTTGTGCGATCCGATTCTGTGCAAACTTGCAGATCGCACTGCGATATGCGATCAAACTGGGGGTGTCATTAACTTTTAATTGACACCCCCTGCGTATCGCATATGGCGGTGTGAACTGCCAGAGGTGCAGATGCGATGCGGGAACACGCTGTATATTCGCAGTGTTCCTGCATGGCACAAATATGAACCGGCACTTAGTCCCGATTTACACTGGTGCGATGGGGGAAACCCTGCGATTCAGTGCCGGTTCCCGCATTGCACCAGAATTGCACACTGGTTCACACTGAGATCTGCGAATCGCTGGGGATGTCAATGTAAGGTTAATGACACCCCCAGATTGGTTCAAAGATCGCAGTGCGAACTGTGAAATGATACAGGAATCAGATCGTGTAGGTGTGAACATCAATGTGATCCGATTCCAGTGCAGGCACAAAATAGGGACCTGCACCATTTTGGTGCAAATGCGATGCGATTTCAGCCTTACAGTTTGTATGGCTGAAATCACATCACAGAGACATCGCATGTGATCTGGGCAGTAATGTGGTGTGAATCACATGCGATGTCTGGCATCACACAAGTGTGAACCAGCACTTAAAGTGGTATTAACCAGTTCTGGACCAGAAGGATTTGCCCCCTTAATGACCAGGCCATATTTTGCGATTCGGCACTGCATTACTTTAACTGACAATTGCGCAGTCGTGCGACACTGTACCCAAATAAAATTGATGTCCTTTTTCCCACACATAGAGCTTTCTTTTGGTGGTATTTGATCATCTCTCCATTTTTTTTTTTTTTTGTGCTGTACACAAAAAAATAGCGACAATTCTTAAAAAAAAAACTATATTTTTCACATTCTGGTATATAACATTCCCCCCCAAAAAATGTAAAAATCTAAATTTTCGATCCTTTTAGTCCAATTTGTTTTATGCTACATATTTTTGGTAAAAGAAAATTGCAATAAGCGTATTTCGATTGGTTTGCGCAAAAGTTATCGCATCTACTAACTATGGGAAAGATTTATGTCATTTTTAATTTACTTATTTTACTAGTTATGGCGGTGATCTGCATTTTTTTGCGGTACTGCGACATTGCAGCGGACAGATCGGACCCTTGACTGACATTTTTGACACTTTTGGGGTTACCAGTGACATTACTACAGTAATCAGTGCTATACATATGCACTGTTATGATAATGACACTGGCAGAGAAGGGGTTAACCCAGGGTGATCAAAGGGTTAAATGTGAGCCTAGGGGAGTGATTCTAACTGTGGGGGGGGGCGTGACTTCTGAAATTACCATAGAGACCTGTGATCCTACATAGAAGGATCACAGGCTCTCGCGATCATTCCAGGGAGAATGGTCAGCTGTGTTTACAACAGCCGACCGTTCTTCTCTCTCAGTGGGGAACGATTGCGGGTGCCCATCAGCATTTACGGCCACCTGTCCCATGGATCGTCATCCCTGCTGCCTAGTAGGGGAGCGCGCCAATGGCAGCACATGCTTGCCCCCCAGCACCACGCGCGCGATTGACAAAGAGCTATGTTGTTTTGCGCAGCCTAGCCAGCCTGCCACAGTAAAACTGCGGCGGGCGGTTGGCAAGTGGTAAAGCAAAGCAAAATATTTATTGTACTGCAGCTTACTAGTTCTTAGATGGGTGGCTGCATTAGTTTTCTTTCTTGCTTTTAGGTTTTCTCGCTTTTGTTTTAACATACTGATCCTGCTAGTAAGTCAATCGTTTTTTAAAAGAACTAGCCATCTTGCAGATGTAGCAGTTAGAGGGTTGAATAAAACCATTTAACACTGACAAAGGGGTGAAGTCAGGGGCGGAGCCAATGGGGGCGGCAAAATTAAGTTTTGCCTAGGGTGTCAAAAATCCTTGCACCGGCCCTGTTTACACTTATAATAATGTGTATTGTACTTCATGAGCTAGATGACGGCAAGTCTGCCAGTTATTAGCTGCAGTTATTTAACCCTCCTCTTATGTTAGAATTCCGTTACTATCCATGATGTTAGGGTCAGTTTTGACCCGTGTTTTAAATCAGCCATAAAATACCCTCTGAATAATTATTTATCATCAAATTTGTTTCTTACCTCTTGGTTACCTTGTTAGGCTTCTTTATCCTTGAAAAGATTGGTTTTAATATTTTTGGTGTGACCCCTAGACCTTTCTTTTGATAGCATACCTCTCATTGTCAAATTTAAAAAATGGTAAAATAAAGTCAGCAACTCTGAAATGAATTTGTCCTATGTTTCTTCACTTTATTTAGAGAAGCAGACAAGCAGGAAAAGAGATAGGCCCCTCCCTAACTACAGCTCATAGGGTTGAGAGGGGATTGGCTGTCACTGTTACTAAGCAGAGAGAGTGTTTATGATTTCAGTTTTGGAACTTATTAGTGTCCTAAAATCCTATATTATAACTGGGTCAGAATTGACCCTAACACCATGAACGTCTTAATTTTCACCACAGTATTTTATAATTTAGTGAAAAGGATTATTTTTCTATTACATTGTTTAAATAGAGGTTCCTGACAAAGTAAAAAAATCTTGATGCAATAAACAAATTTATGTGATACTTATAGACATTCAAAACCTGAAAACGGGTCAGTTTTGACCCTAACACAAGAGGAGGGTTAAATCACTGTCATCTATTAGTTACTAGTGTGAAAGTAGAATACTGTTTGTGCTGGTAGTTACTTAGATATGTTCATTATGTTTCTGTACACAATTTCATCTGCATATGATAATGTAATCAGGCACCTGACCTGGTGGGATATATATTCGGTGTGTTCAATACATGTTCTAGATCTTATACAAGCTATTCGCGGGTAGTTTTGTATGGGGGCGGCCAGAATATCTGAATATAGGAAGCTGTATTCTGACGAAAAAAGCACACAAGCACATTGTAGGGTCGCAATTCCATTACAGTGGTGTTGGGCTTTAATGCGGGTGTAAGGATAAGCAATTAGTTAATAACCATTGGTGATTATTTGCAATAAATTTTGACTCAAAAATAATCATCTAGCGTATAAAAAAAGATTACTTTCAGCTGGATTTGGATTCAGTTGATTTCTCCAAAACGCAATTAATTATAATTTTATCAATGATTGCATTGCTGAATGTATAACTAGCAAGAGCTAGAAAATTCTGAATAAACCCTCTGCTCACTGTTATACACCCCTACATATTTTTGCAAATTTTTGCATAAAAACAGTATTTCTTAGCGACACCCCTTTAGAACCCTGTATGATTATATAGTCAGGTCCATAAATATTGGGACATCAACACAATTCTAATCTTTTTGGCTCTATACACCACCACAATGGATTTGAAATGAAACAAACAAGATGTGCTTTAACTGCAGACTTTCAGCTTTAATTTGAGGGTATTTACATCCAAATCAGGTGAAAGGTGTAGGAATTACAACAGTTTGGATGTGTGCCTCCCACTTTTTAAGGGACCAAAAGTAATAGAACAATTGGCTGATCAGCTGTTCCATGGCCAGGTGTGTGTTATTCCCTCATTATCCCATTTACAAGGAGCAGATAAAAGGTCCAGAGTTCATTTCAATTGTGCTATTTGCATTTGGAATCTGTTGCTGTCAACTCTCAATATGAGATCCAAAGAGCTGTCGCTATCAGTGAAGATAGCCATCATTAGGCTGAAAAAACAAAACAAACCCCTCAGAAAGATAGCAAAAACATTGGGTGTGGCCAAATCAACTGTTGGGAACATCCTTAAAAAGAAAGAACACACCGGTGAGCTCAGCAACACCAAAAGACCTGGAAGACCACGGAAAACAACTGTGGTGGATGACCGAAGAATTATTTGCCTGGTGAAGAAAAAACCCTTCACAACAGTTGGCCAGATCAAGAACACTCTCCAGGAGGTAGGTGGATGTGTGTCAAAGTCAACAATCAAGAGAAGACTTCACCAGAGTTAATACAGGGGGTTCACCACAAGATGTAAACCATTGGTGAGTCTCAAAAAAACGGAAGGCCAGATTAGAGTTTGCCAAACAACATCTAAAAAAGCCTTCACAGTTCTGGAACAACATCCTATGGACAGATGAGACCAAAATCAACTTGTACCAGAGTGATGGGAAGAGAAGAATATGGAGAAGGAAAGGAACTGCTCATGATCCAAAGCATACCACCTCATCAGTGAAGCATGGTGGTGGTAGTGTCATGGCGTGGGCATGTATGGCTGCCAATGGAACTGGTTCTCTTGTATTTATTGATGATGTAACTGCTGACAAAAGCAGCAGTATGAATTCTGAAGTGTTTTGGGCAATATTATCTGCTCATATTCAGCCAAATGCTTCAGAACTCATTGGATGGCGCTTCACAGTGCAGATGGACAATGACCCGAAGCATACTGCGAAAGCAACCAAATCATTTTTTTAAGGGAAAGAAGTGGAATGTTATGCAATGGCCAAGTCAATCACCTGACCTGAATCCGATTGAGCATACATTTCACTTGCTGAAGACAAAACTGAAGGGAAAATGCCCCAAGAACAAGCAGGAACTGAAGACAGTTGCAGTAGAGGCCTGGCAGAGCATCACCAGGGATGAAACCCAGCGTCTAGTGATGTCTATGCGTTCCAGACTTCAGGTTGTAATTGACTGCAAAGCATTTTCAACCTAGTATTAAAAAGTGAAAGTTTGATTTATGATTGTTAATCTGTCCCATTACTTTTGGTCCCTTAAAAGTGGGAGGCACATATACAAACTGTTGTAATTCCTACACCTTTCACCTGATTTGGATGTAAATACCCTCAAATTAAAGCTGAAAGTCGTCAGTTAAAGCACATCTTTTTTGTTTCATTTCAAATCCATTGTGGTGGTGTATAGAGACAATATTTATGGACCTGACTGTATATAAACACTGTTCAAAAACATTAAAGGATCACTTTTTAATCAGAGTATAGAATCAAGTCAATTGAACTCCTGGGATATTGATCTGGTCAGTTACATAGCAGAGGGGGCAGTTTAAGCTGCTTTGGTGTTAATTAAATTAACAACAAGTGCACTAGATGGGCAACAATGAGACAACCTCCAAAACAGGAATGGTTTTACAGGTAGAGGGCACTGCCATTTTCTCCCTATTCATCTTTTCTGACTGCTTTTCACTAGTCCTGCATTTGGCTAGGATCAGTGTCACTACTGGTAGCATGAGGCGATACCTAGACCCTATAGAGGTTGCACAAGCAGTCCATCTCCTCCAGGAGGGCACATCAATATGTTCCATTGCCAGAAGGTTTGCTGTGTCTCCCAGCACAATCTCAAGAACATGTAGGAGATTTCAGGAGACAAACAGTTACTCTAGGTCTAGGCTGGACAGGTCTGTAGAAGGTCCTTAAAAAACCAGCAGGACCGATATCTGCTTCTTTGTGCAAGGATGAACAGGATGAGCACTGCCAGAGCCCTACAAAATGACCTCCAGCAGGCCACTGGTGTGAATGTCTCTGACCAAACAATCAGAAACCGACTTCATTTGGGTGGCCTGAGGGCCTGACGTACAATAGTGGGCCCTGTGCTCACTGCCCGCCACTGTGGAGCTCAATTGGCATTTGCCATTGAGCATCAGAATTGGCAGGTCCGCCACTGGCACCCTGTGCTTTTCACAGATGAGAGCAGGTTCACCCTGAGCACATGTGACAGACATGAAAGGGTCTGGAGAAGCCGCGGAGAACATTATGCTGCCTGCAACATTGTTCAGCATGACCGTTTTGGTGGTGGGTCAGTGATGGTCTTGGGAGGCAAATTCATGGAGGAATGCACAGACCTTTACAGGCTAGGCAATGGCACTCTGACTGCCATTAGGTATCAGGATGAAATCCTTGGACCCATTGTCAGACCCTACGCTGGTGCAGTGGTTCCTGAGTTCCTCTGGTGCACGACAATGCCCGGCCTCATGTGGCGAGAGTATGCAGCCAGTTCCTGGAGGATGAAGGAATTGACACCATTGAATGGCACTCATGCCCGTCTGACCTAAATCTAATAGAACGCCTCTGGGACATTATGTTTTTGGCCCATCTGACGCCGCCAGGTTGCACCTCAGTTTGTTCAGGAGCTCAGTGATGCCCTGGTCCAGATCTGGGAGGAAATACCCCAGGACACCATCCGTCGTCTCAATAGGAGCATGTCAAGACGTCCCAGGCTGCATTCAAGCATGTGAGGGCCATACAAACTACTGAGTACCATTTTGAGTTGCTGCAGTGAAATTTCAGCAAAATGGACTAGCCTGCTGCATCATTTTTCACTTTGATTTCTGGGGTATCTTTGAATTCAGTCCTCTGTAGGTTGATCATTTTAATTTCCATCAAATGATGTGTCTTTTATTTTCATTCCTAACACATTACCCAGTCCATATCAGTATAGATATCCAGCATGATATTTTCCCCATTGAGATATAATGAGTTTTCATTGTTTCTTTAATTTTTTTTGAGCAATGTATATACACACTATTTAGATTTGATCACAGGCATATCTCAATTTCTTTAGCAAGATTTAGAACCCATTTGAAAAAAAAAAAAAAGGAATTTGGATTGAAAAGATGGACAGTGGGAAGTTATGGTATGGACGTAAAAGGCCCTTTTAGATTCCAAGAGCTAATAAACCCTCTTCTCTCTGACCTGCCCACATAAAACTCTGCTTCATGTCAGCTCAGCCTTGGTATTTCCTTCAGGAAATGTCAGATTCTTTACTGCACCACTTCCTGAGCGTCTCCTCCACCTGCAAGATCTGAGCTGGCTCTTTATAGTCTCCTCTATAATCCATGAGCTCACGGAACCTAAGCAACGGAATTTAACACAAGCCCACAAGATTGCATCTTGACCCAAATGTCGACCTTTTTCTTTCAAAGTTTCAAAGAAAGGTGCTTCCCCACCTTGGAAACATTTTCTGTCGAATATCACCCTCTAAATGATCAGACCACATCATCAAGGGGTAATAGTAATGTGAGCACTTATTTCTTTGGACATTTTTCTCCACCCAAAGTAAACGCCAGTTATTTCCAAAGTCAATACAGTGTGCTAGGAATGAAACTCCGCTAGAGCCTACAGTATATTTAATTTAGCAAAGGGTGGAAAGGTGTATGTTTTTGCTTGCAGGACTGAGACAAGGAAAATACATTTAGGCTGGGGAACTTCGTGTGGTTGATGGGCTGGAGATTTATGGCTCCTCCGTGAAGTTTTATGATTCTTAGTCCTACAGTGGAACACCAATGATACCAGTGCTTTGAAATGAACCAGAAATTTACAGCTCAGTTGAGGTCTGTTACATTCTGGAAAGGAATAACTTAACATGAACCTGTCAGTATAGCTAATATTTGTTGCAGATGACGCTTCTGTCCAGTACAGTTGTTTGCCATTGGCTAAGCCACAGAGAGGGTGCAAGTTTCATGGCAGAGCACACCAGTGTAACAGAGAGCTGACCGTACCTAGAACCATGTCCAGAATTCAATCATTGAATCCCAGTTCACATTATAGCTATGTCAGACATCGCATGTGATTCGTGCCGCACTGCTGTGCAAATCACATGCGATTGTATGGATGAATTTGCATTGCATTCGGACCAAAGTCATGCAGGACCCTTTTTTATGGTCCACACCAGAATCTGATCGCATGGGTGTTCACACCCTATGCTATCCGATTCCTGTTGGAATTGACAGTTTGCACTGCGATATGCAAACTAATCTGGGGGTGTCATTAATTTTGTATTGACACTCCCAGCAGTTCGCATATGGCAAAGTAAACTGCTTGCGAGTCGGGTGCGGTGCGGGAACCCGGCGCAGTGGATTCACAGTTTTCCCGCATCGTACCAGTGTGAACTGGCACTGAAGGTCTCTAGTGGTGGATACGAACCCCAGCTAGGACTAAGTAGCAGCTGTCTTCACATGCTCCTAATAAAAGCTGAACTTCAGACAGATATGAAACACAAATTAATCAGCTCTGTATTTATTGATGTGTTATGTAAAGTATTTTTTTTAACTGCAATGGTGTAAGCACGTCATCTTTGTTAAAAGCCCTTTTGCAATTCTCTGTACAGCAGATCTCAGACTGAGGGAGGGAGAAGCAGCACAAGGAGTCACTCATTTGAGCTCATGTGCTAACAAGAAGCATCCTGATAAATGCTCATTGGCTTGCTGCTTCTGCTCCACTGTCCAGTCACAGGCTGGGGGGAGGGACAAGGCTTGTAAGTATTAACCACTTTACCACCGGAGGATTTTGCTGTCTTACGTCTGGGCCACTTTTTGCGATTCGGCACTGTGCGACTTTGACAATTGCGCGGTCGTGCGACGCCGTACCCAAATGAAATTGACATCCTTTTTTTCCCACAAACAGAGCTTTCTTTTGGTGGTATTTGATCACCTGTGTGATTTTTTTTGCGATTAAACAAAAAAAGAGCGTAAATTTTGAAAAAATAACAATATTTTTCACATTTTTTTTTATATGAAATTCCCCCCCAAAAAATGTAAAAATCAAAATTTTTTTAAATGTTTGGCCAATTTGTTTTCTGCTACCTATGTTTGGTAAAAAAAATCGCAATAAGCGTATTTTGATTGGTTTGCGCAAAAGTTATTGTGTTTACTATCTAAGGGAAAGATTTATGTCATTTTTGGTGTTTTTTTTTTTAACGAGTAATGGCGGCGATCTGCGTTTTTTTTTTTGCGGGACTGCGACATTGCGGCGGACAGATCGGACCCCTGACTGACATGTTTGACACTTTTGGGGGTACCAGTGACATTACTACAGTAATCAGTGCTATATATATGCACTGTTACTGTAAAAATGAAACTGGCAGGGAAGGGGTTAATTTTATTGGCGAGGGAGGGGTTAATGTATGCCTGGTGCTTACTGACATGTGTGGGGGGAGGTGACTGTGTGACACAAGGACAGATCGAGGGTTCAGCTATGCTGAACCCTGCAATCTGACCCTGCCTGTCACTTCGGAGATCCGCCTGCTTGTGTTTACACAAGCGGGCGGATCTCCACACTCGATTCCCCGACGATCGGGGAAGAGCAGCGGCGATCGCCGCTGCTCCTCCCCTGGCCCGACTCCCGCTGTGACTGAATACAGTGGGAGCGAGCCTCCGGCGGCGCACGCCGCCTAGAAGGGGGAGGGTCTGCCGACGTAGGTCTACGTCGTCAGACCTACAAAAGCCACTTTGCCGCAGTACAGCTCTAGTGAGCAGCGGCAAAGTGGTTAAAGTAGAACTATAGGCAAAACTTTTTTTTTCATTTTGGATAGGCCAAGGGAGGATTCTGTGCTGAGAGTACCTCATTGGGGACACTTACTAAAACTGTTGCAAACAGAATCTGGTGCGGCTGTGCATAGTAACCAATCAGTTTCTTACTTCAGCTTGTTCAATTAAGCTTTAACAATAAAATCTGGAAGCTGATCGGTTACTATGTACAGCTGCACCAGATTCTGTGTGCACCAGTTTTAGTAAATCCCCCCCAATGAGGTACTCTCAGCACAGAATCCTTCCCCCTATGCCATTATGGAGGCACCCAACCCGACCTAACCAGCACCGCCCAGTAGCCTATTCCATGCCTTCCTCTGAGCTTATGGAAATGGACTTCAAAAAGAATTTCACCCAGCACATGTTCATTTCCAGATGTTCCCATCTTAAAGTTAGAAGATGGAACTTTCAATATTAACTGGAGAGGACCTTCAAGTACACCCAATTACAATGATTGTTTCACTTTAACTTAATACAGTCTTAAACATTTTATTTGGGGAGGGAAGAGGTTACATCCTAAATCTAAACCATTGCACACCAACCTAAGCTTTACTTCTATCACCCATGATGCTTGTTACTTTATTATATACAAGTTAAAAAAATGAAAGCACCACTGCCAAAAACATTCTACCATGCTGTCATCGTGTGTAGTTTAGTGTTGGTAAGGTCAAATACAATGTTGAGTTTTTTGTCCGTTTTTAAAGTTCTGCCTCTAAATAAAATATATGTGTTTGGTTGACAATGGGGTTCATTTACTAAAGGGAAATATACTGTGCATTGGGGAAGTGCAGTTGCACTCGTTTTCCCCAGAGCTTAGTGGTGAAACATCCAATTGTGCAAGGAAAAATGCTTACCTTGCATCTGATTGGGTATTCTTTACAAGGTTAAGCTTCATCACAACTACTAAGTTCTGGGCAAAATCAGTGCAACTGCCCCTGCAAAATATATTGGCCTTGGTAAATCAACCTCATTATCTCCACAGCTCGCTGAATTCCCTGACCTTCATTATCCTTTCCTTCCAGATCCTTCAAACCGGACTTTGTGCTTATCCGTCAGCATGCATACAGCATGACTCTTGGTGAGGATTTCCGAAGCCTGATCATGGGCCTGCAGTATGGGGGGGTCCCCAGCGTCAATTCCCTGTACTCCATCTACAATTTCTGCAGCAAACCCTGGGTGGTAAGTACCCAAGCACAACATACTCTAACTCCATGTACAAGGGGCTAGAGGGAAAAAGGTAAAGCACTTCAATGCATTGTAACAACACAATATACCCCTTTCCAATAATTTGTTAAAATGCATTGCAGTTCTTGCTTTTTTTCCTTTTTATTAATATCTATGTTGTTCCACCAGTAAAACCATTGTCATCAGCACAAGTGGGGAAAATCCTTCCAATAGTTCCCCAGATAGCAATAAAAACCTCACAGAAACTCTCATCTTTATCCATTTCATCCAAAATGGAACAAAAGGGATTTTTAAGGCGTACAACAGATTTATAAAATCGTATAAATTTTATTGTAGATATTCTAAACTTAAAATCAATTATTTTTTTAAAAACCATAAACAACAATTTCATGCAGCTCCTCCCCCCCCCCCTCCTCCTGAACAATACCAGGCCATATGCCCTCAACATTTTTGTGGTTGTGGGGGTATGCGGGCAGGAAGCTTACCGGAATCTAGAAGTCACCCAGATTCCCCCCATGTGAATGAGTATGGGGTACTCCTAATTCCGCTACCCATTCACCGAAAATGTGTCAAAAAGTAATAAAAACACACATACAGTTTTTGACAATTCCTTTTATAAAGAATAAAAAAACAGTATCCACTCATATACTGTAAATCTCATCAACCATGCCATCGCTACACCTGAAAAAGAATTTTTATCTATGCATTAGGATAAAAAGCCTTCTGTGTGCAGCAGCCTCCTCAGAACCCCCTAATACTTACCTGAATCCCATCTCTGTTCAGTGATGTCCACGAGTTCCTCGACCGCCCGGGACTCTCTCTCCTGATTGGCTGAGCTCCCGCGGCTGTCATCCAAAGTCCCAAAATCAGTTAGCCAACCAGGAGAGAGAGGAGGAGGGGCTGACCCGCAGCTCCGTGTCTGAATGGATAGACGGAGCTGCAGTTCAGCTCGGGGGCCCCCATAGCAAGCTGCTTGCTGTGACGTCACTCAACAGGAGGGAGGGAGGGAGGGAGGGGCCAGGAGTACCAAAGAGGGACCCGAAGAAGAGGAGGATCAGGGCTGTTCTGTGCAAAACCAACTGCACAGAGGAGGTAAATATAACATGTTTGTTGTTTTTTATTTTTTTTTTAAACAAGACTTTACAAACACTTTAATACAAGGAATCCATTACGTAAAAAAATATTTAGGCTTTAGAACCCCTTTAAAGGCATTGTACACTTTCATATGTTTTTTTTAGTTTTAACACGATATTAGTGTAGTTAGATTCCCTGTGTCGTTGTTTTCTCTACCTTGTAATGATGAGCTAATTTGTTGTGGCTGCAGTTTCTAATGTGGTGGCTGATCGATTCCCTGTGTCCATGTGTACATTCAAGTGATTTTAAAATCTTGTGTTTTGTTTTTTTTTAAAACAAACATGTTATACTTGCCTCCGCTGTGCAGTTAGTTTTGCACACAGCAGCCCAGATCCTCCTCTTCTCGTGTCCCTGGCTGGAGCTCCTGGCTCCTCCCTCCTGTCGAGTGCCCCCACAACAAGCAGCTTGCAATGGGGGCACCCGACCCGAGTCACAGCTCTGTGTGTCCATACAGACATGAAGCTGCTGTTCAGCTCCACCTCTCTATCCTGATTGGTAAACTGAGTGTCCCAGATGGGCGAGGAACTCGTGGACATTGCTGGATAGAGATAGAGCTCAGTTAAGTATTAGGGGGTGCTGAGGGGGCTGCTACACACAGAAAGCTTTCTATCCTAATGCATAGAATGCATTAGGATAAAAAACCTTCTGCCTTTACTATTCCTTTCAGCTTGCTTGTCCCTATGGATAGGAAACTTCATGTTACGGGTCACACAGCACCTAATGTATGCCTTGCCATTTCCTCTGTGTTACATCACAAATATTATTATTATACAGGATTTATATAGCGCCAACAGTTTTCGCAGCGCTTGAAAGTGTGGGGAAGACAATACAGTTACAGGTACAATTCAATACAGGAGGAATCAGAGGGCCCTGCTCGTTAGAGCTTACAATCTAGAAGAATATGGGAGTATACATGTGTCAAACCGCATTTCTTCCAGCATGGTGAGCTCTGACTGTTTGCGCCTGGGTCAGATCTAATTACTGTATAGCTCTGAGCTCAGGGATTGTGGGGTATATAGTTTCTTCAAAGAAAGTTTTAGTTCTCAGACTACAGACAGTGGTCATGCAATAACCTTTGCAGCGCCATGCAACATGCCTCAGGTGCAGATAGAAAGGTTTAAAATGCCTTTAAACATATTTTGCTCTTGCTGAAAAATCTTACCTAGATTTCCCTTTCTATGTAATGCTAAGAAGCTACTGTGCTGGCAGATCTCATTACCAGGTGTAAGCTAGATGTGCACACTGCCTGCCCTAATAAAGATTTAAATATCTCAAGCCATGGGTGGTACATTGTATGTTAAAAAAAGAAAAAAAAATCTGAGCATTAATCTGTCCCCCAATCAAGTTATTCAGAACAATAAATGCTGCTCATGGAATGCTAACTATAAACCTTCACTAGAAAGACAACTAGAAAGGTAAGAAATATTTTTCAGCTATTTTAGGTATGCTGTGTGAATGGGAACACATAACCAACCTAAAGTGGGGTTGTCACAGATTTCTATAAATAAATGGCATCTTTAGAAGTTATCTGAACATGTCAGAGTTTAATCCAGGTCATTAGCAGTGAGCAGGCTGCATCAGGTCTCCGGGACAGGATGACAGCGACGAGGAAATCGGACACCTAGCGGGAGATAGAAAAGGCGGAGGCCTCTTCAGAGATATAGAATGCTGATAATTCATAAGGCCAGTCAAAACAAAAAATTGTTTTCCTTCCAGTGTCACGCTTCAGCCTCGCAATGGTGCTGGAAGCCATGTTTTTTCTTTGCCCGCTTGCCAAAAATAATGTTTAGTGCTGGTGTGTCTCCCGGGTTATGAGTACTATGAATACTGCTGTGATAAACAGCGCACCGTAAAGGCATCTCACTAGTAAAGTAGATGGAAGCCCTAAATAAATGTAGCACTCCCCCCGGCAGGAACTGCTGGATATTAACTCTGCGGGCTCCCCTGGTTACCAATACACAGTTATAAGCAGATACAGATCCTGGGTCCCTCCTTGCTCCTGTTGGCTTTTCCCAGAAATAAACACTCTACGGGTGTTGGTTTTTTGTTGTTTATTGGTAATTGGGATGGGAGAAGGGAATAGTGGGATACTCCAATTGAACTATTCACATAGATGAGGACTTCTATCTTCAGAACTTCTTTAGTGATCATAAACATCCATGCTGTTAATCCACACTGCCACAAGTGTGAATGGGGTTTAGTCTCTTGCCCTCTAATAAGGGGACACTCTCACTAGCATCCCCTTTCAGCTGACACCCGTCCACTGACTATCCTAGGAGCAGGGGTGGCCCCCCTCAGGTCAGGCCCCTTGACACAAGTTCCTGTACTCACGATACAGCAGAAACAGGACCACCAGTGTCTCCCCTCTCTGTCAGCTTCCCTGGACCTCTGGGTTCAGCTCCTCCCAACTGCTCCTCTGACCCTCAGGACGACCTCCTGCCACTGCATGGCACCTCTACAGAGGAGGAGGCAGCTGCCCTCTCCCTCCGGGACTTTGCTCTCCAACGAAAGACCCTGAGCATGTGTGCTCCTGGCTTTTATACAGTATCCCAGCATTCCCCCGAGGCAACCTGCCCTCTGCCAATCACCAGGACTGTATCAAAAGCCTATGCACCCATTTGTGAGGTTTCCTCCCACTGTCCAACATGCCTTCCTATTGGACCAGTGTGAAACACTCTCCAGATGAATGAATCGCATGTATTTAAACAATTGCCATTTTTTCATCTTAGAAAATGTTGCTTTCACCTATGTTTTCATTAGCTGTAGCAGCTCATGCTGCTGATCTCCTGCAGCCTCTGTTCAGACGACACCCCAGCGATGGCTGCAGGGCATTTCTCAGGATGGGTTTTCTGATAATGACAACAGTGGACCATGTCTGAGTAATGTGCATCGGCACAGCCCCTTGCGGTATCTGTTAGGAGAGGATGTGACAGAGTGACAACACAGGAGAGCAATTATGGGACGGGGGAGAGTGTTGTCACCATATAACCTATCACTACATGGTAAGATCATCAGGGATTATGTCATGGAAAGCTACAGTTTTAAAAGTGTTAAAAAAGTAGCATTCGGAGTATATACAGTGCCTTGCGAAAGCATTCGGCCCCCTTGAACTTTGCGACCTTTTGCCACATTTCAGGCTTCAAACATAAAGATATAAAACTGTATTTTTTTGTGAAGAATCAACAACAAGTGGGACACAATCATGAAGTGGAACGAAATTTATTGGATATTTCAAACTTTGTTAACAAATAAAAAGCTGAAAAATTGGGCGTACAAAATTATTCAGCCCCTTTACTTTCAGTGCAGCAAACTCTCTCCAGAATTTCAGTGAGGATCTCTGAATGTATGTATTATATAAGTCGCGCTGAATTGAAAGAAACAAATAAATGTCCAACTGTTTAAAGTCCCAAATAAACGTAGAAAGTGACTAATGGTGTTTGAGAATCTTGTGCAGCCTCCAAAAGATCCCGTAGGAATTGTGCTTACCAGAACGGCAATTTTTAAATTGCAGGGTTCATATGATGAGGTGAGTTTACGTGCCCAGGTGATCCAATATAATTCTAGCGCAAAACTCTCAATGGATGGTCATATATCATGTGGAGGAAAAAGACATTCCATAGCGTGATACCGTACAGAAATTGTCAATTATCAACATGTATAGGACTACAAATCATGTGAAATCCTTCACCAATTGTGCAGCCGCTTACCAAAAAAACAAGTAAATGAGCGTGTAGATCATTGTGACAAAGAAAGAAAAGACCGCCACCAAACGTAGAGCCTCTTACCAGATAGATCTGCAAACGTATATTCTATCCAAGTTTTAAAAGGTGAACCACCACCAGACATAAAGGCCTCTTACCAGATGGAAATGAAAAGTAAGCAGAACATTGAATCCACATGCACCAAATATCAGCAAGCCACCCGGGAGCGTTTAAAGCCTCTTACCAGACCATAGAGAAAAATGCTCGATATACACTTGATGTAATCTCCCAATGTATGGAAAGGTGTCCTCAGGGACTCAATGGCAATCCAAGCAAATCACTGATAGATAGCACGATGTAACCACTTGCTGTGCCTAGGTGGCCTCTAGGACCCCCTAGTGCCGCGAGCTGAGCCGCTGTGGTTCTCAGGGTAAATCGCCAGACCAGCCAATAAAGGAAAGAAAAGGCGCCAATAGTGTAAAAACTTCCAACAGATTTATTTAAATGAGGTAGTGTACTTACAAACAGCAATGAATAGGTAGCGAAGGATTTATAGCCGCCGGCCGGACGGCAAGGCGCATCCGCTGCCTTGATAAGCTTCCGGAGATGACGTCAGCACGCCGTGACCTAACGGCGTTTCGTCCGAGGAGACGTTATCAAAGGATCTCTGAATGATCCAATGTTGACCTAAATGACTAATGATGATAAATAGAATCCACCTGTGTGTAATCAAGTCTCCGTATAAATGCACCTGCACTGTGATAGTCTCAGAGGTCCGTTTAAAGCGCAGAGAGCATCATGAAGAACAAGGAACACACCAGGCAGGTCCGAGATACTGTTGTGGAGAAGTTTAAAGCCGGATTTGGATACAAAAAGATTTCCCAAGCTTTAAACATCCCAAGGAGCACTGTGCAAGCGATAATATTGAAATGGAAGGAGTATCAGACCACTGCAAATCTACGAAGACCTGGCCGTCCCTCTAAACTTTCAGCTTATACAAGGAGAAGACTGATCAGAGATGCAGCCAAGAGGCCCATGATCACTCTGGATGAACTGCAGAGATCTACAGCTGAGGTGGGAGACTCTGTCCATAGAACAACAATCAGTCGTATACTGCACAAATCTGGCCTTTATGGAAGAGTGGCAAGAAGAAATCCATTTCTTAAAGATATCCATAAAAAGTGTCCTTTAAAGTTTGCCACAAGCCACCTGGGAGACACACCAAACATGTGGAAGAAGGTGCTCTGGTCAGATGAAACCAAAATCGAACTTTTTGGCAACAATGCAAAACTTTATGTTTGGCGTAAAAGCAACACAGCTCATCACCCTGAACACACCATCCCCACTGTCAAACATGGTGGTGGCAGCATCATGGTTTGGGCCTGCTTTTCTTCAGCAGGAACAGGGAAGATGGTAAAAATTGATGGGAAGATGGATGGAGCCAAATACAGGACCATTCTGGAAGAAAACCTGATGGAGTCTGCAAAAGACCTGAGACTGGGACGGAAATTTGTCTTCCAACAAGACAATGATCCAAAACATAAAGCAAAATCTACAATGGAATGGTTCACAAATAAACATATCCAGGTGTTCGAATGGCCAAGTCAAAGTCCAGAATCCAATCGAGAATCTGTGGAAAGAACTGAAAACTGCTGTTCACAAACGCTATCCAACCTCATTGAGCTCGAGCTGCTTTGCAAGGAGGAATTGGCAAAAATTTCAGTCTCTCGATGTGCAAAACTGATAGAGACATACTCCAAGCGACTTACAGCTGTAATCGCAGCAAAAGGTGGCGCTACAAAGTATTAACTTAAGGGGGCTGAATAATTTTGCACGCCCAATTTTTCAGTTTTTTATTTATTAAAAAAGTTTGAAATATCCAATAAATTTTGTTCCACTTCATGATTGTGTCCCACCTTTTGTTGATTCTTCACAAAAAATTACAGTTTTATATCTTTATGTTTGAAGTCTGAAATGTGGCAAAAGGTCGAAAAGTTCAAGGGGGCCGAATACTTTCGCAAGGCACTGTATCTGCAAGTGTGCAGGTGCTTTAGGCAATTGCTGGTGCATGACTGCGCACAGTCGTATTTTTTAATTTATCCCAATGGGTAGCTGTATGGTGTACGGCCTTGTGCATGAAGTTTTAACCACTTTAGCTCCAGAAGATTTACTCCCCTTCATGACCAGGCCATTTTTTGCGGTATGGCACTGTATAACTGACAATTGCACGGTCGTGCAATGCTTTACCCAAATAAAATTTATGACCTTTTTTCCCAAAAAAAAGGGATTTCTTTTGGTGGTATTTGACCACCTCTGCTTTTTTTCTTTTTTGCACTATAAACAAAAAAAGACCAACAATTTTGAAAAAAAAAAAAAAAATAATAATTTCCCTTACGTCCTCCGACAGTCGCCGCGCCTTCCCAAGTCTTCACCAATGGGTATTGACCTTTGCTCCGTAGGAGTAGCTAGGCAACAAGAATTGTTAATACAAAAGCTTTTAGCATAGACACACCCCTAGGGGCTGTCCCCTCAGTCAATACCTCCCTGCACCAGCATTCCCAACTCAGTTTGATCTTGCCTAGCTTAGGAGTAGCTGGCTTTCCTGTGCTGGGGCTCAGTCTCAGCCTTCTACCCTTTATTTGATTTTATTTCAAGTATTTTTTTCTTTTCTTTACTAACTGTTGTTTTGTCAGCTTTAGTTTAGGGATCTTCGGATGAAGAATCATCATGCGGAGCTGGGTCTCGGACTGGCCGCCCTGGATCCCAGGGCTGAGAGCCAGATGGATCCCCAGCCTGCCATTGAGCGTTCAGCTTAGGTTTGCCCTGGCACATTGAACGACCCATCCCTGTTCGCTGCAGGGATGCTGCCTGTGAGGTGGCTACCTCACTGGACGCCATGCTGCGGTCTATGGCTGCAGTCCACAAGCGTCCTGGCTGCGGCACTCCCTGTCTGCCTTGATAGCAGTTTGTCGCTGGAGACGGCTCCCCACGCCATCTGGTACGGTAAGCACCTTCTTTGTGGGGACCTTCTGTGTGGGTGTCAGTCTGTGGCTGTGTAGTACCCCCCATGTCTGTGTAAATGCGGGCTCCCTGTCAGGTCCCTGTATGGCTGCACTGCCTGTGGGCTGCGAGGGGGGGGCCTTCCTGCTCTGCTGTGAGTTATGCTCTGGGTGCAGTTCTGGGTGCAGACATGTGTTGTGCGGCGGCCGCTGCGGCGATCCGCCATTTTCTTTGCTTGAATGCTGTGACCGGCCCTGTCCCTGTACAGCGCCGTGTTTTGGCGCCATTCGCCGCCATTTTGGCGGGCCGTGCTCGTCCGAGCACATGTCGGCGCCATGTTCCTGTAGCCTCATCCCTCAGCCGGGCGGCCATGTTTGCGGAGCCTCATAGGTTATATCAGTCAGCCAGCTATTGCATCACTTCCTCTTCTCTGGGAACAGCGATCGGTGGCAGCAGCCTGTTGTGCTCTCTCCAGGTTTTTACCTTCTTTGTCCTGTCATTCCTTGCTCAGTGTTATCTATCCCTGCGGGGTCGGTGCATACAGTAGTGTACGGTGGGCTGCGCTCGCCGTGGTGTTAAAGGGTCAGTACCTTTTTTACTTTTCATTACTGGGGCATGGATTCTCAGGATAGCAAGTTTCCCCCCGCCCTGGTTGGGGACCAGGGGGCTGCTGCACCCCCCGAGGGGGCCGATCTGACCGCTGTAGTGGCTTCCTTAGTGTCTCAGGTGCAGATGCTGATGGCTGAACGATCCGCAAAAAGGGCCAGGGTATCCATTTCCTCTGATTCAGAGGGCGATGTGGCTGCTGTGGCTGGCGTACCCTTCTCGGGGTCCCGCTCATCTTTGGACCTTCTGGGGTCCGAGGGGGAGGCAGAGGTGGAGGGGGTCGATGTTTCTCCCCCTGGCTGGCCTGAAGAACTTGCACTCATGAATGAGCTGATTGCTTCCATTAAAGATAACTTGCACCTAGAGGATGAGCCTACTCCTCCTGCTAGGGTGTCCTCTTTTGGAACGCAGAGGACTCGAAAATCAGCGCAGGTTTTTCCCTGTCCTGCTGAATTTCACCATACTGTTAATGAACAGTGGCGCAATTTAAAGAAGCCCTTTACTGTGCCAAATAAGTTTAAACTGCTTTATCCGTTTGCGCCCTCCACCGACGAGCGTTGGTGTGTGGCGCCTCAGGTGGATCACGCGGATGCCATTTTTTTTTTTTAAATAATATTTTATTGAAATTCAACTCAGTACAGCAGTAGAAAGACAGTTGATGAGCAACATTAACAGGGTGCAAATTAGAAAAACCTCGTACGCTTAGCGCACACAACATAAGTAGGGTACTCTGGCATCATGAAATAAAATGTCGAGGAATTTCAGAATCCAGGAAAACATAGACAATCTAACCTGGTGATAATCTATTAATTTTTCATCTTAAACAGAGGGGTTTAGGAGAGGAGGGGGGTAGGGTGAGTTAAGGGGGGGGTACAGGCCTGCAAAACATGCGGGGTATGGGGAAGAGGGTGAGGAGTGTGAGGGAGGGGGGGGGGGAGGGAGGAAATGGAGCAGGGGGAGAAGAATATTAAGGAGGTAGAGGCCTTGAGCAGAAGGTGTGGAGGGGGAAGACACCTGCTTATGGTATTTGTACGGTGGAACATGTATAGAATAGATGTAACATTAAACACCATATAGTTATATATTTAGCTGTAGGCGACCGTATTAATCCATCATATAACTGTCAAGCTCGTGTCCTAGCATCACCTGTCCTTTAATCTTCGTAGTAAGTGTGACCGTTTATCAGAGGCTTGCGCCAGTCCACCAAGGTAGTGTAGATGGTTCAGGTCAGTTCTTAGGAGTGTGTAGCAGTCCTGCAGGGGTAGTAAGGTCATGGGAAGGAAGATTCCACTTATTTGGCTTTATGGCTCCAGGCAGACGAGGGTTGTTTAGGGTACCCACCATTTCGGTGTTTTTCAAAGCAGTCAGATCAGACGTGAGTTCCTCGATGGTAGGGGGAAGCTCCGACAGCCAGTGGCGTAAAATCAACCTGCGCGCCACCATGAGACAGGTAACTATCCAGGGTTTGTAAAGAGAAATGATCCCTCTGGATGCCTTAGAGCCTCCAGCGACTGCGCTATCCATGTAGCTGAATACCATGAGGTACACGTCTTTTGGGAGCTGCACCCCAATTACCCTTGCTATGTATCGTATGACTTTATCCCAAAACGAGGACACCCGCGGACAAAGCCAGAGTTTGTGAAGCAGTGACGGGTAGCGATCTTTACACAGAGTGCAGAAGTGGTGCACTACGTCCTTGGACCATCTGATGTGTGGGTAATAGGCTCCATGGAGTATCTTAAACTGTTGTTCTCTCCAGAATTCACATATGATATAGCGCCTGGTGCACAGGTAGCCCTGAAGGGCCTTGGATTGAGCTTGTGTCGAGTTGAGCGTTTTATTCCAGGACTTGGCGATGGTGTGTGTCAGTTTCTGAGACAGTTCTTGAAGTAGAGGTTTATAAAGGTGCGATATCCTGTGCTTACCCTGATTAAGCCAAGTGTCCACTAAGTTCAGACGGAATCGTTTATGAGGAGTGCTACAAATGCCGTTAACAAAGCTTATACATTGTCTAAAGTATAGATAGTGACCCTTCGGTAGGTCGTATTTCTCAGCAAAAGATTGGTAGCTCAGAGGATGCCCAGTACTCATGTCAAAGAGCTGCGACAATAGTGTTATCCCTCGCCGGATCCACAATGCATAGATTGAGTGCTGCTGCCCCTGAGGGAAGCCGGGGTGACGGTGGATGGGTAAATGGCGTGAGATACGTTGGGGAGAGCCCAATTTCTTTCTCACCTCCCTCCATGCGGCCACCGTGTCTCTAATTAAAATATTGTTGCGGAGAGACAGTGGGAGATCCCCCGTCCCACAGTGCAGCAGAGCAGTCAAATCATGCGGGTACACCATTTGTGTTTCCAGCGAGTGATTAGTGTATCGGGACTCCTTACCTATCCAGTCTAGGCAACCTCTCAAGAGGCAAGATAGGTTATACATTCTCGTATTTGGTAGATCTACTCCCCCGTCCTTTTTAGGTAAATGCAGCTTGTTGAGAGAGATCCGGGGTCTCTTGCCCTGCCAGATGAAGTTCGAGAGCCCTTTGTGCAGCCGGTTCACATCGCTGTGTTTCAGCAGTAAGGGTATCGTCTGCAGCGGGTACAGTAACTTAGGGAAAGTGGCCATCTTGTATAAATGGCATCTGCCCATAAACGAGAGGGGTAATCCTGACCAGGTCTTGAGTTCTGTCAACATCTTGTCTATTACCGGTGTGTAATTTAGGTGGTATATCGAGTGAGGGAAGCGGCCTATTTTAACCCCTAGGTATGTAATGTGTTGTGCAGCTATGCGGAGCGTCGAGGAGTTGGCCCAGAGTGGGGTACGTGTGGTGTTAAGGGGCAGGATCTCACTCTTGTGGAAATTTATGCGAAGGCCTGAGCACTGACGGTATGAGGCGAATACTGCCTGGATCACTGGAAGATCCCGGCCTGGGTCAGATGTGAATATCAATACGTCATCCGCAAACATGGCAGTTCGTACTTCCTCGTTTCCGACCTTGATGCCGTGAAGGTCGGGGTGGGACAGCAGGAGCCTAGACAGCGGTTCAAGGGCTAGGTTAAACAATAATGGGGAGAGCGGGCATCCTTGCCTCGTCCCCTTGAATAGTCTGAACGGCTGTGAAGTCATGCCCGCTATCACCACCTGAGCCTCCGGTTGTGCATACATCGTTCTGATCAAGTGCAGAAATCTGCCCGTGAACCCTACCGTCGTGAGTACTCGGTCCAGCCATTGAATGTTTACATTATCAAAAGCCTTCTCGGCGTCAAGGGTTATAATTGCGGCGTCTGAGGTGGCAGATCTGCCTTTGGTGAACCCTGATTGCGCAGGGTGTATCAGAGAGGGCATGATGGACGCCAATCTGTCCGCCATCAGTTTTGAAAGCATTTTGGAGTCCACGTTTAGAAGTGAAATCGGCCTGTATGAGCCTGGTTCCGTGGGGTCTTTACCTTTTTTATAAATTAGTTTGATATGTGCCTGGTGACCTGTGGGAAGGTATGGGTTGCCGTCAAGAATGTAGTTGTACACTGCCTGTAGCGTCGGGGCTATTGAAGTCGCTGCTAATTTGTAGAATTCTGGGGTGTACCCATCAGGGCCAGGGGATTTGCCGGGAGAGAGGGATTTAATAGCTGTTAGGATTTCTTCCAGGGCAATGGGCGCATTCAGTTGGGACAGTTGTGACTCAGTAATTTGCGGAAGGGACACTTTCGAGAGCCAGTCTGACGCCACTGCCTCATTCATGGGTTCATGGCCATATAATGTCTTATAAAATTGGGCAAATACTCTATTTATATCTTGGGGGTCTTCGACTTTCTTTCCGTCCTTGTCCTTGAGGGTCGATACCTGTGTCGGGGTGAAGGGTCCTCTACAAAGAGAGGCTAGCAATTTTCCGGGTTTATTTCCGTAATAGTGATATTTCCAGTCCTGGTGGGATTTATAGAGCTGTTCTCGTCTGGCAGCCCAGTCGTCAAAAGTGGCTTTGGCTTTTCGCCACCGGTCCCTGTTCTCGGCAGAATTGCAAGCATGCAATGCCGCCTGAGCGTCTCTCAGCAGAGAGCTGGTCGCCACAAATTCTTTGGCTATGTTCCTCTTGTATGCAGCCGCATAGGAAAGAATACGGCCTCTGAGCACTGCTTTCCCAGACTCCCAAAGAAGGATGGGAGAGGTCTCGGGCGAAGCGTTAGTGGCGAGGAATTCAGACCAGGCTTGCCTGATGAGGGAGGAGATACCCGGGTCTTTAGCCAAAAAAGATGGGAACTTCCAGCACTGGGTAGCTGCTGTCTGTGAGTGTAGCGTGAGTTTCACTGAAGCGGGGGCATGGTCTGATACTGCTATTTCATGTATATGGGGAAGTACCGTGAAGGGGAGCATAGTAGGATTAGCAAATATATAGTCAATTCTGGTCAGCGTCTGGTGAGGAGGTGAATAAAAGGAGTATTCTTTACCATCAGGGTTATTTAGTCGCCATACGTCCGAGAGGTGCAGACCGTCTACAAAATTGCTCAACAGTGAGGAGCCTCGTGGAGGGTGCGATTCTAGGGGGCCTTTCCCCGATGATCTGTCCTCTGTAGGATGCATGAGGAGATTGAAGTCTCCAACCACCAGAAGGGGGAGATGTATATACGGGGCCAGTGTTTGTGTGGTCGATTGGAGGAAGGGTTCCGAGGAGCTGTTGGGAACGTAAATGCCTGCTAGCGCCCACTCACGTTGGGCAGTCGCTAGTCGTGCGACCACTACCCGTCCGTCATCGTCTGTGATAGAAGAAATCAGTGTGGTGGGGAGGTTTTTGTTAATTAGGATCAGTACTCCTGCTTTACCCTTGACTGCCGGGGAACCTATAACCTGCCCAACCAATAGCTTGCGCATGCGGTGGAAGTCTTTGGCTTCGAGATGCGTTTCCTGGAGGACCGCGATGTCGGCCCTCAGACGTTTCAGGTGTCTGAGAACCGCCATCCTCTTATTGGGGGACCTGAGACCTTTGACGTTCCACGAGATCACGCTCATGGTGGGAACCAGTAAAAGGGCAATAGGTGTTGGTCAATATCCCTAAGATTGCGAGCTGTAAGAGTACAATGTGGTATGGACGCCTGGGGAGCGGCGTGTATGAAGCCGAACATTGGTCCGGGGGATGCAAGTGTCATTAGGGTAAATAGGGACAGTAGGGAGACACCAAAAGGGGCAATAGGGTAACAGGGGTGAGGGTTGCAAAAAAAGTTCTCGAACTTCTCTTTTTTCCTCATGTGTGATCGCACACGCATAGGTCAGCGTTACCGGGATGCAGCCGAGCAGCCCATCTGGAAGGGTAGTCAAACATACAGTGATGTGAAACGCTGTGCTTTAACCCATATAGATGGAGGATTCTCGCACTTCCATATGGTACACCGTCCCATACCGGTAAAGTTGTGTGGGCCTATCGACCGCGTGCCGATCAAGATAAATAACCGTAACACCATATTAGGTAACTACAACATCATTCAGTATAACAACATCTGCTAGCTTGTCTTGTGCACAACCGTGCTAACCATAATACTTCGCGGCGCGCCGTTGCAGGCAGTAACAGAAGAAAAAAAATAAAAATAAAAAGAAAAATGACCGCCCACAACAGCGCCCCCCCGAAGGGATCAGAAGAAGCTTTATACAACATAGCATAACCCTGTGAGATATAATCTCGTGCAATTTTGAGCAACTTATAATTACCACAAGGCCGATTGCCTTGGTTCTAGGGTGAGCACAGGATATGCGCGTTGAAAGCACTCAAAGTGACTTGCGACAAACCCGTAGGGCACCGTCGGTTCATAGTCAACGATTTCTCTGGCGATGGTATGGTCCGGACACTCGTTGTCTTTTAGCTGGATCTCTTCTTTGACTCCGTTGCTCCTGCGCCCCTTGAGAGCGCTGGGGAGAAGGCGTGGAAGGGGGGTCCAGGGTCATATGGTAGTGGCGCTCTAAAAAGTGGCAGGCCTCGTCCGGGATGGTAAAGGATTTCTGTTCACCAGCAGAGTCCGTGAGGCGTAGAGTGGCAGGATAAGCCAATGTGAATTTCACAGATTTGTGGAACAGAGCCTGGCAAATAGGCTGGAATGCTTTCCTGCGGTGGGAAACCTCCTGGGAGTAGTCGGCAAAAATTAACAGTTTGTGGCCATCGACTTGCAGATTTTTAGCGTTGCGGAAAGATTTCAGGATATTCTGTCTGTCCATATAGTTAAGGTATCGCACTATCACAGCTCTAGGAGAGCGTCTGTCGTTGGAAGGGGCTCCCAGGCGGTGAGCTCGTTCCACCGAGCAAGCTGACTGGATCCCCAGGGCCTGTGGCAGTCTAGTGGAGGCCAGATCACAGAGAGCGTCGGCGCCAAAGGTTTCCGGTAACCCTATAATCCGCAGATTATTTCTTCTAGACCTGTTCTCCAGGTCATCCACTTTGTCTAGCAGGTACCTTTGCGTCTGCCTGGCCTGCTGGTCCAAGGCAAAAGATCCCTGCAGTTCGTCCTCCAGATCTGACATCCTGTGCTCCATGTCTGTTGTAGTCTATGAGCGTGGTCACCGAGCTCCTTCCGGAGCTGTGAGATCCCCTCAGAGACGGCCTTGTCCACGGCGTCTTTTATCGTAGGGGACAAGAGAGAGGCCACGCGGTGGCCATTTTGAACAAGGCTACTGCGGTGCCTTCTGAGGATACCCCGGTTTTCCGGGACCCTACGGACAGGAGAATGGAGTCTCTTGCCCGTCATGCCTATATGGTTGCTGGTTCTATGCTGAAGCCTATTTTTGCTTCCATTATGCAGCGCAGGCTGTTGCAGATTGGACAAAGATGCTTAGACGCACCTTGGTGGCTGATTCAGCTTCGCCTACCACGTTGGCTATGGTGGACCAGATCCATCAGGGTGTCATGTACTTGTGTGATGCGGACTTGAATTTAGCTCCCTTGGCTGCGTGCCTGTCCAGCGTGGCAATACTGAACCGTCGTCTGATTTGGCTGAAAAATTGGTCGGTCGACCAATCTTCTCGCAAGACGCTGGCGGATTTCCCCTACGCGGGATCTCGCCTTTTTGGCGAGGCTTTGGATACTCTGATAAAAGGGGTTACGGGGGGCAAGAGTACTCTCCTACCCCAGTCTCACAAGCATAAGCCCTTCCGTGGTAAACGGAATTCCTCGTCTAGGCCCTCTCAGTGGTCCTTTCGTGCCTTTAGGTTACAATCCAAGGGCAAGCCCTTCAAAGGCCAAGGCTCCCAGAAGAGCGTACGCCTCAGACGCGTTAGTGGCGCCATGGCATCAGTATCGTCTGATGTATGCTTTTCCACCGATTCAACTACTGTCCAGGCTGCTTCGCAGATTGGCCTCGGAACCGCACACGGTGATTCTGGTGGCACCGGACTGGCCTCGCCGGTCTTGGTACGCAGACCTCGTAAATCTGGCAGTCGACGCTCCGTGGCGCCTGCCGCTTCAGGAAGACCTTCTGTCTCAAGGGCCGATATTCCATCCTGCTTTACAGTCGCTGGCTTTAACGGCCTGGCTGTTGAAAGGCAGGTCCTGAAGGATAGGGGTCTCTCCCCTGAGGTCATTACCACTTTGATCAAGGCTAGAAAAGCCTCTTCGGGAAAAATTTACTACCGTACTTGGAAAGCGTACTTTGCCTGGTGTGAATCCAGGGGGTATTCCCCTCGCTCATACTCGGTGTCGAGAGTGTTGGCTTTCCTCCAAACTGGAGTGGACCAGCGTTTTGGCGTTGGCCACAATTAAGGGTCAGATTTCTGTGCTGGCCGTTCTCTTTCAACGCCCTGTGGCGTCTAATTCATTGGTTAGCACCTTTGTTCAGGGGGTGCGACATTTGGCTCCTCCTAGGAGGGAACCTTTGCCTCCATGGGACTTGAACTTGGTTCTGTCCATGTTACAACAGGCTCCTTTTGAAAAGATCAGGGAGATCTCGTTGTCTCTGTTGTCCAAAAAGGTTGCCTTTTTGGTGGCGATCACTTCGGCTCGCAGGGTGTCGGAGCTGGCGGCTTTGTCCTGCAGCTCTCCCTACCTGGTGATTCACAAGGATAAGGTGGTCTTGCGACCTAACCCATCTTTTCTTCCGAAAAGGATCTCGGAGTTTCACCTTAATGAAGACATTGTCTTGCCTTCGCTCTGCGCGAAGCCTAAGCATCCGAAGAAGGTTGCCTTACATTCCTTGGATGTTGTCCGGGCGATCAGGGTTTACCTGTCGTCCACTAGATCTTTTAGCAAGTCGGATTCCCTCTTTGTCCTTCCTGAGGGACCTCGGAAGGGCATGGCGGCGTCGGCTGCGACCATCGCCAAATGGATCAGACAGGTCATTGAGCAAGCCTATGCCTTGAAGGGGAAGGTTCCACCTTTCCCTGTGAAAGCGCACTCTACCAGATCCTTGAGTACGTCTTGGGCTTACCGTCATCAGGCTTCTGTGGCCCAGGTGTGTAAGGCGGCGACTTGGTCGTCCGTTCACACCTTCTCAAAATTCTATAAGGTGGATGTTCACGCATCGGCCGATGCCTCCTTTGGCCGTAAAGTTCTCAGTGCGGCAGTTTCTTAGGGATCCTTGTTTTTCTGGGCCCTTGGTTATTGGGGTGTTTTACCCCTGGGTGACTTGTCTTTCCTGGGTTGTTGCTCCTGTTGCCCAGTCTGTTCTCTTACTGTGGTACGGTTCCTTTCTCTGATGTGGGTACTGCGTTGCCTTTTCCACGGTTGCGTCTCCCACCCCTCATGTTTACACTGCTTTGGGACGTCCCATTGGTGAAGACTTGGGAAGGGGCGGCGACTGTCGGAGGACGTAAGAGAAAACGGAATTTTTGTAAAATCTTACCGTAAAATTCCTTTCTCTGAGTCCTCCGACAGTCGCCGCCCCCCGCCCCTCTTTTGGGGTTTTTGTGTACTCTTACTGCTATGCTACCAAACTGAGTTGGGAATGCTGGTGCAGGGAGGTATTGACTGAGGGGACAGCCCCTAGGGGTGTGTCTATGCTAAAAGCTTTTGTATTAACAATTCTTGTTGCCTAGCTACTCCTACGGAGCAAAGGTCAATACCCATTGGTGAAGACTTGGGAAGGGACGGCGACTGTCGGAGGACTCAGAGAAAGGAATTTTACGGTAAGATTTTACAAAAATTCCGTTATTTCTTACTTTCTGCTATAAAACATATTCAATAAATGTAAAAAATCATTTTTTTTCATCAGTTTAGGCCAATATGTATTCTGCTACATATTTATGGTAAAAAGAAATCTTTATAAGCATATATTGATTGGTTTGTACAAAAGTTAAAGCTTCTACAAGCATGTCATAGTTTTACGGAAATTCTTTTCTTTTGTTGCTAGTAATGGTGGTGATCAGCAACTTATATCGGAACTGCAACATTGCGGCAGACAAATCGGACACTAAGGCCCATTTCAAACTTGTGCGACTTGTCCTGCGACTTGGAACTGCAAAGTCACATGACCAGTTGTACTCTATGACTTCAAAGTAGTCCCTGCACTACTTTGGTCCAAATTTAATGTGAAGGTTACACAGGCATTGCTTCAAGTCCAGTCAACTTTGCAGCAAAATCGCACAGCTTTTAGGTTGTACAAGTGTGAAAGGGGCCTAAGTGATACTTTTTACACTTTTTTGGGGAACCAGTGACACCAATACAGTGATCAGTGCTAAAAATATGTACTGTCACTGTACTAATGACCCTGGATGGGAAGGGGTTAACATCAGGGGCGCTCAAAGGGGTAAATGTGTCCCTAGGGAGTGATTACTCTGTGGGGGTGTGTTTTGCTGTGAGAAGGCAGAGATCCGTGTTCCTGCTTAGCAGAAACACAGGATCTCTACCTCCCCTACTAACAGAACTGCAATCTGCCTGGTTTACATAGGCATCCTGCCATTTCCTGCCTCTTTCGAATGATTGGTGGATGCTGGCAGACATCGAGTCTATCGGACCCGCTGATTGGTCGGCGGTGCGCGTGCTCCCCCAGGACCCAGAACCTCAGAATCATGTACCTGTACAGTATTCTGGGCACAGGAGCCACCACCCCGCAGTAAATGTAGGTGGGGCAGTCGGCAAGTTAAATTGCTGCAAACCTGGGCAACTCAAACCATGCAAACGTTGGAAATCTGCATTAGGAAAGTTTACCCTTGAGTGTTAAACAGATTATTGTATAGGTTCACTTTATGAAAAAAAAATAAAATAAATGCACATTTTGTGCAGGTAAAAATAAAGTGCATGTATTATTTTTTGTAAAAAGTCTGCAGAGAATTGCACTAGCAATCAGCAGATCGCAGGTGTAATGCCAGGCTCTTGCAGACTCTCAGGATAGCTGTCTACCCATACCTTTGATGCAGGCAGGCAGTTCAATTAGCTATGGGAGCGCTCACCAGCACCCTCACAGTTCCTTGAGAACTAGAAACTGTCAGCCGCAAAGGCTGAAGGGACTTGTAGTATGTTCATTCACAGGAAATTGTCAATGAATGACGCAGCCCTGTACTGTAAGCGCAGCCCCACGTGACTGCTCCATTTTCAAATTGTGACAGCATGTGCGGGAGGAGGATCCATGGGGTGCATACTGAACATGTTACACCCTAAGTACGGATGTAACATGTAACATGTTCAGAAAGGTAAACTTAGCCTTTAAAGTGGAATCTTACCCATTACAACTTGAAAAAAAAAGAATGCTCTTTAGCAAGGAACATACACAGTACATTCCACATTAAAAATGAAGCTACCAAAATGAGTGTGTGCTGTAAATTGCCTCCAGCTTTGTTCCTGTTTCTTCTTGATGGAGGCCATTTTGCTAAAGTCCAGAGCCTCTGAGCAGCAGTAAATCGTAAAGTTGAAATAAAGTGGAAACTTAGTCAGAAAATGAAGTCCTGCTAGATCACTTCAGGCTGGCACCTTTTGCAGGTATAGCTATGTAAAACATTAAAAATATATGTCTATACTGTTTAACTTCTTAACCACTTGCCGACCGCCGCACGACTATCTACGTCGGCGGTCAGCCCCTCACAGGCAAACTAACGTAGGGCTACGTTGCTTGCTTGTGAGGGTCTAGGGAGCGAGCGCGCGCCCCCCGGGGCGCGCTCCCGCTCCCGCGTGGTCACGGACCCCCCCGCGCGTGTGACCAGCGGACCCGATGTCCGCCGGTCACTCGGCGATCGGCGGGGGAGAGGGAGAATGTCAGGCAGCTTGTGTAAACAAACTGCCTGTCATTCTCCTCGCTGCAAAGACACTGATAAAACGTATCTGGTATGTAGATCCGTTGATCAGTGTCCTTACAGCTAGAGCCACAGCCAATCACAGTAGAAACCACGCCCCTAGGGACACACACAGCCCCTCCCTTCCAAATAAAGTTAACCCCTTCACTACCAGTGTATTTTTACAGTAACAGTGCATATGTATAGCACTGATTACTGTAGAAATGTCACTGGTAACCCCAAAAGTGTCAAAAATGTCAGTCAAGGGTCCGATCTGTCCGCCGCAATGTCGCAGTACCGCAAAAAAAATCGCAGATCGCCGCCATTACGCGTTAAAAAAAAAAACAACAAAAATGACAAAAATCTTTCCCTTTGTTAGTAAACGCGATAACTTTTGCGCAAACCAATCAAAATACGCTTTTTGCGATTTTTTTTACCAAACATAGGTAGCATAAAATAAATTGGCCGAAAATTTTTAAAAATTTTGATTTTTACATTTTTTTTTGGGGGAATTTCATATAAAAAAATGTGAAAAATATTGCTATTTTTGCAAAATTGACGCTCTTTTTTTGTTTATAGCGCATGATCAAAAAATCGCACAGGTGATCAAATACCACCAAAAGAAAGCTCTGTTTGTGGGAAAAAAAGGACGTCAAATTCGTTTAGGTACAGCGTCGCACGACCGCGCAATTGTGCGTTAAATTCACGCAGTGCCGAATCGCAAAATACCCCCTGGTCGGAATGGGGGTAAAATCTTCCGGGGCTTAAGTGGTTAAGGACCGCCTCACGTACATATACTGCAGCAGGCGGGGGTGGGCCTTAAGCACGAAATCACGTACCTGTACGTGATTTCTTTCTTCGGCTCTGGGGTGTGCGGAGACACAGTGGGAGCCAACTAGGGGGTCCGGCATCCGTCGATCGTTCTGAGAGAAGCAGAACGGTGGTCTGCCTATGTAAACAAGGCAGAACGCTGTTCTGCTATTAAGGAAGACAGAAATTTTGTGTTTCTGCTACGCAGAAACATTGATGTCTGTCTTCCTTCAGTTAAACCAACCCCTACACAGTAAGAAAGAACTCCTAGGGAACACATGTAACCCTTTGATTGCCCCTGATGTTAACCTCTTTCCTGCCAGTGTCTTTAGTACAGTGACAGTGCATTTTTTTTAGCACTGATCACTGTATTGGTGTCACTGGTCCCCAGTAACTGTCACTTACTGTCACTGGTCCCCGCAATGTCACAGTCCCGCTAAAAATCGTTGATCACCATCATTACTAGTAAAAAAAAATAAAAAAATTAAAAGTCCATAGATCTTAGTTTATAGACACGATAACTTTTGCGCAAACCAATCAAGATACCCTTATTGAGATTTTTTGTTTACCAAAAATATGTAGCAGAATAGATATTGGCCTAAACTGATGAAGAAATTCGATTTTTTACATTTTTTTAATTGTTTTTGTTGTATAGCAGAAAGTAAAAAATATTGTTTTTATTTAAAAATTGTCGCTCTTTTTTTGTTTATAGCCCAAAAAATAAAAACCGCACAGGTGATCAAATACCACCAAAAGAAAGCTCCATTTGTGGGAAAAAAGGACATCAATTTTATTTGGGTACAGTTTTGCACGACAGCACATTTGTCAGTTACAGCAACACAGTACCGTATCGCACAAAATGGCCTGATCAGGAAGGGGGCTGAACCTTCCGGAGCTGAAGTGGTTAAAATACAGCAGTCTCACCCTGCTCTGCACATGCTCAGTTGCCCTCCATTTTTAGGCACTGACGAATATGTAGAGGCTGATCTGCTGACAGCCTTAAAGCAGAATGAAACCCTCCTATCCCTTACAGCCAAGGAAGCTGCTTCTGTTTGATCTGCAACTGTCATGGTGCTGCACATGTGATCAGATATGACAAGAGCCATTTGATGGTTTGACAGTTTGATTGAGGACAAAAAGCAAACGTGACAGTTAGAAATCCCGGCATTCCAGGAATGTAACTGTTTTTTTTAAACTGTTAAAATCTTTAGGGTTCTGCTTTATGATTTTCTGCTGCTCAGGGGCTCTGGGCTCCAGAAAAATGGCAGCCTCCAGCAAGAAGAAACAGGAACAATTTACAGGACACACTAATGTTAGTAGCATAAATATTAATGTGGAATGTAAGTTCCTTGCTAAACAACATTATTTTTTTATCAAGTTGTTATAGGTAAAGTTCGGCTTTAACGTTTTCAAAAATAGTTACATTCCTGGAATGCCAGGATTGCTAACTGTCACATTTGCTTGTGTGTCCTCAAACTGTGAAACCATTAAATGGCTGCTGTCATACCTAATCACGTGTGCAGCACCATGGCAGTTGCAGGTCAAACAGAAGCAGCTTCCTTGGCTGTAAAGAATAGGAGGGCTTAAAGAGGTGTTCCAGCTGTGGAAAAAAAAAAAAAGTTAAAAGTCAGCAGCTATAAATACTGTAGCTGCTGAGTTTTAATATATAGACACTTACCTGTCCAGAGGGTCCACGGTGTCAGCACCCCAGCCGATTTTCGAATCGGCTGCATGGTGCTGCCGCCGCCATTCATTCTAAGGGGAACCGGCAACAAAGCCTTTCGGCTTCACAGCTGGTCCCCTACTGCGCATGCGTGGTGCGCGCTGTGCATTCTCATTGGCTCGGCGGCGGGGGAAGGAGAAAGGGGACGGAACTTCCGAGGGGCGGCACTGCGGCACTGTCTCCCGGAAGTGGGAAAGGGTACCTGTCAAAAACAGGTACCTGTTCCCCCATCCCCCCTGAAAGGTGCCAAATGGGGGGAGGAGGACCCAGCGAAGGCAAGATGTAACCAAATTAAACTTTAAGTGATTGTAAAGTCACGTTTTTTTTATCTGTAAAATAACAAACATGTCATACTTACCTGCTCTGTGTAGTGGTTTTGCACAGAAAAGCCCCAATCCTGCTCTTCTCGGATTTGCCGCCGGCGCTCATGGCCCCTCCCTCCTGTCGAGTGCCCCCTCAATAAGCAGCTTGCTATGGGGCACCCGAGCCAAGTCACAGCTCTGTGTGTTCATTCAGACATGGAGCTGTGGTTTGGCCTCCCCCCCTCCCCTCTTCTTATTGGCAAACCAACTTTAATTGACAGTAGCAGGAGCCAACGGTTCCGCTGCTGTGTCTTAGCCTATCAGGAGGGAGAGTCCTGGATGGCCTAGGCACTCAAGGACATCGCTGGATGGAGATGGGGCTCAGGTAAGTATTAGGGGCATTAAGATCTCTCAGTTTGAAATTGCAAGAAGTCCAAAACTATTCTACAGGTTGTAAATAGAGGAGTTAGTGCAAACTTTGGGAGGCAAAAACACAGTCACAGACCGCAGCTCAGTCCCTGGCCGTAAGTCGGACAATCTCGTTCCAGACAGATTTAAAAACATTATATCCTGGTGCAATTATCTTTTATTGTAAACACTTGTCTAACAGAAAATACAGCTGGACATCAAGTACTAATATTCTAAATATTCATGGGAACAGGACTTATTATAATTATCTGCCTAATGGGTTTTAGTGCCAGACATCTATTATTTTGGGGTTCCCAGCATCATTCATCTCTCTGTGCTAAAATGCACCTAAACTATGTCTGGAGATTCCACCCAAATAGCATGTTGGGAGAGTATAGAATAGATATTATCACCATAAAAACAGAAAGAAATAAAAGCATGGTCATTGTATAAGAGGGGTCTGTGTGCTGTCATCCATGCTGTCAGTACAACAAGAGATTTCACTTACAGCGTATCTAAATTCAAGAACAAAAATGTATTAAATTGCATCTTACCAGGCCTTGTGTGTTGGCTGCAAGAATGTTGCCCTTTTTTTTTTTTTTTAGGCTTTTTTCTCTTTTTATTTTTACATGGTGATCCTGCCAGCAGCACACATCCTGTTGTATAGAGAAACAGCATTGTCACCCTAGGCTTGGGCTACATAACACCTTCCCTTTTACTCTTCACCATAACATAGGAAAGTGGTGTTCTGTAGTCTGCAAAGAGGACTGGGATAACATTCAGCACAAGCAGAGGTTATCCGCTTAATGAGAAAAAACGCTTACTAGTAAAAGAAAAATAATTTAATAAAATGTATTCTAGTTACCTCCTTATTAACCCATGGTTAACCCTAATCCGTCCTAAATAACTCCTTCGTCTCTTTCTCCTCTTAGCTAATTTTTTTAACATTAATATTTGAGAAGGATACAGGTGTGTGAGCTGAAGTGGTTATTGTTTTAGTGCCGATTCACACATATGAGAGTTAGACATCGCATGTGATTTGCACGGCACTGCTGTGCAAATCACATAGGATGTCTGTGCGATGCAAATTCAGCCATACAGATTGCGTGGCCGGATTTGCATCGCATTCGGAGAAAAGTCGCACAGGACACTTTTTTTTGGTCCGCACTAGAATCGGATCGCATGGGTGTTCACACCTATGTGATCCGATTCCTGTCCGAACTGACAGTTCGCTCTGTGATTTCCAAACTAATCTGGGGGTGTCGTTAACTTTGTATTGACACTCCCAACAGTTCCCATATGGCAGTGTCAACTGCCTGCCAGTCGGATGTGATGTGGGAACCTGCAGTGGATTTGCAGGGTTCCCGCATCACACCAATGTGAACCGGCCCTTAAGAACCTTGTTTCTATATACAATGTGTAATTATGTTTCCACATAGGGGCAAGCGTAGTTGTTCACGACATACACAGTCTCTGCTTCCTGCTTGTGTCACATGGGAAGAGTCCCTTCCTTTGATCACTTTAAAGCTGAATTTTGGCATGTTTAACCAGGGCCGCTGATAGGGGGGGGGGGCCCACCAGCCCTCTTGTAGGGGGCCCGAGCACACAGGGGGGCCCACACAGAGAGGGGGATTAGTGATGGACAACAAATACAGAAATCTTCCTCCAGCACCTGAATCTGATCTGTCCCTCTCCCTGCTATCAGCTTTTATCTGCTGAGAAAGAGACAGTGGCCCCTCACTAATCCCCCTCCCTTGTGTGGGCCCCCCTCCCAGCACTTATCTCTGCTCAGGAGTTTATTTGTAAATTGTAACTTTGTTTCTCTCTCTCTCTGTCTCTCTGATCACTGAGCTCCAACTGCCCAGCCTGTATATTTTTCTCATCTCATCTTCTTTTTTATTTAACATAGTTTTTTTTTTTTAGATTTAGCAGGAATTATGCGAATTATGTTATATTTGTGTCTGATAATAGTGATTTTGTTGTAATTTTAGCTAAATATATCTTTAATATTTTCTTGGGGGGGCCCTGCCAGGTAGTCTGTACGGGGCCCCGCGATTTCTAACAGCAGCCCTGTGTTTAACAATAATATGCAGCTCTGTAATCATTAAAGCGGTTGTATCCCGCTTTTTGACACTTTTACCTACAGGTAAGCCTATAATAAGGCTTACCTGTAGGTACAAATAATATCTCCTAAACCGGCACAGTTTAGGAGATATTTACAGTGCATGCAGCCGCTCGCGCGAGCGGCGCATGCGCTCTGAAGGTCCGGGGGGACCTTCAATTAACTTGCCGGGAGCTTGCCGGAAAAATCACTCCCGCGCGCATGCGCGGGAGTGACGTCATCGCGGCTCCGGCCAATCAGCGCGCTGGAGCCGTCTCTTTCGGCCAATCAGCGCGCCGGAGCCGCCGAACCCGGAAGAGACGACGAGGGATCATGGCAGCGCCCGTATCGATGTCCGGGGGTCCGTGTCGGGGCTTCGTTTTAAGGTAAGTTAAACATAATGGGCTAGTATGCGATGCATACTAGCTCATTATGCCTTTGTCTTGCAGGTTTTTTTTTTTTTTTTTTTTTTAAATAGGGTTTACAACCGCTTTAATATATTATTATATTATAAATTTATTTTTTATACATGTATATTTGACTTAGTATTAGCTTCTTCCAATCCCAGATCAGACCTGGGAGAAGGGGAACCAGCACACAAAGCCAATTGGCTTTGCTGCAGTGTTCGTGTGCTGATAGGAGCTGAAAGCAGAATGACTAAAAGATAAGCTCATTAAATGATAACCTGCTAATTTTTCTTTTACTGGTCATTCACAGGCTGTAGATGTTACTGCATGGGAGCTGCTTAAAATCAGGTTCCCTGCCCTGCTACACTATATTAATGCACAAAAAATACACATTGGATGCTAAATAATGATTTATCAGGATCGTTAAAACACTTACTTGATACTGTATTTATATTCTAATTTGATTTGCTCTTCTGAAATAGATTTTTTATTTTAAGTCTTGTGACTGGCACAGTGCCAATCAGGGCTGCCCAGACACAGACTCACGGTGTAGGGGGCATACATCAGCAGAGTAATACAAGCCCCCTCCCAAAGATCTTTCCCTGCTGATGTCAAAGAACAGGGAAAGATCACCTGTCCTGTCAGGGAAAAACCCCTGAAGAAGTCACATGCTGTGACGTAACGCGTAGGGCACCAGAATTCCGGAAGGAATGTGAGAACGAGCTCGGTGCTTGTTGATTCATTGTACTGCATACTCTGCTTAAAATTGAGTACTCTGCTGTTACCCAAATAAAAATACACCTTTATAAACGGGATTACGCTATGGCCCTCCAACATTATTTTTTACATATACCACACAGAGAATATCACAGTTAGAGGATGAGGATTAGAGAGTACACATTATACCCTATGAGAAGCCGCAGCTGAGGAATTGTATCTTATACTTTTACCTTACAGCAGTAAGGTGAGCGGCCTGAACACTTAAAGGTGTCACCCACACTGAAGATTTGCATTCATCTGTATTGTAGTCATCGGACTAAGCACTTTTGCACCTTAATTTCTGAAGTCACTGTTTTTTGAGCCTTATTTATTCACGTTTGTTTTAAGCACCAAGGTGAAAAAGTTTCATCATTATCACCTTTTATCATTTAGTTTATTCATATTTTATTTAATCAATTATTGTGATCATTGTTTCTATTTTTACTATTTATTTGCATTGGACGTTCATTCATTAATTTACACATTTCATGTTTACGTTTACTTATAATATGTATTATATTAATCATTATTCATTTTTATCTTCATATGAATTTTGAATATATACAATTTCATTATTTTCATCAGTTATATCACACCAACAAGTCCCAGTGATATTTTTTTGATAACATATATCATCACAGCCACATAGCGCAGCACCTCCTTACACTTTATATTAAAGTGGTTGTAACATAACTCCCCAAGGGGAAAAAACAAAACAGTAAAGTCTACCTAATTAAAATTAAAAAAAAAATAATTTTACTTAAACTTTGTTTTCATATTACCTGTTGATCCATCCAGTCAGGGTGACTTCCTTTTTCTCTGTGGCATCAACCTGCAGACTCATTTAGCCTCTGCAGCATTGTCACAGCAGTTCCCATGCCTATGGTCCTGTAACAAGTAAGCCATGTCTACTCATAACTATGGAACTTGATCCTGCCAGCTGCCCATGTGACATTCAGCAATATCTGTATCAGATGCTTTGACTGACAGCTCAGCTCTACTCTGCTCAGACTGGGGAAGGAACGTGCCCTGCTGATGTCGCTACAGTTTAGTCCAACCCACTGACCCAGGCTATGTAGAGCAAGGAGGAAAAAAAGTGGTCAGGTGACCTACAGAACAAGCATTTATAAAATGTCCTGACTTTATTTTTAAAGCATGTTAAGCACTCACTGGGGCGCCAGCCTGTGGAAAGGATGGGGCACAACTGGCTCTGGCTCGCAGCTGCGCACTGAGAGGCGGAGCCAACTGTAAATAGGGAAGCAGGGTGGATCCCGACGACATGATCGGGATCCTTCCAGAGCCTGAAGCAGATCTGCCGTATTCAGCTTAAGGTGGGCTTAGTTGCTTATTAGTTGATTCTGGGTCACAGGACAACAAACACAGGTGCACTCCTGTGACTCATAAAAAAGTGTTGGCCATACTTCTCTTTTAATGCATTGCTAGTAATATGCCCTTTCCTAATAAGGTCAAAACATATCTGGGTTTATAAACACTTTAACTCTCCATTTTGTGTGTGTATCAAGGTGACTTTGTGACAGTCTAGTAACTTCAATGTTAAGAGTACAGTAACTTAGAAGTCTGTTGAATGAGTTGTGGCCATGCTTCTGATTCTGTTCTTGTCTTTCCAGTTTTCGCAGCTCATTAAGATCTTCCATAGACTGGGCGCTGACAAGTTCCCCTTAGTGGATCAGTCCTTCTTCCCAAACCACAAGCAGATGGTGAGTGTCACTGGTTTCCCTTATGGCTCCAAAACGAGACACGGGACGTCTCTGGGCAGCGATGACAGTTCGCTGTGCACTTGATGGTTCTGCTTTTCATTAATGGAAAGTGTTTCTAAGAAGATGGAGTAAATTTTCTTGGAGAAAGGTTATTCCACAATTTCTGTTTCTGATTAACATATTGCACTGGGTAATTGTGAGAATTTTGGCAATGTTTGAATGGTAGCATTTGCAAAGGGCTGTCTGAAGAGATCCATCTTAGCATTGTTGGTGACTGAATTAACACAAGTGCTCAATATATATAATCTTACAAGTTAAATTTATGTTTATTGAAATGTAAACTGGTAAGCTTCAAAAGGTTGTCAGCTTCTGTTGAAACAAATACTTAACCCACCTATTTTCACCTTCCCTGCTCTCAACACCAGAGCCAGGAGTCCAAATATTTTCTAATCAATGTAATACATTTTGTCCGATCCTACACAGGGTTAATAACTTTCTCCCCTGCCTCATTTGATCATGTTCAGATCTTGTTATTGGCTGCTTAGCCCTGAGAACATCATGCCGAGAGCAGGGGAAGCAACATGCTCCCCATACCCAAATGGACCATGTATTTCCCAAGCAAAGAGCACTATAGGAACCTGGAAAAGGTATCAGCAGGTGGTCGGAGTTGTTTTTTTTTTGAGAGAACCTCAACCGAGAGTCTCATTGAAGATGAACACCATCCAAAAACCATGTGTCATCCCAGAGAAGACACTGGTAGATTGAATCACATAACAGCTCCTTGTATCTCTCACAGGCTTTATTGGCAGGGTTTCACTGCAATAAATTTTGTCTCCCTGTTCTTCAATAATGCCATATTAATGGGGTCACAGTCACAATTATTTGTTCTACAATAGGGACATACTACTGGGGGAGCAGAACATGTGTTTCAGCTTTGTAAAGACTGGGGCAGTAGGGAGGTTTAAAGGCTGAGACAATAGGAAGATGTTAAAGATTGGGGCAGTAGGGATGTAGAAAGACTAAAGCGAAGATTCTGGCTATGATACATGTAACATGTAAAATGTTTAATGCAGTTATTTCAGTATTCTTTTATGAAATGTCTTCCAAAAAAAGGAATCTTGTAATGTGATTGACTTGAAATGGATCTACAGTGTAAACTTGTGTCTAACTTATTATAGACCTCCTTCCTGGCCAATAATTTTATAAAGAAGTTGAAGTTGTCAATTAGCTACTGTTCCTGAATTAAGCAACAGCTTTCTGAGGGCCGGTGTCTACAAGCTTTTGTTTGCATCAGAAGTGCTGCTCTTCTTAGATAAGCCAATGGGACTGCAATAGCAGCTTGAAGCGTTGTTTAATGCAGCTTAATAGGAGGTTAGATTATGGTCAGAAGGAGGTCCACTGCAGACCAAAGGCACTGTCAATAAGCTATGAAATACAGCTCCCAAACCGATTTCAACTACAGGTGGCATGCACCTGAATGCAAGCTATATTTGCCTATCTGCACAAGCCCAAAGCCCATGGACACAGGCCCTTAGGCAGCTGTCCAACTGACTTATGCCGAGACTTTGGCCAAATCGGCTCTTCTTCAGAGGATTGGGAGAGTGATATTCAGGTGGAGGCAGCTACTCTGCATTTCTGTTAGAGGTCATATGATTATGGAAAAGGGAACTTAAATGGCAAGGCATATTCATGTGCTCTCAAATGTGTACTGGATTTGCATATTATAGGGTAAAAGTTAATATGGTTGCTTGTTATTAAGGTGGTTATGTGACCTAATGGGGGTTTCTTTATCACTAATTGTTTAAGCAGATTTTCATTTTCTTCCTATTACCATTTATACTATTATTCATAATGCTGGTGGTATGCTACCTTCACGTATGCAGACCTAATCAAGATAAGCTTTGTTCATTGTTTTTGATACATTTAAATTGATTTTGTATTTTGACATCACAACAATGCCTTGAAAATATTAGACCAAAGCTTTTGTTGAAAGAACTGTTTAGAAACCTAAAAAAGAACTTGATAATTGGTTAACAAGCTTGCTGACTTGCTCTTTATTTAGTTTGAACTTCAAACCAAAGGTGTTTTATGTAAGATTTGAGAAATGTATGTGTTTAGGACTTGGACTGTGATCTTTGGACTGTGCAGAGAGAGAACAATGGAAGGTGTGAAATCACATTTTATAATTGCTGGTGTAGCGGGGTTAAACATGCCTAAAGACACTGTTTGATATGTGGGAAGGAACTAGGCTCCCTCTAGTGGTAGCTGCATGGAATTTCCCGGGCTGTGACTTCCTTTTCACAAGATGAAGAAACTACATCTCCCAGGCTGCTTTGCAAGATCCAGGAACTAGGCTCCCTCTAGTGGTAGCTGCATGGAATTTCCCGGGCTGTGACTTCCTTTTCACAAGATGAAGAAACTACATCTCCCAGGCTGCTTTGCAAGATCCAGGGTGCACGGCTGCACCGCACGGCACTATGGGGGAGGTTATTTAAAGGAAGAGAGAAGCGCGCGAAGGGGGGGGGCCTTTCTGCGCTGGACTCTGAGGAACCAGCGAGCGAGAGTGAAGGACTGACACTGGATATTGGGCCAGAGCCTTTTAGCCTGGAGGGACGACGTGGAACCGTCCCATCTCAAGCACGAGGCACATTCCTGGAGGTCATACTGCTGTTTGCCGAGACCGGAAGTCATCCGCCAGAAGGACCCCGCGCGGCTGGCATATAGCCAAAGGACTGAGACCGCAGTGGAAGCGCGCGAAGGAGAAACTTCTGTTGGTGAGAGGGCACATGCCCAATAACTGACTTTATCTGCTGAAGAGACAGTTTTATCTACAGATAGCGGTAGCGCAGCAGGAGGTGATAAAACCCCGGGGTTTATCACCATACTCTCTCAGGAGACTCATAGACAAACAATAAGGTCTGTAAAGGAGTTGCCAGAGGCTTATCTCTCTCGCAGAAGTTATTGCTCAGTTACGCAGACACCCTGCGGTGACAACTAACAGCTCGTTGTTTTTTTCTCTCTTGATCTTTATTCCTAATCTGGATTACAAATGAGCTCTATTCAATAACCTTGCTAGCGAAGATCAACAAGAAAGAAGAGAACTCTGGGGGAGGGACTCAGATAGGCCCACCTACCTGGTACTGTGTCTAGCCTTAATGCAGGAGGAGTGTGGGGGTATTCTTTTACCTTTTTAAAGCTGTTTTAAATAACCTTTTATGGACTTGTATTGTATTGTATTGTATCTCCCCTATTCAATTTGATACATAGTAAACTAAGTTTGGTTAATTACAATCTTGTGCGTTGTTCCATTGTGTCACCCAGAAGGACTACTATTCAAGAAGGTAACAAGGTATTGTTGCATAGTGAAGTATTGTATTCCAACCTGTGTATCTATTTGATAGTCCAGTCCTATTCTGGGTCAGTTGTGCCTGAGGAGGGATCGAGCCAATTTGATTGGGTTGTTAGGCAGGGTGTAGACCCAATAATATAATCAGCAGCTCCTGCGGGGGTGGTGCTACACGTGGGGGCTCGTCCGGGATTTCTACAGTCCTGCAATACAACCCTCTCAGCCATAGAATCCCCTCCCACGCAGAAATGGATCCTGTCGCTGCTGCTGAGTGGTGCAAGGAAGAGAATGTCATAGTGGAAAATGGCCTGGTGGTTGAAATCAAGGGAGAAGCCTGGACTGAAGAAAAGCTCCTCCCTGTTTTGAGGGCACTATCCACAGACAGGAAATTTTGGGTGATTGACATGAAAACTGACACCACTGTCCCACACACGTATGCACTGTGTGAGTGGAGGAAGGGGGTCCCTGATTATTTCAACGGAAACAGTGTAAAAACTACTGACCAAACAGAACTTTTCCTGATACATCCAGGAGTTCCTATTGCGGGTCCCTCATCCACCACCCCTGGGGTATCCAGCCAAGAAAAAGGTGTCCAAGAAGGGCATCCTGAGTCATCACCTTTGTCGACTTTTAGCTCAGAACTGTGTGCTGTTCTTGGGGAGATTGTGGCAAAATGTAGTAGGGACTCCTCGAGCTATTTGATGACTGGATATAGGAAGCTCCGGACATTCTCTGGGAAACAGCCTGTGCCTTCAGCAGAAGATGGGTTCGAAGAGTGGTTAGATACCGCCACTCAGGCTTTGGAGGAATGGGAGGTACCAGAACAGCACAAGAAGCAGAGAATCACAGAGAGTTTAAGGGGACCTGCATTAGAGGCTGTACGTAATCTAAAGCTTAGCAAGAAGAACTGCACTGCACAGGATTATTTGGACATTCTGCAAGATGTGTTTGGTCGGACGGAGAACGCGGCTGAACTTCTCTACCAGTTGGACCACTGTTATCAAGAAGAGGGGGAGAAGTTGTCCGAATTCATTAAACGTCTGGATAGGATTATCCACCAGATTCTGTTAAAGAAAGGAATAGACCACCGGAAAATAGATGAGACTCGTGCACGACAGGTTCTGAAAGGGGCTCAACCTTTAGATCCCATTGCCATACTGTTACGAACTCGTCGAGATGGCGGCATTCTAGAATACCCCGATCTGATTCGAATGGTCAGAGAGGAAGAGGTTATGTTGGACAACAAGAAGAAAAGTCGGCAGTTTGACTCAACTGCCCGGGTTGGAGTGATAAGTGTGGAAGAGGGTGACTCTCAAGTTGAACTCCTAAAGACCCAAGTGTCTCAGTTGATAGAAATGGTGTCCATCCTGACTGGTCAGGTATCCACTCTACCCAAGGGGAGTATATCGGAGAGGCCAGATGAACCTGTTAGTCTCAGCACAGATCCAGAGCCACGGCCTGCAAGATTGTTAACTTGTTTCAACTGCGGGGGAGTTGGGCATGTTAGAAGGGTATGTCCCAGCTCAGGAAATGCTGCCGCGAAACCTCGCGAGCCAGCGGGAAACTTCAGAGGACACCGGTGAAGGAGTCAACCGGGTGTCCGCCAGTCTTAAGGGACTCCAGAAGTGGTGCAGGATCAGGGAAACTGAGTCAGGGGGTCAGACCCAAATATAATACCCCCAGTTCTAGACTCCGGGTTACTGAGGGAAGGAAAGTCAATGCACACCGGGTTCAGCGGGGGCCCAGATCAAGGAAGAAAAAGGAGAAGAGGGCCAGGGTACAGAGAACTGAATCAGACAACCAGGCTACATCAAGAGAATTCCCAACTAACTTGGTCGGGCCCTCCCCAGTGGTCTCGGTTCAGGTGGAAGGAATTTACACAAGAGCCCTCCTTGACACAGGGGCCCAGGTGACTCTTTTGTATAGAGACTTCTATGATAAATATCTTACCCATCTACCTTTGCAGAAGTTGGAAGATCTGGAGATATGGGGTATTGGGACCCAAAGTTTTCCCTATGACGGGTATCTGCCAATCAAGTTGACCTTTGATCCATCAGTGGCTGGTGAAGCGGAAACCTTCGACACCTTAGCGGTGGTCTGTCCTCGTCCACCAGGGGCCAACAAAAGCTCTCTCATCGTAGGAACAAACACTGACCTGGTAAGGCGCCTTCTGATACAACTGGTCCAGGGACAAGATGCTCAGGCGCCAAGGATCCATCCCATGCTACGGCAGGCCTACCAACGATTAGTGTTGGAGCAAGAGACCCCCGCAGAAGGAGTTGGACGACTCTGGAAGCTGGATAGAGCAGAAAAGGTCTTACAGCCAGGAGAGGTGGCCTGTTTTAAGGCTTCTGTTAAACTCACATGGCAACAGCCGGGTCCCTTCATTATCTTTGAATCAGGTCAAAAGGAGAGACAGAGAGGGATAGAAGTGATCCCTGAGGTGATCCCTTTGAAGGTGTTACAGGAAAACCGTGGAAGGGTTTTAGTGAGTGTCAGAAACACCTCTATTACACCAGTGAAGGTACCGGCCAGAGTGCTCCTGGGCCAAGTCAACCCGGCTACCCCAGTTGCCCCCATTGATTTCAAAGAAAAGGAACAGGGTGAAGCGGTTATAGAGGAGCTTTGCTCTGGAAACGCTGCCCTCCCGCCGGAATGGGTGAAGAGGGCCAAGGCACAACTTGCTCGATGTAGGGAAATATTCTCTAAGGACGAGTTTGACGTGGGATGTGCCAGGAGCGCCACTCATAAGATCCGCCTGAGTGAGGACAAGCCTTTCAGGGAGAGAGTCCGGCGAGTCCCCTTAGGTGACTTAGAAGATCTACGTCAACAGCTGGCAGAGCTCAAAAAGATCGGGATTATCCGAGAATCCAGGAGCCCGTATGCTTCCCCGATAGTGGTAGTCCGGAAGAAAAATGGATCTTTGAGGCTTTGTATCGACTACCGAACGCTGAACAGAAGAACCATCCCAGACCAGTATACCACTCCTCGAATCGAAGATGCCCTACAGAGTCTGTCAGGGGCGAAGTGGTTCAGTGTGATGGACTTAAAGAGTGGGTATTATCAGATCCCCATGCACCCTGAAGATCGGGAGAAAACAGCCTTCATCACCCCTGTGGGGTTCTTTGAGTTCAATCGCATGCCTCAGGGGTTGTCCGGGGCCCCTGCTACCTTCCAAAGGCTGATGGAGAGGACCGTTGGAGATATGAATTTGATAGAGGTACTGGTATACTTGGATGATGTTATCGTGTTTGGCAGAACTTTAGAAGAACATGAGGAGAGGTTGGAAAAGGTCTTGAAGAGGCTACATGAAGAAGGTCTGAAACTTTCTCCTGAGAAGTGCCAATTCTATCAGTCCTCGGTCCATTACCTGGGCCATATCGTGTCTGAAGAAGGGGTGGCCACTGACCCGGACAAGCTGGATGCTGTTGCTTCCTGGCCGAGACCCACAAATGTGACCGAACTCCGGTCATTCTTGGGCTTTTGCTCCTATTACAGGAGGTTTGTGGAGGGGTTCGCCCAGATTGCCCGACCCCTAAATGAGCTCCTGAAGAATGAAGAAGATGATGTCCCTGAGTTGGTAAAGCCGGCGAAGTCCACCATAGGCCCCCGGAAGGCTAAGGAATCCATCCAGGATCAGTGGACCCCGGAATGCGAAGGGGCCTTTGTCCAGCTGAAGGAAACCCTAACCACTGCCCCTGTGTTGGCCTATGCGGACCCCACAAAACCATATGAACTGCATGTTGATGCCAGCCGAGATGGGCTGGGGGGGGGTACTTTATCAGGAGCATGAGGGTCATCTGCGACCTGTTGCCTATGTGAGCAGAAGCCTATTGCCTGCTGAAAGGAATTATCCTACTCACAAACTTGAATTCTTGGCCTTGAAGTGGGCAGTGGTTGACAAATTGAAAGACTACCTGTACGGAGCTGAATTCATTGTCAAGACAGATAATAATCCCCTCACCTATCTGTTGACTACGGCCAAGCTGGATGCAACAGGACATCGATGGTTGGCTGCCCTCTCTAGCTTCAATTTTAGCCTGAAGTATCGGCCAGGAATCGGAAATAGGGATGCAGATGCCCTATCCAGAAGGTTGCATGTTCCACAGGAACCTGCGGAAGAATGGACTCATTTGGCTCCAGAAGGGGTGCGTGCCCTATATCAGGGAACTGAATTTCGATCCCGAGGAGGGTCAAGAGCAGAAGAGATTGGGGTTTCGGCTATCGGAGTACCCAAATGCTACTGCCAGGTGACCCAAGTTGAAGGGGAGGGTTTGCCCCGGCTGTCCAAAAGGGACTTGCGGAAGGAGCAGTTGGAAGACCCTTTGGGAAAACTTCTCTTGGAAGCTCTGGAGATCCAGAGCCCTGAGTTGCTTCTAACTGACTCCCCTCAGGGGGCCCGTCTGTTGCATAGAGAGTGGACCCGGTTACAGATCAGAGAAGGAGTGGCCTACCGGAGAGGTCCATCTGAAGATCTGGAGGAGAAGTGGCAACTGTTCTTACCAGCTAAATACAGAGAGGGAGTTCTGGCCGCTCTTCATGATAATCATGGCCATCTGGGGCCCGAAAGAACCTTTCAGCTTGTCAGGGACAGGTTCTACTGGCCTTGTATGAGGGCCGAAGTTGAAGGATACTGTCATTCTTGTGTCCGGTGTATACAGAGGAAGACTCTGCCACGTCAAGCAGCCCCAATGGGCCATCTACAAAGTCAGGGACCCATGGAGCTGGTGTGCATTGATTTCCTTTGCTTAGAGCCTGATCTGAGTGGCCAGGGGAATGTCCTTGTGGTAACAGACCATTTTACCAGATATGCTCAAGCATTCCCAACAAGGGATCAGAAGGCCTCAACGGTAGCCAAAGTTCTTGTAGAGAAGTTCTTTGTACATTATGGGTTACCACAACGCCTCCATTCTGATCAGGGAAGGGACTTTGAAAGCAGACTGATCAAGAGACTGTTAGATATGTTAGGCATTCAAAAGACTAGAACCACTCCCTACCATCCACAGGGGGATGCCCAGCCTGAACGATTTAACAGGACTCTTTTGGATATGTTGGGGACTTTGAGCTCAGAGAAGAAACAGCATTGGGGCAAGCACGTAGCTGCCATTGTGCATGCCTACAACAGCACTGTCAGTGATGCTACTGGATATTCCCCTTATCGGCTGATGTTTGGAAGGGAGGCTCGGTTGCCAGTGGATTTGGCCTTTGGCATTTCGCCTGATCATACCTCTTCAGCATCGCATAGAGGATATGTGGACCGACTGCGGAAGAGTCTGAAAGCGGCCTATGACAAGGCTCAGGCCACATCTGATCAACGTGGACTGCGGAATAAAAAAAATTTCGACCTAAAAGTTCGGATCCATGACCTGCAACCAGGGGACAGGGTTTTGTTGAGAAACTTGGGTGTCCCGGGAAAACACAAGTTGGCAGACCGCTGGAAGTCCCAACCTTATGTTATCTGCAAGCAACTGCCAAACCTTCCTGTGTACCAAATTCGGCCTGAAGGAAGTGTGGGTCCATTGAAGGCTTGGCATCGGAACCATTTGCTGCCTCTCTCTGAAGCGGTTCGTATGCCCCCTGTGGAAGACTTGTCAGAGGCCCCTTCGACTTCTCGCCGGTCCAGACCAGTTACCAGATCTCAGACGACGCTCCCAGATGAGGGAGAGGGAAGTTCTCCATCTGAAGATTTGGAAGATGAAGAGGAGGTACCCGACTGGTTGTGGTCATTTCAGTTGCCAGAACCCACACCTGCCTCCCTGTCTTCATCTGACTTGGCTGATAGAGGAGCCCTTCGGGCAGAAGCCCCTGAATTCATACCCTTTCATATGCTTCCAGAAGAAGCAGCTGAGGATGAAGATCCTGAGGAGGAGGTTGCACCCTTCTCTGAAGAAGAACTGACCTCTCTTGAACCATCAGGTTCCTCTGTGTTGGAACATGAGGAGGGGGACATTGAAGAATCCTCAGAAGTGCCTGATCCTAGCACCTCTGAGAGCATGCCTCCACGGGAACAGAGGGAAAGGAGAGTCATTCACCCACCTAAGAGACTGACCTATGATCAATTGGGTGAATGTTCGGAAGAAGCTGTTTTTACCTCCAAAAGATCTCCTGACCAGCCTAGTTCCTCCACTGTAGATTTGGTGGGGGACAACCCTAGCTCACCCCTAGGCACAACTGTACAAGCCACCCAAGTTTTGGGGGGTCTGTGAGAGATCATGAGAACAAAGTATTGAAGTAGAAAACGTTTGCATTTAAGTTTGTACATAAGGATATTGGGTTTGGCCATTATAATAAGCACAGTTTTTGATGTTCACAATTTGGTTTACTTTGTGAGTTAATGTTTGCGCACATTTTGTTGCTCTGACCTCACTATATGTTTTTTTCTCTTTCTCACCTTTTGATGTTTTTTTTTCAACACAAACTTTAAGATGTAAGTGTTTAAGAAATTGCAAAGGCACATGTGCTTTTTAAAGAAGCACTATATAAAAGCACTAGAAATCAGCACTATATTAACACTGTAGAAATCACTTATTTGTTTATTAATTGCACTTTATCGTTTTACTGTTGCACTGCTATTAGAATACAAAATTGGATGTATTCAGATTGACTTATTTCAGCAAAATGTTAATGTTTTTGTTGTATAATGCCAACCTATGCACTAGGGTACATACTGTTGACCTCTTTGGGGACCAAAGTTTCTCAAGTGGGGGGAGTGTGTAGCGGGGTTAAACATGCCTAAAGACACTGTTTGATATGTGGGAAGGAACTAGGCTCCCTCTAGTGGTAGCTGCATGGAATTTCCCGGGCTGTGACTTCCTTTTCACAAGATGAAGAAACTACATCTCCCAGGCTGCTTTGCAAGATCCAGGAACTAGGCTCCCTCTAGTGGTAGCTGCATGGAATTTCCCGGGCTGTGACTTCCTTTTCACAAGATGAAGAAACTACATCTCCCAGGCTGCTTTGCAAGATCCAGGGTGCACGGCTGCACCGCACGGCACTATGGGGGAGGTTATTTAAAGGAAGAGAGAAGCGCGCGAAGGGGGGGGGCCTTTCTGCGCTGGACTCTGAGGAACCAGCGAGCGAGAGTGAAGGACTGACACTGGATATTGGGCCAGAGCCTTTTAGCCTGGAGGGACGACGTGGAACCGTCCCATCTCAAGCACGAGGCACATTCCTGGAGGTCATACTGCTGTTTGCCGAGACCGGAAGTCATCCGCCAGAAGGACCCCGCGCGGCTGGCATATAGCCAAAGGACTGAGACCGCAGTGGAAGCGCGCGAAGGAGAAACTTCTGTTGGTGAGAGGGCACATGCCCAATAACTGACTTTATCTGCTGAAGAGACAGTTTTATCTACAGATAGCGGTAGCGCAGCAGGAGGTGATAAAACCCCGGGGTTTATCACCATACTCTCTCAGGAGACTCATAGACAAACAATAAGGTCTGTAAAGGAGTTGCCAGAGGCTTATCTCTCTCGCAGAAGTTATTGCTCAGTTACGCAGACACCCTGCGGTGACAACTAACAGCTCGTTGTTTTTTTCTCTCTTGATCTTTATTCCTAATCTGGATTACAAATGAGCTCTATTCAATAACCTTGCTAGCGAAGATCAACAAGAAAGAAGAGAACTCTGGGGGAGGGACTCAGATAGGCCCACCTACCTGGTACTGTGTCTAGCCTTAATGCAGGAGGAGTGTGGGGGTATTCTTTTACCTTTTTAAAGCTGTTTTAAATAACCTTTTATGGACTTGTATTGTATTGTATTGTATCTCCCCTATTCAATTTGATACATAGTAAACTAAGTTTGGTTAATTACAATCTTGTGCGTTGTTCCATTGTGTCACCCAGAAGGACTACTATTCAAGAAGGTAACAAGGTATTGTTGCATAGTGAAGTATTGTATTCCAACCTGTGTATCTATTTGATAGTCCAGTCCTATTCTGGGTCAGTTGTGCCTGAGGAGGGATCGAGCCAATTTGATTGGGTTGTTAGGCAGGGTGTAGACCCAATAATATAATCAGCAGCTCCTGCGGGGGTGGTGCTACACTGGTATCAGGTATTTTACTGAACCTTGTCCAAGGCTCTCCCTTTATGTGTAGCCAAACGAGAAGCATGCTGTGGGGAGATGTAAACTTGATGCTGCCATCCAAAGTCACAAACTGCAAGCAACCTAACAAAATCTGGTTCAAAATATTACACTTTGTAGATTGAGTTTACATGGCCTCATGCAAGAAAAAGACCTGGGGCGTTTCCATTTAGGGGTTAAGTAAAGGGTGCTGTTGAGTTCTGCAAGTGTCGTGAACAAGGATGGGCAAATATCTCACCATCTATTTCCTTCAGTGAGACTTCTGCCCATCCATGACTAACCTTGTGGTGGAGAATAGTTTCAGTGAACTAAGATCCTTCCTGCCATGCTGTACCTTGATTGTAACAAGTGCCCTTATGGTATATATTCATAGGCTTAGCCATGACTCACACCTCCCACCACCCCTCTAGAAATGATTGGGCCTGTGTATAGGACACTCTGGCACTAGACACTGCCTGGTGGGATGAAGTGTGGTTATTAGGATAATTCTGAAAAAAGAAATAGGAGTTGGATGTGGTCGCTTCTCTTCTTAGCATGCTATAGCAGACAATTGTCCTACAGTATTCCATTCCAGGCAGACGCCAGCACACAAGATGCACATGAAGCACACCATATTGTTCTGGGAATAATGTGTTATGGGTTTACCATGTATTAAATGTTCAAAGCAACCCTAGAGATAAAAAAATTTTGCTAAAACAGCTGTGACCTGTTAAAAAAAAGTTAGGAAAACGTACCTTTCCTACTGTTTACACCACAGAACACTGCTCTGATCAATAGAACTGGTCCCCTAAAGTCCTCTAGGAAACCAAAATGAATAATAAAACATAGTGAAAAAAAAAGAGTTCATAATTCAGTCCTTCCAAATATTTTTATTGAACTGTGCAGTACTTGTGAACATCCATGATGTGTATAGCCCACACTGCTGTGAATCAAATATTAAGGATTGTGTATTAGAACACCACGTGCTCCCTCCAGGCTCCCAGATCTCCACTGCAATATAGAAGAAACAAGCATGTATAAACCAAATCCTCTGAACTCTCAGCTCTTAAAAGAAGGATAACTTCAGCCTCTGTCCACATGGGTCTCCCTTGGAACACCAGTTCAAGCCTCCAGAAAATATGAGAATGCAGCGCCTTTAAGATCTCTCGAGTATTCATGCGGCCATAATGTAATGTTCTCAGCAGAATAGGCATAAATAGAGGGCTCTCATTGTGTATGAAACATATTCCTAGTATGTCAGTTCCGGTCCTCGCTTTGACCGCTCATGCCCTACGCGTTATGTCATGATCAGGTGGCTTCATCAGGGGAACCCCTGAGAGAGTAATCACAAGAGGTCAGAAGAAGGAAGCAGTGAGACATCTGGGAGACTCAGGAACTTGACAGTCTAGAACAGTAGTCTCCAAACTGCAGCCCCTTGCTAGCTTTTTTCTGGCCTTTGGGGCACTATTCCTAAAACTGATATCAGCAGTGGGGCAAAACTCCTGCAACTGACGTCAACAATGGGGCACTATTACTCCCGCTAATATCAATGATGGGGCTTTATTCCACCCACTGTAACCAATGGTGGGGTATTATTCCTCCCACTGATAGCAGTGATGGGGCACTATTCCTCCCACTGATGCCAATGATGGAGGGCTATTTCTCATAGTAATACTAATGATGGAGCACTATTCCTAAAACTGATATCAGCAGTGGGGCAAAACTCCCGCAACTGACTTCTACAATGGGGCACTATTACTCCCGCTAATATCAATGATGGGGTTTTATTCCACCCACTGTAACCAATGGTGGGGTATTATTCCTCCCACTGATAGCAGTGATGGGGCACTATTCCTCCCACTGATGCCAATGATGGAGGGCTATTTCTCATAGTAATAGTAATGATGGAGCACTATTCCTAAAACTGATATCAGCAGTGGGGCAAAACTCCCGCAACTGACTTCTACAATGGGGCACTATTACTCACACTAATATCAATGATGGGGCTTTATTCCACCCACTGTAACCAATGATGGGGCATTATTCCTCCCACTGATAGCAGTGATGGGGCACTATTCCTCCCACCGATGCCAATGATGGAGGGCTATTCCTCATAGTAATACTAATGATGGGGCACTATTCCTCTCACTTATGCCAATGATGGGGCACTATTTATCCTCCTACTGACCACAGCTACTGTGCAACTGAACGCCACACCTAATCTGGCCCCCCTAAAGTCTGAAGAACAGTAAACTGTCCCTTTGAAAAGTTTGCAGACCCCTAGTCTAGAAAGTGTCAGTTTTCCACCACAGTTTGGGGGGAACCTGTTCTAGTGATAAAAACAGTGTTTAGCGGGTGAAAGGAAAGGTAGAAAACAGAAAGGTGAGTATTTCTTGGCAAATAACAAATAACAGCTCTTGTATTAAACACGTTTTCACAACAGGATCACTAAAATTATACCAAGAGAGAGAAAGAAAGAGAAAAATATATATAAATTTTTCTTTTTTAGAAATCTACTATAGAAATGATATCAGATTAATCCAGACAAGCAGGAGAAAAGGCAAAAAAAAAAAAAAAACAGAACAAGAAAATACAAGAAGGATCCTTCTACAACATGTATACAAGTCATAACATTGCAAAAAGGTTCCTGTATACGTGTACTTACATTTGTGGGGTTGCCAGATACCCTACCAAAGGCTGAGCAACCTGATAATGAGCCTGTGGAGAGTATGACTGTCTTCATGCAAAATTAGGTAGATGGTTACTCTCTATACTCACTGGGTTTTCTGTGTGATCCTGTACTGCACACAAAACCCATTCTGGCCCCAAAAAGAAACCAAAAGTTTGGTCAGCAGAAGTACTCATAGAAACATAGAAACATAGAATGTGTCGGCAGATAAGAACCATTTGGCCCATCTAGTCTGCCCAATATATCTGAATCCTATGAATAGTCCCTGGCCCTATCTTATATGAAGGATAGCCTTATGCCTATCCCATGCATGCTTAAACTCCTTCACTGTATTTGCAGCTACCACTTCTGCAGGAAGGTTATTCCATGCATCCACTACTCTCTCAGTAAAGTAATACTTCCTCATATTACTTTTAAACTTTTGCCCCTCTAATTTAAAACTGTGTCCTCTTGTGGTAGTTTTTCTTCTTTTAAATATGCTCTCCTCCTTTACCGAGTTGATTCCCTTTATGTATTTAAAAGTTTCTATCATATCCCCTCTGTCTCTTCTTTCTTCCAAGCTATACATGTTAAGGTCCTTTAACCTTTCCTGGTAAGTTTTTTCCTGCAATCCATGTACTAGTTTAGTAGTTCTTCTCTGAACTCTCTCTAGAGTATCTATATCCTTCTGGAGATATGGCCTCCAGTACTGCGCACAATACTCCAAGTGAGGTCTCACCAGTGTTCTGTACAGCGGCATAAGCACTTCTCTCTTTCTACTGCTTATACCTCTCCCTATACATCCAAGCATTCTGCTGGCATTTCGTGCTGCTCTATTACATTGTCTTCCCACCTTTAAGTCTTCTTAAATAATTACTCCTAAATCCCTTTCCTCAGATACTGAGGTCAGGACTGTGTCAAATATTCTATATTCTGCCCTTGGGTTTTTACGCCCCAGGTGCATTATCTTGCACTTATCCACATTAAATTTCAGTTTGCCAGAGTTCTGACCATTCTTCTAGTTTTCCTAAATCCTTTTCCATTTGGCGTTTCCCTCCAGGAACATCAACCCTGTTACATAGCTTTGTGTCATCGGCAAAAAGACAAACCTTACCATCGAGGCCTTTTGCAATATCACTTAAGAAGATATTAAACAAAATTGGTCCCAGTACAGATCCCTGAGGTACCCCACTGGTAACATGACCTTGTTCTGAATGTTCTCCATTGACTACAACCCTCTGTTGTCTGTCACTCAGCCACTGCCTAATCCACTCAACAATATGGGAGTCCATGCTCAATGACTGCCCATGCTCACACTGTGACTCCATGTTTAAAGAAAGTGAATCTAAATGGTGTCTTTAGTAAATACCAACCCTTATAAAGATGCCATTTTTATTCACAGTCTTTCCACATAGATGCCTCTGCTGACTATACTTTTGATTCCATTTTGAGGCCCTACCCTCCATACCTAGTTTAGGCGATTAGCTGATTTGCATGATATCAGCACACATAGTTTCAGAAACGGAGACAATGTTGTTGTGAGGTTATATTTAGAGATCTAAACAATTCTACCCCAGAAACTATAAAAAATGTTTTGTTTAGGCTGGAGTGTGTCTTTTAATATACAGAATAAACCATGCCTTCTCCTGGGATCTCAGCACTGAAATACTGTAGACATCCTCCAAGTGACTCATATCCTTCTTCTCCACTATGAAACACTCAGACTACACAAATGGATGGTAACTAATTAAAAAAATATTTGGTAACAACGCCTTCTGTTTTGGGTTACATTTTATTGCATAATAAATAACACGCTGGTTTGGTTTGCCTGCAAACTTTCAGTTGTTCTTGGCTGGCAGCTTCGAAAATATGGATTTCGTTGTCTCCTGACCCGAATTACAGGAATTAATTAGGTATAATAGGTATAAATTATGCAGGCTGATTTATAGAGCCAAATGAATGGATGTATAGGGAGAGAATATCTGGAGTACAGTGAACGTGACTTTTGCATGTAATTAATGGAATTCTGATACATGTGAAAAAGTAGATGATGATCCAGTACTGCTTCCTCCTCCACTACCTGACAGGACACCCACTGTGACTCTATGTACGACCTACTGATCCAGCACTGCTTCCTTCTCCACTACCTGACAGGAAACACACTGTGACTCTATGTATGACCTACTGATCCAGCACTGCTTCCTCCTCCACTACCTGACAGGACACCCACTGTGACTCTATGTACGACCTACTGATCCAGCACTGCTTCCTCCTCCACTACCTGACAGGACACACACTGTGACTCTATGTACGACCTACTGATCCAACACTGCTTCCTGCTCCACTACCCGACAGGACACCCACTGTGACTCTATGTACGACCTACTGATCCAGCACTGCTTCCTCCTCCACTACCTGACAGGACACACACTGTGACTCTATGTACGACCTACTGGTCCAGCACTGCTTCCTGCTCCACTACCCGACAGGACACCCACTGTGACTCTATGTACGACCTACTGATCCAGCACTGCTTCCTCCTTCACTACCCGACAGGACACCCACTGTGACTCTATGTACGACCTACTGATCCAGCACTGCTTCCTCCTCCACTACCTGACAGGACACACACTGTGACTCTATGTACGACCTACTGGTCCAGCACTGCTTCCTGCTCCACTACCCGACAGGACACCCACTGTGACTCTATGTACGACCTACTGATCCAGCACTGCTTCCTCCTTCACTACCCGACAGGACACCCACTGTGACTCTATGTACGACCTACTGATCCAGCACTGCTTCCTCCTCCACTACCTGACAGGACACACACTGTGACTCTATGTACGACCTACTGGTCCAGCACTGCTTCCTGCTCCACTACCCGACAGGACACCCACTGTGACTCTATGTACGACCTACTGATCCAGCACTGCTTCCTCCTTCACTACCCGACAGGACACCCACTGTGACTCTATGTACGACCTACTGATCCAACACTGCTTCCTCCTTCACTACCCGACAGGACACCCACTGTGACTCTATGTACGACCTACTGATCCAGCACTGCTTCCTCCTCCACTACCTGACAGGACACCCACTGTAACTCTTTATACAGCCTACTTATCCAGCACTGCTTCCTTCTCCACTATCTAACAAGGCACAAACTATGAGTCTATTTACAGACTACTGGTCCAGCACTGCTTCCTCCTTTACTATCTGACAGGACACCCACTGTGACTGTATGTACGACCTGCTGATCCAGTGCTGCTTCCTGCACCACTATCTGACAAGGCAAACACTGTCACTGTATATACAGCTTACTTATTCCGTACTATTCCCCCCTCGTTTCTCTGACAAGACACATGCTGTCATTTTATATACAGATGACTGATCCAAAAAGAATTCCTCCTCCTCCTTTATTTGACATTACATTCACAATCACCTTATACACAGTGTAGCGCTACCCCCATGGAAGACACTTGAGTATTACCCAGACGGTCCTTACATCTGCACTAGCAGCCAGGCACAGGGTATTTTCCACAGCCAAGTACACACACACATTTTAGGTCAATGTAGTCAAAGACCAGTCTAGGGGTGTTATTTTGTAGTTTTATTTTGTAGGGACTTGGATAGGGTAAGGGATTTGTAGTAGGATACTCCAGAATAAAACTATGCACAGATTGAGGACTCTAGTTGATCTAGAATTGATAGAATTGAGAAGTAGGTGAAGTCCCTTGCTGGAAGCAGATGGCAGATTTCTCCTGTGTAGCAGTTCAGAAATAAAGAGCACGAGCAAAGTCTCTTGTAGTGAAGGATAGGTAGACAACACTCTTTGGACCACTAGCCAGTGATCCCTTCAGTTGGACCCTTGGCTGACTATACTAGCACAAAGGGGTAGCCAAAAAGAACAGGCCCCTAGTTCTTTGGTCTGTGCTCACAGGAGTCGCAAACAGATCCTCTCAGGCATGGCTCCCCTTCAGTCAGCTCTTCAGAAGCATCAGGGTCACTCCTCTACTTTAGCTTCAGGCTCTCTGGTTGCACATCTGAGGCCACATGGCAGCAAGTGCCAGGAGGGGGGGCGGCAAGCCTGCCCCACAACTGGCTAGTGCACTCCATCATCTGGGAAGGACCCAGAGCTCATATGTTCCCTGAATATATAGACCTATCCCAGCATGCTCATGGGCTCCTCCCCTGTAAATGGCTGAGGCTGCATATACTGTATATTCATGCTGCCTATTTTCCTAGCTCCCACTCATGTTCAAAAAAGCTCTATTGGTTTCTAGAAGGTGGGAGGAGCCCAGGCAAACCCAATAGCACCCAAACATGAGTAGCAGCCCCAACTAATGAATTGCAGCATTCTGTTAAGCAGACATGCTAAGATAGATTTGTCTCTAGCCCCATTGTTAGATGAAGGAGCAAACTACACAATCAAACTATTTACATCTAGCACCTATACTAGGTGGGTGCTACAACAGCTGACTGTCCCTTCTAATTAATACTGCGACCCCTTCTACAAACTGACCAGCACCATCTTCCTGCAGCACCCTTCTCCCCTTACACCCCAGGATGGCAAAAACAAAGGCTCAGACAAGTCTGAAGGTCTAAACAGCATGTGGCCGACCTAATTCCTGATTATTGTCATCTTGTATGGTCCAGCCAGGTTCTTTTTCCGTCTTCATTTTGATATTATTCATATATTTTCTTCTGCAATTTTATGTATGCATATGTAGTATGTTCTCTTTTCTATAACACTTACATTGTGCGGTTTCTCATGGGGATAATGATATTTTGCAATTCTAGTAAGGCCAGCATACTTTTTAAACTGATTGCTTTGGATGTGATTTGTTTTAAAGCTGAAGTTTAATCTGCTTATATTTTGCCTTGCTTGGTTTCTTCAACCCCAATCATCAACATGCTAATGACATTTTATAATACAACCTTTCTGTTTTCATTACATACTTTATTTTAGTCACAGTGAAACCATCTCTGGATCTCTGTACTTCTCTGTGTAATGCAGGTAGATCATAACTGGTGGGTGGGGCCGGCCAGCTGGTAAATAACTTCCCGAAAACTTCACAGCATCCTGCCTCTGTACTTTTCTCAAGAGTCCCCAGACCTAATGCAAGCAATGGGTTGGCTCTTAGGAGGAGTTATGCAAATATCAAAATGTCTTGCTGAGTTAGTGTTTATAGGAAGGCTGTATTTGGATGTAGACAGCTCTAGGTAGCACCCAGGTAGCACCCAGGTAGCACCCACATGTGAAATTGTGCCTTAATGATTGAAAAAACTGAAAGCCAAAGAATGAAAGGGGTGCGCCAGGGAGAGTCAGGAAGAGGTGAAACGAAAATGCTGGACATCCTTCAGCCAGGAAATGAGATGGGTTCTACCTTTTTGTTAGAAGGAGGGATATTTGGCACAAGCAAAATGCCAGTGTTACTGGAGCAGTCTATGCTGAGCTGGGAGGTGGTGCTCAAAAATTTTGGGGGGGGGCGCAAACAAACCAATGATGGGGGTTATTATTATGGACACTGACACCTACTTACTATTGCAGCCACTGATATTGGAGGTGCTATAGTGCGGCCCTCTGGAGGTGTCGGGGGCCGCATGTGGCCCTTTATGATGATGGAGTCCGGTGACCATACACCGCGTAGAGGGTGTGGGGAAGTGTGATCTCCTCCATCCATCCCACCGATCCCAGTCCCGGCTCCTCTGCAGCTCCCCGCTCCCTCCGTCCGGCCCACGTGTAGGGAGGGGAGCCGGCTACGTCTTGCAGAGATGGGGAGGCAGCACACAGCGCACACCGGACACCCCTCCAGTCCGATCCCGGCGATCGGTCGGCATTAGCTCCCCCAATAAACACACACAGAGGGCTGAGTGGAGCAGTGCGGGTCCCAGGACTCACCTTGGTGTCGGGGGTATCCAGTGCTCACAGCTCTACACCCCAGGGATCGGGTTCCTCTCCGTACTCCATCCACTGCGTCCAGTATCGGATCCCTCCTTCCGATCACATCCTCCGCCGAACACCGCCCGATGTTCTCCAAGGAGCGGGCCGGGCAGCGGCGGCTCGCAGCTTCTCCGGCGTGGCGGCGAGTCCTCTGTCCTCCTCCCCAGCCAATAGCATGGGGTTTGCCTTTCGGCCAATCAGGAAGCGCGTATCGGACGCGCTTCCTAATTGGCCAGGAGGAGGATCCGTGTGACAATAGCAAATTTTCATTCGTTATTGTCACACAATGGGTGGGCTCAGAATGCACTGCTCTGCGCCCCGGGTCCACCCTTTTTTTTAGCCATGTGAGAGCCTCTGGCTCTAATCACATGGCTAAAAAAAAAAAAAAATCCCATTGTACTCCATGCGTCTGACGCCCCGCATGTAGATTAGGGGGCCGGATGCATGGATAGGGGGGACAGCGCCCCTGCGCCCCATATACACCGGCCGCCACGGGGGGGGGGGGGGGTTAACAGTTCCAGTGTGAGTCCATAAAGGTTCTGGTCCACTTAGATGGCTGCTGGCGGTTGAAGAGAGAAGCAACTCTGTGTGAAATGCAAGGGGAGAGAGAAACCCAGAGCGCCGAGTGTAACAGTAAAAAACCTTTAATGTGCGATAAAAACAATATTACTCACAAGAGTAAAGTGGTAACAGGCATCAAGTTATATGTGGAGGTTCTGGGCGGCTCACATCCAGGGGGTCCCATTGAGTCCTTGCGGAGCTAGTCCTGGTGCAAGGGAGCGGCAGTCTCCTGTGGGAGACAGGAGACAGTCTTGGTCCGTAGCCACACTGGATAGCGCTGGTCTGTGTGTGGAGTCACTTACTGGTGTGCAGAGCCTAGGACGAGCGGCGACGCGTTGCGGAGCATGCGCTCCTTCTTCAGGCCGTCCATTCAGACATGGAGCTGTGACCCGGCCCACCCCCTTTCTCTCTTTATTGGCTGACTCGCTGCTGTCTCAGCCAATGAGGCAGCTAAGAAACTCCTGATAAATCACTGGGTAGAGAGGGGGCTCAGGTAAGTATTAAGGGGCTGAGGGGGCTAATGCATAAAATACATTAAGATATCAAAAAACATTTGCCTTTACAATCCCTTTAACCAGTTCCATACCGGGCCATAGTAATATGACGCCGGCAGGAACATCTCCTCGATCCGGGTGGATGTCATATGACGTTTTTAGCTTCTCTCCCGCGCCCCCGGGGGCGCGCAGAGCAGCGATCGGGGATGCGGCATGTCCGTCGGGACACAGCCCATCCCCGATCGGTGTAAAGAACCATTAAAAAAATGGCTCTTTACCATGTGACCAGCTGTGTCCAATCACAGCCGGCCACATGCACTTTCCTCGTTCGCGACGCTCCGAGCGGCGAGCGGGGATAGAGAGTGACACTCTGATACAGTCCATCCCTGATCAGGGTAAAGAGCCAATAAAATTGGCTCTTTACCACGTGACCGGCTGTGTCCAATCACAGAATGTCAACAGAGAACATGGTAACTAGCTGTCACTGTGTTCTCCTCCTCACACACTGATCCTGTGTGAGGAGGAGATTGCGGTAACAGCTAGTTACCGATCACAGTGCACAGTAAATCACACTGATTTCTCCCCCCAAACCCATCAAAGTGCTTGTCACCAGCCCATCAGAGTACTCAAGTACCTGTCACCAGCCCATCAGGTACTCTGATGACAGGTACTTGGGTACTCTGATGGGCTGGTGACAGGTACTCGGGTACTCTGATGGGCTGGTGACAGGTACTCGGGTACTCTGACAGGTACTCTGATGACAAGTACTCGGGTATTCTTATGACGAGTACTCAGGTACTCTGACGGGCTGATGACAGGTGCTCGGATACTCTGATGACAGGTACTCGGGTACTCTGAGTACCTGTCATTAGAGTACCTGTCATTGGAGTACCTGAGTACCTGTCACCAGCCCATCAGAGTACCCAAGTACCTCTCTGCAGCCCATCAGAGTACCTGAGAACATGTCATCAGCATACCCAAGTACCTGTCACCAGCCCATCAGAGTACCCAAGCACCTGTTATCAGAGTACCCGAGTACCTGTCACCAGCCCATCAGAGTACCCAAGTACCTGTCATCAGAGTACCCGAGTACCTGTCTCTAACCCTTCAGAGTACCTATCTGCAGCCCATCAGAATACCTGAGTACCTCTCTGAAGCCCAACAGAGTACCCGAGTACCTGTCTGCAGCCCATTAGAGTACCTGAGTACCTGTCTGCAGCTCATCAGAGTACCTGAGTACCTATCTGCAGCCCATGCCTCCTAGATTATGTGTTGGGGTGTTTGCTTTCCAAAATGGGGTCATTTTGTGGGTAATTCCATTTTCTTTGTGCTCCAGGGGCTTCAAAAGTGTGATAGGTCGCTAGGAAATTATATGTGCAATTTATGCTCCTAGAACACCTGACGGTGCTCCTTGCATGTTGGGCCTTTGTATGAGGCCAGGCTGTGTAAAACTCTCACACATGTGGTATTGCCATACTCAGGAGGAGTAGCAGAATGTATTTTGGGGTGTAATTGCAAGTATGCATATACTGTGTGTAAGAAATAACTTGTTATTATGACAATTTTGTGTAAAAAAAATATATATATTTCTTAATTTTCCCAAGAATTGTGGGAAAAAATTACAACTTCAAAAAACTCACCATGCCTCTTACTAAATACCCTGAAATGTCTACTTTCCAAAAAGGGGTCATTTGGGGGGGGGGGGGGGGGGGGGATTTGTACTGTCCTGTCGGTCCATCAAGTATGATTAGGTATGATCAATTTTCAATGATTGACACCATAGCTTGTAGACTCTATAACTTTCACACAAACTAAATAATAACCACTAATTTGGGTTATTTTTACCAAAGATATGTAGTAGTATAAATTTTGGCCAAAATTTATGAAAAAAAATTACTTATTTGCAAAATTTTATAATAGAAACTAAAACAAAATGTTTTTTTTTTCAAAATGTTCACTCTTTTTTTACTTATATTCATAGGCGTGCGCACAGGGTGTGCCAGGTGTGCCTGGGCACACCCTAATCACCCCATGTACATTAACATTATCACTTTTTGTGTTGGTAGGTAGATGGGAAAAATCTCTCTCTTACTGACTCTGCCATAAGAGAAGTGTTTAGGCACTTGCCTTTCAATGTGTCTCTGCAGGGAGATAAATGTGCTGGGGTCATATATATGTAGACACACACAAACACGTGTGTTTGAACTTTGGGGTGCACACCCAAATTTAATAGGCTGCGCACGCCTATGCTTATATTGCAAAAAATAAAAAACCCAGTGGTGATTAAATACTACCAAAAGAAAGCTCTATTTATGTGAAAAAAATGACAAAAGATTTGATTGGGTACAGCGTTGCATGACTGAGTAATTATCATTCAAAGTGTGAGAGCACTGAAAGCTGAAAATTGGTCTGGGCAGGAAGGGGGTGTAAGTGCTCTGTATGGAAGTGGTTAGAGCTGCCAACAGATGGACTGAAATTTGACTAGTTCAGCAGGGAGCGGAGAAATGTAGATCCATCTATGGCCATTCCTGCTGGACAGAAGTCAATCTAAAAGTTAACTTTTCTCGAACTGGACTTTTGGAAATCTTTTGTAGATCAGCGGCCAATAAGCTGCAGCATCTGATCAGTGTATTCTAACAGTGGAGGAGTCCCTCTGTCACAATACAATGGCACAGCTAGGAGGATTTCCAATATCCACCTTGCATTTACAGATGGTGAAATTCATTTTTTTTTTTCGATCAGCCTTGTGGCTGATCGAAAAACAATGAACCATCTATAGCCAGCATAAATAATAACCTCCACCCTTCCCATCGATCAACAATAATTGGACTGATTTTACACCAAGCAAATGTTTTGTCCAATCACAAAAAATTTAACATTTTTTACAAATGATTGGAAGACGATCAATAAGACACGGGAGACACAGGCAGTGTGTTTGGTAGAAATATAAAGTATTTGTTTAATGTTTAGGATAAAATATACTGCAAAACACAAACATTTTAGAGCAGAAGCCAATATACAATTACAGAATATACATTTCATAAATAATATTAGAGAAAGCCGGTGTTCTAAAATTTTGTCGGACCCGTGAAAAAATCGGACCTCGTCACTTCCGGTGACAGAGCACCACAAAACAGCTGATGGGAGTCGTCCGTGCGCATGCGCAGAAGACATTTTTCGAGGTTTGGCAAAATTATAACAGAGAACGGACAGCTGATTGAGAGAAGGCGGGGCTGAGGTGCGACGGGACGGAGGCACATATGCAGAGCTGGCGGAGAAGGCGGGACGGAGGCGTGGCCGTGTAATACATGCAGGGCTTAAGCGACTCCCTGTTTTATTATCTTTAGTAATTATCGTATTATTTATCCTTCGGATTTCATGACATTTAGTATTTCTATAATGCAAAATAAGAAATACTAAATGTAATGAAATCCTAAGGGTAAATACGATAATTAGTAAAGATAATAAAACAGGGAGTCGCTTAAGCCCTGCATGTATTACACGGCCACGCCTCCGTCCCGCCTCCTCTATTCAGCTCTGCAGATGACGCGGCGGTGTCTTCCGTCCCACCTCAGCCCCGCCTCCTCTCATTCAACTGGTCGCTCTGTGTTATAAGTTTACCAAACCAAGATAATGTCTGGTGCGCATGCGCACTTGAGACTCCCATAACCGGAAGTGACGAGGTCCGATTTTTTCACGGGTCCGACAAAATTTTACAACACCGGGAACTGGGCTAAAATTGACCAATCCACATATTTCTCCCTACAACGCAGACTTGATAATGAGCATCTGCAGGACTTTAAGCCTAGCCTAGCTGGACTTCACAGTATATACATGGCATTATATACAGGAAAAGGGGTATTACATTGGTAGTCTCTAGTCTGGGAAAGTACAAGGAGGCCAGCTTGGAATTGTATCTCATTGATGCCCACACAGGTTGTAATTCAGTATTACTATCTGAGTATATTGAGAGCCTGATTGGATCAGCCGAATATAGAACCATAAGTGGGTATTTTTGCGGATGCTCTGTATCAGGTTTTTGGGTCACAATAAAAAGAGTGCAGTGAGAGGGAATGGGTGTCCAACCTGCAGCCCTCCAGCTGGTGTGGAACTATAAGTCCCATGAGGCATTGCAAGGTTAACAGTTGCAAGCATGGCTCCCAAAGGCAGAGGCATGATGGGACTTGTAGTTTTGCAGCAACTGGAGGGCCGTGGGTTGGATACCCATGGATGGTTCTTGAAAAGATTGGTGTGTTCAATATGATCTATATGTGCAGCTTATCATTTCTTAGATGTGATGGCTGCATTTATTTTCTTTTTTTCAGGCTTTTTTTTTTTACCCCCTTTATTTTCTCCTTGTGATCCTGCCAATAGCAAACTTCCTGTCCTAAGGTGACAACGCTCACTCACTGTACTATATCTATAGATGAGCAGTGTAATAAGCTTAGGACTAAACTATAGAACACCTTCTCTTCAAAGGTAAGATCAGGTTCACACTAGCTGTGGCAGCGGCTCGCAGCAGTTGGTCTGGTGCGGCCAAAAGCCAAAGACGCACAGGACCCTTTCCCAGTGTGGACGGCTTAACTGATTGGATTCGCTTAAGTGTGAACCCAGCCTAATAGTGTATTGGGTGAGGGGGGGGGGGGTTGTTCTGTACCCCACTGAGACAGCTAAGAACAATGTAACTGATACAAGTCAGAAGAAGCCGCAAGCACAGAAGGTCAAAAGCCAAATTTGGAAAATAGACATAAAATATTACAAGGACATAGAAGGCTTCTTCTATGTTTAGGGGGTTAAAAAAGACATCTGTAAAATAATTTATTTATTGGCTTAATATCAATTTAGCTGATGCATTTATCTATTTGTTGCAAGCTAAGAATAATCATTATTTAGGTGTTGTAAATTTTCAGAACAGTTGCAGTAAGTACAAAATAATTTTACTAGGAGAGACCTTACAATCTTTGAAAATGTATGTAAAAAGGCCAGCATGAAACTAGCAATCATATAAAGTACATGTAGAAAGGTGGGTTTTAAATCATTTAATCTGATTGTAGATCACTGCAACAGTCTGCAAAAATAAGTAAATACACTCAGATGTATTCAATAATCAGTGTAAGTGCATTAACCCACAGGTCACTGAAGTCAGGCTAGTACAAGATTAATTTTTATTGGTTGCTGCACTGGGTACTTGACTCCTTGCAGCATTTTACTAAATAAGCCTAAATGGGACATCTATCTTTTTTACTTTGGGCGCTGGCATAGGCATTTGTAAATGTTGAGTATCCATGTTATGTAATTGCAGTTATCTTATGAAAACTGGTATTTTCCTCAAGACCATAAAGCTAACCGATCTAGATTTTAGCTGAGTTGTAGACAATAATATTTTTTAGCTGCATTACAGAATGTCAGGAGTCATAAGTACCTGCTTAACAGTCCATCAATGATTAACTAGTAAGTGTTTATTATGTGTGTTCTTGCCAAGCTGGGAAGAGAGGCAGTTTTGTTTGCTGTACCCATTTAGTATGACACATCAGATCCACTTAAAAGGCTCTTCTCTGTAATGCCTGATGTTGTGCTGGCAGACTGTCGCCAACACTGGTCAGAATTTGGCAGCACCCTTCACCACACTCCCCTGTTTCAAATTATAGGGTTCTTTTTATAAACTGTTAAAGCTAAAGTTTAATGTGCCTATATTTTGTCTTCCTTAATCCCCCCTCTCCCCCAAATGACATGTTAATGACATTTTTGAATAAAGCCTTTCCGTTTTCATTACATAGCTTATTTAAGACCCAGTGATCTCTTTACCTAACCTCTATACAATATTGGCTGGTTGGAGGGGCCAGGCTAGGGACAGTAGGGCTGAGGAGAAAATAGCTAGATGATGCTGGATGTCCTCCTTCTTCAGCTTCTAATGAAGATTGTGAGAAGCTCACAGTATGCAATGAAATCAGACCTAGCAATTTCAGTACAGGAGAGGAGCCTATACTGGAGGGAAGGCTGGAGTTATGATTTAGTACAGTGGTCCTCAATCCTGGTCCTCAGGGCCCACTAACAGGCCAGGTTTGCAAGATAACTGAAATACATCCCAGGTGATATCATTTGCTGCTCAGTGATTGCAGTACTCTAGTCTGCATCTCCCCAAGGTAATACTTAAAATCTGGCCTGTTAGTGGGCCCTGAGGACCGGAGTTGAGGACCACTGATTTAGTACACTGAGCTTTTATAAGCACAGAGGTCGGCCTATGTGGACCAATAACTGAAGGAAGGATGGTGGAAATTAGAGGAGAACTGAGAAGTTATGGCAAAACCTAACCAACCAACTGGCCTTAATGTAAAGGAAGTGCCCAACACAAAGTGTGCTGCAAAACTGCTGTTGTTGGGTAAGCATGGTGAAAGGTGAGTATAGTCTGACTCTTAAAGTGTATACATAACTAGGGTTTTGTTTGGCTTTGGATGGAGCAGAGAAAGATTAAAAGCCCATCAAGTTACTTTTTGATGCCTGCCTCATGTTGGGTAGATTTCCCTTTATTCCCCTTCGTGGAGACACAACAGGAAATGTTAGGAAATCTCCCCATACTGAGGAATTTTCCATCTTAGTTGGCATTTGAGAATTTGTCCCAGCTGGAAGATTTCTCCCTACCTTTGATCTCATGACAACTCTGAATTGTAGTATTGCTCATCACTTTTAGTCTCAGTGACAATTATCACTGAATAAAAGGTTGAATCTCCCCAATAAAAACATTACAAATTACATATTTAAAGAGGTGCTGGGACCATTCAGTAAATTGGAGAAAATAATCATTTAACGAGATCATTGGCTCTGGTGAGGCTGCTCACATAAAACCCTTTTGATAAGTAGCCAGAATGTTACTTGAAATGAAAAACCTAACAGGAGCACCAGACCAAATGGTGAAATAGCCCAAGTAGCTTTAATGATTGCTCCTTTGATGACATAAAACATCAAACACTATTCACTGGCTCAAGAGATGACCCTTCATTGGGGTAAAAGGACTCAAATAAACAGAATTACTGGGATGTGTTAATGGAATAGTGATGTATGAAATATCTCAATAATCAGTGTAAGTGCATTAACCCACAGTAGCCTATCAGAACTCACGTCACTGAAGTCAGGCTAGTACAAGATTAATTATTATTGGTTGCTGCACTGGGTACTTGACTCCTTGCAGCATTTTACTAAATAAGCCTAAATGTGACATCTATCTTTTTTACTTTGGGTGCTGGCATATGCATTTGTAAATGTTGAGTATCTATGTTATGTAATTGCAGTTATCTTATGAAAGCTGGTATTTTCTTCAAGCCCATACAGCTAACAGATCTAGATTTTAGCTGAGTTGTAGACTGAGTTGTAGGTGCAGATGTCCTTCTGCTCCCCGGCCAATTCCTTCTCTAATGGGAAATGAAAGATTGGTTGCCAGTGATGGCTACATGCCGTAGTATTGGCTATACTGTAGGTAGGCCAGACTGTAACAGCAATAAAGAGACTCTTGATTCTGGGACTTCCTAAACTTTTTATTTTTCACAAAAAAATGGTCACTTCAGTAAACAAATAAAAGTAATATGTACAGATCTATAATAAAGATACCAAAAACAGAAACATTTTTGCAACACTTCAAGATTCCAAAAAAATCTCACTGAATAGACCATAAGAGTGGGCAAGTTATAAATTCTCATAATCTTTCTTTATTCTATTTACACTGTCTTTTAGATATTCGCTAATCCTACTTGTCTGTTACTGCAATTTCCTTCCTTCTTCCTGGAAGTGGTGAATGATAAAAGCTTTTTTTTTTTACTGTAATGTCCTTCCAAGGCTGATCATACAGACCATTTGATCAACCAATCCAATCAGTTAAATCGATTGGATATTAAAATTGTTAGATACCATGCCACTATAAATTTGTCATCATTACTCAGATCACCTAAAATGACAAAAGTTTGGAAGGATAATTTTTTGATTAGATTGTTTGACCACAAACTAGTCCAAACAGCACTTCTAGTCGAAATCATTTAAAATGATGCCAGAATATCTTTTGAGCAATCGTTTGTCCAAACAATTGCAATTTTCTCATCCCAGTTTATGGTTTCAATCTCGATTGAATGCGGTAACGTCTGTGTCTTTTGAGATGCAAGAAGTCATTACAAATGGTCAATAGATTTGATCAAATTTATTTTTTCTTAGAAAATTGGATAGATATTTTTACAGCCAGCATTAGGCTTGCTAAGCCTAGACTATTTCAATGATCTGTATCCTAAACTAGACAACTGATCAAATATAAAGCAACATGAATATAAATGTATATAATGGGTCCTCTTGACCACTATACAGGAATCCAATGAGCATTGAAATCTAAAAGATCAGAAAGCCATTTTTCGGCCTTGTAATAGGTCTTTTAAAAAGGGAAACTTTAATGTTTTGTAGATATTATGTGTGAACATCCTAATGGAAAATGCTTTTAAAACATTATTATGTATTGATAAGATTACTTTTTATAATCAGCTTATAATTTTATGTAATTTAAAGAAGACATATTTGGTCAATGCATAGGCAGCCTCTGCTTCTTTCTTTTTAACTCTGCACAGTGACTATTTCTTTGCTATTCTTCTCCCTTAGTGTAAAGCCTCGTACACACACAACGATTGTTGGCCGTGAATTTTTGGCCAACGCCCGATCGGCCGATTGTCGGCTTGTTAGTATGATGCTTCCGACAACCGACTGCGACTTTTCGGCCGAACAAAATCTGGTGTGCATGCTATAAAATTTTTGTTGGCCGTCAACAGAACGGCCGATTGTTCGTCAGTCAGTACAGATTTCGGCAGACAAAAAGGTGATGAGCAAGACTGGGCATGCTCAGAGAAGAAAAAACACACTAAAAGTAAACCAGAACATGACATCACTTCTGAGGTTGGTTTTTGTTGGCCGATAAAATTTGTGTGCAGTCTAGAGCACATTTCAACCAACACAACAACACTGGACAAAAGACGACCGATCGGTCGGCCAACAATCGGTGCGTGTGTACGAGGCTTAAGTCTACTAGTCACATTTGTCCTGCTGAAAAATAACGGCTAATATTTTATATCAGTGGTTGTTCAGCATGGGGTCTGAGAGACTTCAGTGATTTACAAACTTCGGTATTAATGGGAGAATGCAAAAATATACAAAATACAAATTGGGAAAATATAAAAGTCACTTGAATATGACTTTCAGTTAAGAGCAGTTGGAACTGAAATACATTGAAATTATCCTTCAAGAAGATTGGAGCTCATGTTTAAAAACAAAAATTTGACCCTCCTGAATGGCCAGAATATCATATGGTATAGGAAAGTAGCTGTTTTGTTGGCTGATTATGATCTGTGAATCTACCAAGCCACCTAAAACCAATAATGTCACCTAAAGTGGAACTCCACCCAAAAGGGGAAGTTCCACTCTAAGGACTCCTCCCCCACTCCTCTTGCACAATTGGCACTTTTGAGGAGCAGGGGGGCAGGTACCCCATTTTGACAGGTACCTGCTACCACTTCCATTCCGAGGGCTGCGGCGCTCGGTAACGGAAGTTCTCCTCCCTCCCCCCTGCAGTCTTCTGGGACACTGACAGGTCCCAGAAGACTGCATCCACCAGTCAGGATGCGCAGCGCGACTCGTGCATGAGCAGTGGGCTGTTAAGCCGCGAGCTGTTACAGCTGGACGCCCATAGTGAAGATGCTGGCACAGCCGGGGGAGGATGGAGGAAGAAGAAGGCTGGGGTGAGCTCACCGCTGGACTGTGGGACAGGTGAGTGGCTGTTTTTTAAAAGTCAGCAGCTACACTTTTTCTAGCAGCTGACTTATTTTTTTTGACAGGTGCCTGGAGATCCTTTTTAATTGTTGGCACAATGACAAACCCTGGCAGCTGTTGTACTAGTTTCTTAAATTGGCCATACACAGTAATGAATTTTGGCAGATTCTTACTAAATCTGCCAAAATTAAATCCATGGGTGGCCCTGTTGGCACCATCGGACTTGACATCAGTTTCAAAATTGAGTGAGCTGAGTGGAAAATGATTGGCCAAACAGTGACAGCATCCAATTAGATGCATTCTCTTTGGAGGTATTCAGGTAGCTGATTACAAAAGGCAGAAATGTACATCCTTCCATCCACACAGTTTAACATGAATGGGGGAGTCAACTGATTTCTCACTTTCATCCTCAGGGCTGAATGAGAAAAATACAAGTATGTATGGCTAGCCTTAGTAATAGTAGATGAAAATGTAAAGTCCATTGAACTTGGCACAATTCTGCAGATACCATTAGAGTAAAGGATAGACTTTTTCATAGGGGGCCAGCTTGCAGAACTTGATCTGCTTCTAAAACCAAAATTCGGCATTTTGTAGATCCACAACTGATTGGGCCCCACAGGTTGCCTAAACTTGCTGTGATGCATTATCACTTATGTCTATTCAGTGCATAGTTATATAAACAGAGCTTCAAACACCTTTCTGGCTATCCAGTAGTTGGCTATGCATGTTATACCAAGTTTAACAAGGTTCCTGTGTAAGCTGAAAGAGCAGCCTCATTTAAAAGCACTTGTTACTAAGAACTACAAATGGGGAAAAAATACAAACTCCATAGCCAAATAGAATTCTCCGCAAATATAAAAGCATATTGATATAAAATATTTCTCATCCGTGATATAATTGTAGCAAACCTGTAAATAGCATACAAAAAAAAAAAAAAAAACTACAACTCCCTACATGGAATGGAGTGAAGATATATTAAAAAAATTTCCTCTACAAATGATAAATAAGTGAAAAAAAATATATAAACAGAAAATATGTTAAGTCACACAATCTCAGTAAAACATATACTTTAGTCACCCATTTCGTCAGAACCGAAAAACAAAAAAAAAAAACAAAAAAACACTTCATATTAGAGATCTACATGTTTTCAATTCAAATATCCAGTCAACAGCAACTCAAAAAATATGCAATTTCACAAATTTCTCCCTAGCTGGGTGTCAAGGCACTGCCTAGTGAGTGCTGATTTTTAGGGTAATCTCACATGAGTAAAAAAATATTCTTATTTTAGTTTTAAAAAAGTGTGTGTGTGTGTGTGTGTGTGTGTGTATATATATATATATATATATATATATACTGTATATATATAATTTTTTTTAAATTAGGACTGCCAACCTGCACTGTTCCCCTGGCACAAGGTTTGCATTTATATTAGGCCAATCCTGGGATCTAGGCATCCTTGCCACACATACCTTAGCAAATTTGGTGACCACATTTTTATTTACTGCAGTTAAGCAATACAGCTTGGTCACGAACCTGTCCAGAGCCTGTAATTGGAAAGTGCAGGAGAAGTAGCCCTTTAGTTGGGTCATCAGTCTACTTTCTCCTCCTGTAGACACTGGGCAAAGCAATAAAGCTTGGATTGACTAAGAGTGTTGTCCCTCCCTCTCCCAGCCTGAGGGTTGCTGTACAGAAGAGTACGGGGAAGATCTATCTGTTTTTCTGAGATGCCAGATCATCTGATGATACAATTATGTAAATCCCAATACCTGTGCAGTTTTTGGCTGCGTTCACAAATGTCTGACACAGATCATGCTGCACTCTGATCACTGGGGAAGAGGAGACTGAGAAAATGTTTTCTCCTGTCTGCAGCAGACAAATGGCATAATCTCAGCATAGGCAAAGCTACTAACTAGAGTTAAAGGATGGCTCTTTAATAATAAAAAATTGGGGCGTTTCTGAAAAATTATTCTGCCGCTGTATATTGTGACATGCCAGAAATGTATACATAAAAACTGACACCTTGTAGTTTTTTTTGCTGGAAAAGCTGTTTAATGGCATTGCATGTTGGAAGTCATTTTGGCTTTTCTTCTTTACTCATGTAAGGTTATCCTACAAATTAACTTTCTAGGATGTCCCATGGGTGGACGGTGAGACATACAAACTCAGATCATTACCACTAGACGGGAGCAGAGAGGTTTACAATAACCCCATTACAGGAATTGCCATACTGAATTTTAACATTCTAAAGGTGTATGGAGCCATTTCACACCTCCTTTTCACATGGTTCTCTCTCAATTTGATTTGTCATTACACCACAGACAAAACTGAGCTGTAAATCCTGATATTTTATTTTTCTGTTACTGGCATGTTTTTTTTTATTCTAAAATCATAATATTACTGGCAAGCTTACACTTGCAATGTAATGTTCTGAATACTTCAAAAGTGTAATGGTAGTTAAAGGCCAGCTATAACTGAAATTGCATATTTCAGTGCTTGAAAAGTTTTTCCCTGTGGTGGCGTCTTATTATTTCTCAGGGACCTCAGTAGTGAGATCTCCCAACCAGAAGCTCTAGAAGCCACGTGAAAATATGGTGTCCCTCTCTTCTGATGAGAGGGTAAGTGACACCTTTGTATTGGCTTTTTGGGAGAGATACAAACTGCTGCAGGGAAATCTGGGTTAGGGCTCTTTCACACGGGCGATCCGACCAGATCCGCCTGTCAGTATTTTAGGCGGATCTGATCGGATCCTCCATGCAGCTCTATGGGACAGCGGATGTCAGCGGAGACACCTCCGCTGATACCCGCTGCCATCCGTATCCGATCCTGTCCGTGAAATCTGGACGGATGGAAACCCTATTTTTCCATCCGTTCAGGGATCAGATCGAATGAGAGCGGACAGGCGGTCCGCTCTCATCCGATCCCCCATAGAGAGCAGCGGGAGCTGTGACACCTCCCTCTCCGCACTGCAAGTGGAGACGGAGCTGTCATCCGCCGGCTCAGCGGGGATCGGCGGATCCAACCCCCGCTGAGCAGCACGGATCCGCCTACGGAGGCGGACCGTGTGAAAGAGCCCTTACTGAGAGGTATTCAAACCTCTGACGTTCCCCAAAATGGAGAGAACCTTCCCTGCTGGACCTTTTATTGACACATATATAGTGCTGTGGCTGTTAACACCCTCTCATCCTCAATAAAATGGTTCTGCTTCAGAGCAAGAATATTAGATAGTAGCTTTATCGTACAAAGACCTCCAGTATAAAGATATTTCACAGAAAAATTAAAGACTTTCTGAAGTATTTAAAAGGCCTCTGTCATGAAGCAAACATGTGAGAAGGCTTCAATGGAAGTGGCTATTCCCTGAGGCATGGCCTGCATACCAGACTCGAAGCAGTGGTCTAGTGACTGGGTTCAGTTTCACTGCTTAGGGAGGACTTTTATGTGGTACATGGGTAATAACTGCTTATATCAGAGCCTTCCACACAGGTGTGACAGATTCCCTTTAAAGTGCACCTGTGCTTGAGTGTTAACTTAAAGCTATGTGAACAGTCTTGCTGGGATTGATAAATAAAGGTTAATAGAGGGGCTGAAAAAAAAATGTTTTTCCAGAGTCCTTCCTTGGCTGGCCCTCGGAACCAAAAACCTAGGAGTTTGGTCATGTAATCTCTGGCAAAGGAGAGCATCAGAATCCAGATAGGCTGGTCTTCCTCTTCCACAGAGATCACATGATGAAATACCTTGGCGGAAGGGACCTCAGAGCAGTGTACTCTTCACAAAAAGTCTTTCAGCCTGTTACTTTTTATTTATCCACTAGGTTACATAGATTTAGGTTAACCTTCAAGGATAGGTCCATGTTAACAGAGAAAGTCCAGGTGTTGCATAATACTCCAGGCCACAAGAGGGAGCTGCATCTTATTTTTACAGCCCTGCGATATGACACGCAGTAGGCTGCAGTAGCTTATTTTCTCTGGCTGGTTATGCCTGTGACCTGCAAGGCATTGTGCCAAAATTCCATTTCATTAAAAAAAAAAAAAGTAACACTGGCAATGTATACAGCAAGGTCTGAAAGATATGCTTTTAGTGCAATGACAATAGCTCTCAAGTTTCAAGAAAGCTTTGTAGGTCTTGCTGATTGTTTTATAGAATTTTAGGGTCACCCAGTCCAACATTTCCCATATTTTTTTTTTTGTTTTTCCAAAACTCCTTTGAAACAGTTGCAATTTATTTCCATAATTTTCTCTACTCAAAAATAGAGTCTTTTGCCTAGAGTGTCTACTATGAACTTTTAGGACACAGCACCTCTTGTGGCAGGAGGCTGCAACTGCGATAGGAAACAAACAAATGCACAGCACTGTTTCGCAACGCAAAGGACGGCCCATCAGGTGCCCGAAGAAAGCGTTGATTTCATAAAAAGAAGGATAGAAAAAACAAAAACAAAGCAAGACTTTCCCAAAGAACCCTGCAAACCGTCTGGCTTAAATGGGTGATTGAAAATAAAAGAAGAGTGATTAAAAAATATACTTTCAGTATGATGGCAAAGACTTAAGTGTTCCAAGTGCTAAATTTTAGCAAGAAATCAGGCACTAATTTCATTGCTGCTTATACGTTCGGGTTTTTTTTTCTGTCCATTACAGTTTGTGGGCTCAGGGGTCCGTGGTGTTGATCACGGTTTTGTCTGGTGGAGTCCATCCTCTGTACCAACTGCAGTAACCCTCCTTCTGCTTGATGCAGGCGTAGTTTTTGGATTGGTAGCCCGGGTAGCCAAAATTTGAGAGCAGGTCTGTCCACAAGCACTCACTCTTGGATGTAATGAAGCAGGGGAGATAATAGCAAGGCTTGATCTGTAACACAGAATGGGCAGCCAGGGTAAGAAATTACATTGCTCACTTAACCACTCAAGCTAAAATCCTGACAGTTATAAAATAGATGCACAGAGAAAGATGTACACCGCTCAGGCAGTTTGGAAGTCCACAGCCAGCCTTGGGTGCAGGACCTCGGATCGCCACCGCAAACAGGATACAAGAGAAATGGCCGCACACCAGGCAATAGCTCACGATGAAAGGCTTTACTGAACAAGGATGCAATCCACAGCAAAATGGATGGTAGGCATGTTTCACATGACTCTCAGCGTGCTTGTTCACTACCTTAGTTAGTGAACAAGTACGCTGAGAGTCGTGTGAAACATGTCTACCATCCATTTTGCTGTACCTTGCATCCTTGTTCAATAAAGCCTTTCATCGTGAGCTATTGCCTGTAGTGCGGCCATTTCTCTTGTGTAAAATAAATGCAGCAGGCGGCTTGTAGTTAGTATCTGCAGGAGCTTTATGTTGCACCCTGGATTCACTGAATATGGGTACAATGCTTTTCAGGCTGCAGTGTAAAAATGAATAAATACACATTTTTTTTACCTGCAAAATCATGTGCATTCATTATTATTTACAAAAGGTGAACGTGGCCTTTAATCTGCGTACAATTGGTCTTCCCTGGTTTCTACTTTCTTTCCTTCTCAGTTTGCTTCTCTGGTGGAAAGGGCCAGCAGGGTGCTGTACATAGCTTCCTTAAAATATCACCGCACCGTGCCTCAGTACTCCTCTCTTCCTACTCATGCAATCAGTGGGCTGGCTCTTGGGAGGAGTTATGTAAATATTAGAATGCCTTGATAGGACTGGGAGTCCCTAGGCAGAATGTTTTTTCATGCAGATCATTCTAGGTGACACCGACATGTGATGTTCAACCTCAATGATTAGAAGAGCTGAATTCAATGAAAGAAAAGGGTGGGTCAGGGCCAATCAGGCTGGGAAGAAAATAAATGGATAATGCTGGATGTCCTCTAGCCAGAATCAGTCTCTGACTTGCTGCATTACTAACACACACTGAGGAGCTCACAGTGTGCAATGAAATCAGAGTAAGCAATTTCAGATCAGGAGGAGAAGCCTGTACAAATGTCAGGTTTGAAGGGAAGCAAGAAGTTCAGCTTTACAATAGATGGAAAAGTAAGGACTAATTAAAGAGTTACAGATGTTCACTGTACAGAATATAGTAAGAAACCGTCCTCTTACCTTGCAATTACATCCAAGGTGATAGCGATGATTGAGCCCTTTACGCTGGGCCAATGTCAGCTTGTCCCATTTCTCAATCAGATTGCACAGTCCGGTGTATACCTTTCCTTCATAGACACGGCCTAGACAGGAACACAGGAACCATATTACAGCCTATTAACTATATCAGATGACATTTCAGTACCATTTTTTTTTTAAAAGTTTGTGAACACCTGAAATCCCACCTAGCTATTTGGTTAAAAGTATGTGGATCTTCCTCCAAATGAGTTTAGATGTTTCCAGTGAAGCGTACTGTTGTTACTACTCTATGCAAGGACATTTTAGACTGTTCAGCATTTCCAGCCTTGTGGTAACAGTTTGGGGAATATACATTTCTGTTCCATCAGGACTGTGCCCCTGTGCACGAAGCCAGCTCCATAAAGATGTAGTTTGACCAATTTGGTGTGGAGGAACTTAAGTGGCATGCACAGAGTCCTGAAAGTTTAGGCTGTTATAGCCACGGTGGGAAGTGGGGGCAACTCCATATTAATGGCAAATAATTTAGAATGGGATGTTCAACAAACTCATAAAGATGTTGTGAGCAGGTGTTCACAAACTTGGCCATATAGTTTGTATCATACTGAGGACAGTTTATTAAAAAAATATATATAAATATATAAAATTTTACAAAAATGCCAGATGCCAATTTATATTATTGCATACAGTAGGTGGTGCGTACAGTATATGTTCCTTTGCAATATTTGGGGTTGACACTCAAAACATTTGCTATATGATTTAGCTGGGTTAGACTTTGTCAATGGACAATAAATGTATTGATCAAGTGCTGGATCTAGAAGTAGGAAAAGATAGGGCTTAGGATCTGAATTCAGAAGGCAGCTTTCTGTTAACCAGTGTGTCCTTGTAAAAGGAGGATTGTTTAGAGCAAGGGTATACAAACTTTTTGAACAAAAGGCTAGTTTTCGGTCCTTCAGACTTTAGAAGCGCCAGATTATGGCCATTGGTGGTAGAAAATGTCCTGGGCCAAGCATCAGTGAGGGTAAACATGGCCCTGTGTTTTTTGTCAGTAGGGGAAGTAGTGACCCATCATTGGTATCAGTGGAAGAAATAGTGCCTCATTGTTGGTGTCAGTGGGAGGAATAGTGCCTCAAAACATTTTGAAGAATAGTGCCCAAAGAGCTGGATAAAGGCCTACAAGGGGCCACAGTTTGGAGACCCATGGTTTAGGGTATCCTAAAGATTGTAGAAAGGTTGAAAGTTCCACAAAAGTAATGTGAGTCCAGTAGGTCTTTATTGAACATGTCAATAGGTCAGAGGACAAATCCAATCTATCAGGGCTTAAATACTGGCAATATTTGAAGAGAATGCTGAACAACAGGTTGTATAAAGCAGGATACAAAAGAGTGCTGATTCAAGTCGCCATTATTCAGTTACTGTCAGTATTTAAAGCCCTGATTCAGGGGGACTTTTGAGCCCCTGAAACATGTTGACGCTCTTTTCTTGCCTCATATGTTGTGCAATAACGACAGATTGGACACAATTTCCAGGTGATCTCAATTCTTTTTACATTCTTTAGATGTGTCGATGATTGATAGACACAGAGAGATCCAATGTTTAGACTTTTCTAAAGGGTTGACAAAATCTGTCTACACTTGAGAGCCATCACCAGGCTTCAATGCTACACAAATCTTTCAGTGTAAAGCTGAGCTGCAGGTAGGCAGTTAAATAATATGCATACACTATATGTAAACTGGCTTATTTAACAAAGATTTTTAATATTGCTTAGCTAGCCCTGACGTTCTACATAGACAGGCTCTGCCTGTGGTCAATCAGACTGATTTTAGCTATAATTTTTTTTGCAGCAAAATTATGGATTTTGAACCTTGTGATTTAGAAGGGTTTCCACATACTTTTGGCCATATAGTTTTAGATGATAGTCAAGCATACATTATTAAATTAGGAGCAGAATAAATACAAGTATAAAATCCTACTCACCCAGCGCTAAAAACAATATATAAAATATACAATACAGCATACCAGGAATAAAGATTTCACTTTTTAGAAACACTAAGAGTTGCTCACACTATGGCGACACGACTTCGGGGGCGACTAGTGAAGTCGCCGTGCACCGCGACTTTGGCGCGACTTGCACGGACTTCACATAATGGAAAACAATGCAAGTCGCTCCGACTTCGGTCAAAAGTAGTGCAGGAACCTTTTTCTACGTCGGAGCGACTTAAGTCGCTCCTATTAGAACAGTTCCCATAGCACAGAATGGAGCACGACTTGTCATGCTAGTGTGAACCGGCAGTGAGAGAAGCCAAGAAAATGGCTAAACTATTGTCAAGATTGAGGGCACCTGTTCCTGTGTGCAAAGCCTTGAAAGCTAAACTGATATTTTAGTAGTTTGGTAAAAATGAGTAACAGAATTTGTCCTGTAATCCCAAGTTTTTAATAATAATGATATCCCCTGACCCCAAAAAGCACAACACGGGAAACCCATGTGGCTTTTATATACTGGCACTTGAAAGGCTTAAACCGTCTGTGCCAAACACACAGAAGTATCTCACCTGTGATCAGGTACTGATACTTGTTAACCTCCAGCTTGACTCCGCAGAGGCTCTCGGAGGACTCCGTGTAGATATATTGGACTTGAGGCATCTTTTTGAAGCCACGGTACATCTGGAGAGAAGACAGAAAGAAAGAAATTACTTCCAAATCACATCTTGCCACTGACACGTCTAAGGAAAAATTTACAGCTTCATCAAAATGCTTCCCATATTGTTGGGCAGATTTCCATTCACGAAACACCTCCAAGATTTTTTGTGTCCAACGCTGCAGAATAAAAGCCAGCTGTAGGACATAGGGGGATTTAACTGAAAGCGATCAGTAGTTCTTTGTACCAAAATGTCAGCATTGGGAGATCTTGTCACATTTCTGATCAAGTATAAAATCAATATGGAAATAGAATAGGATATTTTTACGTTTTCAATTCAATGCAATTGTAAAAAAAAAACCTAAACACATATTGGCCCGAATAAAAAGGAAACTTGTGTTCAGACATTTGATAGGATTAAAACAATTTAAAAAACTGAGGCTTCTGTATCTATGCCATAGAAAAGATTCATGCATATATCAAAAGAGAGCCCAAAAGTCCTTTATTATTACCACTGGTCACAGCAAGAAACATCCAATGTGGCAAAAGATTCCCCTTCCCCAGGGCTTGAAACAATGTAGCAAAAGTATATATGGGACTCAAATCAAAGCACCTGAATTTAAAACTCTGATTGATACAGGCACAACTACACAGGAACTGCTTTTCCTATTAAAATGCTAATTCAAGAGTATTGTCTTGAGTCCAATACATACTTTTACTACATTGATTCAAGCACTAATGAAGGGGGTTTTTTTTGCCCTCTTTAAACTTATTAGCTTGTTCTTGCTGTGATTTGTGATATTAATGAAGGACTTAGTGGACCATAGTTTCATAATGTGTTTTTTTAATGGCCTCTTGTAGTCTACGTGACAGAGAGACAATACAGCAATAGGAAGACAGGGACAGTGTTGTCACCCTATAACAGGAAGGGCCTGAACAAGGACCTTCATGGCAGGATCACCAGGGATTAGGTTAATGAAAGCTGTAGATTATAATAGTTGAAAACAACGTTTTAAATTACGCCAATGTGTCAAACTTTCTAAAAGACTTTAGTGATTGGGTTTGGATCTACTTTAACAGAAATTGCATCACAAAATCAGCTTTCTATGGTGACTGAGGTCAACAGTCACTCAGTGTTAATTTATTAAAAGTTAGCAAAAAAGAAAAATAAAACACCAAAAGCTTTTTGAGTTTGAAGTCACCATTGGCTCCCGATTAAAGTCTCTTCAATCAATACGTCGACCCCACCAGCCATCTGGAGTCGATAAGGGAAATTACACCCTCAAAGCCGTCCAACACCCAACAAAACTCAGTCTGATCAGCAGGGCTGCCTTCTCATGATGACAGCGTCATTTAAGCTCTTGCTTCTTTCTTGGAATAACATAGCAATTGCCAAACCGCATTTCACACCCAGTGCGGTCAGTCATAGGACTAGTGAATATTTAAAGTGGACTTGTCATGCAGAACTAAACATTTTATATTTTTGCTGATGTAGCTCTCCCTCGTTTTAATGAGAACACTTGGGCTGCACATGTGCCTAAATACATAGCCATTGAGGAAAAAAAGGGGCCAGAAATCATCAGGATTTAATAAAGCTTAAAAATAGGAGTGACGCAGCAGGTAGGAGGGTCTATAATGGCCTGGGCTGGATGATGTTGGACTATTCGATACAGTAGAGGCTTAGACGATGACTAGTGGTAGACATCCGAGTGGTGAGACTTGACGGGCAGGGCAGCCATCAGGGGGGGACAGCCCATACACATGTAAGGGGCCCAGGCGCTCCGAGGGGCCCGGCCGCCCAGGCCCCAACCAAGGAGACCGAGTAGTTGCAGCTGCAGTAACTAGCAATTGCTAAAGCATAGCGGCTGCAGAGTAAGCCGATGCAGCTGAAGGGATGTCTCTTTGCTGGATTGCGTTGTCTCTTTGCTGAAAATATGAGGCTGTCTCTTTGCTGGATTGGGATGTCTCTTTGCTGAATATATGAAGCAGTCTCTTTACTTGATTGGGATGTCTCTTTGCTGAATATATGAAGCAGTCTCTTTACTTGATTGGGATGTCTCTTTGCTGAATATATGGGGATGTATCTTTGATGGATTGGATTCATTTTCATTTATTAAGTTGTAAGAGTGTTAAAATAGAAGTGGGTGCACTGAAGGACTCAGTGGGATTGCCAGTGGACGGATTCGGTGGGACGGCCAGAGGGCGGAATGTTGGTGGTCAGGCCCGGTGGGGCCCAGGCCTTAAAGCGGAGTTCCACCCAAAAGTGGAACTTCCGCTTTAGGGAGTCCTGACCCCCTGACATGCCACATTTGGCATGTCATTTTTTGGGGGGGGGGAGCGGGTACCTAGTTTTGACAGGTACCCGCTCCCACTTCCGCTCGGAGCGCCGCGGCGCCCTGAACGGAAGTTCTCCTCTCCCCCTCCCTCCCTGCAATCTTCTGGGACACGTCAGAGGTCCCAGAAGATTGCCGGCCAATCAAGACGCGCAGCGCGACTCGCGCATGCGCAGTGGGTACCCGGCTGTGAAGCCGCAAACTGTCACAGCCGGGTGCCCACAGCAGTGATGCCGGCGCCGAGGGAGAGGATCGAGGCTTCGGGCGGCCGCATCGCTGGACCGTTGGACAGGTGAGTGAATGGCTGGAACTCCGCTTTAAGCTGTGTAAGGGGCCCCAAAATTTCTGATGGCTGCCCTGTTGACGGGTGTTAGTGGCCTTCAGAGAGGAGATGAGTATCACATGATACTGCTGTAAGGGTAACCCCAGAACTCATGGGTTTCAGTAACATTTTGACTGTTGAAGCCAGATTAAAAATTATATTTATTTAGACAAACATGTAGATAGGAAGACATGTTTGGAGAGCAAGTCAATCACATTACATTCTGTTGGCTTAATAAACATTGCTCTAACTTCCTAAGGACTTGTATTACAATTTATACATTATGAAGAGGGTGGCACCTATCTATCTAAAGTTTCTTTGAAGTGACATCTTGATTGAAACGCGGAATAGTTGTTCACAAAGGCTTGTTACTTCCAGTAAACAACTGGACAGGTCTTCAAAAGCCTAGATAGCAATCTAACAACAGGAGGTATAAATGGCTTTTGAAGACAACAGCTGTTATACAATATGACTTCTCACAAAATATACATCCAATATATTTGCTCAATCATAAATACATGTTTGATAAATAAAATGGCTGTTCCCTTTTCCCCATCACTGCAAATGGTAATTTTGTATTAAAAGTGATTGACTAGCTTCCCTACATCCTGTCAAGCTTGCACCATTATGTAATCAACCTAATTCTCCAACTCTCTCCATGATCAAGTATTTTGAATGCTTTTTTCCATAGATGTTCCAGACTCTACACAGCACCATTTAGAGACCAAGTTAAGAAATATCAAGATATCAAAATTCCTGTTCTCAGTTCTGTAATTCTCCCAGTGTGGTAATGATATGGTTACAGAATCCAAATCCTAATTCAGAGACCCCCAAGCCGGCCCCCTCCAGATTTGTACACAAGTAACACTATTGTTACGCGAACAGCATGTGGCCTGCTTGTTTCTCCCTAAAGCTTTATCCCTATAATAAGTTGCAGGTTTCTCGAATGTGTGCCAAAGTATTAACTTTCCTTTCTCTCTTGGTGAGGAAGTAAGCCAGCCTCATGACTGCGGGCTTATGGAAGGGGGGGGGGGGGGGCTTAAAACCCCAAATCAAAAGTTCCTACAGCAAAGCTTCAAGTTCTACAAAGTGTTACAGGCATAGAGGTCCAGCTCTGGACACTGGAAGAGGAAATCGGGTTAATGAAAGATCACTCAATTGCAGTAAGAGGGTTAAAGCCAAATCCCACCTAATCATTTGTTTTCAAGCTTTAGTGAGTGTGAGGAAGAGCTAGAACCCCTATCAGGTCCTTATTGGCCATCTCTGTCACCGGTGGAGAAATTTAAACTCTCTTCATGCCTCATGAGGCCTTGTGCATTAGTGCAACAAGATGTCACATGGATAGGAAGTGCTGGAAAATACAGCATTACAAAATCATTAAAGTGTTACTAAACCCAGGAGCCTGCATTCACTATATCTGGACTCCCACAGTACACTGAACATGGAAATGCAATTATTTTAGTAAATATAAACTGCTAAATTCCTTTTCTCATCAGCGGTATAGAGTAGTCTTGGGACTTCTATCAGTGTATGGTTAAAGCTTGTAAGAGGAGTTTTCGTTCTCCTCTGACTGTCCTATGAGCAGTGTTGGGGGTAACGAGTTACAAAGTAACTGATTACAGTAACTACATTACTTTTTTTGGTAACGAAGTAACGTAACTAGTTACAATACTAATATTGGTAACTACACTACTTTACTGGGCTATAGGAGGTAACTACACTACTTTACTAGGCTATTGGAACGCGCTTTCCTGCGTTAACCAAGCCGTGCGATACAATCGTTATTTCGAAGAATAGAGAGGGATGAAGTTTATGACTTTTTGTTGCACTTTATGTTTTATTCTGTTTTTTTCAGGTTTTGTTCTCATGTTTCCCAAAGCCTGTGTTTATACAATAAACTCTATGCAGAAAGAGTGTCATGTATCTTCTTCTACACCAGGCAAGTCCAACCTGCGGCCCAGAACCACAGGCAATGCGGCCCACTGCCCCCTGACAATTTTATTTATTTTTTGCTGGGGAGGAAGGAAGTCGAGTCGTGGGCACCGCCATTCGGCCACAGAGGTTTCCAACTAACTGTAGGCAGAGGCTGCCTCAGAGGGGATCATCCACTAGTTGTGTTAAATTAGTGCTGGGGAGGCGCGGCAGCGCGGGAAGGACGCAGCAGCGTTTTATTTCTTATATACCTTAACTATAGTATATATTTTATATGCGGCCCGAGAAAATTTCTCTACACTCAATGTGGCCCAGAGAAGCCAAAAGGTTGGACACCCATGTTCTACACGGTCAATTAAGAAAGAGGAAAGTAAAGTAATAAGTAGTGAAGTTACTTTTCAAATGCAGTAACTAGCAAAGTAATCTCGTTACAATTTACAGAAGTAACTAGTAACTAGTTAAATTTTTTGAGTAACTACCCCAACACTGCCTATGAGGCTGCAGGACCCCTGACCCTGTGTCTGGACAGTTCTGATTGGCTCTGTGCTGATCAGGGCACTGTCCCAAGAAAAAAAAAATACCTCCTAGCAATACACACCAAACTGAGCATGTGCAGAGGGCCCCCACGGCTCTGTACTGCCAGGAGATGGATTGGGGACAGTAAAAGAAGGGGAGGATCAGAGAAGACAGGATCAAACAGCCTTTTTACACAATGCAGAGGATTAGCCCCTTAGGTTCACAGTGAATATAACAAGCATGCTTTACTGCATATACAGACTAATTTTACTGTTGTGGGTTTAGTATCACTTTAACCTCTTCAGCCCCAGAAGGTTTACCCCCCTTCATGACCAGGCCATTTCTTGCAATATGGCACTGCGTTACTTTAATTGCACGGTCGTGTGATGCTGTACTCCAATAAAATAGATGGTAAATCTAAAAAGATGAAGGGCAGAAAAAAAAACAATGGTAGAGTGAAGCTCAAAAATACTTGCCTTTACAGAGCCTGGATGAGGGTTACATTCCTATCCTGCCATTATCCTGAGAACGCCGAGGATCCCAAATCTAATGAGAAAACACTCCTGCATTTTTCATTTAACGGACTCTGCTTGCTGCATAGCAGTGCTGATTCTTTTATTTCACTGCAAATCTAGCAGATTGAGAATAGACCGCTAATGTGAAGCAAGCACAGTGCTTCTGGTAGTGACAAGGGAGCTCATTTTAATGATGTGATGTGGCAATGCTGATCTGTGCCCTCTTGGCTCATTTAAAGTGTCAATTTTAATGACAGGTCCACTTTAAGAACACATTCTTGCAGTGGGGTATTACACCTGCAAGGGGGAGACCTGGCAGAGACCACGCTGCTACTCCCGTCTACACAGCATTCTCCAAGGACCAGGCACAATCGATCCCTTTTTATTACGGAAAATGATTACACGTGCCCAGAAGCATTTCTTTTCCTTTTCCTTTTTTTCCCCAGTAAATATTGTACAAAACAAGAGTGAATGTCACAGGCTAGAAGAGAATCTTGGAGCGGAGGATCCATCACACTGGCCATCCTAGACCCCCGGAGAGTTCGGGGAGAGGCGTCTGACTTCATCTATTTACCAATCCAGCGTCCAAAGCTGGCAAAATGCTGCATTGCTAAGTGACTTTACTATGTACATGTAAACATATGAACTAATCCGGCCCAGAACACGACTTTCCTCTGTGATGGATCACAAGCCAGTACAACCAGTCTACAAGCCAGCGGGCCGAACTTAAAAACAACTTCTTCTGTGACCTGTACTAACAGCCAAAATATTTGCAGTGCTGTTCAGCCAGTCTTGTGATTATTACACCTCAAGTATACTTTGCAGCTTCTTGTTCTTTCTTGCATATTGTCAGTAGTATCATTTTTTTTTTAGGAAAATCTCCACCTTTTTATGGTCCCCGAGTTGCAGTTCAGTGACTCTGCCTAGGCTGAGATGATGTTGTAATCAGTCTGCTGCAGGCAGGAGGAAGCATCTCCTTTAGACTCCTCTCCAGTGGAGGCCGGTCCATTGGGGGCGCAGGGGCGCCGCTCCCCCTATCCATGCGTCTGGCCCCCTAATCTACATGCAGGGTGCCAAACGCATGGATTCCAATGTTTTTTTTTTTGTTTTTGAAGCATGTGATTAGAGCCAGAGGCTCTAATAGGCTTCAAAAAAGGGTGGGCTTGGGGCGCAGAGCACTGCGCCCTGAGCCCACCTAGTTGTGTGACAATAGCGAATGAATATTCGCTATTGTCACACAGATCCTCCTCCTGGCCAATCAGGAAGCGGGTCCTGAGACCCGTTTCCAAATTGGACGAAAGGAGAAGCCATGCCATTGGCCAAGGAGGAGGGAGGAGACGCAGAAGACTGAGGGGGAAGCCACCGCTGCTGCCAGCCTGCCCTCTACATGTCCAGGGTGAGTGAGCCGGCAACCGGGGGGGTATGGTGTGCGGGCTGGTGTGGTCCGGGGGGGCGGGGGTATGGTGTGGTCCGTCTGCCCCCCCCCCCCCCCCCCGGGCCCATAAAGAGCACCAGCTGCCACTGCTCCTCTTCCCCATTGATCAGATTGTATTCTGTAACTTTGTAGCAGGTCACAAGGTGAAAGGCTGCAACAGGGGCTGCTCTGTTTCAGACATTTGTGAACACAACCAAGAACCTAACAGGCACCAAGGATTTACGTGATTAATCTCTTCACGACCGCACTATAGCCTAATGATGGCAACAGCGCAGGCGCATATATCCGAGAAGTCGTCTATTGACGTTCTTCCGTGATCACGCTTCTCGTGCACCCCAGGGCAGTGCTCATTGGCATCCTTTGGACACAGCTGATCACAGTGGCTCTTTACCATGTGACCAGCTGTTTCTAATCACAACTGATCACAGTATAAACAGGATTTGCCACTCCTTTACTCAGTAAAGGAGAGAAGTCTGTACAACTGTGCAAGACTGAAAGTAGAACTACTCACCTGCAGTCCAGCGATGCGGTGTCCAGAAGCTGTCTCACCGACACTGACATCTTTGGCCATTCTTCTTCTGGCTTTCAATATTTATCTTATTTGATTGGCTAGGCTGAGACAAGGGGCTCCATTCACAGAGCGGTGTCTACCGCCTTAAAATATACAGTAAAATACTGGATCGCGTTTTTAAAAAAAATATTTGCCATTCGCGAATAAAACACTTAAAATACCTCATGCAATCTGCTTTAGTGAATGGAGCCCTATGTCACCTCTGCACGTATGCAGGAGGCTATTTATCTCTGCAGATGCCTACATTGTACACCGCACAGGAGACATACAGTGTCTCTTCTGCATTAAAAAGCCAGCAAACCACGTATTTATGTAGTAGTTGTATAAAGAAGATCCATAGAGATCAGTATAGAGAGCACTCACCTTCATCTGTTTAACAGTGTAACGCATAGTACCGAAAGGCCCATCGTTCATCAGCTTTTTGCCCACCACTTTGGCTCTGATCACTGGAAAAAAAAAAAGGACAAAATAAGTATAAGTGATCCTGCGAGCTACTATATTGTACAAAGAAAGTATTTGCTGCTTGCACTAATCACTCCCCTTAAGGCAAGTGTAAATAAATTAATAAAAATATACATGTGCTGCGCAAAAAATAAATACAAATTAGGTATATATGAATACGGGTATAAATATTCATGATATCCTGTGCTGATATATTAAGATGACACTCTTCTAAAAAACATATATCATCAAGTAAATAAATATATCATAAATATAAAACTCATAAGTGGAAAAATGTATAAATATACAGTGCTGAAATAAATACAGTGTAAAAGAAACAATTGTGCTAAAATTAGATTTGCAATTGTGCGAAATGATCACGGACATTATCTGCAAATCTAATTTTAGCACAATTGTTTCTTTTACACTGTATTTATTTCAGCACTTTAATGTATATTTATATATTTTTCCACTTATGAGTTTTATATTTATGATATATTTATTTACTTGATGATATATGTTTTTAGAAGAGTGTCATCTTAATATATCAACACAGGATATCACGGATATTTATACACAAAATAAGTATATTACCTGCCCAAATAGCAATCCTCTAATGTTGTAGTAAGGCTTCTTTCACATTAACGCTACTGCTTTCCGTCCTCTGAAAAGCGATTAGCAGTAGATCACTTTTCCGAAGGTAGTATAGCAGTGGCTAACAGGAGTTCAGAATTTAAATTTTATATTGCAGGACTGCCCCACACTTGGGAGCCGAGCATTCGGCTTGCAGTTGTGGTATGGCCACATTGAACTTAATGGGCAAGCTTGATGTGTGGTACCGACTGTCAGGCTAAGTTCACATGTAGGCATTTTGGGGCGTTTTTGGGGAGTTTTTCTGCTCTAGGATCAGCTCAAAAAACGCCCAACAAGACAAATCCTATCAATTTCAATGGCCCCTGTTCACATCTGAGCGTTTTGACGTTTTAAGCAAAACGCCCAACGCTCCAACAAGTACATGAGCTTCTTTTTGGGCAGATTACAGGCGTTTTTCTTTTTTTCCATTGGTCACTAGTCAACCTAAAAACGCCTGTAAAAAACGCCTGTAAAACGCCTGAAAAAACGCCCATACAAACGCCTGAAAAAACGCCTGAAAAAACGAGTTAAAATTGCCGAGGCCATGGTATTTATACAGACCTGTCTGGCTGTATTGTTAGGGAAGTGATTAGCACTTCCGGGTCAATGGTTTGAATCCTCTCCAGGGTACTACCTGCCTGGACTTTCATGTTCTCCCTGTGCCTGTGTGGGTTTCCTCTGGATACTCCGGTTTCCTCCCACAATCCAAAGACATGCTGGGGGTTATTTAGCCCTAGTGTGTATGTATCAATGTGATATGAGTTAGGGACCTTAGATTGCAAGCTCCTTGATGACAGGGACTGATGTAAAGCACTGTGTAAATTGGTGGCGCTATATAAGTACCTGTAATAAATTTAGATGGGCAACAGTATGACCAAAGCTCAGCTGCTTTTTTTTAATCACCATTCATCTGAAAGGGCCCTAAGGCAATGTGATATGTCATGCAGAAAGCAGGTGTAAACTGCCCAATAATCAAGTTGCATTCACCGTGTTCATTCTGAGTTATCTCCTCTCTAGTGCACTTATAAAATACAATACAAGACTGCGCAGAAGATATACAGTATATGTACCAACAGGCACCATTACAGCAAATCCCAACCTTCATGTTGTATTCAGAGCCATCTTACCAAATGGGCATGGGGCCCTACCTGCCCAGAGGGGTCCCACCTGCCCAGCGCCCCAGCCAAGCATTAGTCCAGATTCCCGTGTGCATCCCGCCCCCGAACTTAGCAGGTGGCAAGCACCTGTTGGCCCTGCTTTGCTATCAGGCCACTTGGGAGGAGGGGGAGATCACAACTGCAGGAATACCTGTCTGCCTTCACGGGAACAGGCACACACAGGACAGTCGAGTCTGACTCCCATTTGTGTGTGTGTTCACCGGACCCAGCTGCCGAACTTGGAAGCTGTCATTAGCCTGGCACTGTTGTACCAATAAATATCGCCTTATCGATAATTTGCATTTTATTCTCATGGGTGATTGTGTAGGCGGGGCCCCAGTGCACTGCATTGCCCGGGGCTCTTTAATGCTCTTGAGATGGTACTGGTTGTATTCAAGCTGTCTCAAGTCATCTCAGGTGCAGCTTTGAGACATGCTGTTCCTCAAACTATCTTGATGGTTTGAACTTAAAGTAAGTCCATGCACGAACTTCTCTATTTTGATGTCTGACTTAATTATATTTTTTTGTAACAGGTTCAGTATTAAAAAAAAAAAAATCAACATTGGTTTGGCTCAAATAACGTCTATGGTCTACAAGCAGTTGACGATATCTAGTAAATATCTACTTGTTTAAAAATTCTTAGGATGTTCCTGTTTTAATTGTCCTTTACCCCACCCATAATGTTCTCATAGTTATAATACAACCATTGCAGTCTGTTATCTGTCTGCCAAGTATCCACAAGGTGGACGGTGTACTCTTCCCAGCCGGACGCTCAGGCTCTCTTGAATTATACTAGATGCATTGTTTCACTGCTAGATCACAGTGCAGGCACCAGCCAAGGAGGGGTTAACAATGTGGTTACAATGTTAATCCACCCCTTGAGAAAATGAGAACAGGGTAGTGATCATCAGCAGCTTTGCAATAAACCGCTAACCGCTGCCTGCAAGAGCCAAACCATGGAAAAGTGTCACGGAGTGAAATAGCATTGCAGTCCTCCGGTATGTTTAAATCACACAAGGAACAATACGTCACAATGTACGGTATACAGATTCAACCCTTGGATTGTCCTCACTTGCCATTCCGAAGATGGTGCTTTACTGTATGCCGAAAGGCCCAATAAGAAAGCAGCAGAGCTGAGTTTTGGCTAAGTCCACACGGGCGTCTTTTTTAATCTTCACTTGAATGTCTGAAATGTGTCACTTTATGGGAGCATTTACAAAGCATCTAGGAGCATTATGGAATTTCCATGAAGTCCTCTAGAGGCACCCTTCAGCTCCATCAGCTCCATTCTGGGTTGAATTCAACCAGTATTGAGCAACCTTCAGGAGGTATTTAGCAAACTTTGGATGATTAGAAAGCTTCCAAGGGCTTTAAGCAGGCATTAAAAGGAATTAGGCAAACTCTGCTGGGATGTGCTTTGTATATTATTGTCTACAGGATTCAAAAAATTCCCATGGGTACCTAGCCAAAGTGCAGCTCCAGGCATAAAGCAGTACAGTCAGTGCACTGCTAGTTCCATCTATGACAGTGGTCTCCAAACTGCAGCCCGGGGGCCAGATGTGGCCCTTTGCTTGCTTTTATCAGGCCCATGGGGAACTATTTCATTCAGTGACACCAACTAAGGGGCACAGTTCCTCCCAATGACATCAACGGTGGGGCACAATTCCTACCAATGACACCAACAATGGGGCAAGGTTTCTCAAACACTACACCAACAATGGGGCGCAATGACTCCACTGATGGATCACAATTTCTCCCGATGACATCAATGATGGGGCACAATTCCTCCCAATGATACCAATGATAGGGCACAATTATTCCCAATGAAAACGACAATGGGGCACAATTCCTCCCACTGGCACAAACGATGGGGCACAATTCCTCCGAATGGTCCAAATGATAGGGCACAATTCCTCCCAATGATACCAATGATGGGGCACAATTATTCCCAATGAAACCAACAATGGGGCACAATTCCTCCCACAGGGACAAACGATGGGGCACAATTCCTCCCAATGGTCCAAATGATGGGGCACAATTCCTCTTACTAACAGCAAAGATGGGGCATTATTTCCTCCAACTGATGCTGGGATATTTTCTACTCCCGATGACCCCAGTCTGGCGCTCCTAAAGTCTAAAGGACAGTAAACTGGCCCTTTGTTTGGAGATCCCTGATCTAGGAAGTATTGTACTCATCTGAATGCCCAAAACATTTTGTATAATCTATAGGAAAATGTAGTTTTATTTACCTGATTCCCGCTCCCCCAAAGGCTGCAGCTCTCCTCCCTCTCCCAATTCAGAGCTATGGACCCTGCATTGTACTTGATTTCAGAGGACCTGTGACTGCCAGAGTGTAGGGGAGAAGATCCTGCAGGGACCAGTCTAGCAGCTTGGAGAGAACTTGCGGTTAGCAGAGGATCAGGTAAGTAAAACTGATTTTCTTGATCCTTGTAGACCTAAATGAGCATTTAACCCTTGCAGTGTGGGGGCAGACCCACTCCAAGTGGGATTTTTGTTTTCCCCGGAGTTTAGTTTTAAAGGATAACTAATGGTTTGGGGGTTTATTTTATCTGGCGTATCTCGTGTGTGTGTATTATATCATTTTTGTTTTACAAATAAAAACAATTCACACATGATGATGGATTCCCAGAGCACTAAGGATTGGCTAAAGTGACAGCATAGCAGAGCAACTTGCTTTACAGCTTGCTTTGTAGAACTGAAGCCTCCCCCTAAGCCTTTGGTTTAGGGATGAGTCACTGCTGTGGTGACTCATTGGGGTTCTGTAAGCGTCAGTCTTTTTAAGCTCAACTGAAAGCTAAAATAACTTAATATGTGAAAAGGAGAATAGAGCTTCCCCTGCTGGCTAAACAGAAGGCCAGAGAAGATTACAGATTCCATATTTGACATTTATCCAACAGAAAAAAAAATAGTTTTTAAAGTTTGAATTTATTAGTCCTGATCATAACAATTAATGAAAAATTGTATATAAAAAATATATATATATTTCCTAATTGAAAAGTCTGTACAAGTAGGTCAAGAATGGTTTGTACTTGTAACATCCGCTAGAACTACTAATCTTCACAATTACATAATGTACAGATCTCGGCTATAGAATGACGTAGGTTTTAGACAAACCCAGGGAAAGTAGAGCTTGTGTTTTGCAATAAGAAAAGCAGCTCAGTTCTGAATGGACCAGAATGATCCGCATACGCTGGGTGATGGGATGAACGTGTTAAAGGAGTTAGGAGTCGGAACGTTCTACTACGGAGGGTGGAAAATTGTCTTCTCTTTTTCATTATGGAATCTGCCATCTCCAAGACCAACACGGAGGAATATTTACAGTAATGCGCCCTCACACACAGACATCAGCCAAAAAACATTGAACCTTAACCCTTTCCTGCTTGAAAATATCCCATTCAAAAAAATGAAAAAATGGGTCTAAATCCAAAAACAAAGAAGTAATGTATTGCAGCCTGCTAGTTCTTAGATGTGATGGCTGTGTGATGTGCTGTGATTCATTTTTCCTTTAATTTTTTTACTTAGTAATCCTGTGAATAACACTCTGCCTGTTCCTGGCTGGTTTTCAAACATGTTTTCATCTCCGCTACATGAGGGTTAAGAGGATTAGTAGTTTACAGAAGGGAGATAACATTGTTTGTGCCTTCAGGTCAGCTCAGGGAAAGTGACACTGCATTCCTGGCAGGATCCTCAGATATTTTTCTATACTTGCTGAAAATGTTGTTAGCCTGAAAAAAGAAAACAAAGGCAGCCACCATATCTAAGAACTGCTAAGCTATTATAGATAAACATTTTTGTTGTTGGGTTTAGCTATCCATTGGGCACTTTTGTATGGATAGATCACCATAGATTCATGTGGAATGGTGGAAATGTTTGGTAAACAATGTAGCAGCACTTGAGCTATCACAATCTAATCTCTCTCTCTGTCTTTCTCTGTTTGTCTGTCTCTCTCTCCATCTGTCTCTCTCCATCTCTGTCTGTCTCTCTCTCTCTCTGTCTCTGTCTGTCTGTCTCTCTCCATCAATCTCTCTCCGTCTGTCTCTCCCTCTCTCTGTCTCTCCCTCTCTCTGTCTCTCTTTCTGTCTGTCTCTCTCTCTCTCTCTCCGTCTGTCTGTCTGTCTCTGTCTCTCTCTCCGCCTGTCTCTCTCTCTCCGTCTCTGTCTGGCTGTCTCTCTCTCTGTCTCTGTCTGGCTGTCTGTCTCTCTCTCTCTCTGTCTGTTTGTCTCTCTGTCTCTGTCTGTCTGTCTCTCTCCATCAATCTCTCTCCGTCTGTCTCTCCCTCTCTCTGTCTCTCCCTCTCTCTGTCTCTCTTTCTGTCTGTCTCTCTCTCTCTCTCTCCGTCTGTCTGTCTGTCTGTCTCTCTCTCCGTCTGTCTGTCTGTCTCTGTCTCTCTCTCCGCCTGTCTCTCTCTCTCCGTCTCTGTCTGGCTGTCTCTCTCTCTGTCTCTGTCTGTCTGTCTGTCTCTCTCTCTCTCTGTCTGTTTGTCTCTCTTTCTGTCTGTCTCTGTCTGTCTCTCTCTCTCTCCATCTCTCTGTCTGTCTGTCTCTTTCCGTCTGTCTGTCTCTCTCCGTCTGTCTCTCTCTCTCCGTCTGTCTCTCTCTCTCCATCTGTCTCTTTCTGTCTGTCTGTCTCACTCTCTCTCTGTCTGTCTCTCTCTCTGTTTGTCTATCTCTGTCTGTCTGTCTCTCTATGTCTATCTGTCTCTCTCCCTCTCTGTCTTGCTTTCTCTCTCCACATCTGTCTGTCTCTCTCTCTCCCTGTCTGTCTGTCTCTCTCTCTCTCTCTGTCTGTCGCTCCGTCTCTCTGTCTGTCGCTCCGTCTCTGTCTGTCCTTCTCTCTCCATCTGTCTGTCTCTCTCTCTCTCTACAACTGTCTGTCTCTCTCTGTCTGTCTCTCTGTCTGTCTCTCTGTCTCTCTCACTTCCACAGGGAATCTATGGTGATCTATCCATATCCATACAAAAGAGCTTTATGGATAACTAAACCCAACAACAAAAATGTTTATGTATATTAGAGGCCCGCAGGACAAAAAGGAAAATTATATAGTGTTTTGAAGGTTTTCTTGATTTTTTTTTTAGATTTGGTAATAGAGATTTAAAAGTTCAAATGTTTTAAATCCTTCTCTATAAAATTGAAAAACAGATTTAAAGTGAACCTGTCACATGAAGGAAGAGTGCAGTGTTATAAAGGCAGGTTGTTAATAAGTAGGATTTTTTAGTATTTTTTAAATTCTTGTTGAGTACAGGAGTGAAAAGAAAATACAGTTTTCAGAGCTTATTACTTCAATTTCCAACAATGCAGAGAGCAGCCAGTCAGTTGCATAGAAGTGGCCTAAAACTTGAAAGGATGCTCAACATTTTCCACCCATCCCCTTTGATTTTTTTCATTGAGGTTTTATTAAGCTGGGTGGTAGCAATAAGACAGCCCAATCAGCAAGTCAGCCCAAGCTCAGCCCATTCAGCAAGCCAACAATTAGCCTGAGGTGGGCGTGTCCTGCATTACAGCCAGGGGTTTCAGTACCACCAAATCTGACCAATGGGAGAAGGGTGGACTGCTGCACTACAAAGGTGCCTGGGGGATGACACTCAATCCCCAAGGAGTCTAAATGCATCTTGGAGCTTTATTTCCAATTTTGACTGGAGTGTACCTTTAAAGAAAAAGAAATTTGCAGACTAACAGCACTAAAAGTAGATTATTATAAATCTGCAAGCCACCAAATCGCTGCGGACTGCTTGGCCTATGAGAAGGATGTTTGTGGAGCTGAAGTGAATCACATAGGACAGGTGTAACCGCACTGGGCCAGCTCCAACAATCCGGAGGGGCTTGGCTGCTAAGGAGAAGGAAGGTGGATAAGGCCGTGCAGATTTAGGCCGGCCCTTCCGGAACACATGCACAAATATTGGTTTTTCTGAAGAATTTAGCCTGCGTCAATGAGTCTACTGTTCAAGTCTGCCTCCTCACACATTTCCCGGTGAGATTACACCTTTCTATTGATATGGGGGGGGGGGGGGGGTAGCGCCTTTTTTGAACCACTAGAAAGTTTTACATTTAAGATATAATGTCAGGACAAAATAAAATATATATATTTTGTACATCTCTGTAGGACTCACATTTTCAATAGCACATTTTCCCATGTTTTATCCATTGAAAAACACAAGTACAGAAAAATACCTGCTGATCTACCAAAAATCCAGTGCGCTGTTCTGAAATTCTGATTGACCACAGAACTCCCTCTTTCTTAACCCCTCTTTGTCCCTCTTTACATTCATACATTGATTTCTTTTCCCAAAAGCATTGCTATTGTCTTGACTGCTAAAAGTCTGTTCACACACTGTGTGTAGGGAAAAGGCTCTTGGGAAATGTAGTTTCGGGGACATGCTTAAAGGGATTGTATTAAAAGGAAAGTGACCAGCTGAAAGTGAACAATTGGTCTCTTTCACCCAGCGCTTATAATAACACAGTGCGACTAGATTTATATATGGTAAATAGCTGCTGCTATATCACAATAAAATTATACACTCATGCTTCTATTGTTCATATAAAATATAAATATTGAATATTAACAATGTCCACATTAGCAGCGCTTTCAACAGAGCTATATTTCGCCTCTGCAATTCAAAACTTTTTTTTAAGAGATATATATATATATATATATATATATATACACACACACACACACATATATATATATTTTTTTTTATATGGACAATAGAAGCATGAGTGTGTGTGTGTGTATATATATATATAAGGAATTGTAAAGGCAGAAGGTTTTTTTTTTTATCTTACATTCTATGCATTAGGATAAATTAAGCCTCTGTGTGCAGCAGCCCCCCTCAGCCCCTAATACTTACCTGAGCCTATTTTTATCCAGCAATGTTGCAGGAATGTCAAAGCTGCCTGTGACTCCCCTCCTCATTGGCTGAGACAGCAGTGCAGCCCGATTGGCTCCTGCTGCTGTCAATCAAACTCATTCAGCCAATCAGTAGAGAAAGGGGGCAGGGCTTGATCGTTCCGTGTTTGAATGGAGACAGGGAGCTGTGACTCGGCTCGGGTGCCCCCAAAGCAAACTGCTTTCAGGAGGGAGGGGCCAGGAGAGCCGAAGAGGAACCCGGCAAGACAAGGATCCAGGCTGCTCTGTGCAAAACCAACTGCACAGAGCAGGTAAGTATAACATATTTGTTATTTTTTATTTATTTTTTTTTAAATGAGATTTAGTATCACTTTAAGTTAATAGGCACTAACAGCTGCAGTGATGTACTTCACCCAGTGTGCATACTGGTCCATTCACAGCCCATTCAAATGAATAAAAGTAGAAAACGAGGCTCTGGGTGTAAATCAAAAACAAAAGAATGAATAGCATTATCACCAGTGACTCTGGTTCAGGCACCCCACTAAATTGGGATACCTTCGGCCTTTGTTTCCTTTGGTTCCCCCAAGAGAGACCTGGTACCCACTATTACCTTTCAAAATTGGGATACCCTTTAAGAATGGGGACAAAAGCCAGAGCTGAGAATCGTTGTGTATGCAGTCCAATTGGAGCACCAAACAAAGGTTCACGAGTCCAACCGTTTTAATGAATTCACAGTAAAAGAACATACGGCCCGCCAACACATTTCAGAAAGTAAAATCAACTCCCCTTCTTCAGGGTTTAGGTCTTTAAAAAATCCAGAATTCTTTATAGTGCACAGGGCCAAGATTTCTTGCAATTTTCACACAGCCAGGAGCTATGTTGCTGGGGATAATGCGTAACGATTCTTGAACATGCTAATTTAAGAATCCTACCATTTAACATATTCAAGTTCTAAAAAAGGGGGGTTTACCATGAAATTCATTACCTTATGTTATTCTACTGTGAATATATGTTATCATTAAGACATTTGAAACCCTGAACATTTGTTTGCCACTGTAATTGGATGGCATACACATTCATAAGAATAGGTTACCTTAACAGGAAACCCATTAAAGCGTGACATAACACACATTATAGTGTGTGTGATAATGCAATGCACAGGCCTGAATGGGGCCTTACTGTATAGAAATGAGGTTTCTGCCTGGACATTCCCCACTCTTTCTGATGAGTTAATCTGGTAGAAAATATTAGGCCCAGGTTTTAACATTTTCGTACATTTTAATCCACCTCCTCCCGGTCCAGAAATTTGTCTAAACCATTTATGGCAAAATTAACAATTTGGCTTCCTCTCCAGATATTCTTGGCTAATCTTGTTTTACTTATGTAACTGTTCTAGAGCCCGGTCAGGTTATAAAAATAAACATATTAATTCTTATAATCCCATTTCACAAGAAATATATATATCTTTTTCTTCTGTAAAAAAAAAAAGTTCAAGTGAGGAGAATATCTTATCTGTGTCAGCACATTGCACACCCATTATTTTGTCCTCTTATAAAAAGCAGCACCCAAGTGCATCTTCCTTTCTTTCTGTTATGCACACAGTGCTGCACAGATCTGCTATGATATAGTCCATAAAAAAATGCAGAATTTAGTGTAGAACTGATCTGTATAGGGATTTATGAATATTATAAGCTGCTGTTTAACCAGATAGCTGAAAGTAGACAGAAATGGATGACATCATTGCCACTTGTAATCTTCACCAGGGTGCATGTGAGTGACAACCTAGGAGCACATTTGGGAGATGGTTGTCACACTAACAGGAGGTGCTTGAACCAAGAATTCTTTATAAGAAGTGTATTTGAGAAGATGAAAAAATAACTTGTGAAGTTACATTAACATGTTAAATATAAAAAACTGTAAATAACTGGGTTTAGATCAGCTGCAACTCAATTCCTGTCCACCTTGGAGATTTAGGGGTTCCCACACACCTCTGTGTGTTCCACTCCTCTTTCATTCTCCATTTTCTTTTTCATAATGGGCACAGAAGAGGTGCAGACCTGGGAACTCAGAGTCCCCAAGAGACAGAAGGCAACAGCAAGGGTTTTAACTCTCCAGCATCTACCAAATGCTGAGATACCAGTTTTGGGTAAACTGACCCAACAATGTGAAAAGCAACACACTAATATCTGCTTATTTTATTTCCAGGTCTTAATGGTGGCAGGTCTTCTCACAGAATAAGTACACAGCTGTATCAGCTTGTCTATATGTTTAAATTTAGTATGCCACTTTCTAAGGGCTCCAGGAATCCTTAATGCTTCCGGTGCCCTGGAAGATGACTTAATTGGTGCCAATTCTCACCCTGGCGTATAAAACCGAAGGACAGGGGTCAGGGCAGCTCAGCATCTTGGGTTTCTGAATTCCAGGGATAACATACAGAGTAAAGTTTCCTAGAGGATGCATGTGGGGGGTTTATGGAAGTGAAGCGTTCATGCATGGTGGATTAGCAGAGGATTGCATCGGAAATTACCAACCTGCACCCATCTCTAACATCAAGGACAAGGAAAGAGTGGCCTTCAAAAGGCTGCCAATGGCTAAGTGCTTGTTTAGTAAAGCAATACAAAGCAATCGTTTAACTCATAGCAGCAAATTAAGAATAACTTTTCGTTAGGGCCTGTGTAGACAGGCTTTTGTTCCCTTCAGATTGGTTTGCATTAACATACAAGTATATTGGAATGCAAAACCTGCTTAAAGCAGGGTAAATGTAAGTTAGAAAGAAGTTGAATGTACTTGTCTATAAATTCTGAATGATCTAAGACTGATGTCTTCAACACAAGCTCAAAGCCCATAAACCCTTAGCTGTTTTCTGATTGGTTGCTATGGGTCTTCTGATTACCATGGACAGGTGCATTTTTGCTTTCTCCAGTACCCACCAACTCTGATGGTTAAAGAGGATCTAAATTTTCAGTTAAGGTCCACTTAAACATACATTTAAAGTGTATCTAAACCTAAAAAACAATTATCAAAAAGGAAAAAAAAAACGTTTTGGCAATACACTTTAGCCAACTCCCTACTGGCCATTATGGTAAAATGGAGACTAGGGGAGCCACTTAAAATGGTCTTGGATTACCTTGGTGCATGTGCTGCTCTCTCTGTTATTGGCCAGTGGAGAGCATAGGCAAAAGTCAAAGAGCCCATCAGAGTGGCTCTGTGCCTTGTGATCACACAATCACAAATGTAAGCAGTAGTACTGGACAGGCCAAACCTTCCTTTCACAATAGAGGAAGGATAAGGAGAAGGATTTATTAATGAATGAATCAAGCCAATAATTAAAACTCCCAGACTGCAGCAGAAAATGCCTTAAAGCACTTACCTTAAAAAAATAAAATGGATCCTGTACCCCTAAAGCATGTTTTACAGCACAGTGTTTGTGCTGTATAATTTTGCTCTTTCTATCACCTGAAATACCTGGCTGATCCTGCCTGGTTCTGCCCTCCCCCCTGTAAACTGACCACGGTTTATCATAGCTGCTTAGCCCTGACACAGTGGTCAGTTGATTGCCTCCATCATCCGCAACTCTCCTCTGTCCTCCTCTCCCCCCTCCCCTCCCTGCCTGTCTCCTCCGATCGCTCCCCGGCCCTCCCTTCCTGCTGGTATCATAACTTAGTGTTGGGGCTACAATCCCCTCTGTTCTAATAAATTATTTGCTCCAGTGTATGTGTTTTGTAAAAATATGCCTCTAAATACCTTATTTTATAGCGCTGCTCGGCACTCACGTGAGCGCCCGCCTCTCTCCTCCTCCTGGCTCACATCAGTGGGGGATTCCTGGGCCCTCCTGCTTTGCTGTAAGATCGAGAGAGGAGAGAGTCCGCTGGTCACTTGGGCGCCAAGCACCGCTATAAAATAAGGTATTTAGCTGCATATTTTTTACAAAACACATACATGGGGGCAAATAATTTATTATAACAAAGGGGATTGTAGCACCAACACTAAGAGGCTTAATAACCATTTTAATGCAGGGTAGAGGTGATGGGATGGGGAAGCTGGGGGTTAAAGGGACACTGACCACCGATATTGAGGGGAGTGCTTTGGGAAGAGTAAGTGGCAATACTCACAAATTATTATTTTATTTTTTTTTTTGTGGGGGGGGGGGGGGGTAAAATGCCACTCACCACCATTGACTGTAGGATTGTTTTGTGAGTGGTTTTAAGCTTTTTGGGTTTACCCATGGCATCTAGCCATTGCAAGGCAATTTCATGCTCTAGGGAACTTTTTTCCCACTAATACTTGAAGACCTTTAAATTTTAAAGCACACTTTAACCATCTCAACATCATACAATAACATCTCAATTTTTCTTCACTACCAAAAAAGATGGCAGAAAATAGGATCACCCGAACAAAAAACAACAAAAAAAAACAGTGGTTATGAAATACCACCAAAAGAAGTCTGCCTGGACAGCGAGCAAGGTATAAAGAAGGATAAAGTCAAGATACATTAGTCCGCATGTAAGAGGTGGACAGGCAACGCTTAGTTTCCCATAATCAGGAAATCTTTGGCCCATGAGGAAAAATGCTTTTATGACCAACAGAACTTTCAACTGCTCAGAGGAAATACCAGCGCTGTAGATATGATGTTTGGTCATGCATGCTTTGCATTTCCCAGGACGCCATCAAACATAACAAACACACAAACAAACAACAAAAATGTTACTAGCTAGAAAAAGAACTAGGCTATTCCAGGCTGACCGAATGTGTGTCTTCAGGATGAGTATGCCGTGCAGAGTTCAAAGCATAGCTGGTTGTTGTAGGCCAGCCAAAAGCTTAGGTGTCAAGTGACTGGCAGCTTTCACCTCGAGCTATTCGGAAGCAACAGTTTCCCACAATAGAACAGTAAAATATTATTGAAAAATGATCTTCGGAAGTTCACCCTCATCGCATGTCACTCCGACGGAAAAGGGTCTGTTCACATTTGTAGGCTTAAGCAACGACATCTTCAGATTTTTACTCAAAGGTAGACCAATGAAAAGGGTAGTGTATTAATAAGTGAACCTACAGTCTGCTAATCGTACACAACTGGATTTTGACTAGACATGCTGAATTTCCGAGCCACACCTTTCTGGCAAATATAAGGATGAATTCATACCTGCGAATGCACCTGCACTCCGATTAGCTACGGGGACCAGCCCCATTGAAAGCAATGGGAGGCTGCAGGCTTCCTAATCATGGCCACTCACATGTAATTGCTCATGCAGTGATCACATGCGAGTGATCAGCTCTAGACGCAGACTGCCTTCGTCCAGGGCCGATCACTGCGTGAGCAATTACATGCAAGTGGCTGCAATTAGCTGCGAAAGCCGGCAGCCTCCCATTGCTTTCAATAAGGCTGCTTTCCACAGCTAATTGTGGGAACCCCCACTGGGGTTCTTGCAACCAATCGGAGTGTGGGTGCATTCGCAGGTGTGATTGCACCCTAAAAAATAAGTTAAAACTTAAGTGCAAGCCAGAATAAAGAAACAGAAAAATCAGCACAAGGGACAAAGTACAGTCAGTAGGATGTGTCTCTTGTGTTGATTCCTCTTCTGTTATTAAAACTAAGGGGCTATCACAGGCTATTGTCAAGGGAGCCTTTCCCTCTTGCCCGCTCTTTCCACCCAGCTCTACCATTTAAATGGTATGGGCCATGAATGGAACGCAATCTATGAATGGAAAATGGGTGGATGATGGATGATTGATAGCTCCACCCCCTCCACTCATAGAAGCTTTTTTTCTGCGATTCAACAGTGCAGTTTAATTATATTTTTAATTTTAGAATTGTGATAGTGAGTGGAACAGTGAAACATAGCAATTGTTTAATGTTTCTTTAGCTATAGGTCCTTCTAATATTACAGTATGTGATTACATGGATCAGTGTGCATATGTGGCTAAGAGATCTATTTAGAAATAAAAATGAAACCTACCCAATATGTCATCATTAATGCCTTATGTCAGCTATGGATGTCTGTGTCTCCACTGGGGAGATTCATTAGTTTTGTGCCCTATGACACCAGGCAAGAAAGAAACATATCTGTCACCGAAACCCAACTCCTAAATAACTTCTAAACTTTACCCCTTAAACTTAACCCTATTAGAAAATTAAACACTTAAGCGGACCATACTTTATTCTATTTTCTTGTTCAATTTCCTTTAGATTTACCTTCAGCTATGTAGTACAAGATCCTGCCTGAGTGCATACAAATGGAAAGTGTTTAGGTTTGACCTCATATTATATGGTTTTGGTAAATTTAAAGAAAAATTATACAAAGTTGTATAATGTATTGCCAGCCTTAGACCCAACCAAACCTTCTAAACTAGAAACGAATACCATATTTTCCGGCGTATAAGACGACTGGGCGTACAAGCCGACCCCCTAATTTTCAAGTTAAAACATAGGTTTTGGGCTATACTTGTCGTATAAGACTACCCCCCTTCCGAAGCAAGGCAACACCATTGGAAAAACATCAGATTTCTCATAGATCTCCAAGGTACCCCAAGTAATGTAATACATGTAATCTCTCATAATATCTCCAAGGTACCCTAAGTATAAGTATTACCGGTAGATTTAATCTCAAGAGGCTGGCTTTGCGGGAATCCTGTACCGGTATACCGTATGTACCGTAGCTTCGGCTACATACAGTATACCGCGCTGAGCCAATCACGGAGAGCAATGTATTCTATTATTTAATGCAAAACCTGCTCGGATTGGCAGAGTCAGAGAGGCGGGCTGATGTTACTCCGCCAATCCGAGCAGGCTTTGCATTCAATAATAGAATACAACGCTCTCCGTGATTGGCTCAGCACGGTATACTGTACGTAGCTGAAGCTACGGTACATACTGTATTCCAGTACAGGATTCCCACACAGCCAGCGTCTTGAGAGATTACATGAGATTACATGAGATTACATGAGATTACATCTACCGGTAATACTTATACTTGGGGTACCTTGAAGATATTATACTCATCGTATAAGACGACTCCCCACTTTTGGAGGATATTTTTGAGGTTCAAAAGTAGTCTTATATGCCAGAAAATACAGTAATTGTACCAGAGTTGGTGGGATCATTGAAAGTTAAATGCGCCAAAAAAAATCTCAATAAAAAAACAACTATCAAAACATTTTTATGTTGTTCTAGTGATCTTTTTTAGAATTTGGTTATGTGTCCAACAGCTACAGAATTTCACTTTCATTATGGTTAGAGTTGGGTGCTAGACAATAGGCAGAGAACAATGGTTCTCTGTAAGAGGATGGACCTTCCAATGGCACCTGAATGACGCCAACACAGAAGGGCATCTGAAAAAAGTTTGACATGCTGGCCTTTTCTCTGCTGGCCCTTTAGAACTGATTTTCTTCCAGTGTTGCACAGTCAGCAGATTTACCCCGCCTTAGAGATCCATTGTTGACCATCCATTGAGAACATTACCCAACACTGAAAAAAGGCCAAGTGCTTTCTCTAGAGATCTTCATTACATACCTGGTGGCAGTAGCGTCTGTGTGAGGTCCACACAGCGTGCGTTTATTTACTAAACCAGATCAATCCGGCCTTCTTCTATTGTCATTAGTGAATTCTATCCCATTAGCTAATGGCTAACCTGTAGAGGGGGCTTTTCATCTCCTAGATCTGCCATTGTCTGCTGCTCCATTCCCACCATTAGGAGGCAGGGATAACCCAAGCTTACTGTTATCCCTTTGTCAGAGAATATAACGGCATTAATTCCATTCTCAATAAAACCATCAACGGTTGGGTGCCTCTGGGTATTGAAGAGTATTGTAACAGAAGACCTGGCCAGTAAAATAAAACAAAAGCAAGGTTTTAATCCCACATCTCACTACATCTAGTTACTTAAAGCAATATTAAGCCCAAAAACAAAAATGTATTATATTGCAGCTTAGCCATCCTTAGATGTGGTGGGTGCGTTCGTTTTGGATTTTTAGATTTTTTTTCCTTTAGTTTCACCTGGAGATTCAGCCAGTAAAACTGGGATTTTTCAAATTTCTTTATTTTTTTCAGAAAAAGTTTATTTTTTTATTTATTTCAGAAAAAGCTGTCCAGACAAACTGGCAGTTATAGGGTTGAGAAAAACCATTTACCTCTGCCAGGGGTGCTTACAATGGTCAGCTTTTATTCATTTATGCAGAACCTTTATTTTAAAAAAGGAAAAATAAAAAAACTGTTGCTTGTGACTTTTTAAATAGAGTTAGCAGGAGTTTGGCTTTAAAGCCTAACCCCATGCTTTGTGTTTGTGTTTGTTTGGGCCAAGTTGGCCCAAAAGAACAATTTCCATTACTAAGAAATGCGGTCACTGTCAGTGCTGTATAAGCAGTATGTGGCATCAACTATATACAGTATACAGAGCTGTGTTCCGCCAGCGGTATGGGGACTTCCCATCAAATTTAAGGATTGGTAAGCTGCAATATATTCCGTTTTTGTGTTTAATATCCAAGATAGCAGCTCACTGGATTTCTGGCAGATCAATTGATATTTTTCTGTGCTTGAATAAGTGGGTAAAATGATGCTGGCCATCAGATTGAAGATATCCAGTAGAAGTAAAAGAAAAAAGAAAAAAACACTGCAAGGGAAATCTTTAGCTTGAAGCTGAATATTGCAGCAAAAGCAGGTTTTGTTATTTTATCCTTAATGGGCTAGTCATCATTTTATTATATTATTGACAGGAGTTTTGCTTTAAGGTGTAATTAAAGGACTACTACTTTCGGTTTTCTGGATTGCTCTGAAAGTTCATTGAGGTTTTTCCCCTATATCGCCTGAAATCGCCTTTGTCCTTTGCCCTACAGTGGACAGCGGAAAGCTTAGTGAGGACATATCTACACACCTGTTACGGGTGAAGGTTATAAACCGTCTATTATTGCACTCTATTTAGATGCACATCTGCAAGTTTAAATATGGGATTCCTCCCCAACCCGTGAACTATGATGGACGCCCGTTTCCTCTACGCAGGCGATTGTTTCCAACTGCTGATATATGTCTTCCTCTGGATACAATCCCCATCACACCCTTCACAGCTGAAGAGGAAGAACTAGGAGGCCCCTACAGATGGTATAGAAATCACAAGCTGCACAAAAATAGAGAATAAAAGCAGCAGGAAACTTTATATAATAAATATTTTTCTGTTTTAAATACTCCCGTTCAGCATATTGTATAACGGCCCCAGGGAACACTACAGCAACCTCATGATTAGGCAATGATCTCTGGTCTGAAACAACATCAATGAACCTGAATCAACATCAATGAAAATAATGTTTATGTTTTTAATCAAAAGTTTGTTTTTGGAGTACTGAAATAAACTTCGGCAATTGTATAAAATATACAAAAAAAATTATATAATAATTTGTGACCCCCAATACCTTGACATAGTTTCAGTACCACTACATTCACATGTCAGGAGCAGCTAAGTGAGGGATAGTGCCTAATTGGCAGGGGAAATTTGGCATTCCTGGCATTGCGGTTAAGCACTGGTATTTGATGGTGTTTGAGCCCAAAAGTAGACACAAAGTTGTGGATTCTGAGTTTACTTCAGAAGGCTTAGAGCCGGTTCACACTACTCCGACTTGGGACGCGACTTGTGTGCCCTCAAGTCGCCCCAAGTCTCTTGTCATCACAAATTCAATGTAAATGAATGAGAGCCGTCTTAACCACTTTAGCACTAGCCACTGTGCTGCTACTGCGGCACAGTGGCTCATTATCGTCTAGCGACGTAGACCTACGTCGCTAGACTCCTCCCCTGTAGGCGGCGCTCGCGCGCCGCCGGAGGCGCGCTTCCGCTGTTTTCATTCACAGCGGGAGTCGGGCCAGGGGGAGGAGCGGCAGCGATCGCCGCTGCTCTGCCCCGATCGTCGGGGAATCCAGTTTGGAGATCCGTCCGCCTGTGTAAACAGAGCGGGCGGATCTCCTAAGTGACAGGGAGTGACAGATCGGAGTGTTCAGCATAGCTGAACATCCGATCTGTCCCTGGCTCACTCAGTCACCTCCCCCCCCCCACATGTTAGTAAGCACCAGGCATACATTAACCCCTCCCTCTCCAATAAAATTAACCCCTTCCCTGCCAGTGTCATTTTTACAGTAACAGTGCATATTTATAGCACTGATTACTGCAGTAATGTCACTGGTACCCCCAAAAGTGTCAAAAATGTCAGTAAAGGGTCCGATCTGTCCGCCGCAATGTCGCAGTCCGGCTAAAAAAAATCGCAGATCGCCGCCATTACGCGTTAAAAAAAAAAAACACCAAAAATGACATAAATCTTTCCCTTAGTTAGTAAACGCAATAACTTTTGCGCAAACCAATCAAAATACGCTTATTGCGATTTTTTTTTTACCAAACATGGGTAGCAGAAAACAAATTGGCCAAAAATTAAAAAAAAATTGGTTTTTACATCTTTTTTGGGGGGAATTTCATATAAAAAAAATGTTAAAAATATTGTTATTTTTTCAAAATAAACGATATTTTTTTGTTTATAGCGCAAAAAGTAAAAATCACACAGGTGATCAAACACCACCAAAAGAAAGCTCTGTTTGTGGGAAAAAAAAGGACGTAAATTTCGTTTGGGTATGGCATCGCATGACCGCGCAATTGTCAGTTAAAGTCGCACAGCGCCGAATCGCAAAAAGTGGCCCAGACGTAAGACAGCAAAATGCTCTAGTGGTAAAGTGGTTAATATGCACTACTGAAGTCACTCCGACTTCAGAAAAGGTTCCTGTACTACTTCAAGGCGACCTTTATCCGACTTGTGCACATAGACTTCAATGGGAGTTGCCTCTAAGTGTCCATTCACACTTGTACGACTTGTCAGGCGACTTGGTCAGCCTGACAAGTCGTGCACCGTCGCTCCCACTGTGTAGTACAGGACCCGTTCTAATAGGAGCGACACATGTCGCTCCGACTTAGAAAAAGGGTCCTGTACTACTTCGGGGCGACCTGGAGGTGACTTGCATTGACTTCCATTATGTGAAGTCCGTGCAAGTCGCGCCGAAGTCGCGCTGCACGCGACTTCACAGGTCGCCCCCTAAGTCGGAGCGACCTAATGTGAACGGGGACTAGTGATCAGACTTTCCAGGAAGAAGAAAAAGATTAGCTAGGCATTCCCCACAGACAAAGTCACCTATCATAGTCTCTTACAAGTCTGAGTCTCTTACAAGTCTCTGCTAAAAAGTCGCTCCTTCATGGGGCGACTTTCTGGTTGTGGTAGTGTGAACCTTTCTATAAAAATGTTTACCCCCTTGAAAGTGTTCATGCTTTATTATCACAAAACAATGAATTACAATGGATTGAATTATTTTGTTTTCACAAGGAAACAGGTATTTTGTCAAAATTGGTTTGGCTGCAAAATTACAAAATTTAAAGGCACAGATTTTGATAGATAAGTTGATATTTGCTTAAAATATTTCGCCCTAATTATTACTTAATATTATTACTATTGTTTTCATCCAAGATTCACCCTAAGGGCACCTTCACACTGATGCGGTGAGGTGCAGTGTACCAGCGGATTTTGTGGGGGTTACCTGCACTTTGCCTTCGACTTCTATGGGATTTGGCAGTTTTGGTGCATTTTCTGAAAGCTCACAAGAATTCCTGCATGCGGGACTTTTGGTGCATTTTAGAAAATGCACCAATACTGCCCAATGCAAAAGAAGTCTATAGCAAAGCGCAAGTAACCTGCGAGTACACTGAGCTGCACCAGTGTGGAAGCGCCATAATTGTTATTGGTTATACAACAGTTACTTTTTGGAGTCTGTTAACAGTGATCCTCCTTTTTCTAACCAGTGCAGGATGTATTATTAGTCAGTAAGAGGATAGCCCTGAACACAGGTGCATTTCAAAAGGGGAGAAGAGCTTGTAGGAGGCCATTGGTGGTAGATAGCTCCAGGGAGTAATGAGGAAGTATTACATGACGGCTACATCACCAGTGATTGATATGTATGGATGATGCTATGACAGCTATTGTCTACATCAAAGGCAATCGTTACTTCCTGGTATGCATTTCGGGTTTGAGTGCTTCTGTCAAAGAATTGTGGGATGGAGAGACTGATGTGACGAGTGAATCAAGCCAAGAAGGAATGTACACAATGAGCAGACAAGTGCAAAAAGGGATATGCAGATGCTGTCCAGCAAATGCTGCTGCTAGGCCTAAATCAGAAAACTCACTCAGCTTCTTCTTGTGTTTTGATATAATTCCTTGCAGCCCAATTCAGCAGGCTTTTCATGTTGTTTCTGTGCCTTTACAAACACCCTCATATTGCTGAGTTCCAGCCTTCCTCTCAGTCTGGCACAGTTGTAAAGTCCCCTCTTCTGTACTGAAACAGCTTACTCTGCTTCTCACAATGTACATTACAAGCTGCAGTAATTCAGACAGAGCCCATCTTATTTACTGTCTGGAGAATATCCAGCATCACCTAGCCCTCCTCCCCAGCAGTGGCGTCACTATGGGGGGTGCGGAACATACATAAGACCAAGGATTTTTAATACAGAAATGTTGGCTAACTGAAAAGTACGTCCATGTATAGTATAGTATGCACTCAATACTTGGTCGGGGCTCCTTTTGCATGAATTACTGCATCAATATGGCATGGAGGAGATCAGCCTGTGGCCCTGCTGAGGTGTTATGGAAGCCCAGGCTTCTTTGATAGTGGCCTTCAGCTCGTCTGCATTGTTGGGTCTGGTGTCTCTCATCTTCCTCTTGACAATGACCCACAGATTTTTGAGATGCCTCTGTATATAATGCTAGGTCCACTTTAATTTCAAGGAATGAACAGAGACTAGAACTGTGCTGTCCATGATGTTTTCAGTGCTTCCGATGCCACAGAGGTAATTAAACATAAATGAACAGATTACATTTACCCTACAGGAGGAGTTCTTCTTTAACCTTCCACCATACATGGCCATGTGGCAGGAAGGTAATGGCATAGCTTGCATTCCTCTTGCATGCTTTTGTTGCCATCTTGGGTTAATCAATTACACTTGAACTTGAGCGGGCAGGAAGAGAAGGGTGCAAGAGGTCTTGGAATGACCCTTAGAACAAGGATAAGCTCCCAGCTCCTAGTGACAAGCCTCTTTAAGGCTCCCCTGGGGACAGAATTCCAAGTTTGTCTAAGTAGATTCCGATCTAAGTCACGGTGCTGGTATTCCACATTCCTCAGTAAGACGTTAAGGCACCGCACATTCCTGGACTCAAACAGACATTTTATTCATTGTTCCCGCCAAAGGCAGGCAGGCAACCTGTGGACACACTCACAGCCATGCAGGTATAAGGAAGAGTTCACCGTTTGCCCACCATAGACCTGTACAGCCCATTCACACTTGTAAGTGTATGTTGTGGCAACACGTGTTGAATGGGTGTTGCCACAACCAATGTTAATTTTGACATCAATTTTGGATTTAGTTTTAGTCTTTTGGCTTTTAGTTTTAGTTGTATTTTAGTCATATGAATTGTAGAAGTAGAGCCCAACGCACCGCCGTAGTGCATATACTGTGCATATACAATGCATTGTGATGCATTTTTTAAAAAGGGGTCACGTATATTTTTTTTTAATAGTTGCGGTACCTAGACAGCCTAATGAATGGGCTGCCCCAACACAAAGCACATCAACATAGGCCATAACGCATGTTAATGCACCACAACTTAATGCTTAAAGGCCAGTCCAGTTTACAGACCTTGTTTTATGTTACATCCATATTTCAGGTGTAACAGAAAGCCAGGTCACAGTCCGCAGCCCCCCAATCCCAAAACTGCTCATCTCCCTTACAGAATCCAAGGGTTCTGCTCCCGCAGACTTTTTTTTAGTTTGGACTCAGGATCCAGTAGAGATTGTAGAGCACAAGTGTTCTTATGTCTTTTACACCTGTTGCCCATCGTTACATCCTCCTGAGTACAGACCACCTGTGACTGGAGGAATAGTCTGCAAGAGTTTGTGCATTGCACCCATGAATCAGCAATCTCAGTTGCAGTGCCTTACAGGCTTTGATGTAAATAATTCATAAATACGCTTTCTTTTTTAAATCAATGTGGGTGTATTTATTATTTTTTTGCAAAAGGTGGAATATGCCTTTAAGTGTGAATGTGCATCACTCATGGCCCAAACCTATATAGCTTACAAAAACTATAAATTAAGCCTGAGGGTCATAAAAGGCATTGTGACTCTGAAGGTGACCCCCTAATGGGGGAGGGGATTTATGCAATGGGGGGGGGGGGGAGAGAAAGAGGGGGAAAAAAAACCTAGGGATTTAGAGGGTGTAATTCCTGCTGAGCCACCAGGCTTAGAAGCCAACACATATACAGAGGATCACCACCACCTCCTCATACAGTTGGTACTTTACATGATATCTAAACTCAATCACAAAAGTCTCATCCAAGCTTTAATCTCAGCATTTTAATCTTAAAAATCTGCAGCATTTGTTGAAATAGGATGAGTAGAAGACAGGTAGACCGTGCTGATAAAACAATACAAAAATATAATAAAACTTCTATATAAATAAATATATATATATATATATATATATATATATATATATATATATATATATATATACACAGTATATATATATATGCAATGTGAAAAAAGGTGCTCATAGAAGTCCCAAAAAAGTCTTCCTTGAAGAACTTAAAACAAAACCACCCGTGCTTGTGAAATAATCCACTCCTCCACCGACATCCGCATGCACAAACCACTCACCAGATAAAAATGACCGCCATTACAGGTAGTCAACACTAGCTTTAGGCCGAATCTCGGAGCCGTCAAAAGGTGTAATGTTCAGGTAGATAGAACCCCCTGCTTTAGAGACCATATATCGGAGCCATATAGTTATATTACGTAGGTATCTGGATGAGGAAGTGTGTAAAAAATATATAAACCTCTCATATTGTAGTTTTCATAAGGTTGTTTATCGAAAAATTAAGAATCACTTACAATAAAAATTGAGGTAGAACTTGATTCGGAGGTCGTTGCAAGCAGGGGAGGCTGTTCCACGTTCCACCTGCGCTCCACACAGCGGAAGTGACGTGTCAACGTGTCAAAGGTCTACGCGTTTCGTTAGCAAACGTCTGACGTCATTAGGGGTCATTAAAATAAACTACATTTATTCTGCTATGAAGGTGTCTCCCCAATTTTTCTCCTATGTTGTCCCCCTGTCACAATGCTCCCAAGGAAGACAACAAGCGGCCATTTCAACACACATGGTCACTATCGGGAGACCTTCCCTGAGAAGTGCCACACAGCCATCGCTGGAGTCCATGAAGACGAGAAATAGCTGCAAAGAGGTGGCAGGAGAGCCACAGTACTGAGAGGCAATAAAGGATTCAAAGATAATCAATATAAAATAGCAGCTTATGATACACAGCGCCTTAAAGAGGAAGTAAACTTCCATCTTTAAGTTTTACCTATAGATAAGCCTATATTAAGACTTACCTATAGGTAGTGGAAATATCTCCTAAACATGCACCGTTTAGGAGATATTTACCAACCTAGCAGCCAGTTACGTCACTGGCGCATGCACTTTAAAGGAATGGCCGCCTGTGCTGTTTTTCAGAGCAGCGTGCCTCGGCTGGCGGCTCCTGCGTGCAGGCCAGTGACAGAGCAGGAGCTGCGAACCCGGAAGGAAGACCGGGTATAGATGGACGCTGGCGCCGCTGCCAGATGGCATTGCATCACTGGAATGCTTCATTTTCAGGTAAGTTTAAAATAATGTGCTAGTATGTGATGCATACTAGCACATTATGATTTGCCTTGCAGGTAAGTAAAAAGAAAAAAGTGCAGCGGTTTACAACCGCTTTAACAAAATGTCATTCAGTTGGCATTTACATCTACTTTAATGAAATAGAAAATGAAAATCGGTAAGCACAAGGAGTGAGATGTTTTGGCTATAGTACCAGCTATACGTGATAAAATCTTTCTCTTTGTCTGGGGAGTTGGGTGGACCCCGTGTGTCAGGACAAAGATGTGTACTCTTCCATACCCCAGAATGATTAATGAGGCCCGCACGGGACTGCGACCGAGTTCAGGGTGTGACACCCGCCTCGTTTTACACAAAAGGAAAATAAATTGGCGTACCGTTTGAGGTGAACAATTGCTCTCCTGCATTTCAAGCCCTTCCTGGGGTCACAGGCATACACAATTGTACCAGATCACCACCTCAGTGCCTTTCATCAATGCTCACTGTAGCATGACCTCATCTTTGTAAGGGCCGAATACTGTACATATTTCATGTGTTCCTGCAAGCCGGCCTTACTTCTGGTATTTCATTACTTCACAAAGTTGACTTAAACAGTCTGTTTCTCACCTAGGTATGTGACACGGCAGGCAGAATTAAAGCCCGTCTGAACTTTCAGTTTAAATCAACTTAATACATTCCAGATTCAAAAACAAAAAAAGTGTGCAAAGTCCCGAATTCACATTGCTGCGACTTATGAGACCTGCTACACAAACTTGCATCACAAGTCAACACATTCATTTCAACGGGGTGCCGTCCTAATCAAACTCAAATTAAACTCAAGTCACAGCGACAAAGAAAAAAAAAAAAAGATTCTGCACTACTTTTGTGCGACTTGAGTGCCACAGACTGCAGTGGTAAATCACAAAAGTTGCAAGCAAGTCACGTGACTTTTGGGGTCGCAGCAGTGTGAACCAAGCCTTACAGTTAATTTGCCTTACAACACAACCACAGCCTAAGTAGAAAAGCCTGTCCCTCTGAAAGCATGGTGCAGAGAAGGTAACTTGCTTTGCATGTGGAAGCAATGGTCTCTCTGCAGAGGTCTGGCACCCCCCTTGTCGAGTCAGACATCTAGCTCTGCAAGAGCAAAGGTCAGGCTTTCTGCTCATTGGAGACCTCTGCAGTAAGACTATTGCTTCCACACAGAGCACGAGTCCTTCTCTGCAAAATGCTGGCAGGGGACAGGCTTTTGTACTCAGGTTGTGGCTGCTATCTATCCAAAACAAATGAATAAAAAAAATGCACACATACCATAATCTGTATGCACTTTATAATGTGCCCCGATTTTTCCTGTTGGGTAAGTGCAGTGCTATACAGTACATTATTACACTCAGGGCTTTTTTTCAGGGGGAACGCGGGGGAACGCAGTTCCGGCACTTCAAACACTGAATGTATTTAAGTGCAAGGGGTGCTGGGGTGTGCTGGATGGTTTATTGATGATGGCTGCTGGGGGATCTAATGTCACTAGTGGGGATCTATTTTTGCATATAGGTCTATTATTGTTGCTGGAGGAGGAACTGTTGTTGCTAGGAGGGATCTTATATTTCTGGACAGTCAGTTGTTGCTAGGAGGGATCTACTGTTGAGAGAGAGGTCTATTGTTGCTGGCTGCTGGGGGTCTATTGTCACTTGGATGGATCTATTGTTGCTGGGGTGGTATTTTGTTGTGGGGGCATTGTTGTGTGGGTGATCTCTTGTTTCTGGGGGTCTATTGTTGCTGGCTGCAGGGGTTCTATTTTTCTGCTTTTCTTGTTATAATTAACAAGTTCAATACAAATTAAAAGGGGCGGTACTGGGAGGTTGGTAGGGGGTGGGACCAAGGGATGTGCTTTGGGGTGGGTAGGGGCGGAGACAAGGGGTGACTCAGAAGGGGTGAGTTCCTGCACCTACTCTCTGAGAAAAAAAGCCCTGATTACACTGTATTGTATGGTTTACCCTTACTTTTTTTTTTTATTGAAATGTCACAAAATGCGACACATTGCAGTGCAGGGTGGTGCATTTGTATGTGGGGCACACCACTGCACATGTATTGTCTGAGAAAGGGCACAAGGACAGCAACTGTTTTGAATGCCTGTTGCATGTGTTAGGCTGGCCATACACGGTTCGCATCTCGGGCCGGTTCAACAGGAACCAGCCGAGAGTTGAACCGCTAATGGGCAGGCTGAATGTACCAAGCTGCTTGATCGATCAACTTGGGTACAGCCAGCCTGCCAATTTCTCTTGCAATAATCACTGTGTTCTCCCAGCAGGGACGGTTTCCTCTGCCCCCCCCCCCCCCCCCAGAAGGAAACAATGGCCCAAAAACTCCAACTTGCTGAGATCTCCAACGACGTTATTTCTGGTGAGTGTAGACCAGGAATAATTGGAGATTTCGAGCATTTGGTGTTTTCACAGAACACCGGCAATCTATACACTCCAGTAGATGCTATAATTAGTGCAGATTGTTAGTCTGCCCACTAGTTGTTGCCACCTTGGAGGCGGCCATGTTTTTGGTTACTAGCGGGCAGACTAACAATCTGCACTAATTATAGCATCTACCGGAGTGTAAAGGCTGTCGTGTTCTGTGAAAACACCAAGTGCTCGAAATCTCCAATTACTCCTGGTGTACACTCACCAGAAATAACGTCATTGGAGTTTTTAGCAGAACGCCGAGCCATTGTTTCCTCCTTGGGGGGAGGACGGAAGAAAGCCATCCCCACAGGGAGAACACAGTGATTATTGCAAGAGAATCTGCCAGGCTGGTTGTACCAAAGTTGATCGATCAAACACCAGAAGGAGGCACTCCTGCATCAACATTGTCTGTGTTGATGAGGGAATTGAGTGAATTTCTTTCCTGCAACCAGTGGTTACTTCACCTTCTCTGTTTATGCTGGTGACTATTATCGCCGGGACAGAAAATAATGGGAAATTCAAATTGTTACAGTTTTACCAGGACAGGAAGTGAAGGAAAATCTCCCAGCAGGGACAGCTAAGAGAGGATTTCCCTTTAACAATACACATGGGTTTGGGCTCAATGTTGCATGCAGAGTGCACATTATCCACAGACGGGTGCCTGTCCGCCTGTCCGCAATATATCAGCTTACCAGGCTTTTTATTAGGATTATTTCACTTTGATGCTCAGAAGAGCTTTATAGAAACAATTCTTCCAGATTGTCTTTAATTCTCCCCATTTCATGTGTAACTGGATAAATGATGTGCTCCATCAGTCTCAGGTCTGCCCTATTGTTAGACGGATTCAGGATCAGGCCTCTCCTGTCGGGAAATAGAATTCTGAACAATATGCTTTGTCCTCACCTCCTCATTATTTGTCACTGAAGTGTCTCCGACACATTCGGTCTAATGAAGACGCAGCTGCTGCTTCCATTCAGGAGAGTTTCACAGTATATTGTGGCAATGCTTTGATGGCAGCGTGAAAAAAATTATCTCCAAAAGAAAGGAGCTAAAGAAGAACTCCGCCCAAAAAATATCATTTTAGTTGTGGATGGAGTTCTTTAAACCATGGGGGAGATTTACTAAAAGTGGTGCACTCAGAATCTAGTGCAGCTGTGCATGGTAGCCAATCACCTTCTAACTTCAGCTTGTTCAATTAAGCTTTGACAAAAAAAAAAAAACAAAACAGGAAGCTGATTAGATTCAATGCAGGGCTGCACCAAATGTTGCACTCCCTAGCTTTAGTAAATACCTCCTAGTACTTCCTAGCTCAATTTCTAGTCTACAATGGGCTCCTCCTGCTCTTTCCATAGCATTCTTTATTATATAAATGAACATTGAAAGCCAGCAGGGATGATGGGAACGCCTTGTAATGGGCATAGCTGGTGTACAGACCTAGTAACACGGGATAGTAGTGGTGGGAGACCCTCATAATAGACCTAGCAGGTGTAAAGACCTGAGTAGCCATGGAAGGAACCCATCAATGGTGGCGGGAGAACCTCATGATGGGCACAGCAGGTGTGCAGACCTGGGAACTCAGCACAGGAATAGTGGGAACCCATCATAATGGGTACAACGGGTGAGCAGACCCAGGAACTCTGCAGGGATAGTAGGAACCCCTCATAATGAGCACAGTAGGTTTAGAGACCCACAAACCCAGCACAGGGATGGTGGGAACCCCTCATAGCAAGCACAGAAGGTGTACAGACCCAGGAACTCAGTGCAGAGATGGAAGGAACCCCTCGTAATGGGTACAATGGGTGTGCAGAAATAGGAACTCAGTGCAAGGATGGTGGGAACCCCCATAATGGGTACAACAGGTGTGCAGACCTAGGAACTCAGTGCAAGGATGGTGGGAACCCCTCATAATGGGTACAACAGGTGTGCAGACCCAGGAACTCAGTGCAAGGATGGTGGGAACCCCTCATAATGGGTACAACAGGTGTGCAGACCCAGGAACTCAGTGCAAGGATGGTGGAAACCCCTCATATTGGGAACAACAGGTGTGCAGACCCAGGAACTCAGTGCAGGGATGGTGGAAACCCCTCATAACAAGCACAGAAGGTGTGCAGACCCAGGAACTCAGTGCAGGGATGGTGGGAACCCCTCATAATGGGTACAACAGGTGTGCAGACCCAGCAACTCAGTGCAAGGATGGTGGGAACCCCTCATAATGAGCACAGTAGGTGTACAGACCCAAGAACTAAGCAAAGAGATCTCACCAATAGGGCCCTCAAGAGAAAGGAAAAAAAAAAAGAAAAATGATTGGGCAGTTTAACTCTCCAACATCCAAGAAAATCTGAAATATCCATTTAAAAATGTAAAGTATTTTTATACACAAACCATAAAAACTAACATTAAGCTTGTTTGATAACCTATTTTGTTTGCATTCTCTTAGGGCCATTTCACACAACGCGGTGTGCAAACACGCTGCCCATGCTAGGTGTGTGCAGGTGCCATTAATTGGTAATGGCACCCCAAACACATCTAGCAAATGCAGCATGTTTGCGGCCACCAGGCTGCATGGTCCCGCAGGAGCATACGGTTTGGTGCGCCGCGATTTACAACAGCAGCACCTGCACTACTTTTTGCACATTCCCATGGGTGTCAAAACTGGAACACTTCTGTTCATGTGGTGGCTCCTATTACTAGTGCTGTGTCTGTGGATTCACCACTGTCTGCAATATCTTTACACTGGGTAAAAATATATTATAAAAACAAAAATCACGCAATCCCTGTATACATGCAAAAATGTGTCTACAGACGCTAACGAATGCTCAAAAACCAACCAAAGCCACTCAGCTCAATTTGAATGGGGCCTTAGGGTTCACATCTACTCGTGTCTTGGCCAGTAATTTGACTTCCTTCTAAGTCAATGACGGGGAGCTGGAGACCTGCCAGGACAAGCCGGGGGGATGAAACAGACGTGAAAAGAACTATGGAATGGCGAAGATTTTTGGAAAACTGCGCAACATGTTTTTAAGTCTGGTTTATAGTGCTTCTTTAATTAGTTTGTTGCTGGAAGGTTGTAAATGCATTCCTGGCGGTTGGAGCAAAGAGCAGGTTACTTGGCCTAGGAAGGCAGGCATGTGGGTGTGAAGAGTGATAGAGAAGTGTTATTTTCCATGTGGCAGTGGAAGCATGGCTGCTGAGCTATTAGCGTGTCCTACTACTATAGGGTTATACAATTTCCATGTCTGTATGAAATCCCTGTATTTATGTGGGTTGACACCCTCTCAGCACAAATATACACTTGAAAATTAAAGAGCCCCTGTCACCAGACCATTCATTTCAACAACAAAGTTCCCATAAAATTATATGTACCCAGAGGGGTAACTAGAACCTTCAGGCCCCTGGGCAAAGAAACAGGAAGGGTCCCCTAGCTGGGGCCCTTCCCTTTAAGCCTCGGGCTCTTCCCACTGATCTTGGGGGCCCTTAACTTTCCTTGCGGGGCCCTTTATTACGGTCCTGCAGTGAGACCCTTTCACAAGTTCTGCAGTGGGCCCCCTTCCTGCCATCTTGGGGCCTCCCCATGGTGGTGGAATTCCAGGGCCCGGTCGCAAGTGTGACCTTTGCGATCCTGGAAGTTCTCCCACTGGTGTCAGTAGTTTTTATTTTTTGGTACTTTAATTGTATTATTTTTTATCATTTTATTTTATTTTTTTACAGTGTCACCGACAATGACTCTGTCCATTCAGAAAAGGAAGGAGCTGGTAAATTACATTTTTACTGACCCCTTCCTGGTTCTATTGTGACACATCCCCTGCAGCAGCCGGCAGGAGAGGGGAGGGAGCACAGTGGGGGGGGGGGGGGGACCACCAGGGGAGCACACAGGGGCCCAGAGACAGCAGAACACAAGTAAACTGGATAGGAGGAGCGGCAGGGGCAGCATAGGAACCAATCTCCTACATTTTCCTACTGCAGCTACAGGAGGAAAATGGACAGTGATTTCTCTACATGCTGCCCCACCGCCCCCCCCCCCTATCCAGGTGTACAGGGGAGCCACACATGCCCCTTGGAGAAGGGGGCCCGGTTGCGATTGCAACTCCTGCAATCCCTGTAGTTACGCCCCTGTATGTACCTTTAGGCTACATTCACACCTGAGCGTAGTGTTTTCACGTGTTTTTTACCGCGATTTTAACCGTGATTTTACTGCGATTTTTACCGTGATTTACAGGCGTTTTTACAGGCGTTTTTTGTGCAGGCGTTTTTAGATTGAATAGAAACCAATGGAAAACGCCTGTAATCTGCCCAAAAAGAAGCTCATGTACTTTTTTGAGCGTTGGGCGTTTTGCTTACAGCGTCAAAACGCTCAGATCTGAACAGGGGCCATTGAAATGAATAGGATTTGTCTTGTTGGGCGTTTTGAGAGCTGATCCTAGAGCAGAAAAACTCCCCAAAAACGCCCCAAAACGCCTACATGTGAACGGAGCCTTAATGTATTTTGTGCAGATTACTTACCTGTAAAAAGTCTCCCTTGCGTAGACATCCAACAGTTCTACAAGTGCTGTTGGGCACCACCTTCTTGGCTGTGATGTCAGCAGCCCCAGCAGATTCAGAGCTGTCACCCAATGGACGCTTTAAAGTGTTCCCCTTCACTCCTCCCCTGCCAGCTACATAAAAAAGGTGAGGCGGCAGAGGAGCTGGGTCAGCATAAACAGTAATTAGGCACCGCCAGAAAAGTTACAATATGCAACGAGGGAGCTTCACTGGGGAAATAACTCTTCCTGGAGTAGTCAAATTTTCCTACAAGTCCAGAGGCACATTGCAAGTGAATAAAAAAAAAATGATTTATGGAAAGTTAAAAAAGTGCACTTAGGCATTTAATATACTCTATATTTCTGTTCTTTTACCTGCGATTTTTTGAAAGTTGGTGTGGTGACACTGTCTCTTTAAGAGGCAGTGTAGACTCACAATATAGAATCTTCCTCTATGTCCTCTAGACTAGGAGCTGCACTCCGAAACAGAACAGCAACATGATGTATCACATTCACAAGCCTGCAGTGTGAGCTTCAAAAGGAAATTGCTGTCCAACATGTCCGGTACTGTGGAAGGGGCCCCAATAGCTATAGCAGTGAAGCACTATGTGATTCCACATGCTGGGCAGAATCACTTCCCACTTCTGCTCTGTATGACACTCACTGGATTTTATACTGTAAGTGAGTTTAGGCCAGGGGCAGACTGGCAACTTTTGGCCCAGGGGGCAAGTACAAACCAGAGGCCCATGGTGCAGTGACTCGGCCCCTTCCTACTTTCCCAATCCTCCTACTGACCCCCATTCCAAGCTGAAGTCCTGCTCCAGATACTCTCTACTTACCATCTGAATCTGGGTTTCTGACCTGGCCAGCAGGGGGCGGTTAGGAGCAGCTGGGACAGCTTGGTTGGGGCTGGCTGGGGCAGAAGAGCCTCCAGTGCGGCATGGAACCGGCCTCTGCTCAGACACAGTTTACACCATCTATGCTTGGGGGGGGGGGGCTTTATACTTCTCTTCACAAGGAATCCTTTAAGCATGTCTATGGGAGAAGCGGTGCAGCCTTTTTAACCACTTTACCACCGGAGGATTTTCCTGCTAAAAGACCAGGGGTTTTTTTGCGATTTTTTACTGCGTGACTTTAACGGACAATTGCGCGGTCGTGCGACGCTGTACCTAAACGAATTTCACGTCTTTTTTTTCCCACAAACAGAGCTTTCTTTTGGTGGTATTTGATCACCTGTGCGATTTTTTGATCACGCGCTATAAACAAAAAAAGAGCGTAATTTTTGCAAAAACAACAATATTTTTCACTTTTTTTTATATGAAATTCCCCCCAAAAAAAATGTAAAAATCAAAATTTTTTAAAATTTTCGGCCAATTTGTTTTACGCTACCTATGTTTGGTAAAAAAAATCGCAAAAAGCGTATTTTGATTGGTTTGCGCAAAAGTTATCGCGTTTACTAACAAAGGGAAAGATTTTTGTCATTTTTGGTGTTTTTTTTTTTAACGAGTAATGGCGGCGATCTGCGATTTTTTTTGCGGTACTGCGACATTGCGGCAGACAGATCGGACCCTTGACTGACATTTTTGACACTTTTGGGGGTACCAGTGACATTACTGCAGTAATCAGTGCTATATATATATGCACTGTTACTGCAAAAATGACACTGGCAGGGAAGGGGTTAACAGTATTGGACAGGGAGGGGTTAAGTGTGTCCTAGGGGCGTGATTCTAACTGTGCAGGGACAGGTCTACTAGTGTAAAAACAAAGATCAACAGTTCTACATAGTAGAACTGTCTGATCTTCACTTTTACACAGGGAGAACTGACAGGCGGCTTGTTTACATAAGCCGCTCTGTCTTTCTCCCGCTGTACCGGCGATCGTAGTGTGACCGGCGGACATCGGGTCCGCCAGTCACACTCCCGCACTCCTCCGTGAACGAGCCGAGGCGGGCGCGCGCCTCAGCGGGCGCGCGCCCGCCCGCTATTGGCTCTAGAAGGAGTGACAGGCGAGCGACGTAGTCCTACGTCACTCTGCCTGGCCGGGGCCGACTGCCGCAGTAAATATACTGTGCGCAGTCGGCAACCGGTTAAGGGGCATCTGAGCGGCCCAGGGGACAATTGCCCCCCTGGCCCAGTCCTCCCCTGGTTTAGGCAATTTAAACCCCAACATTCTCTAATACTGTTACAAATTTACAGGTACTTCTAAAAAAGTGTACAATTAAGACATTTTATATAAAAAGAGCAATGAGCAGAAATTACATCAGGAGGTGCTTTTTAATAACCTCATTCATTACAAAGAGCTTTAGCTGAACGCCATGTTGGTGCAAATTTAATTTGTACTACGAAAAAGACAGAGAATGCCAGCTGCCTGGCAGTCATGGTGATCCAGTTGCTTAAAGCCACCCTTTGGCACTCACCCAAAACAAGTATAGAGATCGGGAGTTCAGACGTCACTTGTTGCAGCCAGGCAGCTGGCTTTTTTTTTTTTAGGAGGTCAGCAATGCCAATCCAAAACACATCTCATGACGAGTCTACATTTTGTCCAACTAAAGTTAATTGGCATGGAGGAAAATGGCATCCTTTTTAAGTGTATTGAGAACCAAGACTTTTTTTTTCCTTGTATAGAGAAGAGAATGGTCAAAATCCTGCTCAGCCGTGTCCCAATCAAAATAGTTCCCATTCAGAGTCCATTCACACTTATGCTTTGTGGCAATGCATGCTAATATGGGCTCATTAACACGCACTGCCACAAGGCATGCCAGTGCGCCTTCTGTATGTGCATTGAGCAGAGTAGAACCTATCACATCACAGCACACTGCAATGCATGTACATTGGCTTGTGATGACAGCCCATGCATAATGGAATGGACCACCTTGGCACAACGCACTTCAACACATGGGCATTAACATAACGGAATGGTTTCACGTAAATAGGTCCTCAATCACACCAATGATTTTATTTTTCATTGAATACCTATAGGACTGTAGTGAGGACATTAGAACGGAAGGGGATTGGTTCAGTGTCTGCTCCATGGAGTACAAGCAATCATCAGACGCATCATATACATCACAGTGCGGACTGCCTGGTCTTCATGCCAAGTCCGTCACACACACTCACTTTCAGAATGGACTAAAGAACTTTCAGATCTATTGTCTGCTGTGCTGGAAGTTCTTTTATGATGGTTGTTGGGATGGCAACAGCTGAAACAAAACAGGGTTTTTGTCCTGTGGGTCTGTGCGTGAACAGGTTTTGTTACAGAACCTGCGGGAAATCCAGAAAAAAAAAAAAACCCTATCCAATGCCAGGGTTTGCCAACCCAACCCAGCGAGATGCTTTTAAACACAGAGCTGAAGGAGGCAAGGAGATTCAGATTTTGCTTACTGCAGGCTGACCATTTCCCCCAGTTAAATGATGTTCAGTGAATCTCCTCCTGCTTCCCCCTTCCCAGGCTAAACTCTGCATATAGTCTCTGTGCTTCTCTATGCAATACAGGCAGATCATAGCTAGTGGTAGGGGGCCAGAAGGGTGCTGTTCATAGCTTCTTGATGACATCACAGCATCCTGCCTTAGTACTCATAAGAGCCCTTAGCTCTAGGGAGTTATGAAAATAATATAATGCTTTGATAGGTGGGATGTCACTCTGGAGGAGTGGATGTTTGCATACAGACCACTCTGGGTATCGCCAACGTCTGATGCTAAGCCTCCAAAATTAAAAGAACTGAAATCCAATGACTGAATATGGGCAGACCAGGGACAGTCAGACAGGGGAGGAAAGCACTAGATCAGGGGTATTCAAGCTATGGCCCTCCAGTTGTTGGAGAACTACAATTCCCATCATGCCTAGTCATGTCTGTGAATGTCAGAGTTTTACAATGCTTTATGGGATGTGTAGTCCCGCAACAGCTGAAGGGCTGTAGTTTGAGGATCCCTGATCTAGATGATGTTTTATATACACTAGATTACCAAAAGTATTGGTACGCCTGCCTTTACACATACGTGAACTTTAATGGCATCCCAGTCTTAGTCCGTAGGTTTCAATATTGAGTTGGCCCTCCCTTTGCAGCTATAACAGCTTCAACTCTTCTGGGAAGGCTGTCCACAAGGTTTAGGAGTGTCTATAGTAATGTTTGACCATTCTTCCAGAAGCGCATTTGTGAGGTCAGGCACTGATGTGGACAAGAAGGCCTGGCTTGCAGTCTCCGCTCTATATCATCCCAAAGATGTTCTATCAGATTGAAGTCAGGACTCTGTGCAGGCCAGTTACGTTCCTCCACCCCAAACTCACTCATCCATGTCTTTAAGGTCCTTGCTTTGTGCACTGGTGCACAGTCATGTTGGATCAGGAAGGGGCCATCCCCAAACTGTTCCCACAAAGTTGGAAGCATAAAATTGTCCAAAATGTCTTGATATGCTGACACCTTAACAGTTCCCTTCACTGGAACTAAAGGGCCAAGCTCAATATCTGAAAAACAACCCCACGCCATAATCCCCCCTCCACCAAATGATTTGGACCAGTACACAAAGCAAGGTCCATAAAGACATGGATGAGCGAGTTTGGGGTGAAGGAACATGACTGGCCTGCACAGAGTCCTGACCTCATCCTGATAGAACACGTTTGGGATGAATTAGAGCAGAGACTGCGAGTCAGGCCTTCTCCCCAACATCAGTGCCTGACCTCACAAATGCATTTCTGGAAGAATGGTCAAACATTCCCATAGACACACTCCTAAACCTTGTGCACAGCCTTCCCAGAAGAGTTGAAGCTGTTATAACTGTAAAGGGTGGCCCAACTCAATATTGAACCCTATGGACTAAGATTGGGATGGCATTAAATTACATGTGTGTGTAAAGGCAGACGTCCCAATACTTTTGGTATAACGCACACACGCATACACATACACACATACACACACATACACGCACGCACACGCACCTTTACTGCTGTGGGCAGGTCTCTGCTGATTGCCTCTTTAACCTGCACTGATGTCTTCAGTGTCTTTGTTATTTCTTGGAGAGCAGATCTTCCACTATAATGACTGACAGATACAATTCCATGATATTTAAGGCTTTCCCTTTATAGATGAGATAAGGTCTTTTATAGTACTGCATGTCAGTAAACTGTAATTACTGTCACCGCCCGGGGTTATCGCAGTGCATGGTGCATCCTGGTAACATGTGCTGTATCTTTATCATTATCAGCTGTCAGTCCAACAGGCGCCCCATAACATCCATTTCTTTGCTTCTCTTCCCACTTATTTCCCAAAGCTGAACTGGCAGACAGGTGCGGCCCGGTCCCATCGTCCCCTGAGCTGCTCAGGTGATTGGTGAGAATTAAACATTTGCTCCCAATGCTAGCAGGTAACAGATGGTATCTGACATGGCAGAGAATAACATGAAAAACCACATACTATTTGTGAATGCTGGTCCTGAATAGTAAACCTGAGCTCCAGACAGATATACAAAAATAAAAAAATACAGGTCTGCAATCATTTAGGCCTCATGCACACTGGATGTGCCTGCTTCTGACCTGGTATCAGCTTCTTGCAAGTCCCTGTACAGCAGCACAGGGAGCCAATAAGTTCATGTGCTGATAGGAATCATGCTGATAGGAGGAGAGAGCAGAGTGACAAATAGATGGGTTCATCACTTTGCTGCTCCTCCTTTCACTATCCAATCACAGGCTGGGGGCGGGTCCAGGATGAAGTGGGCTGGACATCAGATGGAGGACAGTTAGTGATGGAATAAAAATGGAGAGGGAAATCTCTGGATTAAAGGCGAGTAAGGCAGCAAAAGCTGGTTTCGTACATTTTTTTTTTTTTTATAGGGCTATGTTTTTTTTACCTTGCTATTTTTGGCAGGAGTTACGCTTTGGTAAACCAGGTTAAAAAAAAAAGAACATCTTTGCTAGGTGTGGATGGATTTCAAACCCCAATGAGATTTGTATTGCTCTCTGTGTCTTGGTTTGGGTGATATTCTGTATGCGTCATTGTCACAGGGAAAGATAGTGGAAATCTGAAAATCTACCGGTGTCATCGGAACTGGATTGTTGTGGGATACCTTCCTTGTTCTGGTGTCAGCTGTCAAAAGGTAGGATTGCCGGTCATTCCTTTTTTTTTTTTTGCTGCTGTGATCCAACTTCCTGTTGGAGGGTGGCTAAATTTATTCCCCACGGTCCCACTGTATATAGGAACGTAGACAGCCTCTCTTGCTCACTGAGATATAGAATATGAAGTGTGCATAGAGCAGTGTACATCACTGCAACTAAAGTGCACCATAGGTGTGCGCAGCCTATTGCATTAGGGTGTGCACCCCAAAGTTTAAATACACATGCATGTGTTTGCCTACATGTATATGGCCCCGGTACATTACTCTCCCTGCTGGAAAAGTGAAATAGAAGTGTGTGGCACTTCTCTTATGGCAAAGCAGGTCCGAGGGAGATCTTTCCCATCTCCTCACTGGCAAACAGAGCGATAATGCTAATGTGCCCTAGGTGATTAGGGTGTGCCCAGGCACACCCAGCACACCCTGTGCGCACGCCTATGAAGTGCACTGCTCTTTCCACATGGAAGTGAGGGGAGAAAATAAAAGGTTCGGGAGCTCACAGAGGATGTTACAGGGAGGCAAAAGAAACAAAGTAAGGAACTATTTTATGCAAAAAAAAAAAAAAAATAGATAATAAAGCCATTAAGAAGTAGATTTGTATGGATTATTTTTGAAGAATAAGCATATTGTTTGTCTCCAGAAGTCAGACATATCTCCAAATCTATAATATAAATATATAGTATATATTACACACGCACACACATGCACACGCACACACACGCACACACATACACACGCACACACACACATACACGCACACAGGCACACGCACGCACACACAGTATAGGGTATAGACAGATTTTGTGACGCAGTGTACATGAAACTGGCCAGAAAGGCGTATTGCACAATGTATTCACATCTGTGGCTGGGGTGTGCTCCTCTCTGCCAATAAGCTGAAGTCCTCTCTCCCTATCCAACGCTCATTCCTGAACTTTCCATGTGCACACCCCCTACAAGAGGGGAGTGTGGGGGGTGTGCGCAGGGAGAGCTCGACTTCTTAAAGGAGAAATCCAGATCAGAAAATAAAAGACGCATTACTACCTAAAAGAATAACCACAGCAGAAATCTGTGTGTGATAATAGAACTCAGAGAGGAACAGCAAACCAGTACTCGGAATGTAGAGATATACAGTATTAGCAACACGCATACAAACTGGCATCATTGGAGATCAGAAATTCGAAAAGAAAAAAACAAGGCATTCTTTTAGATTTTTCTAACGTGGCAAAAATTGGCAAAAATGCATCGAAATTGGTTTTGCGTAGTAAAGCTATAGATAGCCATTCTCTCATTGGCTGATGGAGTGGAGTAATTTTCCTACTGGCTGATGGAGTGGAGTTATTTTCCCATTGGTTGATGGAGTAAAATCATTTCCCATTGGCTGATGGGGTGGAATAATTTTCCCATTGGCTGATGGGGTGGAATCATTTTCCCATTGGCTGATGGGGTGGAAGCATTTCCCCATTTGCTGATGATGTCAAATCATTTTCCTATTTGATGATGGAGTGGAGTCATTTTCCCATTTGCTGATGATGTCAAATCATTTTCCTATTTGATGATGGAGTGAATTCATTTTCCCATTGGCTGATGGAGTGGAGTCATTTTCCCATTGGCTGATGGAGTGGAGTCATTTTCCCATTAGCTGATGGAGTGGAGTCATTTTCCCATTGGTTGATGGAGTGGAGTCAATCAGCTTATTTAATTAGAATAGTAACTCATAGAAACTGAAGCAGCCTTTCTCAACCTTTTTAACATGGAGGAACCCTTGAAATAACTTTCCAATCTCAGGGAACTCCTGCGAAAAATGATTATATCTACAACTCATAATACGTTAGTGTGATGGTCAGTGGGATGAATGCCCCTTACACTTGTGATCATTGGGAAGAATTACCCCCTTACAGATAATTATACCTCCCAACTTTTTGAGATGGGAACAAGGGACACCTATTAGCAAAGGTATGTAGGCATAGGACACACCCCTGCCACGCCCCTTAAAGAAGAATTATACAATAAAAAAATAATTAAGTAAAACGCATAAAAGCTTTTTTTATCACTACTATTCCTTCATATTGGCTTTTGAAATTTAGAAATGCAGCAATTTAGAAATTAGATGAAAGGTTTAGCACTGTGAAACACGTTTTGAAAGATAAAAAATACATTTGATATACAACTATATAGATCAGACCAAAATGAGGGACAGATTAGGAGGAAAGAGAGACAGAAGGGCTTTGTTCTGAATGAGGGACAGTTCCTCAAAATCAGGAACAGTTGGGAGCGTTGGAAAACTAAAGAGATCAATGGTGTCAGTGGGAACTTATCTGAGGGGCAGAAATTGCTCATTGCCCAAGGAACCCCTAGCACCTCTGGAGTAGGGTTTCTCAACCAGGGTTCCCCCAGAGGTTGCTAGGGGTTCCTTGAGCAATCAGCAATTTCTGCCTCTCAGATAAGTTCCCCTGACACCATTGATCTTTTTAGCATTCTGGAAGGTGTCCACAAGTGTAAGGAGCATTCATCCCACTGACCATCACACTAATGTATCATGAGTTGTAAATATAGTCATTTTTAGCAGGGTTCCCTGAGACCTGAAAATTATTTCAACGGTTCCTCCATGTTGAAAAGGTTGAGAAAGGCTGCTCTAGAGGAACCCTGGATGAGAAACCCTGAACTGGAGTTCTATTGATTTGACTTAAAGCTGAACTCAAGGCTGGTATTCAAACGTCACATAATGCAGTTGAAGATTTTTTAGAAGATCATTTATGTTCGGAGGAAGCTAGTATAAGTACCTGAACCCGTCTTGATATCAGTCTCCTGTACAGAAACACTCTGGGAGAGACAGGGAGAGCACTTGGAGCCAATCAGGTCTGTATATGTGCTGACAGTAAACACTCTGATAGGAAGAGAGTGCAGAGTGCTGACCCATCAGTGATCTGCTGCTCCTGCACTCTCCACTTATCAGGCATGTTCTTGACCAAGCTGAGTTACCATTGCAGCCAACACACGTCTGGGAATAGATTATGTGATTTTCTTTGGTTGCAGGAAAGTAAATCGCTTGATTCTCCCATCAACACAGTCAGTGTTGATGGGGGAATCCCTCCCGTGGATCTATTGTGTTCTCCTGGCGGGATGAGGGGGCTGTCCAGGAGAACACAGTGATCACTGCTAGTGGCTATGGCCGCTGGAAATAATCACATGCTAATAATCTGACATGCTAGTTATAACTAAGTCGATCGATGGGTACAATCAGCCTGTTCATAGATGGATCAAATCTCTGGTGGTCCCTGCTGAACCAGATGAGTCGATCCATTTATAGCTGGCTTTAGCTGCATGGATCAGAAGACTGGTAAACAGAATTACAAACTAAGTTAAAAAAATCCCATAGATTTATATTTCCGATGTGTATTTGGAAAACTAGGTGGATAGCCTGAGGTTTTGTATTTATGACTGAGGCTGTCTGTGGACAACTGGACTGCACCTGAAACACAGCCCACGACAGGTTAAAAAAAAAAATAGAAAAAAGCATTTCCCATGAAATAAATGGCAAAATACAGATTTCATTCTATTCTTTTTTGGTCAAAATCTTTGAGCTAGAGGTATCTTCTAGACTGAGGGCCAGGGAGATAGGTGCCCATCCACTGGACCACTAGCAACCTGCCACTGGTTTATTGTGGTTCATTTCCTCCTTCCCTCTTATTCATGGGAAGAAAAAAGGAGTCCCCCAGAGATATGATGGTCTGTTACACTCAATATCACCCTTCTAAAGTAGCTCCCCCAGGCACAAAAACTCTCATTTAAGTATATTCCTCATTAGCCACAAATCATATAAATCTAACCAGATATTACCTTGTAAGCGTTACAGTGACATAATCACTGTTCTGTACATCTGTGTAGAGAGTGGAGCTGTGGGAGGGACCTAGCAGGCTCCATCCACTACAGTCTGCCTGCAGAAAACTATAGGAGGGGGCGGAGACAAGACCAGCCATCCTGCACAAGGAGAGAGAGCAGACGTGACCAGTCTACATTACATGAAGCTCCTGTACAGAGGGAAAGTTTCACACTGGATTACAGCACAGATCTGGAAGAAACACACACAGGACACCAAGATCCAATTACAATTCAAATGCCTGTTGAAATTAGATGATTATTGCTTATCCTGGAATTCAGCTTTAAATCTGTAGCGTTGAATCTTTATCCAAACTTTCTAAGAGGTGTTGATTCGAGGGCGGGTATTAACCACCACCCTTAAGTTTAAAGGTCCAATTATCTCGAAAAATATCGTATTCTGGTAACTGTACAGTAAACCCCCCTCCATTGCGGGGGTTACGTTCCGGACCCAGCCGCAAAAAGTGAAAATCCGCAAAATTGAAAAACCCTATTAAAATGCATTGTAGGCATGTTTTTTACTGTCACTGTACGTGTAAAAGCATTTTAAGGTCTTTAAACACACTTTTAAAACAATAGAAACTCATTTAAACACATAAAAGATACTGAGAGACATAGCAAGAGCTATGGAAAACACAAAATATTTCATTTTTAATGAGTTATATAGTAAAATAACATTACAAAAAAAAACGCAATATACCGGGACCGCAAAAACTGAACCGCGATGGAGCGGGGGTTTACTGTAAATGGTTAATACTTATGATGATAAAACAATTCATATACTGAATGCTTTCTCACCTGCCTTTATCTATATAATTTCTCCACATTTAAAGTGGTTCTAAAGGCTCATCCTTCTGGATGCAATTCCCTGCATCCTCCCAGTCCCTTATACTTACCTGAGCCCCATCTTGATCCAGCGATGTGCTCTCTCTCTCATCACTGGCTTACACAGCAGTGGGAGCCATTGACTCCTGCTACTGTCAGACACAGCTAGTGAGCCAATAAGGAGAGAGCAGTGGAGGGGGGGAGGGGGGGGGGAGAGACGTGTGCTCTGAGTATGAATAAACATAGAGTGCGGTTTGGGAGCAAGCCTTGCTATTGGGGGCATTCTGCAGGAGGAGGAGCCAGGATCGCCAGCGGGGGACCCAAAAAAATGAGGATCATGGCTGCTCTGTGCAAAACTATTGCACAGAGCAGGTAAGTATAATGTTTCCTTCTTTCCTTTAGAATCACATTAAATGCAGACCAAACTGTCCATCAAAACAGTTAGATTTTAAACATTTCTGCCGTATCTGCTTTAGCTGGATTTGGGCTTTAATTATCTACATATCCACAGGGTGACAATGCTGCCGTTATTGCACTGCAGACCAAACAGCGTAGTCACCCTGCTGAGGGAAGATGAAAATCAATGGAACCATTGCCAGAATCCACAAGTCAAGATTTTCTTTGGGGGGGGGGGGCAGTGGGACTTTTCTTTTTTTTTTTTTTAATGTATAAAAAATAAAAGTTGTGTTATTACTGTGGGCAGACTGGATCATATAGGTAACTTTTTCCTTTGGGCATAGGTCTACTTTAATAACAAGAAAACAGTTATAATGTAATGCACTCTGGCTGTTTATTTTGGAATTCCCATTACCTACTCTCCGTTTACCCAACGTGAGTTGAGAATAAAGCGAGAACATTACTCACACGGGGCGCAGCATGTAAATCGTCATGTATGGTGCCAAAATCCTCACCGTCTGTTCACTCGTCAGAGACGGTGATGGGTAACAGCGCCCAGTTTATGTACAGAGACACTAACATTACAGCTCGTCTGGAAGTTCTCACATTCGTGGCGTAGTCGGTGTTAAAGTCACCTTTTGTACCTGCCAAGGCTAACTTTCAATTTCCCTTCAGCCAAACCTTTAATTCCTAACCCGCCGGTGCCCCGTGGTTGTGATTTATTGGCCCCGGGCATTGTAAAACATTCCACGTTATATATTCGTAGGGCCCAGACACAGCAGTGGGTGTGGATGGACATTTACAAGTCTGAGGAGGTTTCAGCAACACTTAGTCGACTTTTAGCCCTGTGAAGGTAAATTGGAGTCAAATAGCAACATTTTTACATTGAAAGTCACTTAGGGGGGACACACCCGGCCTGCTCCAAGCATCTGATTTTATCTTGGCATTCACTGTGTGCAGCTGGGTGACCCGCTGACTAAATCCCTATAACGGCCGATATATCTGGTGTAATCATCTTCTGAAGGATCTCCAATCAGTGACTGTGAAATACAGATTGGTGGATTTAATGATTAGTGCACCACCCTCCCCTTTGGCCCAATGCAGGCTTACCAACATATACTGTAGCTAAAGAAGGAAGTTGCACAGCTCTTTTAGAGCAGCACTTTGAGGACCACTGTGAAATACAGATTGGTGGATTTAATGATTATTGCACCACCCTCCCCTTTGGCCCAATGCAGGCTTACCAACATATACTGTAGCTAAAGAGGGAAGTTGCACAGCTCTTTTAGAGCAGCACTTTTAGCACCACTTCATACTATTTTTAAGCATCACTGCGCTCATCTAAAAATAAATATACGTATCCTGTTGTGTTGGCTTTGGGAATTCAGCCTCATATATTGAATGAACTCACCCTGCTTTGAAATGCAGTGTTTGAGAAGCATTTTAAATGAGCTGGCAACGCGTTTCAAAACCAAAAAAAGTACCTGCACCATTTTTTTTCCAATGCAGCTCATAACACTAACTCTAAATAGGGACATGCCCCATGTAATGCCCACTAGGAGGTTGATATACTACAACTGTAGAGTGTAAAATCTAGTGCAGCTGTGCACGGTAGCCCATTAGGTTCTAACTTCAGCTTGTTCAATTAAGCTTTGACAATAAAACCTGGAAGCTGATTGGTTTCTATGCAGAACTGAACCAGATTTTGCACCCTCCAGTTTTAGTAAATCAACCCCTAGGTGTATTGGGAATGTAATCCAAAATGCAGTTAGTTCTGTGTGTTAAGGTGCACTTCATTGACTCTTTTACTGTGCATCATGCTTGGGCAGCACAGTGGCTAAGTGGTTGGCACTTTCGCCTAGCAGCACTGGGGTCATTGATTCAAATCTCAACCATGGTGGTAGCTGCCTGGAGTTTGCATGTTCTCCCTGTACTGCGTGGGTTTCCTCCGGGTACTCTGGTTTCCTCCCACACTCCAAAGACATGCTGGTAGGTTAATTGGCTCCTGTATAAATTGGCCCTAGTATGTGTATGTATGAATCTGAGTTAGGGTCCTTATATTGTAAGCTCCTTGATTGCAGGAACTGATGTGAATGTACAATATATATGAGTAAGCCCCCCGTTCACACTAAGGCGACCTGTGAGGCGACCTGGTCGCCTCACAGGTCGCCGTAGGTCGCCTCCCATAGGGAAGCTGCGGACCCGTTCTAATAGGAGCGACACAAGTCGCTCCGACTTAGAAAAAGGGTCCGGAGCTTCTTTGGGGCGACCAGGAGGCGACCGCCATAGACTTCAATGTTATGAAGTCCGTGGCGGCCGCTCTGAGGTCGCGGCGCGCTGCTCGCACCGCGACCTCCGAAGTAGCGTCGCTTGCATGTGAACGGGGGGCTAAAGCTCTGCATAAATTGATGGCGATATATAATTACCTGAAATAAAATAAATGATGGCAATGAACCCAAATAGGTTCTGCTATAATCTTAAGAATTCCAATTTCCAAAAGTTCCCAGGTATGTGAATTTGGATGCAACGCTACATTTTAGACCTGAGAAAATTGGAATGGTGGTTTTGCATGCAAGAAGTTAAACGCCCAAAATCAATTGAGTGGTAAAACCCAAAGATTTGAACTGTTACAGCTCTAAATGTGATGTATTGAACCCAAAATGCTTTTTTACACCATAACAAGAGTTATAATGCATGTCAAGACCTATATTATATAGCACGATACTGCAAGGCCTTGTTGTGGTCCTTTGCAATGCAAAGTTCCTCAATGCACCTCTGAAGTGCCCTGCAACACATATTTAATGTATTTATACTGCCTAGCTATACACATATATAAGTGGAAGAAGGAGAGAGATTGGCGGCACTTCCAGGGATAAAACGACTTCTTTATTGGAACTTCATAAAAACAGCAACATGACACAACCAATATAACCTTGGTCAGCAAACGTGTTTCACACTCCTGTGCTTAATCATTGCTTATACACATACAGTATATAATGCACAACTCCTTTGCATAACTTATATTTGCATACTATTTGTTTGTTTGTGCATTCAACTGCATTGACAGCCCATTCATTTTGGATAGACTTCCTAATGCAATGTGCCTCAATGCCCAAAAATATAACACTACTATCTTGTATCCAACCACTAAACCTAACCCTTGCATGGACAAAGCACTGATTCACTTTACTATTTTTAACATACATTAAACTGAACCTAAATTCAATATTATAAAAGGCAACTATATTATCATTATTTGACATTGCTGCGATTGCGCTAAAAATATTGCTCACAAGAACAGATCACAAGAACAAAAAATAGCAGTTTTCAGCTTCAAGTGGCCAAACGTGCCGCCATGGATGAGCATTCAGCACCTGTCCTCATGTCCATCTGTTTACAGTGTAAAACTCAGCTGTCAGCAAAGTCTTTTTACTAAGCGTACAGAAACCTTTTCTCATTCACTACTTATATATGAAGACCACCCAGAACCTCTAGCACCCTTACTGTGATGTGTTCGGTAATTATTTTTTCATATTTCACAGGACTCTTATCCTGCAAAATGTTTAACAGTGTTCTGTACCTATTGTGAAGGTATATTATAAATATATATATATATATATATATATATATATATATATATATATATATTAAAGATATAGCTATGTTTAATATTTAAAAGTACAGCATTTCTAGGAGCTTTCATAATGAATTTCCTGGCACAATATACAGAAAAGTACAATTCTTGAGCTCTGGCAAGGTAACTTTGCTTAGGTTAAAGCGGAGTTCCACCCAAAAGTGGAAGTTCTGGTTTAAGAACTCCTGATCACATTCTGAATTTTGGGAGGGGGGGAGCGGGTACCTAGTTTTGTCAGGTCAAACATTTCCTCAATCACCTCCAGGGATCAGACTGAATCACTAACTTTGTAGTTAGTCACAAGGTGAGAGACTGCAGCAGGGGCTCAGGGCCGGCCTTTAGGGTGTGCGAGCTGTGCGGCCGCACAGGGCGCCATGGGCAACAGGGGCGCTGTGCGGCCATCACAGCTCGCAGATGATCAGGCCGCATAGCGGGAAGTAAGCAGCGATTGCAGCCTGGAGGTTCAGTGTGGGGGTCTCTGATGTAAGGGGGGCTCTGTGTGGGGGGGTCTCTGATGTAAGGGGGGCTCTATGGGGGGAGTCTCTGATGTAAGGGGGGGCTCTGTGGGGGTCTCTGATGTAAGGGGGTCTTTGATGTAAGGGGGGGCTCTGTGGGGATCTCTAATGTAAAGGGGTATTTGATGTAAGGGGGGCTCTGTAAGGGGTCTATAATGTAAGGGGGGCTAAGTTATTAGTGATCATAAAAAAGAAAAGTCAAAGTGCAAAAAAAGTGCAAGGAAATGTTGCGGGAGGGGGGGGGGGTCACGCGTGCGGTGGGGGGGCGCCACAGGATTAGCTCACACGAGGCGCCTTAACACCTAAGGCCGGCCCTGCAGGGGCTGATCTCTGTCAGTGTCAAGAACTGCATAGTCACTAGGATTTATGTGATTGTGACATCTTTGAGCCAGCATCTCAGTCCAAGAAGGAGATGGTGACCACAGATCATGCCTGAACAAACATGGTTCAGTTCTTCTGGAGAGAAAAGCAGATAAAGGAATTGTCAAGGGGAGTACTGTGATCTCTGTGAGAGGTAATACTGTGAAGTGTTAACACTGAGGTGTTACTTAGCTTAAATGCTCTTGACATGATAAAATTGCATCAGATGCTACATCATCTTTACGGTCTGGGATGCAGTGGTTACGGCTAAAATCCTTTGCTTGGACACAAGAAAATGTGGTGTAATATCAGCAGATGCAGGTCAGATGTAGGCAGGGCCGGCCCTACCATGGGTCCCGCTGGGTCCATTGGACCCAGGCAGCACTTTGAGAGGGGCAGCAAATTGACGCCCAAGATTTTGTTTCCAGCAGTTGTGTGTGACATCAGTTTGCGGCACGTTTCAGACATTTCCCCATCTCATACTGCTGCCCGTAGTGCACACTGATGAGAATGAGGAAGTGGAGGGTCTCCCACAGGGAACGTCCCTCGTGTGCTTGTGGTGTGCGCAATGATGTCAGACATCAACACACTCCATCTCATGCAGAAAAGGCTGGATCTTCCAGGACAGTGGCCGCGGCAGACACAGGTAGTTTATTATCATGATATAAAATAATGGATGTGGGGGCCTTTTGGTGGGCGTGATTTAACTGTATTTTTTTTGGGGGGGGGTAGGGGGGGCTGGGGCAGCATTTAATTCCTGGACCCAGGCAGCACAATGTCTTGAGCCAGCCCTGGATGTAGGCAAGTATACATTTGGTTTGGAGTGAGTAAGGATAAGTACACTTTGCGTCAAGTGCATTTATCCTTGATTGCCCATTCAGCCCTCTCCGCTGTCTTACATGTTGACGTGTGCGTCAGTAAGGCGGCCCATTATGAGATTCCCATGCATCTGGACCCTTTTTACCTCATCTGCACCTTAAAAGGCCCATGCAGTGTAGTGTGTTGGGGATCCATTAAAAAAAATATATATATATATATATTTTTTTTTTTTTTTAATAAGAGTTGAAATACAATTCTCAGAGTATCCCCAGTTGTTTGCCGTGCTCTTGACTTTGTCTGCCTTGTGCTCATACACGGTTGAAATTATAAAACAGTTAGGCTGCTGGCTTTCAATAAAATGTCCCGCAATGCATTTGCCAGAGGCACATTTGTATGCCATATTTTTCAGCTCTGCACTCATTTTTTTGTATCTGTAAGTCATTTGTGAATTTGTGGCTGCCACAACTGCGGATTACGAGAGGTTGTAAAGAAACTGCAGCGAGGCCACGAAGGAAGTCAGTGATCAAAATACACGTTCTTTCACATCCCATCGGAAGTCTTCTACAACGTCTTCCTTTAAGTAGCTGCCTTTTGTCTGGAGAACTTTGTTGTGGGGATATCCAGGATTTCACCGCAGAGAATAATTAAAGAGCTTCCCAGCAGAGTCAGAGGACGTGGGAAGTGCACCTTAAAATTACACAGGTCAATAAGTAGGCAGAGGTGGCTGAGCATCTCAGCTCACTGGAGCCGATTATTAAGTCTCGGTCTTGCATTAACATAGTGCTAGACACATTCTCGCAGAATTCAGGAGCCACTTGGTGAAACCTAGTAGCCAACTGGGGGGGGGCTAGGCTACCCACACACTTAAAGTTATTTATATTTGATGAGATTCCGCAGAAATGTTCAGGAGAGGCCATTTTCCATAGTAGTCTATTGATCAGGGTCCTTCACAACATACGTATATGTGTCCAAGAGGCATGTAAAACACAAGCATCTGCTGTGAAAACAGTACAACTAGGGCCGGCTCTTCAGCTGCTGGCAATCTGTACTTACCAGACTGGCATGTGACTGGCTTTGTGTTACCCAAACAGGGTTGGCTGTTTTTGATCTAAAGGTGACCCATTAAAAAAGTCTATGCTGTATTAAACTTAGAAAAAAATCAGGAAAAGAAAGGACCCCAAAAGAAAGAAGGTATCGAGTGACCCCAAATGGCTTGTAAAGTTAAAAAGTTATATATTTATTGGGCTTGTTAATCAAATCATATAAAGGAATATCAAAGAAACCTCCACCAAATATAATGCCTATTCTTCCACAGAGCAAGGGGCAGGTTCTTACTAATGCCTCGTACACACGCAACGATTATCGGCCGACCGATTGGCCGACTTTTGTCCAGTGTTGTTGTGTTGGTTGAAATGCGCTCTAGACTGCACACGAATTTTGTCGGCCAACAAAAATCTACTTCAGAAGTGATGTCATGTGATGGTTAACTTTCCGTGTGTTTTTTCTTCTCTGAGCATGCCCAGTCTTGCTCATCTGATTTTTGTCTGCCGAAATCTGTACTGACTGACGGAAAATCGGCTGTTGTGGTGACGGCCAACAAAAATTGTAAAGCCTGCACACCAGATTTTTTTCGGCCGAAAAGTCGGAGTCGGTTGTCGGAAGCATCATACTAACAAGCCGAAAATCGGCCGATCGGACGTTGGCCGAAAATTCAGGGCCAACTATCGACGCGTGAGTACGAGGAGTAAGGGTCAGGCAGTTATGACATGCATTGGAGGGGTTGAATTCTCAGTCTGCATCCTTTGTTTCTTAAGGGTGACACGGTTACAGAAAACTTGCTGTTATTGGTGGTATTGTTGGTGGTGGTGGGAGATACAGGAACACCATGCACTGGCACAGCTTCTTCTACCTTGATGGGAAATACTGAGACAACTGACCACACTGGCATTGATCTTCTTCTGTGCTTGGCATTGTCAGAATGAAAAATTACTTAGAGATGTTTTTGGAAAAGTCCTCCAGGTGTGTTGTTAGAATGTCTTTGGAAGGTTTTATTGTACAAGATCCTAGTATTGTACAGCAAGTTTTTCAGGCTATGGGTTATGAGTCAAGCTGATCAGGTGTTTCATAACAGAAATGATTGTCTCTTGTGATTGTTATGTAATTGTTATGTGTGGCTTGTGCAATCTCTTAATGAGTTGACATGTAATATGTTTAATATGTGTAATATGTTAGGAGATCCTACCTCGCAAATGTTTAACATTGGGGCTTAAATAGGTTTTTCTTGAAGAAGACTCCTAGCTAAACACTAGTTGATTTTCTTTGTCAATAGATTCTTGTCCTCCTATCTGCGTTGTCAATCTTTGCTGTTTTGAAAAATTTAGGTGGCTGAAGAATCTTTTCCTGGTAGCGTCTGGTGCCTTATCCCTCCCCCCCCCCCCCCTGCTGTTGGCCTCAATGTCACTACAAGGCACAGTAATGGCATATGGGCCAGCAGATGGAATGACAACAAGCAGAGGGGGACCAGGTATCCAACACGGCAAGAAGATTCCTTGGCCACAATAAATCTGCAACAAAGGTTCCATGTCAGGACAGACAAGTATTCTAAGTATTCTGTTTTTATTGCAGGGTGACCTTTTTTTTTTTTTTTTTTTTTTTTTTTTTTTTTACATTTTAATGTAACCTTTCTCTGATGTGCTGCAAAGAACAGCAACTAGACAATATATTAAAGCTTTATTCATCTTAATTTCATATTTCTTTCCAGCCACTTTGGTGATTCATACACCTTAGCCAGGCAGCATAGCCAGGAAGGTGACGCCACCTTCTCTCTAAAGCTGGGTACACACTATACAACTTTTGCTGGTAGATTTCCTTTAGAGCCGGTTCACACTGAGGCGACACGACTTCAGGGGGCGACCTGTGATGTCGCGTGCGCCGCTGTGCACCGCGACTTCGGCGCGACTTGCAGGGACTTCACATAATGGAAGTCTATGCAAGTCGCCCCGAGGTCGCCCCAAAGTAGTACAGGACCCTTTTTCTAAGTCGGAGCGACTTGTGTCGCTCCTATTAGAACGGGTCCAGTACTACTCAATGGACCGCGACCGACCACGACTTGTCAGGCTGACATGTTGCGGCAGTGTGAATGGGCTCTTAAACTTCTATGTAGTGCAAGAGCCTGCCTGATTGCATATAAATTGAAAGTGTTTAGGACTGACCTCATATTATTTGGTTTTGGTAAATCTAAAGGGAAAAAATCTAAAGAAAATTGTATAGTGTGTATCCAGCTTAAGAGTTGAGGAATACAGTCACCTCCCCGCCTAAAGCCTGCTGATTGGACAGTAAAGGAGCAGCAAGACACCGATAGGTCGTCAACTCTGTCTATAGGGGGAGATTTACTAAAACTAAAGCATGCAAAGTGTGGTGCAACTCTAGTTAGTATAATTTCCACTTACACAGAATGATGTTTTGTTTCTTTTTCTTTGAAATATACTGCAAGAAAGTCTGTACGCCAGTTTACTAAACATTGGTTTAGTCCCTTTAAATCTAAGTGGGCTATGTAATTGGCTGTGCAGGACATCAATGGTTGCATTATTCTGTTGAACATTTAAAGAGACATGACTAAACCTTGACATGTGGCCAATAGGAGGACGATAAGATTGTGCATGCAATTGGATGGTTCTTTAAATAACCACCTTCACAAATACACAAATGCTGGGAATTATGATTGATCTAATGAGCTATACAACAAAGTGAAATCCGTATGTGAAATGTTCCCTTCTTGCTGGAATCCACTCCGGGCATCGTGTCAATAACTATTTTCATGTACAGTGTAGGCTCAGCGCAGCCGGGAAAAAAATATCTCCATCAGGGTACCCACAGAAGTCTCTGTTCAGCTTCAGCCCACTCAGACAGCAATGAACAGAACTCCATCCTTTGGAATCTTAACCACTGGCAACCTGCAAAGTTAGCTTTCTCTTTGTCATGTCAATCCTACTTCATAAGTATTTGGGACAGGCCTGCAGAGACGGACTTCTGGCAAGTAAGTTAGTTCATGGTCAGTGACACAAAGTCTCAGGCTTCATTCACACGGGCACTCAGCCCCTTTCAGTGTGAAGAGCCATTTATCATTTTGGGAGTAGCGCTGAGCTGCGTGCAGGCAGCCTGTATAAATGAATGGAGATGTGGCGGCTGTACAGCCAAATTTGACCGGTACACAGGGGCGGGTACACAGCCCCAAAGCAGACAGTTCACCTATCCCTGTATACCTGTCAAACTTGGCTGTGCCAGTGAGTCTGTACGGCCTATGGGGTTGATTTACTAAAACTGGAGAGTATAAAATCTGGTGCAACATAGAAACCAATCAGCTTCCAGCTTTTTTTTATAAAAGCCTAAGAGTCGGTTCACACTAAGGCGACACGACTGTGTACTACTTCGGGGGGCGACTTGTGCATTGCCATGCACCGCGACTTCGGATCGACTTGCAGGGACTCCACATAATGGAAGTCTATGCAAGTCGCTCCGAGGTCGCCCCGAAGTAGTACAGGACCCTTTTTCTAAGTCGGAGCGACTTGCATCGCTCCTATTAGAACGGGTCCTGTAACGGTCAATGGACCGCGAGGGAGCGCGACTTCTCAGGCTGACAAGTCGCGCTAGTGTGGACCGGCTCTTAATATACACGCTTAAGTTAAAGGATAAGTTCACCTTTGGGAAGATATCCAGTGCTGCAGTTGCAAGCCGCTGCACCCCCCAGCCCCCCCCCCCCCAATGGCAGTAGTACCGGGAGCAGTTCCCCATACCAGTTTTTGAAAGAAGTGCGGCTGTGAGGTTCTCCGCCCACACGGCTGCGTCATTTATACACAGAGCTTAGTGTATGAATGAACTACAAGTCCCAACAGCCCTAGCGGCAGTCAGCTTGTAGTTCTCAAATAAGTGGAGCTCTGTGGTAGTTCATTGAGTCTTCCTGTAAGGGAGTACGTACGGGATGTAAGGGGAAGCAGATACACTGACAGTGTGGAGAAGACCTGCATGGAATCAGCAATTTCCTGATCACTGGTGCAATGCATTACAGGCTCCTAATACAAAAAATAATAAATTAACATTTTTTTACCTGAAAAAAGATGTGCATTTATTATTTTCTGTGCAAAGGTGAATTTATCCTTTAAAAGCTGATTGGCTACCATGCACGGCTGCACCAGATCTTGCACTCTCCGGTTTTAGTAAATGAATTCCAATGCGTCTCCAAACATTTTCCAGTCGCCTCCTTTACATTTTCTAATTGCTACAGTTAAAAACAACCAAAGATTTGGCCCCCCCTAACCATAGAGAATCAAACAAATGCCCAAATTTAAATCCAGACGATTCACAACAAATGTTTCAAGTTCTACCCAAATGTTGCAGATATTGTCATCTTTTTTACACATTGTTATGAAAACATGAACACACATGGTCTGGGCATAAAACGATACATTTCATGTGTATACATTTGAGATAAAATACCCCAAACAAGGGGCCCTAGATAATCCCAGCTTCCACAGGGGATTCCTATAAAACTCTATGCACAGGGCTCTGGGAAGGGCATAAGAAGTGTTGTGATCACCGTCAGTGCGCATGCTGCTCCACCACACTCCGCCTGTCACACAGGAGTTAGCTGAACTTCAGTCTTTCCACAATCTGCAAAGTCACTAGAATCTTCCATTGTATTTACTCCTTTTTACCTCCTTCTAAAGTTTCCAGAGCCATGCCCTTGTCCAGTAGGAGCTCGCCACACCAGATTCCAATGGTTTATCATATCAATGGTTCACCAACTGCAAAAAACTTTTGATAAAGTATGGCTATGTACAGTAACAGTGATACACTAGCACCCCACCCTCACCTGCCCTTCTGGTGATATACCAGCAACACGCCTTTCAGCACTCTTCCTTCCAGGAATGGGGATACACCAGCACCCCTCCTCCCAGCAATGGGGATACACCAGCACCCCTCCTCCCAGCAATGGGGATATACCAGCACCCCTCCTCCCAGCAATGGGGATACACCAGCACCCCTCCTCCCAGCAATGGGGATATACCAGCACCCCTCCTCCCAGCAATGGGGATACACCAGTACCCCTCCTCCCAGCAAAGGGGATATACCAGCACCCCTCCTTCAAGCAATGGGGATACACCAGCACCCCTCCTCCCAGCAATGGGGATATACCAGCACCCCTCCTTCAAGCAATGGGGATACACCAGCACCCCTCCTCCCAGCAATGGGGATATACCAGCACCCCTTCTCCCAGCAATGGGAGATACACCAGCACCCCTCCTCCCAGCAATGGGGATACACCAGCACCCCTCCTCCCAGCAATGGGGATACACCAGCACCCCTCCTCCCAGCAATGGGGATACACCAGCACCCCTCCTCCCAGCAATGGGGATATACCAGCACCCCTCCTCCCAGCAATGGGGATATACCAGCACCCCTCCTCCCAGCAATGGGGATACACCAGCACCCCTCCTCCCAGCAATGGGGATATACCAGCACCCCTTCTCCCAGCAATGGGAGATACACCAGTACCCCTCCTCCCAGCAATCGGGATACACCAGCACCCCTCCTCCCAGCAATGGGGATATACCAGCACCCCTCCTCCCAGCAATGGGGATACACCAGCACCCCTCCTCCCAGCAATGGGGATACACCAGCACCCCTCCTCCCAGCAATGGGGATATACCAGCACCCCTCCTCCCAGCAATGGGGATACACCAGCACCCCTCCTCCCAGCAATGGGGATATACCAGCACCCCTTCTCCCAGCAATGGGAGAGACACCAGTACCCCTCCTCCCAGCAATCGGGATACACCAGCACCCCTCCTCCCAGCAATGGGGATATACCAGCACCCCTCCTTCAAGCAATGGGGATACACCAGCACCCCTCCTCCCAGCAATGGGGATACACCAGCACCCCTCCTCCCAGCAATGGGGGATACACCAGCACCCCTCCTCCCAACAATGGGGATACACCAGCACCCCTCCTCCCAGCAATGGGGATACACCAGCACCCCTCCTTCCAGGAATGGGGATACACCAGCACCCCTCCTCACAGCAATGGGGGATACACCAGCACCCCTCCTCCCAGCAATGGGGATACACCAGCACCCCTCCTTCCAGCGATGGGGATACACCAACACCCCTTCTTCTAGAAATGGGGATAAACTGGCACCCTTCCTTCCAGCAACGTTGATACACCAACACCTCTCCTTCCAGCATCCCTCCTTCCAGTAACAGTGATACACCAGCACCCCTCTTTCCAGCAGTAGCAATATATCAGCACCCCCCCCTCTTCCAGCAATGGCGATACACCAGCACCCCTTTCTGCAGCAATAGTGAGCTCTTCTGTGCAGAAATGGTGTACTCCTTTTCAGCACCCATCTTTTGAGCAGTTGTGATATACTAGCAGCCCTCCTTCCAATAATGGCGAAACACTTGCACCCCACCATACAGAAATTGTAATAAACCTACACCCCTTATTTCAGAAATGATAATACACCAGCACTCCTCCTTCCTGAAATAATGATACACCAACACCTTCCTTACCACAACCATGATACACCAGCAACCCCTCTTGAGTTCTCTATGCCCCACTTTTTGCCCTGACTGATGTGTGTCCCTCAATACTGGTCTTTCCACCCATGTTCCTAAGATTCATGAAATAACTTTTCAAACATATTTAGGATTTTTCAGTGAAGCACCACAAAGAAAATCAAGTGCAAAGCCAAGGCAAGCAGTCACAAGATGAAATCTAATTGCCTGCTATGTCTTACTACACTTTGCACATAATTCTTTACTTTATTGGGTTCTCCTGGCCATCAGCTGACCCTTAATTTCCAGGGAGAGTTCATGTTGATGTGACATTTGTCCCTGGATGTTCATTCTGGTCTTGGACATCAGCCAACTTCACTATAACAGCTCTTTCATGAATTGAATGAGTGAAGTGATTGAAGCGAAATAGAGTTTGCTGCAAAATTTTGGGGAACTAATTGACTTTAATGCATTTTAGCAAATGTGGGTTAACAGAAAACTTAATTTTGTCAACCCTAAGACAAAATGCCCTGGAGTCAATTATAGTCAAATTTTGCCAAAATTTTGTTGGTGACTTTCCAGCAAACTCAATTTCACAGAAATCCCTTTTCTCATCCCTATTAGATTCTTGCTATTTTTAGTACCTTTCTAGGGTACTGAAGCAGCATATTTAAATATTTTTGTGAATAAAGCATTTTATAATTCAATTTAGTATGCCAAAACGGAATCACAGTTTGTCATGGTCCTCTGAGACGCAAAAGAGCGAAGCAGAGGAAAAGTCCTGAAAATAATTTTTTTTTATGTTTTGGCTGCTATACGAATACATAAATACAGCAAGCAGTACCTACCAATATCGGAGTTGCAGAAGGCATCCTGGGGATGGCTCGGGGCGCATGTGCAGCTCTCCGCTGAGTCGAAAAAGTCGCCGATAACCAGCACAAGTGTTAGTAGAGCGATGTTAGCCAGGACAGACATGGTGCTGCGTGCACAATTCCTCTCTTTTAGATGCAAGGCTGAGCTCAGCTGCTGTAGGGCCTCCTGGACTCAATGCTAAACCTAGTACCACTGAGTTAGCAGCTTGCACAGTGCAGGTTTATAACAAGCCCTTTTTTTTTTTCTGGTGGATGTGACCGCCTCTCCGTCCAGCCCTGGGGAGTGAATCCAATGACCTCATCCTCCTGAAGGGGGTGTGCCTGCCTGCGCTGGCTGCATGTTTCCATGTAGGGGAGAGAGAGAATGTGCTTTGGAAAGGGGACTCTTTTGCTGTATGATTATAAAAACAGGCTCTCAAGTTCAAAACAACAGCTCCTTCTGCCAGGGGATGGGAGCAGAGCCCCCCCGGAGCCCCCTGCGTTGTCACGATGGCTGCCGATGCGCTTTTAGCGCCCTGTCTGTCAATTTAACCACTTAAAGACCGGAAGGATTTACCCCCTTAATGACCAGGCCATTTTTTGCGATTCGGCACTGCGTTAATTTAAATGACAATAGCGCAGTTGTGCGACGCCGTACCCAAATAAAATTGATGTCCTTTTTTTCCCAAAAATGGAGCTTTCTTTTGGTGGTATTTGATCACCTGTGCAATTTTTATTTTTTGCGCTATAAACAAAAAAAATAGCAACAGTTCTGGAAAAAAAAAATATTTTTTACTTTCTGCTATAAAACATTCCCAATAATTTTTTTTTTTTAAATCCAATTTTTTAAATCAATTTAGGCCAATATGTATTTTGCTACATATTTTTGGTAAAAAAAAATCCCAATAAGAATGTATTGAGTGGTTTGCGCAAAGGTTATCGCTTCTACAAACTAGGGGATAGATTTATGTAATTTTTATTTATTTATTTTTTTACTACTAGGTGATCAGTGATTTTTAGCAGGAGTGCAACATTGCCACAGACAGATCGGACACCTAACTGACACTTTTGACACTTTTGGGGGGACCAGTGACATTACTACAGTAATCAGTGCTAAAAATATGCACTGTTACTGTATTAACAGCTTGACGACCGCCGCACGACTATAATACTACGTCGCTAGCCTGTAAGGGTCTAGGGAGCAAGCAAGCGCCCCCGGAGGCGCGCTCCCGTGCGGTCACGGACCCCCCCCCGCGATTGTGACCGGCGGACCCGATGTCCGCCGGGCACTCTGCGATCGTCGGTGCAGAGGGAGAAAGGCAGGCGGCTGATGTAAACAAGCCCCCTGTCATTCTCCCCTGTGTAGAAACAGTGATCATATGATTCTACTATGTAGGACCGTTGATCATTGTTCCTACAGCTCAAGCCACAGCCAATCACAGTTAGAATCACGCCCCTAGGGACACACACCACCCCTTCCTCTCAAAAAAAGTTAACCCCTTCACTGCCAGTGTAATTTTACAGTAACAGTGCATATGTATAGCACTGATTACTGTAGAAATGTCACTGGTACCCCCAAAAGTGTAAAAAATGTCAGTCAAGGGTCCGATCTGTCCGCCGCAATGTCGCAGTACCGCAAAAAAAATCGCAGATCGCCGCCATTACGCGTTAAAAAAAACCCACCAAAAATGACAAAAATCTTTCCCTTTGTTAGTAAACGCGATAACTTTTGCGCAAACCAATCAAAATACGCTTTTTCGATTTTTTTTTTTTACCAAACATATGTAGCAGAAAACAAATTGGCCGAAAATGTTAAACAATTTTGATTTTTACATTTTTTTTGGGAAGGGGGGGGGGATTTCATATAAAAAAATGTGAAAAATATTGTTATTTTTGCAAAATTGACGCTCTTTTTTTGTTTATAGCGCATGATCAAAAAATCGCACAGGTGATCAAATACTACCAAAAGAAAGCTCTGTTTGTGGGAAAAAAAGGACGTCAAATTCGTTTAGGTACAGCATCGCACGACCGCGCAATTGTCCGTTAAAGTCACACAGTGCCGAATCGCAAAATAGGCCCTGGTCAGTAAGGGGGTAAAATCTTCCGGGGCTTAAGTGGTTAATGACACTGGCTGGGAAGGGGTTAATACCAGGGCCGATCAAAGGGTTAAATGCTTCCCTAGGGGGTGCTTTCTAACTGTGTGGGGATTGTAATCACTGGATGAACGCAGGGACCTGTGTTCCTAAATAGGGGGAACACAGGATCACTGTGTTCATTACTGACAGAGAAGCGGCCTGCCGTGTTTACATAGGCGGACCACCATTATGTCTCCATGGGGAGTGATCGTGGGTGCCCAGCAGACATCGCATCCACCGGTCCCACTGATTGGCTCCCCCTCTAGCCAATCGGCACGTGTGCACGCCTCCGGCGGCGCGCGTGCACCCCTACTATCTGCTACATACAGGTACGTTGTTTCGCGTAACAGAGCCAACCTGACGCAGTATAACTTCGGAGGCTTGTCGGCAAGTAGTTAAAAATGCCATTGAAATTTTATGGTAGCATTTAAAGGGGTTCTGTCACACAGCAAAACACCTGTGGGATTAGGCTCTGATGAAAGCAAAACCCATGGTGCGTTGTAATTGGGACGCTAAACTGGCATACACCATGTGGGCAGAACCAGAGTGAAAAAAGTTTAGATATTTTTAGAAAGATCTAAACCCATTCAATTAAAAGGTTAATGTCTTTTTCAGTTCTTCAGCATTTGCAGCTTTCGTTAAAATAATACCTGATGAGTCCTCCACAAAGGTCCCTGTTCAGGCACTTCCTTTTATAAGGTGACAACTGTCTTCCAGTTGTACTCCTGCATTGTCACATGCCCCCCTGGTGGGGACTACAAGCAGCCGTGTCATCGCACTCTGCTCAGGCATGGTCACTGTTGTCACTATTAGGAAATGATGTGCAGCTAATGCTGGAGCAAGTGCATGTAGATAGGAAGTGACTGAAAGAAGAAAGCAAGAGAGCAGCAGCACTGAGGAAGGCTTCTGGGAAGGCTGTTCACAAGGTTTAGGAGTGTGTCTATGTGAATGTTTGACCATTCTTCCAGAAGGGCATTTGTGAGGTCAGGCACTGATGTTGGACGAGAAGGCCTGGCTCGCAGTCTCTGCTCTAAATCATCCCAAAGGTGTTATATTGGATTGAGGTCAGGACTGTGTGCAGGCCAATCAAGTTCCTCCACCCCAAACTCGCTCATCCATGTCTTTATGGACCTTGCTTTGTGCACTGGTGCGCTGTCATGTTGGAACAGTACGGGGCCATTCCCAAAGTGTTCCCACAAAGTTGGAAGCATGAAATTGTCCAAAATTCCTTGGTATGCTGATGCCTTAAGAGTTCCCTTCACTGGAACTAAGGGACCAAGCCAAACCCCTGAAAAACAACCCCACACCATAATCCCCCCCTTCACCAATACAGTGTAGATGAGCGAGTTTGGGGTGGAGGAACTTGACTGGCCTGCACAAAGTCCTGACCTCAACCCGATACAACTCCTTTGAGATGAATTAGAGCAGAGACTGTGAGCCAGGCCTTCTCGTCCAACATCAGTGCCTGACCTCACAAATGCTCTTATGGAAGAATGGTCAAACATTCCCATAGACACACTCCTAAACCTTGTGGACAGCCTTCCCAGAAGAGTTGAAGCTGTTATAGGTGCAAAGGGTGGGCTAACTCAATACTGAAACCTATGGACTAAGACTGGGATGCCATTAAAGTTCATGTGTGTGTAAAGGCAGGCGTCCCAATACTTTTGGCAGTATAGAGTATATATGAGATACAGTGCATTAGGTTATGTAAAACTGAAACTGCAGTGTGCTGTGTTTTTATGCGAAGGCTTTGAAATTAAAGTATGTGTAACCCTAACTATGAACTTCTTATTTTGCTCCATTTTGGTCTGTTAAAAGAGAAGTATGGGAATTTCTTTTTTTTTCAAGAATCACTGGAGCGCTGGGCTGTGGAGGGGGCGGGAGCGGCTTGTTGAGGCTCTCAGCGCCTCACTAAGAGGCCGAGCCAGGTGCCAGTCCAGGATGGTGGGAGGAACCCGACCATATTGTCATGATCTTTCCACAACCTGGACCAACTCTGTGACATGAGCTTCAGCCTGCTGTCTGCTAAAAACGGGTCACAAGAGTGCAGAACGGACTGCACTGCTGTAAACCACAGGAGAAGAATAACCAAACAAGTTATAGCTATATTTCTCCTTTGAAGGGTAACTCCACTTTCATGGGGAAAAAATCTGCAAATAAAGAAAAAATAATATAGCGTATACAACTGCAACACAAATCTCATTGTAACTGAATGTTATTAAAAATGACCTTTCCTTTTCAATCTGCAGCTGTTGTAATTTTCTGAAAATATAATGCAATATGGCTACCTGGAGCTGTTCTGTACACAGAATGTATACTGACCACACCCCAGATAATTTCCTGCTTGTGTGATTGGCTCACCCAGAAGTCTGCCTAAGATATAAGTCCGATTTCTGGCATCCCCTGCAACAAACATGTTCTATTTGGTGAGATACTCCCAATAGGAGCATGTCTAAAGGGATGCAGGCCCAGGAGATTTCCTCATTAGAGCCTTGCAGCTGCCACAGCTGATAGATAATTATGAAACCACTCCCATTAGACCCACTCAGCACAGAGGCACAGAATGATTTCTTCAGAATAACAAAAGGTAGGAATCTGCAACAAAGTTTGTTAAAATCCCTACAATGTACAGAGATCACCCAGAGGGGAATGTTTTTTTTGAAGTGTGTAACTGGTCACCAGGGGAAAATAAAAAAATAGCTTAAAAAAAGAAAACAAACACAGCCATTATTTTAAAAGACTAGTAAGCTGCAATAAATTACTTTTTTAATTTTTTTGGTTTAGATACACTTTTACTTATATTGCTTATGTTGAATGAAAGAGTATCAGAAATCCAAATATCAATCTTTATCCAGCTCCCCTGTGTATTATGCTATTATATTATTTTGTAGGGAAAAGGAAACTGTTTAATAAGCCTTCTAAAGGCACAGAAATGTGAAGGAAAAATAAATGTTCTGTTTAGTAAAGGGAAGGAGTCATTATACTTTGGAGCCAAGACGCCATGGGCTCAGATTAGCTGAGTCTTCCCTCTATACTGCACATCTGCAAGAGTTGAGTGGCTTTATGGGGAAACCACATTGTATGTTGTAGCCGTATTGGGACTCATGTGTTGCAAAGCCCTGTAGGATACATTTCATAAAGAATTACATTCCTTCTCCAGAGGAGAAAACCTCCATCCCATTTATGTCACTTTTCTTATTTCATATAAAGTGACATACTGTATAATACAATGAAAACGTATAATGTACTTTATTGTGGCAACAAACAATATAATGCAAAATATACCAAAAGCATGTGACATGACATACAGGAAAAACGTATAATGTACTTTATTGCGGCAACAAACAATATAATGCAAAATATACCAAAAGCATGTGACATGACATACAGGACATGGTCACACTGGTAATATTTGAAAACTCATGACCCATCCGCCAGTATAATTTCCTCCATAAATAAACTGAATAACCTAAGTTACTTGGAAGCTCACTGCGGAGTTGATTTACTAAAGGCAAATAGACTGTGCACTTTGTTACACTCTGCAAGTGCAGTTGCTCCAGAGCTTAGTAAATGAGGTAAAGCTTCACTTAGTAATGAGTACCCAATCACATGTAAGGAAACTGAACAAAAAAAAAAAAGCATTTTTGCTTGCTCATATTGGATGATAGAAGTCAGCAGAGCTTCTGCTCATTTACTAAGCTCTGGATCAGCTGCACTTGCAGAGTGCAACTGCACTTTGCAAAGTGCACCGTCTGTTTGCCTTTAGTAAATTAACCCCTGCGAGTCTTGTGCTTTTAGTGACCCAGGTCACAATGCGATGAGAACACTCAGAGGCTGGCCATACATTCAAAGATTGAGTGTAGGGTGAACAAAATAAATCTAATAGGTTGCTCCATACCACACCAAACACCATGGATGGACGAATCTCCCACTGCGGATAATGTATTCTAACAGCCAGTTCTGGTGGCTGTCAGAATACTCAAGCAGCAGCTGTATCTGATTGGATGCAGCGACTGTTCAGCTGTAAATTTGCTAGCCAAGTTCTTTGATTTTTTAGTCAAAGGATGACGGATTGGAGGGGCTAACAGGGCCATCCAAAGAGCAAATTTTGGCCAGTTCATCAGGAACTGCCTGAAATTCAAACATGTATATATGGCCAGCTATAGATGTAAGCAAGATCACAGACTGTGGGGCATAAGGAACAATACTGAATATTATTATAAACCAAAGAGTTCAATGTGCCCTCTAGCAGGAAATTCTAGAGCACTTCATGCTTCCCTCTGCTGACCAGCTTTATGGAGATGCTGATTTCATTTTCCAGCAGGACTTGGCACCTGTCCACGCTGCCAAAACTACCAATACCTGGTTCAATGAAGATGGTATCACTGTGCTGGATTGGCCAGCAAACTCCCCTGACCTAAACCCCATAGAGAATCTGTGGGGTATTGTCAAGAGGAACATGAGAGACACCAGTCAGCAGCTCTCTGCTCGGGGGGCTGTCAGAACCGAGTGATCATCGGTGTTCAATCGCTCGGTTCCAAGTGTAGAGACGCCGGAGCGATGCTGCATCCACCTAGGTAAGTATACATGGGGAAAAACACTGAATCCCATACTTCTCTTGTAAAGTACTTTTTTTATTGGTCTTATGTAACATTCTAATTTTCTGAGATACTGAATTTTGGGTTTTCACAAGCTGTAAGCCATTATCGTCAAACTAAAAAATAAATAAAATATGAGTTTCACTTTTTGAATTGAATTACTGAAATTAATTACGTTTTTGATGATATTCAAATTTTTTGAGATGCACCTGTATGTGCAGTCGATAAAGTGATTCCAGTGAAAAAAGTCTATTTATTAATGCCGTGTTGCCATACACCAGCAGCTCCTTGTAATTCTTACTGAGTTTACCTCTTCAACTGCCTAAATAACATGCCCCTGTAACATCTCACTCGTCCTTCCCCTTAGGTGTGCTCTCACCTGAAAAACCGTGACCTGACATTTAAGTTCAGTCAAACACGCTTTCTAGTCCCACCAGGGACTCCCCCTGAGGAAGCCATGTGTCGCTGTGTCGTAACGTGTAGGGGAGGGGCAATAGGACGGCACGGCGCCTGTACCCTGTTACCTATCTCATTCACATTTATGCAACAGGGAGTTGGTGTCAGTATGCAGACAGTCACCATTTTGTTGAAGTGCTTCCTGATTGCTGAAATTTAAGGAGCAAGCATTTGAGATAGCTGGAAATGGCACATTTTGGCCAAATTGACAGACTTCCTACATATTCCTTTAAGTGTTTCATGGCAGCAACAGTAGGCAGTAGGTACATACTGACACTGGGTCTACCCGGACACAACTATGACCTGAGTGGTGCAGTCTGATAAGACTGATAATAACCATGAGCAACCGGTACTGATAATCTGTGGGCAAACAGTCTTAAATGCAGACTTGTATTCTTTTTCCAGGTCATTGACTTACTAAAGCTCACGTCACTCAAATGATTCTGTCATTGCCAGCAATTGGATTTCAAAAATGTGCATTCAAAACATTCCCCTTCCTTCATATATCACTCACTCAAGGCTGGATGAGTAAGGCTGGCCATACACTATACAATTTTCTTGTTCAACTTTCCTTTAGATTTACCAAAACCATGTAATATAGGGGCAAACCTAAAAACTTTCAATTTGTATGCAGTCAGGCAGGCCCTTGCATTACATAGTTTAAGGTAAATCTAAAGGAATTTGAATAAGAAAATTGTATAGTGTATGGCCAGCCTAAGGCATCACTCCCTTGCTGACAACAACGCTGCAGAAGTAAGTTGGCAGCAAGAATGCGACACCTTGATCATTCAGCCAGCGACACATGCAAGCTGGTATGTGTTTCACTGCCGTGCTGTGTCCTCCATAGAGATCCTTACAATGACAAATTCTTTACAGCAACAAAATTGTTGGTCTGACATAACCCTAGGAAAATTAAAGGTATGTGTAAGATGGGGCTGGAATATTATTTTCAACGTCTCATGATTATAAAAATGAATTGCAATATACAGAGTTAAGTAGCTCTGGTAAGGTTGTTCTCGTGAAAAAGGGGGACCCAAGGTAAAAGATGTTTTGTGCCTCAGTCCAGCTACAGTTTCAGTGCACCAAACAAGCATCATTTTCTTATTATGCAGAATTCAAGCCATGATGAAGGGGGGGGGGGGGGGTTACAGAGCTACCAATGCATGTTGGCTGTTTAATGTCATCTTATTATAAATTCATCAAGTACTCTTTTACTTATGGCCCCAAGGATGATAGATCTGAAGCCTAAGATGCTCCATTTAAAGTCAAACCCCACACATGCTCTCTCATTCACTCCCTCGCAGGGCCAGTGCAAGTATTTTTGTCTACTCGGGCGAAAATGCATTTTGCCTTGTCCACCCTGACTTCCCCCTCCGCCGGCACCCCCAGTCTAACCCACCCAGCAGAGCTGGGCACTCACCACTATTCCTGACCAGAGCCTGCACACACTCGGGATTGGGATTTGCTCACCGCTCCTCCTCTGCATGCTTGGGATCCACTCTCCATGCTCTCTCGATGATAGCAGCCTACTATACAGCAGGAAAACTAAAGCCGTTTTAGGTTTTAGTTTGACGGCTGGGGGGACAGGTATTTTAAGTACCCAAATCCTCAGCAAGTGGCAGAGGATTCGGATTTTACCACCCCCCAATCTGCCACCCTAAGGCAGTTCCCTAAGCTGCCTTATGGAAGCTTCGGCCCTGCTCCCCTGCCATGGCATTTGGCTACCAGGAAGTCCTGACTTGGAACAAACTCTATGCCCCATGAGTGCAGAGTGCCTAAGTGGTCCACTGCCAAGCACCAATGCTAAGTAAAGCGTCCCCCATACCCAGAGGTGCTAGGCATTTTTGTTTTCTTCCAGTGGCCAAACAGAGCAGCAGGGAGGCATTGGGAAGGTGAGTATGTGCAACTGATGGTGCCCATTAAAACACATGGGCAAAGCACAAGTTCACTTTAAAGAGAAACTGCCATTTTGCCCATTCAGAAATTGACTACTAGGTTCCAGCACTGCATCATGGGAAGAGGTCACATACTCCCCCGCACCCAGTATTTGGCAGTGGTGGCCACAGAAGAATAGGAGCACTGGAAATGTGACTATAAAGTGTTTGAGGGGTGATCTTTACACGGGTGCTGTTACAGGGACTCTTTAAAGTATGCATTCATGTTCAGGCTTGTTTGTATGAGGTTCTGAAGGCTTTTATTTTGCTCTTCTAAGGTATGAAAGAATTTATCAGCGGTACTGCACTCTTACCTTCTCTTGTTGTGTTTATTCGTTTTTCAGGTGACTGCATACAAGAAGGTCTCCACCTGGGAACCAACCTTTCTTTAAGCATTGGACTTCCCCTATCTTTGTGAACCAGCCAGGAGTGGTGAATTTACATCAAGAGGGGTTGGTTCCCTGATGGAGACGTTGTTCTCTGCAGTCAGCTTAATAACTAACTAATAAACATGGCTAGAGAAGCTAAGAGTGGAGTGCGGCTGATACATTCTTTCCTACTTTTGATGGAGAGTGGAGACAGACTACGGTGGTCAGTACTCGGATTGTCCATGTAAAAGAGGAGTGAGTCTTCAAGGGAGCTGTGGATCTGGGTATATATGACTTTTCTGCTTCTGAGTTCATCACTAGCTCACGGACCTTGTGTTTGGAAAAGTCCATGTTTATTTTACCCACTCTTTCTCTGAAAAAAAAAAAAAAAAAAAAGCTGGAAGATGTGTATAATGTTATATATGTTTATAAAACCCCATTTATGTCTCAGTACATTTGCTGCATCTGTATACAATGGCTAATATTTGGTTCTCTGGCCCCAATCACTTTTAAAAATCTGTAGATTCCAAATAGTTGATTTTAATAATGACTCCCTATGAAGACAGGCCAAGGTTTTACTCCATTACCTAAGTGCCTGCACAATGTCCTGCAAGTGGAGACTTTGGCCTAAAACGTTTGTAAAGTTTTTTTCTTTTTTTTAATGAAAAACCATGTTATACTTGCCTCCTCTGTGCCATAATAGTATTGTACGAGCAGCCCCAACCCTCCTATTCTGGGGTCAACCCAGGGGCGTAACTACAGGGGTTGCAGGGGTTGCAATTGCAACCGGGCCCCATGCTCCAGGGGGCCTGTGCGGCTCCCCTGTACACCTGGATAGGATGTCACAATAGAGAACCAGGAAGGGGTCGGTAAATATGTAATTTACCAGCTCCTTCCTTTTCTGAAAGGACAGAGTCATAGTCAGTGACATTGTAATAATACAATTAAAATACCAAAAAATAAAACCTACTGACACCAGTGGATGAACTAGCAAGATCGCAATGGTCACACTTGCGACCTGGGCCCTGGCATTCCTCCACCGTGTGGAGACCCCAAGGTGGCAGGAAGAGAGCCCACTGCATAACTTGTAAAGGGGTCCCGAAATGAGGGTAAAGGGCCCCAGGATCAGTGGAAAGAGCCCCAGGCTTGAAGGGAAGGGCCCCAGCCAGGGGGCCCTTCATGGTTTCTTGCACCGGGGCCCTGAAGGTTCTAGTTACTCCTCTGGGTCAACCGATGTCGCTCTGGGCTTCTCCTCCACTGATTCCTATGGTGGTACATCTGCCTGCTCGCTCTTGAGCTGGATTGTGTACACCCATAGACATACACAGCGTGGTTCAGCCTTGCCTCACTGGATTTCATTGACAGCAGCAGGAGCCAATGGCTCCCACTGATGCCTCTGTGAGCAGAGAGAGAAGAAAGAGCCAATGCAGACAGGCACAGCACTGGATTGAGATCGGGCTCTGGTAAGAATAAGGGGGGAGAGGGGGTGATGCAAGTAATTTTTTACCTTAATGTGGAGAATACATTACAGTAAAAAACGTCCAGCCTTTAGACCCATTTTAAAGTATATGTAAAGGTATTTTTTCCTAAAATTGTAAGGAAAGATCAGACATTTTTTAGTTTTAGTTGTCTGTATCCCCACTGGGGGGATTCACCCTCTCTATTTCTCCTGGTGAACCTTCCAGGCAAGAAGCGAGGGGAAATCCAAAAATTTTGAGTTGTCACCAGAGCAAAAGGTGAGAGAAAATCCTCCAATAGGAACACCTGTTCTGGTGACAACTAAGACTGGGATTCTATTTACTGTGGAGAATGTTCTTCTCATTTTTTTTTTTTTTTTTTTTTGCATCTCCAGCACAGAAGGTGAAGGGAAATCTCCCCAGTGGGACATAGACTTTAAAAAATAATACTACTCAATCTAAAAAAATCTAATTTCCGACAATGAGATCCCATTAGGCATGACATTGTGTTTAAAATGTTCCTATAACTTTAATGGATGGCAAAATGGCCTAGTGAATAGAACATATGACTTGTAGCACTTATGCATTGGTCCAAATATTGGTTATTTGCATTGAGTGTTTGCATAGTTTTCTTCTCGCATTCCAAACACATTCTGGTAGGTTAATTGACTCCTGTCAAAAAGGGCGCTAGTATGTGTGTACAAATTGGCAATTGCATGCCAATCCCCAGCCTAGGTGGGAAGGACTGAGAAAGACCTGGTAACCTACCCATGAACCAAAACTTTCAAGAGTATCAAATATGATGCCCAGATAGCTGGTCCATAGAATTGCTGGAAAATGTATATGATCGAATGGACTTATATATACTTAACTTTGACAGAACCAGAAGCGTAACTAGATCCTTCAGGGCCCGGGTGCAAGAAACCATGAACCTTTCCATCGGTCCCAGGGCTTTTCCCTCCAAGACACGGGCCCTTCCCAATGACCCTGGTGTTCTTTATATGCCCCAGTTCACGCTGCAACATATAAAGTCACATGACAAGTTAAAACACATTCCTGTCTTACTCAAAGTGAGTTAAAGTGGTCGTAAAGACAGAAGTTTTTTATCTTAATGCATTCCATGCATTAAGATGAAAAGTCTTCTGTGTGCAGCAACCCCCTTGAGCCCCCCTAATATTTACCTGTGGTCCATCTAGATCCAGCGATGTTGCAGGAGCGTCTCGATGTTCGAGACTCTCCCCCCTTATTGGCTAAGACGGCAGCATGGCACCATTGGCTCCCTTTGCTGTCAATCAAATGTATTGAGCCAATGAGAACAGATAGGGGGCTAGGCCATGTAGCGGCTCCATGTCTGAATGGCTACAAGAAGCTACAGCTCGGTGCCCCCATAGCAAGCTGCTTGCTGTGGGGGTTCTCAATAGGAGGGAGGGTCCAAGAGCGCCAAAGAGGGACCCGAGAAGAGGAGGATCGGGGCTGCTCTGTGCAAATCCGCTGCATAGAGCAGGTAAGTATACCGTGTTTGTTATTTTTAACAAAAAAAAAATGAGACTTTACAATCACTTTAAGTCACAGAAATAAAAAAGAGAGGTTCCTGCACTACTTTTCTGTGACTCTGGTGTGATTTGAGAGTCATTGACTGCAATGTTTAACCACTTGCCGACCGAGTACGGTAATAGTACTGCGGCAAAGTGGTTCGTTATCGTCTGACGACGTAGTATTAACGTCGTCAGACACTCCCCCTTCTGGGCGGCGCTTGTGCGCCGCCGGAGGCTCGCTCCCGCTGTTTTCATTCACAGCGGGAGTCGGGCCAGGGGAGGAGCAGCGGCGATCGCCGCTGCTCTGCCCCGATCGCCGGGGATCTAGTGTGGAGATCCGCCCGCTGTGTGTAAACACAGCGGGCGGATCTCCATAGTGACAGGGAGTGACAGATCGGACTGTTCAGCATAGCTGGACATCCGATCTGTCCATGACTCACTCAGTCACCTCCCCCCCTACACGTCAGTAAGCACCAGGCATACATTAACCCCTCCCTCTCCAATAAAATTAACCCCTTCCCTGCCAGTGTCATTTTTACAGTAACAGTGCATATATATAGCACTGATTACTGCAGTAATGTCACTGGTAACCCCAAAAGTGTCAAAAATGTCAGTCAAGGGTCCAATCTGTCCGCCGCAATGTCGCAGTCCCACAAAAAAAATCGCAGATCGCCGCCATTACGCGTTAAAAAAAAAAAACCAAAAATGACAGAAATCTTTCCCTTTGTTAGTAAACGCAATAACTTTTGCGCAAACCAATCAAAATACGCTTATTGTGATTTTTTTTACCAAACATAGGTAGCAGAAAACAAATTGGCCAAAAATGTTTTAAAAAATTGGTTTTTACATCTTTTTTGGGGGGAATTTCATATAAAAAAATGTTAAAAATATTGTTATTTTTTCAAAATAAACGCTCTTTTTTTGTTTATAGCGCAAAAAGTAAAAATCGCACAGGTGATCAAATACCACCAAAAGAAAGCTCTGTTTGTGGGGAAAAAAAGGACGTAAATTTCGTTTGGGTACGGCGTCGCACGACCGCGCAATTGTCAGTTGAAGTCGCACAGCGCCGAATCGCAAAAAGTGGCCTGGACGGAAGACAGCAAAATCCTCCGGTGGTAAAGTGGTTAATCACAAAAGTTACAAGAAAGTCACAAGGAAATCACATGCAAGTCGCATGACTTTGGGGTCACAGCAGTGTAAACAGAGCCTGATGATCCCACAGCGAGCCTCCCCACGGTGGTGGAGCTCTATGGCCCAGTCGCAACTGCAACCTTTGTGATCCTGCTAGTGCCGCCACTGGACATTACTATTTCTTTCATTTTTTACTTAAGTCATCCTTTTAGACAATATGGGATGGGATGGGATGGGGGGGGGGGGGGGAGGTAGGTAAAACTGGATTGTACAAAATCTGGTGCAGCTCTGCAAAGAAACCAGTCAGCTTCCAGGTTTCATTGCCAGAGCTTAACTGAACAACTGAAGTTAGAAGCTGATTGGCTACTATGCACATTTGCACCAGTTTTAGTAATTCTCCCCCTATAAGCCTTTAGACTTTTAGAATTATCCTTAAAGCGGAGTTCCAGGCAAAAAAAATTTTTTAGATAAAAATACCCCTGGGACAGTCAGGGCTAGTGCATTTAAGCAATGATAGCCTCTGAACTGTCCCTTGTTTAACTTACCTGTAAGACTAAATTCTTACCTTGAAAATGTCTTGTCCATTGCTGCCATTTCAGGTGTGGGCAGCTGAAGCCGGAGCGTCCCTCTTCATGTCCTCTGCCGAGATGTCTGTGTCCAAAAATGCCCTGCTCGTCACTTCCGGTGCAGACGCGTCATTCCGCAGCGGGTTCTGCGAAAGCCCAGAAGCTGTTCTAATCCATCGGCAGAGAATGAAGCGCCTGCACCGGAAGTGACGAGGGACACCGGTGCAGGCGCATTGACTCCTGGGATTGATGACGCTCATCTCCCAGGAGTCAATGCAAAGGGAGAAGTGACGTTGTGGGCCGTGGCCGCAGAGGAAGGAAGTGGAAGGAAGGTAAGTTAATTTTCAGAAAAAATCAGGTAAGTGAAAAAAAAAAAAAAATTATAACTATCCAATTCTTTTTCATGATCATTTAATCTAACGTAAGGTGTAAAGTGAAAAAATAGGGTGGAACTCTGCTTTAAGCACATTCATAAAACATTAAAATATGAGAAGCATAGACAGGAGAGGGACTGCGTGCAGCCAGGGGTCTGTGTTACGGAAAGGGGAAGGGGGGAGTGGATGGCGTCTTTCTGCACAAGAACCGAGGTGAAATAATGGTGAGTGAGGAAGTCACACTCAGGGCGGGTGCTCGGCACACAGTGTTCAGTTCAGAGGGGAAATAGTTTTGGCAAGAGCTGGGTTACTGGCTCCCTGCCTCTTTCTGCTAATAAACACTCGGTCCAGGCAGAGAAAGGTCCATTCCTCGGGATTAAAGGTGTGAGCGAGTCTTAGAGCCGGGATGGAGAGGCATTGAGTTATGATGCTTTATTCTGTGTACAGAAGATTGTGCTCCAAAGCCTGGCTCAAGTCCTGAGCTTTATACATAGGGCATCTTACTGAAAATACTTTGCTGGTGTTGGGTATGTTCATGCCTCAGGGTTTCGTCTAGTTGTGATTAAAAGGAACCTATGTTTCACTTATGTAAGCTAATGCAGTGTTTCTCAACCTTTTTTTCAGTCAAGGCACCCTTTAAATTTTTGGACAATTTCGAGGCACTCTATTCTAAATTAAAAAACAATTCTGATCGTTTTACATGATGCAGCAACATAAAATACACATAGGACACCCAACGGTAACCGTAAGGGTGATTTATTCAAACTGGTACTGACTAGTATTCCAATGTTTCTCTTCTTCCTCACTTTTTCTCCATCACTTAGCTAATGATACCCAAAAAGCTGATGCAGAGAGCTAAGGGAGGGTCAAACAAGGATGATATGCAGGCAATTGACATCCTCCTTATCAACTGATGATGCCCTTGGTGGTTAGGAGGTTGGCAGCTAGAAGGGTGTAATGGTGTACAATGAAAACCTGTGGCTTTGGGTAACTAAAAGGCAGGTTTCATCCACCCACTGGCTTATATACAATTTTGGGGTAATGGTTAGGCATTTTCCCAAGGCACCCCTGAAGAAACCTCAAGGCACCCCAGGGTGCCTGGGCACCCTGGTTAAAAAAAAGGCTGATCTAAAGCAACAGGATAAATTCAAAACCAGCCCCTGCAGCAGCTTATATTTGTCATCTCTTTTATTCCACCACTGCTGCATTCAGCCCAAGGAATAAGGAGAAACACCCTGTGTTTAAGCCAGCTAAAATGAATTTGGAGGTTACACGGGGCTTAGGACTCCCATGTGACAGTGACGGTTCTGTAAATGAAGAGCCAATCGTGAAGCACCGGTGCTATCGCATAAAAGGAAGGGGATAGAGTCACATGTACCCCCAACCCAGAAGTACCGGATATGTAACATTCTCTATGATAAGCAAACATTATGCATATGTTAGGTGGACCTGTTGCTTTATTACTGCCCTAAAAAAAAGGGGATCCCAGTGTCTCTGGAATGTTGGACCACACCAACGCCTGGAGGCTAGAACTCCCCTTATTCCTATTTAGGGATTCAGTGTAGTGTATATATACATAAGCATATATACAGTATCAGCTATAACATTATCACCACTGACAGGTAAAGTGAACATTGATTATCTCATTACAATGGCATGAAAGTGGGTCGGATTTATTAGGCAGCAAGTGAACACGTTTCCCTGAAGTCGATGCGATGAAAACAGGAAAAAATGGGCAAGCACAAAGATTTGCGTGACTTTGACAAGGGTTAAATTGGCTAGACAACTAGGTTAGAGCTATTCCAAAACTGCAGCTTCTGTGGGATGTTCCCAGTCTGCAGTGGTCAGAACCTATAAGAAGTGGCCCAAGGAAGGAAAACTGGTGAACTGGCAACAGAGTCATGGCCAGGCAAGGCTCGTTAATGCACCTAGGGAGCGAAGGCTGGCCTATGTAAACTGATGTATTAGAAGAGCTACTTTAGCTCGGATTGCTGAAAAAGTTAATGCTGGTTCCCATAAAAAGATGTCAGAACCCACAGAGCATCACAGTTTGTTGTGTATGGGGCTCTGTAGCTGCAGACTGGTCGGGGTGTCCATGCTGGCCCACTTTCACAGCCAAAAGCACCTACAATGGGCAAGTGAGCATCAGAACTGGACCACGGAGCAATGGAAGATAGTGGCCTGGTCTAAAGATTTCAAGAAAGGTTTGAGGTGTTGAATTGACCTCCAAATTCTCCAGGGCTCAAACCAATCAAACATGTGTGGGATGTGCCTGGAGACCCCACCTCGCAACTTACAGGATCTAAAGGATCTGCTACTGGTGGCTTGGTGCCAGATACCACAGCATACCTTAATGCGGATTCCACCCAAAAGGTGGAACTTCTGCTTTAAGTGCTCCTGACCCCCTGACCTGCCACATTTGGCATGCTATTTTATTGTGGGGGAGCGGGTACCTAGATTTGATAGGTACCTGCTCACACTTCTGCTCAGGCCACCTAGGCGGCTCGAGCAGAAGTTCTCCTCTCCCCCTCCCTCTGTGCAATCTTCTGGAACACGTCACAGGTCCCAGAAGATTGCCCGGCCACTAAGGATGCGCTCCGCGACTCACCAGCTGTCACAGCCAGTTGCCCACACTCGAGATGCCGGCACCACAGGGAGAAGAGGGAGAGAACCAAGGCTCCCGCTGGCCACACCGCTGGACCCTGGGACAGGTGAGTGTGTGTTTATTAAAAGTCAGCAGCTATACTTTTTGTAGCTGCTGACTTTTAATAAACACCAAAATGGGTGGAACTCCGTTTTAAGAGGCCTAGTGGTTGTCCATGCCTCAAAGGGTTATGGCGGGTGGCAATAATGTTATGGCCGATCGTTGTGTGTGTGTGTGTGTATATATGTATATATATATATATATATATATATATAAAATATATATATATATATATATATATATATAACGCTTTTCTTTACTGTAACCGTTGATTGCAGCACTGTACAGCTGCCTGCGTATACAAGCCAGTAGCCTGGTGGGGATTACAATGATCAGTTCTTTTCATGTGCTATAAATCCCATGTAACATGGAATAAACCGTTATCTACATTGTTCTGTAATTTCAATGTACCATAAATGTCTGTTCTAATTCAGAGGCCCTTAAACAGTGCAGTGAAAGTTATCTCTAAGGTGCAGGAGAGCTGCGCAGTACACTTGTTAAACTTCTTTACACAATCTAGTGTGACACAGATTATCACCTATAAAGCAGCACAGTGATTAAAAGCTAGTGTTTTACTGAGCTTTCTTTGGTTCTAGTGTTGTAATGCTGACCTTAAAGTAAAGCTTCCTCTGTGACTTTTATCTATAGGTAAGCCTATGATAAGGCTTACCTATAGGTACTGTAAATATCTCCTAAACATGCGCGGTTTAGGAGACATTTACTTTGCATGCAGCCAGTGACATCATGGGCGCATGCACTCTGAAGGAACTGCCGTCCCTGCCGTGCCCTCAGAGGCCTGTGTCGTGAACGGCAGCTCCGGCGCGCATGCGCAGGAGTGACGTCATCACGGCTCTGGTCAATCAGATGGCCGGAAGAGCTTCATTCTAAGGTAAGAATAGTATCTCTAAAAAGTGAGTACACCCCTCACATTTTTGTAAATATTTTATTATATCTTTTTATGTGACAACACTGGGAGCCGGTTCACATTAGCGTGACTTGTCAGGCGACTTGTCAGCCTGACAAGTCGCGCTCCCTCGCGGTCCATTGACCGCTACAGGACCCGTTCTAATAGGAGCGACACAAGTCGCTCCGACTTAGAAAAAGGGTCCTGTACTGTTTCGGGGCGACCTCGGAGCGACTTGCATAGACTTCCATTATGTGAATTCCCTGCAAGTCGTTCCAAAGTCGTGGTGCAATGTAATGCACAAGTCGCCCCCGAAGTAGTAAGGAGTCGTGTCGCGCTAATGTGAACACTTTGCTACAATGTAAAGTAGTGAGTGTACAGCTTGTATAACAGTGTACATTTGCTGTCCCCTCAAAATAACTCAACACGCAGCCATTAATGTCTAAACCGCTGGCAACAAAAGTGAGTTCACCCCTAAGTGAAAATCTCCAAATTGGGCCCAATTAGCCATTTTCCCTCCCTAGTGTCATGTGACTCGTTAGTGTTACAAGGTATCAGGTGTGAATGGGGAGAAGGTGTGTTAAATATGGTGTTATCACTCTCACTCTCTCATACTGGTCACTGGAAGTTCAACATGGCACCTCATGGCAAAGAACTCTCTGAGGATCTGAAAATAAAAAAATGTTGCTCTACATAAAGATGGCCTAGGCTATAAGAAGATTGGCTTGACCCTGAAACTGAACTGCAGCGGTTTAACAGGATAGGTTCCACTCAGAACAGGCCTCGTCATGGTCGACCAAAGAAGTTGAGTGCACGTGCTCAGCGTCATATCCAGAGGTCGTCTTTGGAAAATAGACGTATGAGTGCTGCCAGCATTGCTGCAGAGGTTGAAGGGGTGGGGGGTCAGCCTGTCAGTGCTCAAGCCATACGCCGCACAATGTATCAAATTGGTCTGAATGGCTGTCATCCCAGAAGGAAGCCTCTTCTAAACATGATCCACAAGCAAGCCCGCAAACAGTTTGCCGAAGACAAGCAGACTAAGGACATGGATTACTGGAACCATGTCCTGTGGTCTGATGAGACCAAGATAAACTTATTTGGTTCAGATGGTGTCAAGCGTGTGTAGCGGCAACCAGGTGAGGATTACAAAGACAAGTTTGTCTTGCCTACAGGTAAGCATGGTGGTGGGAGTGTCATGGTCTGGGGCTGCATGAGTGCTGCCGGCACTGGGGAGCTACAGTTCATTGAGGGAACCATGAATGCCAGCATGTACTGTGACATACTGAAGCAGAGCATGATCCCCTCTCTTCAGGGACTGGGCCGCAGGGCAATATTCCAACATGGTAACGACCCCAAACACCTCCAAGATGACCACTGCCTTGCTAAAGAAGCTGAGGGTAATGGAGATGGACTGGCCAAGCAGACTTCAACCCTATTGAGCATCTGTGGGGCATCCTCAAACGGAAGGTGGAGGAGGGCAAGGTCTCTAACGTCCACCAGCTCTGTGATGTCATCATGGAGGAGTAGAAGAGGACTCCAGTGGCAACCTTATGGGTGTACTCACTTTTGTTCCTAGCAGTTTAGATAATAATGGCTGTGTGTTGAGTTATTTTGAGGGGACAGTAAATTTACACTGTTATACAAGCTGTACACTCACTGCTTTAAATTGTAGCAAAGTGTCATTTTGTTCATTGTTGTCACATGAAAAGATATAATAAAATATCTACAAAAATTTGAGGGGTGTACTCACCTTTGTGAGATACTGTATTTCATTATGCATACTGAGTCGGTATTTGCAGTGCATACTAGCTCATTATGCCTTTGTCTTTCAGGTTTTTATTTTATTTATTTTTTTTGGGGGGGGGGGGGGGTTACAACCTCTTTGAAGTAATTTTTATGTGTTTGTATATTTGTACATGCTTGCTTTACCATATTTCCTTCTTTTTTTTTTAATCACAAACATAGATTTGTAGGTCTACCTTTTTTGTTTGCATTTACCTACCATCACTAGTGTATTTGATAAAAGTTTATATATATTGTATTGGTCTTGCTTTGTCCGTTCTTACATGTGGATGTAAACCCAATCACTAAAATCTAATTTAAACTTTAACATGTCAATGTCATTTCAAAAGCTTTTTCAATCTTTTTAGATCTGTAGCTTTCATTAAAACAATTCCTGCCATAAATATACTTGTTCACGCATTTTCTGCTTTAGGGTGGCAAGACTGTTCCTGTCTCCTAATTGCGTTCCTGCGTTGTCACCCTGCCACTCGAGCTTCCCATAGAGACCATGAGTGACCATTTCAACACATGTTATGCAGGCATGATCCACTGTTGCCACTGGAAATGAACTTGGACGTCCTCTCAACTTATCTCTATCTGAACTTCCTAGATGCAGTTGAATGTGAACACAGCATTATATGGAGGGCAATTGCTAATGATACACGTTGCCTTCAATATACAGTTAGGCTTTTCATCTTCTTTAGGTGGAATGATCAAGCATAACCGCTGTGCAGCATTACTGGGATTGAGGCATATTCTGCATATGGAATAACCACAAATAGATTGCAAACCTAATACATGTTGCAGTTCTGCTTATCTGCCACTAGAGGGAGAAGGATGCTATACAATGTATTTATTGTAAAAAACTGTTACATTGCAGATAGTAAGTATGGGACATTTTCAAGCAATCTTTCTATTGTTCTTTTAAAGGGAAACAGTAGCATGACTTTATCAAGTACACCATTTTTAAAACCCTACTCTGGGCAGCATAAAAGATTTGCTTTCGTTTTGCTTTTAGTGCCTCCACCTTCTCCCGCACTGCAACGATTAAATGGATTAAATGCGTGTTACATCTAGGGGTAGAGAAACACCTTGAAAGACAAAAGCTGGCCATAGACAAATTAAAATTTGGATGCTTCAGCTGAGACCAGCCAATTTTCGATCTATCTATGGCCAAGCTGGTTGTACTGCAGTCAATTTATTGATCAACTGCAGTACAACCAGTCTGTGGGTTCTTTTTTCTTCGATCACAGTATTGATATCAGAATGCAATAACTCACTGGGAGGGATTCCCCCATCAACAGTGACTGTGTTGATGGGGGAATCAAGCAATTTTCTTTCCTTCCACTTATAGTTTCCAACATTCTCAAAAAAATGTATAGGGACACTTTTTGTCTGTAGGTGGAGTCTTATTTTAATTAGGGGGCGGACACTTATTTGTGGGTGTGGCTGAAATGGAGAGGAGTAATGCAGCATGCTGCGGTGAAAAATGGGTGCAGACATGGTACAGGAGATGGTGTGTGGTTTAAACTATGCTAAATAGTGGGCGTGGTTTAAAAGGGTGTGGATAAATAGAGTCTGAGGTGAAAGAGGGATGGAGAAAAAAGGAAGAGAGAGAATCGGGGATGAAAGGAGAGAGAAAGAAAAAAAAAAGCTAGGGAGAGAGAAGGAAGGAAAGAAAAAGGAATGGAGGGAAAGCTTGCCCAGTTCCTACACCAAAATAGCAATACGTGTATGCCAGAAAGTTTAACAATCAGCAGCTAAATATAATCCAAACACCACCCCCCCCCCCTCACCCATGCAGATCTTATCAAACAGATACAGGAGATGGTCAGAGACTGTGAGGATATGATACAGGAAATGGTTAAAGAGGGTACGGACATGGAACAGGAGATGGTCAGAGAGGGTGCGGACATGGTACAGGAGATGGTCAGAGAGGGTGCGGATATGGTACAGGAGATGGTCAGAGAGGGTGCGGACATGGTACAGGAGATGGTCAGAGAGGGTGCGGACATGGTACAGGAGATGGTCAGAGAGGGTGCAGACATGGTACAGGAGTCGGTAGGAGAGGGTGCGGACATGGTACAAGAGATGGTCAGAGAGAAAGCTGACAAGGTACAGAAGACGGTCAGAGAGGGTGCTGACATGATACAGGAGGCGGTCAGAGAGGGTGCGGACATGCTACAGGAAATAGTCAGAGAGGGTGTGGACAGGGTATAGCAGAGGCGTAACTACAACCTTAGGGCCCCGGTGCAAGAAAACATGAAGTGCCCCCCTCTACCCCATCCATGTTTTGCAGCGGGCCCCCTCCTGCTGTCTTGAGGCCCCCACATGGTGGTGAAACGCCAGGTCCCAGTCGCAAGTGTGACCTTTAAGACAACACAGGGAAAGCCGCTCAGGTGAGGCACAGATATCCAGGTGCTGGTCGGATCCGCCATCCAGTGATCAAACTTCCAAAGAGAAAAAGTGACCGCACTCAGAGATAAATGAACTTGAAGTGTTTATTCCCATTCATAAAAGACGGGAGTTCCTGGAGGTTATGAGTAAGCGACCTACAGAGTCGTGAAACATATCAACCGTATCCATGTCTGTTCGATGCACCGCTGTCTTTTATGAATGGGAATAAACACTTCAAGTTCATGTGACCTTTAAGACCCTGGTAGTTTTGCCACTGACCTTATTATTACTAGCGGGCATTTTGGATAATGTAAGGGAGCACTCTGGAAGATATAAGGGGGCACTCTGGAGGTACTAAAACTGTACTCCTGAGTGCCCCCTTGGAATCAGTGACAGTAGTGGTTGTGGGGGGGGATGGGATCGGTGGTGGTAGGAGGAAGGGATGGGATTTGTGGCAGTGGTGGGGTAATGGAATCGGTAACAGTGGTGGAATCAATGGCGGTGGGGGGATAAGTGGCAGAGGGATAGTGGTGGAGGGTACGGGATCAGTGGCAGAGGAATGGTGGTAGAGGGATGGGATCAGTGGCAGAGGGATGGTGGGAGGAATGAGATCAGTGGAAGAGGGATGGGATGGTGGTGGAGGGATGGGATCAGGGGCAGAGGGATGGTGGGGGGGATGGGATGGTGACACTGGCATTCACCTGTTCTCAGTGTCAGTTGATCCCCCTCCTTTCTCAGCGCTCTCAGCCTGGCTTCACAGTGCCTCCAGTAGCAGCTCTCCCGACATGGGGACTCTGTCTTCACATTGGCTCACGCAGGGGGGATCTTCTCCCCCTTCACTCTACTGGCCCATCTGCTGATCAGCTGACTTTCTCCTCCTCCCGACATTGATCTACTTGGCGGAGCACCTTGCCAGTAGCAGTGAGTGCTCACTGAGGCACAGTGAGTGTATAATGTCTTGACTGTACAAATATGGTACAGGAAATGGTTAGAGAATGTGCGGACATGGTACAGGAGATGGTCAGAGAGGGTGCGGACATGGTATAGAATTCGATGTGCACCTCCAACCCAGCTCTGTACCCCCCCCCCTTCAACACACAGAATGTCTAGCAGAGCACCCCATGGCCACTGAGCTTCAACTGTGGTGCCTGAAGCATCTCCTCCTGCACCTGCCATCAGCTCAGAATTGAGAGGGGGGGGGGGGTGGACGGCAACTCGCACGGGATCTCCCTCCGGCTAGCAGGGTTCTTCCATGTGTACAGTGAAGAGTTAAGGGGCCTCCGACCCTGGCAGCTAATTGGCTTTAGTGAATAAGTGAATTGATTTGCTTGTACACTGAAGGGAGAAGCTGATTAGCTGCTCCTCCCCTCTCCACTGTACACAGGGAAGTGACCTGCTAGCTGGAGGGAGATCCCACGGCCATGTTTTAACAGGGCCTCACCGGCTGTCACTGTGACCTGACAGGCTGCCTTGAGAAATCAGGGACAAAGCCAATTTCCCGTGATTTTTCCTGGGACATGAGTCTGAGAATTGTGAATGTCCCGGGAAAATCGGGACTGTTGGCAGCTTTACACTTATGCTTGAAGATAAGAAAATTGCATAATGTATAGCCAGCTTTACACCTTCTCCTTATGTATTGGAGATAAGGAGAGGGAAAGAGTTTCTGTTGTCCAGCAGGAAATAACTGGGCAGGGCTGACAAGCGGGGAGTCTGCCTGCTGATCCCTGCTGAGCAGGAGGATAGCTGCTTCTTGTCCGCTCCGCTTATGCAGACCGGACACAGACACAAGGCTGTGCTGTGTGTGTCAATGGATATACACAGCCAGCCCAGCTTGGGAGCGAGCTTGCATGGGTGCCCCCTCAGCACATGGCTTGCTAAGAGGGTACTTAGAGAAGAAAAAGAGGGGAGCGCACTGGTGGAGGATTTCAGAACAGGAGCTAAGAGACTATTGCACAGAGCAGGTAAGTATAACGTCTTTTTTAGTTTAAGTGAAAAAAGTGCCTTTAGGGTTAAAATGTAAGTTTAGTTTTGGCAATTTTTACACAGTTACATTGCTCCAGCTTGGAATAATGTAAGTATGTATGTGTCATACCTGTGCAATCCCCAAGAAAGCTGGAAATCACTGTACTAACATCAATACTACAGTAATTGCTGCTATCTTCTGGGTCCTGTGCCAAGCGGTTGCCCTGCTGCATAGTGAACAAAGAAGGTTGCGCACACAGCAGGGGTGCCGTTAAGAGAATGCTTTTCATTTTCTAGATCAGTGGTCTCCAAACTTTCTAAACAAAGGACCAGTCCTTTAGACTTTAGGGGGGCCGGACTGTGCTCCATATTCCATGGCAGGAAAAAATGCCTTAGGCTTCGTAGTAAGTTTGAGTAAATAAATTGCATAGCGCCTGTGGGCATTAGGAGGAATAATCCCCCAATTATTAGTGTCAATGGGAGGAATAGTGCCACATCATTGTTGTCAGTGGGAGAAAAAGTGTCCCATCATTGATATTAGTGGGAGGAATAGTGTCCCATCATTGGTATCAGTGGGAGGAATAGTGTCCAATCATTGGTATCAGTGGGAGGAATAGTGTCCCATCATTGGTTTCAGTGTGAGGAATAATGTCCCATCATTGGTTTCAGTGGGAGGAATAGTGTCCCATTGTTGGTATTATGGGGAGAAATATGCTCCATCATTGGTGTTAGTTGAATGAATAGTGCCCCATTGTTGGTACCAGTGGTAGAAATAGTGCCCCGTCACTGGTATATGAAGTAGGAAAAGGGCCCTATCAATGGTATCAGTGGGAGGAATAGTGTCCCATCTTTGATATTAGTGGGAGGAATAATGTCCCATCATTGAGGTCAGTGGAAGAAAACGTGCTTGATCAATGGTATCAGTGGGAGGAATAATGCCCCATCATTGGCATTAGTGGGAGGAATAGTGCCCCATCATTAGGGTCAGTGGGAGAAATAGTGCCCCATCGTTGGTATTATTGGGAGAACTTGTGCCAAAGCATTGGTGTCAGTGGAAGAAATAGTACCCATCATTGGTGTCAGTGGGAGGAATAGTGCCCCTTCATTGGTGTCACTGGGAGGAATAGTGCCCCATTGTTGGTATCAGTGGGAGGAATAGTGCTCCATTGCTGGTATCAGTGGGAGGAATAGTGTCCCGTCATTGCTGCCAGTGAGGGGAATAGTGCCTTGTATTGGTGGGAGGAATAGTGCACCATGGGCCAGATAAAGGCAAGCAATGGGCCACATCTGGCCCATGGGCCGCAGTTTGGAGACCACTGTTCTAGATAAATGCAAAGCATGCTCTGATTTATAAGGTGGAGATCATTAACGCACCACCCTGCCTCTCCACTTCATCCAATTAGTGAAAATTTTGCCTTATTTAGGAAAGTGCAAAGTGTTTTCTAAATGGCGCACTAAGCAGCAGCCCAGATGCTCAGCAGCCCAGAGCTGGTGAAGATCACTGGAATAGCAGTGTCTACTATGCTAATTACCAGTTTCTAGAAGAATCCAATAGGTATAGCACATACACACTTACCTTGGTCCAAGCTAAACCAAGGTACCTATGTAAAAATGGGCATAACTTCAGCTTTACGTATTGGGGTGCAGTTTAACTCTAAGGTTAAGCCCTAGACCCCATTTACACTTTTGCGCTTTGGCAAAGCGTACATAGCTATACATATTATTGCAATGCATGGTAACGCACATGATGTTTTACTTTGTTGTAGTGCCAATCATTTTTATTTACGGCCAAATATATTAGGGCTACTCATCTACGTTGTGTTCGAAAAAAAATGGTCATACGCTTTTTTAAGCATGTTGGGGTGCGTTGGATGGGCATTCAGTTTGAATAGGCTGCATTAAGATACAGATTAGGGATAGGTAACAGGTTTTAACAGACTTTAAATGTACTAATTTTTGTGGGTCCCGGGGTTCACAGTAACTGAGAACAAAAAGAAGTACCTAGAAACTTAATGGTTAATCCAGATTTGTTTTTCTTTGCAAAGTGTCATATTTGTGGCAACTACATGTCCATAGAACTAAGTCATCTGCTTAGCGTCACTTTATATTGTGCTAGCGGCCCCCTGGGAACACGGGGGTTAAGAGGGCAATCCCATTAAAGCTAATGATTAAAATAATGATTTCCCTGGTACTACTCGTTAATTAGCAATGTTTATTGCTCAAGGCGCTGCTTTCCTTTTGGTCCTAATGCATTACACTCTCCCCCCTAAGTTGTTTGCATTTACTAATGTCTGCCTCTGGTTTTCTTGAAACAACATTATTATATTAGCTTGAAAATTATTCCCTTCTGTCGCTCGCAAATAGATAAAGCCTGCCGCAGGCAATAAGTCTGTGTTCAGGTACAAGACATTATAATAATAGTACTTCTTATGGCAGATATAACAGAGCATTGTGCAATCACAAACACACAGCCACAATAGTCCCTGTAATGTGTTTATTATGTGTATTTCCTATGATCATCAGCTCCATCTAGTGGTCATAATACAGCATTTTCCTGATTGCAGAATTTCAGGAAAATACCACATTATGGCCATCAATAAACTATAACAAATGCATAAACCTATGGGAAAATTGTTGTTGAAATAATAGTCCGGTCGACAGGATCTATTATATCCCTCTGAGATATGTATTTGTGTTTTCACATAAAAAATGTATTGCAGGCAAACAATGATATTTGTAAAACTCCTGAGAACATTGATGGTCATAAATTAGTCCTTAACAGGACATTTTGGCCAGTGGGAAAAAAGAGTACATAAATACTTTCCGGGAATCTCCATCCATTTCCGTTCCTGGCGCTATTTTTAGATCTTCGTCAAATGACCTCTCTCCTCTTTTGTTCAGTGGCCCCTTACCCCGTTTCCTCACTCACAATCAGAAGACGTCAGCTGTCCTCGCTCAGCCCAGTATGGGTTCCCGCGATTACTGGCTCCCCAGCGAGAGATGGAATTACTGTTTTCTTTTTAATATACTATATCATAATAGGAAAAATAACAACTGTTTTCCCCGAAGGACCCTGGAGAAATGATTAGAAAATAAAAGTAACAGAATATTGCAGAAATAGAACAAATGACTAATGGGGGGGGGGGGGAAAGAAAAGCGTTGGTGTAGTATGCATTGCCTGGAGAATTTAAACCCCAAATCCAATTACAGTGTAACATCTCAGGCCAACCCAAGAAGGGAAATAGTTTTGGATCTTCTAAGAACAGAGAAAATATTTTTTGTGTTCACAAAATAAAACATGATCCTAAATGCACAGAAGCAGTTGGGCTTACCCAGTACATATGAGTATTTTTTTTTAAATCGAAAATTTCAGTAACTAAATCTGCAGAAAGAAATTCCTGACTTGTCACAATATTGGCCCTACTGTGTATGTATATGAGTTAGGGACCTTAGATTGTAAGCTCCTTGAGGGCAGGGACTGATGTGAATGTGTAATGTATATGTAAAGCGCTGCGTAATTTGACAGCGCTAAATAAGTACCTGAAATAAATACAATAAATAAAATAAATATAGAACAGAACCCTTGAAAGGATTTTCAGGTCTTGGGGAACCCTTCACCAGGGGTCAGTGGGAAAAATGCCTCTTACATTGGTGATCAGTGAGAAGAAGGCCCCCCTCTTTCCACATTGGTGTCCAAAGATAGAATAAATGTGAAGCGCTGGACTTGAAATGATCTCCCAAAAAATTGGTGATCTGACTTCAGCTGCTCAAGCACACAATGAGAACGGTATAACCCATAGGGTAAGGGCCACCCAGATTGAGGATTTAGAGAACCAAATGGTCATTTCATAAATTCATAATCCCTAATTGCTGATAACAAAATTAAAACTTTAGACTTCTCCTCTTAGGCCAGCTATAGTCAGTTCAAATTTCGGCCAGTTCAGCACGAACCATGTATGGGCAGGCTGATTGTACCACATTGATCAACAATGGTTGCAGGAAGGAAATTTGCTCCATCTGTGGCCTGCCTTACATTGATATTCAGTGGGAAAATACTCTCTTTACAGTGTTGGTCAGAATGCCACCCTTATAGACCACTAAAAAAACATAGGTGTCAAGCTGATGGCTCTGCCAAGTGCCATTAGATATGAGGCTACGAAGACACCATCCAATAGTAGGCTGATCAGCCACTGCTCAAGGAATCCTTTTTTGTACACTTAATGGTTTCTTTCCCTTTTGTTAGATTTTTGCACCACCACGGATTAAAAAAAGTTGTGATGCTAAGAATATAAAGTTGCTGAATTTGTTTACACAAATAAGCCTTAAAGGTCTTAGTGCCGGTTCACACTAGGTCGTTCCGACTTAGGGGGCGACCTGTGAAGTCGCGTGCAGCGCGACTTCGGTGCGACTTGCACGGACTTCATAAAATTAATGTCTATGCAAGTCTCCTCCAGGTCGCCCCGAAGTAGTACAGGACCCTTTTTCTAAGTCGGAGCGACTTGTGTCGCTCCTATTAGAACGGCTCCTGTACCGCACAATGGGAGCAAGTCGCGGTCCAAGTCGGACTAGTGTGAATGCGGTCTTAGGCTATGACTCAGGTTATTTGCTGAAAAATGTAAACTGTTCCTATCATCACTGTTCTGTAGCGAAAAAAAAAACTTTAATACGGATGTGCAAGTTGCCAGCTCTCCTTATCTTTCTGCCTTCTCTGCTGTATGCATACTGGCAGAGAAAAGGCTTTTTTACTCAGGCTGTGGCTGCTTCCTACTGTAGATTTTGCACACCTTATTTTGATGCACCTGGACTGTTTTGATGCACCAGCACCAAAGGTTTCTTTGAGTTTTAAGCAATCATCTGGTTGGAAGCTATTTTTGACACCCACAGCCCATTCCCTTCCTTCATTTCCTTGGTTGATATCTAGGTTTTCCTTATCCCGAAGAGTTACCCTGCAAACAAAAGTGAGATCTGAACTGTGCTCACACATGGGCACTACAGGGGACGTGCGGGGCTGTGTGCTCCTCAGTAAAGTGGGAATTTTATCCTTAAGCCCCTCTCACAGAAAGGTTTGATAGTCGCCGAGTGTTTGAACTTTTGCCGCTATCTGTTGTTTTGGATTTTCAAAACTTTAATCTTTTTCCTGTGAGTAAAAATGTTGGAATTTCTGACAATATAATATTGGTGCTGTGCCAAAGGCCAGCAATTCATCCGAGGCTAATTACACTAGCAGCTCCCGCAGGAGTGCTGCATCAAGCAGTGATGAGTAACGGCCGTGGAATGTTGACAGGAAAGGCTTCGAGACCTGTCCAGCTACCCCTGGCACCTACAAGAGGGGATTCTGGAAGGATCTGAGATCTCATCCACCTGTGCCAGTAATTTTCATAGAATAATCGGCTTTAAAGAGGAACTCCAGTCTAGATTATAAATTTAAAGTGTACTTAAACCCTCTAAACAGAGCTCTCGTATTCACTCCCTTTTGGTCTGTGAAATATAAGATTGCAAATGTTTTGTCGAATAAGTCCAAAAGACTACCTGTTGATCTTCCCAGAAATTTTGTGGGCTGAAAACTTTCTGTACCTCTACATTGTTTCCAGCACACTCTGTAGATTACATAACACCTCCCCCTGTGTTATGACATGAGGAGAGGAGGTGTTCTATGGACCAGCACTAGGGTGACAACTAGTGATGAGCTTGGGCATGTTTAGACTAGGATCCTAACCCACAGCTGTGAGACCACCTGGGAGCTGTCACCTGTACGGGCCAAACATCTGCAGCCTGGGCATTCCCTGCCTCATAGCCACACAAATACAAGGGGCAGGAGGGATAGAAGGAGGAGAGGGGAATACAAGTGACTGTCTTTTTACAGGTACAGAGGGCCATCCTGTACTGGGCCCAGGCCCCATCCGTTCAAAAGGGGGGCCTGGGCACCTGCTGAGCAGGAGGGCGGCTATAACTGCCTTATTGCTGACACCTGTAAATCTTGTGGATCCCCCTGCAGTACTTCCAGCTTCTACTCCTCTTTCTTTTTCAGGTTACGCTGCAAGGGGCTCAGTTCTAGGATCTGTGCCCCCTTCAAACCTTCTTTTCAGGCCCCCCTGTGTGCCCCCCTGCAGCACTTCTGGCTTCCTTCCCTCCTCCCATCTGCCACTGACAGCTGCGGGCACACAGGTGAATTGTTTCAGGAGGGAGAGCAAAGGGGGGCAGTAAATATGTTATAATTATCGATCTCATCCTTTCCTGAATGAACGCAGTGAGCAATCAGTACTGATCGCTCCTGTGTGAATTCATCCCTGAAACATAGTGAACTGTGTTTACTATGCTTCAGTTTGTGAATGAACAGGAAGCCTTTAGAGTGCTTCCCTTTCATTCACAGTTGACTGCAGCTAAGGCTGCAGAGGAAGGGACTCATGAATCTCTGTCCTCAGTCCCTTTTTCTGTCTCAAATGTGAGACATCAGGGTTCTGTTTAGACCCCTGATACTTCACCAAAGACTCCCCAAAAGGGCAGTTAAGAAAATTTAAAAAATAAAGAAAAAGGTACATTTTTAAATAATAATTAATGTAGCTGTATGATGACTTGTTGGGCCTTCTCTGATTACCTGCAGAGACAGCCACTTAGGGACAGTTCACACATTCACCCTTACTCCCAATGCCTCGTTACTCAATAAACAGTCCAGGGGTTTTGGTTTTTGGTATATATTGTGGAACTTGGATGGGAGAAGTGAATAGTGGGATACTCCAACTTAAACTATTTACAGTTGATAAGGGCAACTCTCACTTGGCCTCACCAGGTCACTTGTAGAAGCAGACACACTGCTTTAACGATACTGCCACATGTATGGAAAGGGTTAGGTCTTCTTGCTCTCTCCAGCAACAGACTTGGTGAACTACATTATCTTCAGGACACTCTCTAGCATCCCCTCCACTGACTCTTCTATCTGAAAGGTCAGGCCCCTTGACACAGATCTGTACTTGCTGTATGCAGAATTACATCTTTTCCAGTGTCTCCCTTCCAGTCAGTTCTGCAGGACCTCCGGCTTCAGTTCCTCTCTAACTCTTTAGCCCTCAGGTCAAACCACCTGAGGCCACATGGCAACTTCTACAGAGGAGGAGGCAGTCACCCCCCCCCTCCATCCCCCATCCCCCATCCCCCCGGGACTCCACTCCTCAGCTGGAAGACCCAGCACAATATAGATTTACCTGGCAATGTTTCTGGTAAGGAGAAAAGATCCAAAACTATACTCTCTCTCTAGCACCTACTTAGAATGGTGCTACGTTAAAAAAAAAAAAAATGGACTTGTGAACTTAAAGAAGTTGTAAATACAGGTTTTTTTTTATCGTAATGCATTCTATGCATTAAGAAAAAAAAGCCTTCTGTGTGCAGCAGTCTCCCCAGCACCCCCTAATACTTAACTGAGCCCCATCCCTGTCCAGCAATGTCCGCAAGTCCATCGCCTCCCACCTGATTGGCTGGGACACAGCCGTGGCGCCAATGGCTCCTGCAGCTGTCAATCAAAGTCAGTTAGCCAATCAGGAGGGAGAGGAGGCGGGGTCAAACTGCAGCTCTGTGTCTAAATGGACACACGGAGCTGCAGCTTGGCTCGGGTGCCCCCATAGCAAGCTGCTTGCCGTGAGGGCACTCGACAGGAAGGAGGGGCCAGGAGCAGCAAAAAGGGACCCGAGAAGAAGAGGATCTGGGCTGTCCTGTGCAAAAACAACTCACAGAGGAGGTAAGTATAACATGTTTGTTATTTAAAAAAAAAAAACACGAGACTTTACAATCACTTTAATTAGATTACATTTTGTTCTACATATGCTGCAATGAAGGAGGTTTTAAAATCTCTAAACACTGAAGTGTAGCGAATACATTTTTGCTTTCTTGACACCGTTGTAGTCTATGTTGTCCCTGTCCATGGATCATTTAACACATCTGCTAATATTGGAGCCTTCAAAACTGTAAAATAGTCTTTGCAGTGGATATTAAGAATGCTTTTATACTTCTAAGTTGCGGTAAGACGTGGTAACACAATACGTAGCAACACATTTTGAACACCCCAATGTACTAAGGCATTGCACGTGGCTGCATTCATTTTCTTTTTACACACTTTTTCTTCTTTTAGTCTCACCTGGTGATCCTGTCAATAATGCACTTCCGGTACACATTGGCCACAATCAGCCACTACAGTAGAAACTGGCTGACATTCGGTGTACAGCTTCTTGTCCGACAGAAGTCAATCTCACTAGTGACTTCTGATGAACGAGCATGCTGAAAAACCAGCATCTGATCGGCATCCATTGGCTGCAAGCATTAACCGGTGTGTACTGGTGTAGGGGTCACCCCCCTGTCAGAACACAATAGCTCAGCGGGGAGATTGCTGTACTAACATTGCATAGTTAGTAAAGCGACCTCCTGGGTTGAACATAAAAAAAAAAAAAACATAATGTGTGTACCAGGCACTAGGGTGACAACACTCACTGTACTGTATCCATAGAGGAGGAGCGTTGTCATCCATTGCTCTTCTGATTTGGAATATGAAAGCTCTCCATCTTCTTGGCTCTATTTCAAAGAGGAAAATGCACTTGATATAGTGATAAAGGGAAACAAAATCAGCTAACACGTAAGGACGGTAAACTATGATATGTTACATTTCTGTTCTTGGTATTAGATTATAGGAATTTGAGTTAAAGGTGGAATCTGGTGGGCTAGCTTTTTATAACTCTGAATTCTCCCTTCCATGTTTCCAAGCATTGCCCTGTCTTACTTCTTGTGATAAAATGAGTGTTCCTGTTACATTTGCTGTGGTATAAAATAGATTCATATACAGCAGGTAAAGTTGGGACCCACACATGATTGGTGGAGCAGGCAGGGGCGTAACTACAGGGGTTGCAGGGGTTGCGATTGCTACCGGGCCCCATGCTCCAGGGGGCCCAGTAGCAAACCAGTGGGTGAACTTCCAGGATTGCAAAAGTCACACTTGCGACCGGGCCCCGGCATTGCACCACTGTGGGGAGGCCCCAAGATTGTAGGAAGGGAGCCCACTGCAGAACTTGTGAAAGGATCCTGCTGCGGGACCGTAATAAAAGGCCATGCAACGAGAGTAAAGAGCCCCAGGATTAGTGGGAAGAGCCCTGGGCTTGAAGGGAAGGGCCCCGGCCAGGGATCTGGGGGGGCCCTTCATGTTTTCTTGCATCGGGGCCCTGAAGGCTCTAGTTACGCCTCTGGGAGCAGGTATGCAGCAGTCTATCCAATGAGGCTTGGAGTTTTTGGAAGGAAAGTGATTGGCTGCCATGGATTACAAATACTGTTCTGAAAACAAAACAAAAAGGATGCTTCCAAGGGCTTTAAGGAAACAAAAAAGGTCAAACTAATACAAAGAATATATACATATTAATAATAGAAAATAAGAATTATATATATTCTTTGTATTAGTTTGCCCTTTTTTTGTTGCCTTAAAGCCCTTGGGATCATAGGTGAGCGCAGCATTAGGGTGTGTACCCCAAATCTCAAACACATGCGTGTATATATATATATATATATATATATATATATATATATATATTTTTTTTTTTTTATATATTTATCAGTAGTGCAATGGGCAGTGTTTGTAGAGCAGTGGATGATGTCCGTAGGGCAGAGGTTGGTGTCAGTAGTTTATTTGTATTATTTATTTATTTTTACTTTTTTTACAATTTAAATGTTTTTTTTATTTTTCACAATTTTTTTTTTTTTACAATCATTTTCTAATATTTTTTTCTAATTTTTTTAGGAGCCCCATTTGGGGCTTTGGTGAAATATCAGGGGTCTAAACAGACCCCTGAATTCTCAGTTTTGAGACAGAGAAAGGGGCTGAGGACAGAGATTCCACAGTCCCTTTCTCTGCAGCCAGGCAGCAAGGGAAATTTGTGCAGCACAGGGTGATAAGGGTGTGCCCAGGCACACCTGGCACACCCTGTGCACACACCTATGCTTGGGATCATCCTTTTTGTTTTTGTCAAAGTTTCAGGGCGAGTAGCACTTTCTTCACCCATGTGGGTGGGTACTGTTTACGTTGTTACACATACTGTTCCTTCCAACTATAAAAGAACCCAATCCAAGCGAGGGAGTCTAAAGGGAACCTGTCATGAAACATTGCTAAGCTCTCCTCCTGAAAATGAAAGGTTCACGTCAACCATATTATTTCAAGTGCTCTGAATCTCTTTTTTATTTTTTTCTTTGAATCTCTGACTGGGTCGAGTTTGCCAGCAAGAGCTTTTGAGTTTCGTAATCTGCATACTTTTTGTAGGGCAGTGTCCCAGAAAAGAACGGCAGAAGATCAGCTAGAAAGCCATTTTCAAAAGTCAGCAATGGCATCCTTCACAGGTCTCTCAATGACAGGTCTCCTTTAACAATAAAACCTTCCATGACAATGGTTTTCTGTTTATTAATAAACGTTACCAAATCCACAAAGTATTCCAGAAATGTCAACTTGTTATTTCTGGAGGGAAATGCAAATTCTAATCAATATTCACATTACACACATTCTCCACTAGCCCTTCACAAATAAACAGCAGAATGAGTCAGTGCCCTTCACTATGTGAGGTCTTCTAATATAACCGGCTGGCATGTGACAGCAAGTCTCCGATGTGAGATTATTACCATCCACATATTATGTAAGAGGTTCTGTGTCAATATGAATAAAGCTTGCTGGGTTTAACGGGAAACAAAACTCAGAAACGTGAACTGTCTGTATATGAAAATATGATCATTCTTACCACGACTTTCCTCTGTAATATTTTAATAGTTTATTATGTACGTATTTTCCGGCGTATAAGACGACTGGGCGTATAAGACGACCACCCTATTACATGATCTACCGGTAATACTTATACTTAGGTTACCTTGGAGATATTATACTCGGCGTATAAGACGACTTCCCATTTTTGGGGGATTTTTTTGAGGTTCAAAAGTAGTCTTATACGCCAGAAAATACAGTATTCTTTCTTTTTCTGTTTCTCCTCCCCTCTTCTTCTCTCCTCTCCTCTCCTCTCCTCTATCTCTCCTCTCCTCTCTTCCCCTCCTCTCCTCTCCTCTCATCATTTATTTAATGTCATCTCTCTATGATTCCCTCTCTTCCTCATCATTTCTGCAATGTCCTCCATCTTTTACTCTATCCTTCCCTCTTTTCTCCTCTCTCTCCCCTCTTCTCTCCTATCCTCTCCTCTTTTCTCCTGTTGCCTCTCCTAACTATTCTCCTCTCCTATCCCTTTCCTCTCTATTTCCTCTCTAGTCTCTATTTTCCTTTCCTCTTTTATTTCCTCCACCGTTTCCTCTCCTCTTCTGTCCTTTCTCCCTATTTGTTCTCTTCTTGCCTCAGCTTTCTCCCCACTCTTTCTTTCTAACCTTGACTTTCTCCTCTTTACCCTCTCCTTTCCTTTTCCTTGTCTTCTCCCTTCTCCGCTATTATCTTCCCACTGTCTCCTCTTTTCTCTTCACTCCTCTCATCCTCCTTCCTTCTCCCCTTGTCTTCCCCACTCCTCTCCTTTCTTCTATTCTACTCCCCTCTGTTCTTCTCTTTTTTACTCTCCTCTACTCTCTTCTCTTTACTCTCCTTTCATCTCTCCTCTCTTTTCCTCTATTTTTTCTCCCCTGTCTCTCCCCACTACCCTCTCATCCTTCCTGTCTTTTCCCATCCCCCTATTTTCATCTCTCTCTCTTTCTCCCCTCTTTTCTCTTCGCTCTTCTCATCCTCCTTCCTGCTCCCCTTCTCTTCCCCACTCCTCTCATTTCTTCTATTCTTTTCTTCTCTTTTTTACTCTCCTCTGCTCTAATCTCTTTACTCTTCTTTCATCTCTCTTCTCGCCTCTCTTTTCCTCTTTTTCCTCTCCTGTCTCTCCCCACTACCCTTTCCTCCTTCCTGTCTTTTCCCATCCCCCTATTTTCATCTCTCTTTCTCCCCTCTTTTCTCTTCGCCCTTCTCATCCTCCTTCCTTCTCCCCTTCTCTTCCCCACTCCTCTCCTTTCTTCTATTCTCCTCCCCTCTGTTCTTCTCTTTTTTTACTCTCCTCTGCTCTAATCTCTTTACTCTACTCTCCTTTCATCTCTCTCTTCTCGCCTCTCTTTTCCTCTCCTGTCTCTCCCCACTACCCTCTCCTCCTTCCTGTCTTTTCCCATCCCCCTATTCTCATCTCTCTCTCTCTTTCTCTCCTCTTTTCCCTTTGCTCCTCTCATCCTCCTTTCTTCTCCTCTCCTCTCTTTACACCTTCCCTTTCTTCTCTTTTTCCACCCCCCCCCCCCCCCGCCCAACCTCCTCTCCTTTCCTGCCCCTTTTATGTATTTTCTTCCCCTCTTCTCTTTATTCCTCTCCCTTTTCTTCTCTCTTCTATTTTCTTCTCTCACTTCTCCGCCCTTGCCCTCTCCTTTCTTTTCTACTCAGTCTCCTTGTCTTTCTCTTTCGGTCTTGCTTTCTTTTTACCTCTCTGTTTGTCTCTCCCTTTTTTTTTTTTTCTCTCTCTCCTTGTCTCTCTCTTTCCTTTCTTCTTTCACCTCTCCTCTCCTTTGCCTTCTCCATAATTCAATGAAAGTAGAATTTTATAGATTCTGTTGCTGGCAAACTGTCTGACATAGACCTTAGGGTCCGGGTTTAGGGGTTATGTTGAGAATTGGCAATTAGGGGTGGGAATCACATTACCCTAAATCAATCCATAGATAAGTCTTTTTTTCTCACTTAAGTAATGTCTTAAAGGAAAAAAAAACATGATTTGATTCCCCCATCCATGCACTTGATGTGTATGGGGGAATCCTTCTGCTGTGTCTTTGTATTCTTACAGCGGAGAGACTTCCCCACCGTCAGAATACTCTGATCAGCGCCGCCAGCTATAGCCTGCTGCGTTGATGAAGCTGGCCATACATGGATTGAAATTCATTCCTGCTGAACTGGCCGAATTTTGATCCATGTATGGCTAGCTTTAGACTGTTGGCTATGAGGGGTGTGCATTTTTCCAGGACTAAAAGAATGCCAACCCCTCCTGTCAACTCCGAAGGATGAGGGGGAAGCTATTGTGATGTCACTGGCCAGGGTAGGGGCCTTCAGGAAAAAAGTATGTATAGTTTTTTTTTTTTTTTTTTTATAGAAAATACCTGGGTTGTGTTTGGAGGGTGGGGGTGACAGGGTCAAGACGTCTGGGGTTTTGCTTTAAGTTGATGATCTGTGACTTCGGCTTTTCCACCCGTGAGAGAATTGCTGTGTGGTTTATCTTGTGTGGTGGCCAGTCTGAGTCGGGCTTGCCGCAGTCATGGCATTTTGGTTACATCAGGAATTAGTCAAGCTCACTGGAGCTTACTCCACCCTGCTGTTTAGACCGCTCTTTTCCCTTTACACTCTGCTAATTGTTCTCCACCCTCAGGGCTGCTGTAGAGTTGTAGAAGTGAGCTCACCAGAAACTTTATCTGCTGACAGCTACACTTGTAACAACTGTCGCCCAGCAGAGTAAGAGGAAGGTCATAAAGTTTTCTGAAATATACATTTATAGAAATTGTTGCAAAATAGTGTATAAATAGGTTGAACTGAGATGATGTCAAGAAATACATTGGCAGTTAAAAGGCAAGTCTACTCAAAAGAAATATTGTACAATGTAGTTATAGGTGGAGGCAGAGCTACACTTTTTGTAGCTGCTGATTTTTAATAGACCTAAAAATTAGAGGAACTCCGCTATAAAATTGCCCAGTTGAAGGGGGTCTTATGGCGCTTTTCCACTACATGGAACCGAACGGTTCGGCTCGCTTTTGTGCTTTTCCACTGCTGGTACCGCATGGTATGGTGTAGGAACGGTTCGGTACGGGACGGTATGGCGGCGCTTTTCCACTGCATGGAACCGAACGGTTCGGCTCGCTTTTGTGCTTTTCCACTGCTGGTACCGCATGGTATGGTGTAGGTACGGTTCGGTACGGGACGGTATGGCGGCGCTTTTCCACTGCATGGAACCGAACGGTTCGGCTCACTTTTGTGCTTTTCCACTGCTGGTACCGCATGGTATGGTGTAGGAACAGTTCGGTACGGTACAGTACAGCGGCGCTTTTCCACTCCATGGAACCGAACGGTACGGCTCTCAAAAACAGTACCACCTCGATTGTGGTTCCAAGAGGTACCATACACGGTACCATATCCCACAATCCTTTGCATGCAGTCACTACTAGCCACTGATTGGTCAGAGAATCCCACCCACCCCGTTGTTATCCCACCCACTTAACTTTAGTACTACTTTAGTGGAAAAGCAAACCATACCGTACCGTACCGAACCGTTCCAACACCGTACCATGCGGTACCAGTGGTGGAAAAGCAAACCGGGCCAAGCAGGGCCGAGTAGAGCCGAGCCGGTACTTGCAGTGGAAAAGTGCCAATAGACTGCTGTCCCCATAACAGCTGTAAAAGATTTCCCCTCAGCTCTTGCTCTTCTGATTTCCCATCACTTTCTATATCGTTGGCAATGGTCATTAATGCCATAAAGAGTGAACGTCCCCAATGGGAACACTGACAGGTAAAAAACTTGATGGAGGGTCTAACCTTCCCCTCTCTATTCAAATTTAATAAAAAACATTTTTTCTTTTATATACACTCCAACCACCTGCAGATCACCTACCGTACATTTACTGCAGCAAGGTGGCCGGTCTACCTAGACTACCATACCTACCTAGTATGTGATCTGACATTTCTGGGTTGTGCTGAGCAGAAACACAAATCTTTGCCTTCCCCTAGTCAAAGCATTTCCCCCACATTAAGTAAGCATAAGCTAGGCACACAGTTAACCCTTTGATCACCTTTGATGTTGACATTTGATGTTAATATTTTTTAGCACTGATCACTGTATTAGTGTCCCTGGTCTCCAAAAAGTGTCAAAAGTGTCAGTTAGGTGTCCGATTTTTCTGCCGCAATATTGCAGTCCCACTATAAGTCGCTGATTGCCGCCATTACAATTAAATAATAAAAATAAATAAATAAAAGTATCCCATAGTTTGTAGATGCTATAACTTTAGTGCAAACAATCATTATACGCTTAATGGGATTTTTTCTTACCAAAAATATGCAGCAGAATATATATTTGCCTAAACTGATGAAGAAATTACATTTTTTACATTTTTTTTATTGGATGTGTTTTATAGCAGAAAGTAAAAAATATTGTTTTCTTTTCAAAATTTTCAGTCTTTTTTGTTAATAGCGCAAAAAAAAAAAAAAAAAAAAAAAAACCGCAAAGGTGATCAAATACCACCAAAAAAAGCTCTGTTTGTGGCGAAAAAAGGGACAAAAGTTTTATTTGTGTACAGCGTTGCACCACCTCACAACTGTCAGTTAAAGTAATACAGTGCGGTATCGCATAAAATGGCCTGGTCATGAAGGGGGGTAAATCTTTCCGGAGGTCAAGTGGTTAAAATAAACAGTTAGAAGTTCTGTTCCTGGCAGGATCTCCAGGTATGAAACTTTGCAAAAAACTTGCAAAAACAGATTTTCCTAAAGGAGAAGCGTGGTAATGAAAAAACAAACATACATACTTACCTATCTGCTGCAGCATCGGTCTGATGCTGCAACTGTCCTCTGCTGCCTCTAAGCCTGAGAACTGAGCAATCACATGACTGACAATTGCTCAGTTTTCTAGACTGCTCAGAGACACTGTCATCTCTCCTTGATCTGCCCCCCCCAGCGTGCTCACTGGAGCGCAAGGAAGGAACGGCTGGCTCAGGATCTCATTGGACTGCTGAAAAGCTGAGCAATCTGCCTGTAAGGCATCTGGGTGGATCCCGACATTATTGTCAGTATCCCCCCAGAGTCTGGAGCAGCTCTGTGATGTCAGGCACTCCTGTGATCCAGAAGGGAAGTATGGCCAAAAGAGCTTTGGCCATAGTTCTCTTTTAAGAAAACTGTAAAACTGTATACATGGCATGAATCCTATCATAGTGAAAAATAGATTACTAGTGATAAATAGATTATTACAGTTTAAATCTGTAGCACCCTCCTAGATAAGTGCTAGAGAGTGAGTATAGTTTTTGGCTCTGTCTGCCTATCAGAGGAGCAGCAGGTAAATTCTATATTGCACTCTGCTTAACAGGGAGCAGGATCTGTGAGTTAGGTCTGCTCAGTGTGCCCAGCGTGTGATCCATCTGGTCTGAGTCTGTGCCCAATGGGGAGGCACATTGGATAGTGGAGGAAACCTGGCCAATGGACACACAGGCTTTGATACAGCCCCAGGAATTGGCACAAACTGCTGTCTCGGTGCATTGTGGGGTGGAGTATAAAAGCCAGGGGCACATGTGCTGAAGGTCTTTGGCTGGAAGCAGAGTCCCAGAAGGAGGGTGGCGCCTGCCTCCTCTTCTGCAGTGGTTGGTGTATGGTCATAGGCCATCGGCCTGGTGAGCCAGAAGTGTGGAGCTGAACCCAGAGGTCCAGGAGAGCTGACTGAAGGAATTGAGGCACTGGAGAACCTGGAAAGCAGTATTGCGAATACAAAGGATCATGCCTACGGGCCTGACCAGGAAGGGGCCACTCTGGAGTAGAGTAGTCAGTGGACGGGTGTCAGCTGGTGGATAAAAAGGGGGTACTAGGTGTGTGCCCTGAAGATAAGTAGTAAAAGAAAAATTATCTCAGATTCATCTAGTGGCAGGATGAAGCTGCGGCCTTGCCGCATTCTCAGATAGAGGTCCTCAGCATTGTGAATAGTTCAAGTGTTGGAGTATCCCACTCATCCCTTCTCCCATCCCCATCTAAAATAAAACAACAAAAACAACAACCCCTAGACTGTTCATTGACTGAGCCAATAAAATAAAGTGTTAATATTCTGCATGCAGTTGCTACAGGTAACTCTAAAAGTGTGAAAAAACAGCAGCTCTTAAGGGGGCAGTGCTACAAATCTAAAGGGTACCTTCATTTTGTTTTGTTTTTTTCGGAGAGCAGGTACCTTTTTTGACAGGTACTCGGCTCCCACTTCCTCAATATTCTCCTAGAAAAGAATGATGTCTGGTTGGCCATCCAACCCCCCTGGTCTCACAGCACTCCTATGCCTCACTCATATTCACTGGGGAGCTGGCTGTGAGCCATCAGGAAGTCACAGCTAACTCTCTCAAATCATAAGTACCTGTAATAATAAATAAGATGGCGGCACCAGAGAGCAGAAGCCCGGTGAAGAATCAACTGTGGGGAAGACAGCACTGGACTCCATGGGCTGGTAAGTGTCTGTTTTTCAAAAACAGCAGCTACAGTAAGGTTACGATTTAAGTAGTTGTAGATTAAGCCTGGGTTCACACTGGGGCGGCTTCAAAGTCGCCCGACTCTGATGCCGCCCTGTGCAGCGTGACTTCAGCGGGGCTTGCATACGACTTCTCTAATAGAAGTCATGCAAGTCGCCCCCAAAGTAGTGCAGGAACCTTTTTCTAAGTCGGAGCGATTTGAGGTGCTTCGATTAGAACGGTTCCATTGCACTGAATGGAGCACAACTTGTCAGACGGCTAAAGGGTATTCAAATCTAAAAACAAAAATATATTATATTACAGCTTTCTAGTCCTAAGACATGGTGACTGCATTGGTTTTCTATTTTCAGGATAAGAACATTTTCAGCAAGAACCGAAGATACATGTTGATCCTGCTAGAAATACAAGGTCCTTGTCACCTCTGTGAGCTGAAATGGAACCATAAAATATAAATCTTTCTAGTGTGTACTACTTTTTCCATGAATTACCATGTAATGTAGCTGAACAAAGCAGACATGTTTGAAGGCCAGCCTAGGTGTCTACCATGGTTCCCTCCATAGATACAGTGGAGGAGTGTACTGAGTGTAGCCATGAAAGGTAAAGAAAGTGGGTTATTCTCAGATTACCAGGTAATAATAAAGGGAAAAAAAAAAACTAAAAAAAACAATGAAGGAACCATATCTAAAAACTGTCATCTTCGATATATTACACTTTTGTTTTTGGGTTTAGATACATTTTAGGTATTAGAATTTAGGTATCTTTTTCAGGCTTTTTTTCCCTTTGATTTTACCTGGTGATTCTGCCAGTAACACACTGGTAAGGTGACAGCACTCATTAACCACTTGCCAACTGCCGCAGGACTATTTACGTCAGCAGTCAGCCCCTCACAGGCAGAGCGATGTAGGGCTACGTCGCTAGCCTGTGAGGGTCTAAGGAGCGAGCGAGCGCGCCGCCGGAGGCGCGCTCCCGTTCCCACACGGACACGGACCCCCCCACGCGTGTGACCGGCGCACCCGATGTCCGCCGGTCACTCGCGATCGTCGGGTGGAGAGGGAGAAAGGCAGGCGGCTGATGTAAACAAGCCGCCTGTCATTCTCCCCTGTGTATGAATGGTGATCATACAATTTCATATAAAAAAATGTGAAAAATATTGTTATTTTTGCAAAATTGACGCTTTTTTTTTGTTTATAGCGCAAAAAGTAAAAATCGCACAGGTGATCAAATACCACCAAAAGAAAGCTCTGTTTGTGGGAAAAAAAGGACATCAAATTCGTTTGGGTACAGCGTTGCACGACCGCGCAATTGTCCGTTAAAGTCACGCAGTGCCGAATCGCAAAAATAGGCCCTGGTCAGGAAGGGGGTAAAATCTTCCGGGGCATAAGTGGTTAAAGAGGTTGTAAACCTCTGAATTTTTTTTTTTTTTTAAAAATACATCTGGAAGACAAACACATAATGAGCTAGTATGCATCGCATACTAGCTCATTATGAAATACTTACCTTAGAATGAAGACCCGAAGCGCCGACCGCTCACCTCTCCCATGAGTGACATATTCTGTCACCCTTCTTCCGGGTTCGCGGCATCCGGCCATCTCATTGGCTGGACCCTCGATTACGTCACTCCCGCGCATGCGCGCGGGAGCTGACAGTCACGGCACGGGGCTCTGGAGGAACGGCACCAGCGGCCGTTCCTTCAGAGCGCATGCGCCAGTGATGTCACTTTCTGCATTTAAGGTAAATATCTCCTAAACGGTACATGTTTAAGAAATATTGTACGGTACCTATAGGTAAGTCTTATCATAGGCTTACCTATAGGTACAAGTTGCAGAGGAGGGTTTACTTCCTCTTTAAGGCTTCATTCATTCACACTTGTACGACTCCAAAGTCGTGTGATTTTGGAGTGCATCTTTGACGCAACTTTGGATGGGTGCAATTTGGATGCGACCCTGGCTTTGACCAATGATAATTACACAACTGTTGCATGTATAACATTCAGGTGTGACTTTCATATGACTTTTGAGGGTTTACATTGCAGTCTTTGGCACTCAAGCTGCCTGAAAGTCAGACCAAAGTAGTACAGGGACCTTTTTAAAGTTGACGGACGTAAAGTGATTGTAAAGTCTCGTTTTTTTTTTTCTATTAAAATAACAAACATGTTATACTTACCTCCTCTGTGCAGTTGGTTTTCACATAGCAGCCCAGATCTTCCTCTTCTCGGGTCCCACTTTGGTGATCCTGGCCCCTCCATCCTGTTTAGTGTCCCCAGAGCAAGCAGCTTGCTATGGGGGCACCCGAGCCGAGCTACAGCTCACTGTATTCATTCAGACACGGAGCTGCTGTTCAGCTCCACCCTCTCTCTCTCTCTCCTGATAGGCTAACTGAGTTTGATTGACAGCAACGGGAGCGAATGGTGCCACTGATGTGTCTCAGCCAATCAGTAGAGAGAGTCCCAGACAGCTGAGGCACTCGTTGACATCGCTGGATAGAGAGGGGCTCAGGTAAGTATTAGGGGGGCTGTGGGGGGCTGCTGCACACAGAAGACTTTTTATCTTAACCACTTCTGGGCCGGAAGGATTTGCCCCCTTAATGACCAGGCCATTTTTTGTGATTTGGCACTGCGGTGCAACGCTGTACCTAAATAAAATTTATGTCCTTTTTTCCCCACAAATAGAGCTTTCTTTTGGTGGTAATTTTGATCACCTGTGCAATTTTTATTTTTTGCACTTTAAACAAAAAAAGAGCGGGCAATTCTGAAAAAAAAAAAAGAAAACTAAATTCTTCACATTCTGCTATATAACATTCCCCAGAAAAAAAAATCAATTTCTTTCATCCTTATAGGCCAGTTTGTATTCTGCTACATATTTTTGGTAATAAAAAAATCCCAATAAGTGTATTTTGATTTTTTTGCGCAAAAGTTATCGCGTCTACAAACTAGGGGAAAGATGTATGTCATTTATATTTTACTAGTTATTGGGACGATTTGCGATTTTTAGCAGGACTGCGACATTGCGGCGGACAGATTGGACCCCTAACTGACATTTTTGACACTTTTGGGGGGGCCAGTGACATTACTGCAGTAATCAGTGCTAAAAATATGCACTGTTGCTGTAATAATGACACTGGCAGGGAAGGGGTTAGTGGTGATCAAAGGGTTAAGTGTGAGCCTAGGGGAGTGTTTTCTAACTGTGTGGGGGAGGGATTTGTGAAATGAACTATGTTGTAATATAGTTGTTCCTATAATGTTCCTATATAGGAGAATCGCAGGCGCTCTATGATCATTTCAGAGAGAACAACGGTGTGCTGTGTTTACAACAGCAAACCGTCCTTCTCTCTCAGCTAGGAGTGATCGTGGGTGCCCGGCAGCAATCACGGCAACCAGCCCCATGAATCGGCTTCCCCGATGCCTAGTATATCTGCAGCAGGCGGTCAGCAAGTGGTTAATACATAGAATGCATTAGGATAAAAAACTGATAAAAATCTGAATTTACATCCACTTTAAAGACTTTAAGCCACACATATTTGAATGGTTGTGATTGACAAACATGGTATGCGACTTATCATGCGACTTTAGTGTCCAAAATTGCATGACAAGTTGCACAAGTGTGAATGGAGCCTCACTGTACTATGTCTATGGGGGGATGGCATTGTCTGCCTAGGACGGGAATACAGAACCCCCACCCCATTCTCCATAACATGGGGGGGGGGGGGAGGTTCTGTAGTTCACAAAGAGAGATCTGTGAAAAATAGAAGTTATAAGAGTGCAGGACAGAAAGTTATCAGCTACCATGAATTCTGGCAGGATCAACAAGTATTTTTACATCTTTTTTTCACTTATCAAAACAGATATAACAACATTTTCATGGTTTATGAACACAGGCATCATGGTTTTCCCCGTAGAATTAATATTTCTTTTATAGTATATTTATTTCTCTCCTAGTATTACTATTTCTTGTAACGCTTCGCATCTTTCGTAGTTTTTGGCACAGGGCACTTTGATGCGCACAAGCTGCTCTGTCAACAAGTGGATTTTATTCGGTGATTTAGTACATTCATTCCAGACTTTTCTGGCTCTGAAAATCAGACAGCAGAATGGAGACAGTTCAGTGCAGTCTATGTCACAGGCGGTGTACATGGCGCAGCTTTATTCCCTGTGCCGTACAGAGGGAGGGCGGGCGTCTGTACAGGAGACCAAATACATGTGAATCACCCGCCGCGTGGTGTTCAAAGCACCGCACCAGCCCTGGACTCTCCACGCCAGTGGCCCTGTACCAACCTGTACATTTTGTTTTCTCTCCTCTGTTTATCCCCGTCTGATTCAAACTGGAGATCAAAGTGTAATCAGTCACATTGGCGTCTGAATTTATTCTGGAGAGACTTGGCAGAGGAAGCCGAGAGGAAAGCAGCGTACTGATTTTATTCAGACGCAGTAAACTCTGGTGCACTCCCTTGGTCGCCCATGATATTGGTACGGGGCTGTGCGGTGCATACTAATAGAGCTATCATAAAGTTTCTTTTCACATGGACCCAGCGCACGCTGTTATATAACCGCTGCGGTATACAGAAAGGACCGCCAGCACTGTGATCAAAGTACTGACCATAGATCGGAAAAAAAAAACGCAGGTTAGGGCTTATTCACGCCAGGTATATTGAGGTGCATTGATCAGCATAGGCTCAACCCAAGGACACAGAGAAAAAAAATGCGTTCAAACCATATACCCACACCCGCTCAGACATGAGCCTAGAATGAAAAGCGATCTGAGCCTGGATCACTTTTCAGAGGGGAGACAGTCACTGCCGCACATGTGAACGAGTCCTAAACGTTAATGTTAACCTGTTGCTTTGCCCCACATTAGCAATGCATAGGTTTTTGAGTAGAAGAAGAAAGCCGGCACACAAAAACTTCTTCTTAACCACTTCAATACTGCCCAGGCTAATTCTCAGCTGTCAGTGCTCTCACACTTGGAATGACAATTACTCAGTCATGCAGCACTGTACACAAACAAAATTGTTATCATTTTTTTCACACAAATAGAGCTTTCTTTTGGTGGTATTTATTCACCATTAGGTTTTTTTATTTTTTGCAATGTAAGTGAAAAAAAGAGCGGACATTTTGAAAAAAAAAACCACACTTTTTTTAGTTTTTATTATAACATTTTGCAAATAAGTAATTTCTGTTCATAAATTTGGGCCAAAATGTATACTGCTACATATCTTTGGTAAAAAATACCCCAAATTAGTATAAATTATTTAGTCTGTAAGAAAGTTGTACAGTCTATAAGCTATGGTGCCAGTCATTAAAAATTGATCACACCTAATCACACCTGATGTACCGATGGCCTATCTAATTTCTTGAGGCCCTGCAATGTCAGGACAGTACAAATACCCCCCAAAAGACCCCTTTTTGGAAAGTAGACATTCCAGGGTATTTAGTAAGAGGCATGGGGAGTTTTTTAAAGATGTAATCTTTTCCCACAATTCTTGGTAAAATAAATGAATACATTTTTCTTTTTACACAAAATTGTCAAAATAGCAAGTTATTTCTCACACACAGCATATGCATACTTGCAATTACACCCCAAAGTACATTCTGATACTCCTCCTGAGTATGGCAATATCACATGTCTGAGAGTTTTTCACAGCCTGGCCATATACAGAGGCCCAACATGCAAGGAGCACCATCAGACTTTCTTGGAGCATAAATTACATAACTTTCTGTTGACCAATCACATTTTTAAATGCCCTGGAGAACCAGGACAATGGAAGTACCCACAAAATGACCCCATTTTGAAAAGCAAACACCCCAACATAGATTATATGAGGCATGGGCTGCAGATAGGTACTCAGATACTCTGGTCGGCTGCAGATAGGTACTCGGGCATTCTGATGTGCTGCAGAGAGGTACTCGGGTACTTTGATATAGGTACTTGGGTACTCTAATGGGCTGGAGACAGGTATTTGGGTACCCTGATGCGCTGGAGACAGGTACTCGGGTACTCTGATGCACTGCAGATAGGTACTTGGGTACTCTGGGCTGGAAACAGGTATTCGGGTAGTCTGATGGTCTGAAGAGAGGTATTCGGGTACTCTGGGCTGAAGACAGGTACACAGGTACTCTTATGGGCTGGGGACAGGTACTCCAATGGGCTGGAGACATGTACTTGGGTACTCTGATAGGCTGGAGACAGGTACTCAGGGTACTCTGATGGGCTGCAGATAGGTACTCGGGTACTCTGATGGGCTGGAGACAGATACTCAGGGTAGTCTGATGGGCTGGAGACAGGTACTCGGGTACTCTGATGGGCTGGAGACAGGTATTCGGGTATTCTGATGGGCTGGAGACAGGTACCTGGGTACTCTGATGGGCTGGAGACAGGTACTCGGGTATTCTGATGGGCTGGAGACAGGTACTCGGGTACTCTGATGGGCTGCAGATAGGTACTCTGTTCAAGGGTGGGCTGTGTCCTGATGGAAATGCCTCATCCCCGATCACCGCATGTGTGCCCTCGGGGGCCCACGAGAGTGGCGAGAATGGATGGAGAAAGTGTTCCTGCCAGCGTCATTTTACAATGCGCCAGTAGGGAAGTGGTTAATGCAGTTTATTCCAGGAAAGGCAGCAATATGAACATGGAAATTCTAACACTTTTCGGCCTTAGCCTACTCATAGCATGCTCATAGCATGGCAATGCTATGAGTAAAGGCCCTTACACACGTATCGATTGTCGGCCGTAAATCGGCCACCGTCCGATCGGCCGATTGTCGGCTTGTTAGTATGATGCTTTCGACAACCGACTGCGACTTTTCGGCCGAACAGAATCTGGTGTGCATGCTTTAAAATTTTTTGTTGGCCAACACCAGAACGGCCGATTGTTCCTCAGTCAGTACAGAATTCAGCCGACAAACAGCAGATGAGCAAGACTGGGCATGCTCAGAGAAAAAAAAACACACGGAAAGTAAACCAGCACATGACATCACTTCTGCAGTCGGCTGTTGTTGGCCGACAAAATTCGTGTGCAGTCTTTAGCACTTTTCAACCTACAGGACAGCACCGGACAAAAGACGGCCGATCGTTCGGCCGACAATCGGTACGTGTGTACGGGGCTTAAGGCTACGGCTGAAACGCATTAACATTTCCATATTTATATTGCTGCCTTGGCTGAAATAAATTGCATTAGGAAAAAGTTTTCATGTGCCGGCTTTCCTCTTCTACTCAAAAATGTTTCTGGACGTTATAGCCTGAGCACCAACACTCAGGCTTTGTATTGGTTCATCAGCGGTTTGAGCTTGGCTGAGCTCCTATATACTCTTATTCAAAATGCATAGGTTTGTTGTTTTTAGACTGTGTCCCTAAATGTGCTGACCTTTATCTGTTTGTGCTGTCACCTCTGCTTTATTGATAGACACAGGGCTTTTTTTCATTGAGATATGTGCAGGTACTCCCCCCTCCTAAGTCACCCCTTGTCTCCACCTCCTACCCACTTCCAAGCTCCATCCCTTGGTTCTGCCGCCTACCCACCTCCAAGTAATGCCCCTTCTAGGGAATACAGAACCGTTCATTTTGTGGCGCTAAGTATTTTGCAAGGGTTAAGCAGTAAAATAGATCCCCTGCGGCCTACACCCCCCCCCCCCCCTCTCATTACATATATTCAGTGCTGGAGGTGCCAGACTGCGTTCCCCCACATTCCCACTGAAAAAAAGCCCTGGATGGATATAAAGTGATAGTATTAAATTGGCCATACCTGGATCGAAATTTGGAAGGTTCACCCCCTTCCTCCCCCTCCTTTCTGTACCATTCTACAGTATGTCATATTCTTAGAAACACTGGGGAGGGGGGATACTTTGCAAGGGAAGGGGGCCATAAAGCCTCATCCCCCCTTTTAAAGTACCCATGACCCAATGTTAAGGTGGGGGTAATAGTAACATAGAAGGCTTATGTTGGATTCTAGAAGGCCCCTTTTTTTAAATGTAACTATTTATAATGATGTAACCCTTTCTTTTTTTATGTGGCTATATAAATACCTGAATTTGACTGTGTGCAACAGCGCTCAGCCTGTAAGATCTAGGAGCAGAACTAGAAACCAATCAGGTGTCCTGCATGCACATGTGCTGACAAGAGGCGAGAACAGAGTGATGGTGACTCTATCAGTTTTTTACTGCTTCTTCACTGTCCAATCACTATCTTGGCAGAGAGGAGACCCACCTGCCTTGGTTGGGGTAGAATGGAGCCCCTGTTCACAGGTCAAATCCCATGTCAAATTACAGCCTATTGCAGGCAATGGGAGCGTCCCAATTGGTGTGACGCCAACTTTGCGGTGCCGCACAGATTTCCAAAAGTAGTTCCTTGCGCTTCTTTTGACGACTTTGGGGGCGACTTCAATAGACATCTGCACATGAATCCTCACAGATGTCTTTCAAGTCGCCTCTGAAGTCGCACTGAAATGTGGCCTTGAAATTGTGCGAGTTCAGGTGAAGTTGCACAATTTCAAAGCCGTGTTTAGTGTGAACGAGGGTTTAAGGCACAAAACACTTACCTTAGTTCGAAAAGTCTGACACCCGTGTGGTCCTTCGCCAACACCAGTAACTTTTTCCCTGGGTTCTTTTTGGTGCCTGTCTTCAGCCATTTTATTGACCGATGCAGGATTACGTCAATCCAGTGCATGCGCAGGAGTGTAGTCTGTAAACTGAGCTACGTATGCAGGTCACTACATTGGCTATACTCTGTAAATTGTAGGACTGAACAGACAGAAATACCAACACTTTGGCGGTTAAGGAAGCTCTCTCATATGTATTTGATCTGTACATTTTGCTGGAGCTTAATATATGGCTTGATTTTTGGCCGATTCCAGCTGAATCGTGAGTCGCCCTGTAGGAATCACCCAGCTCAGCAAACTTTGACTGAAAAATTTAAGGGGCCAGGTACAAAATTACAGATCAAACAGTGACTTCAGCCAATCAGAAGAAGTCACTGTTAGACCCCATTCACACAGGGGCGACCTGACTTGCTGGGGCGACCTGTGAGGTCGCGGTGCACAGCGTGCACCGCGACCTCGGCGCGACATGCACGGACTTCATATAATTGAAGTCAATGCAGGTCGCTCCAAAGTAGTACAGGACCCTTTTTCTAAGTCGGAGCGACTTGTGTCGCTCCTATTAGAACGGGTCCTGTGCTAATCTATGGCAGGCGACCCACCGCGATTTGTCAGACGACCAGGTCGCCTGACAAGTTGCGCTAGTGTGAATGGGGACTTAGGGTATTCTGGCAGCCGTGGGGGTTGGCAGCTGTGAGAACACAATAGCGAGCAGGGTAGGTTGCTCCATCTACACTGTTAAGTAGTGGTGCACCGAAATGAAAATTCTGAACCGAAACCGAAAATTCAGAATGCACAGTTTTTAAAAAATATATATTTTTTATATATAATTGTATTATATTATATCGGCAAAATGTTGATAACCCTATTTTCGGACGATAATTTTCGGTGCATCCCTACTATTAAGCCTAACTCTCCAGCATCTACCAAAAAACTAAAATATGAATTTTGGGTGGACAGACCCCCCTTGATCTGTGCCTGTTGATAGCTATTCATCCTCTCACAGGTTGGAAGAAACCCAAAACTGCAGGTCAGCCGAGGATAACATTTTACTGTTTTGCAAATTTTTGTTTAATGTATGTAAGAGAACTGCACGCGTATAGATTTCTGTATTCCCTTTGGTAATTAGTGTAGAAGGGACAAAGAGTCTATGTGATCCCTGTGAATTCCATGTCACCTTCTACATCTGCTTGTGACTCAGCAGCAGACAATACACAGCTCATGAATCATTTCCCTACAGGAGACACAGAGTGCCCCACACCTCTGAGCTCATGGTGAGACCCTGAGCGTGGGCTGGCCCTGAGAAGAAGACCCCTGGCAGCTCCCTCTCCCTGTACCCCATCCTTGGATTGTTTCCTTCTGTCTTATGAGCGTTCCACCACGTTCTCATCCCAGTGACTCAGCCAGTTCATAGCCACTGTATGTGTAGGTGAAATAACACACACTCCGCACTCCCCTTCTATGTTATTTATGGAAAGGGGATTGCAGAATAACTGGCTTATTCCAAAACCACAAGTACAAAAATGTCTGGAGGACACATGATGAAGGCTACTAAATTACTGTGAAATGTTCACAGCGTTCTCATTGCATTGAGCCCCACCAAATAAGTAATCAAATTGTTTGGGAGGAGAACGGACTTGAGATTCTGGTTGGAAAAAAATTTGGGAGCCAGTCAATGCAATCTAAACACTAGTTGTTTTCATGCAGTCAAAAGAACAATCGAGAAAAGGTCCAGGATAGATAGATAGATAGATAGATAGATAGATAGATAGATAGATAGATAGATAGATAGATAGATAGATAGATAGATAGATAGATAGATAGATAGATAGATAGATAGATAGATAGATAGATAGATAGATAGATAGATAGATAGATAGATAGATAGATAGATAGATAATCATTAGCAAGATAGAGAGAGAGAATGAAAGATTAAAAGATTGTTTGATAGATAAATACAATAGATAAATTAGCATAGTGGCTTAAGGATCTGTGGCTGTTCCCACATGATCGACTTCTGCTTCTCTATTTCTCTCTAAGGACAAAAATTTTAATGCCTGCACATCAGGATTTTGTCAGCCGAAAAGTCGGAGTCGGCTGTCGAAAGCACCATACTAACAAGCCGAAAATCGGCAGATCGGTTGTCGGACGAAATTTCCCGGCCGAATTTCTTATCGTGTGTACGGGGCTTTAGTGGTTGGCACTTTGGCCTTGCAGCGATGAGGTTCACAATTTGAGTTCTGGCTAGGACACTATCTGTAAGGAGGCTGTATGTGCTTGTGTGGGTTCTCTATGAGTATTCCTGATTCTGCTTACACTCCAGCATGGTAGGTTAATTGTCTTCTCTCTAAATTGGCCCTAGCATGATATTCCTTTGAGTGTGCCCAAGATGGCTGCCTCATTATATGCCCCAACAGTAAGTAAGGTTTTTGAGTCCCTAGGGAGAAAAGTGCTATATTAGTTAATAATAAACATAAATAGATTGAAAGATAGATATCTCATATTTTTCTGACTTAAAGCAGAGTCCCCCCCCCCCCCAAAAAAAAATTTAAAGTCAGCAGCTACACATACTGTAGAGGCTGACTTTTAATATTAGGACACTTACCTGTCCTGGAATCTAGTGATGTCGGCACAGCAGCCAATGTTTCCATCAGCTGTCAGGTGCTGCTGCCGCCATTACCGGTAAGGAAACCCATGGTGAAGCCTTGCAGCTTCATGACCGGGTGCCTATTGAGCATGCGCTAAGTGCTCTGTGCTCGGTAATTGCAATGGAAGCAGAGGGAGGAGTAGGGGGCTGAACCCCTGAGGTACCTCGCCGCAGTGAGGTCCGGCGGAAGTGGGGAGAGGGTACCTGTCAAAAACAGGTACCCGCTCCCCCCTGAAAGGTGCCAAATAGGGCACCGGAGGTAGGGAAGAGACTGAAAAGGGGAAGTTCCACTTTAAATAGCCATTATAGAGAAATTATATAGAGAAATCTTATTATAAAGTAGGGCTAATCCATGTAATGGTAGTAAAGTATCCCCCAGATATCACAAATATCTTTTGCACTAACCAAAAGCTGTATGCTAAAAAATGTTACATAGCATCAGCATAAGTTGAATTATTGCAAAACTTCTGTATTTTATCATCATTGTTTCTATAAATGAACTCTTATCTAGATTAATATCACATAATCCCGCCAGGCAAAGTCATACAGCACAGCAGTGTCCCTCCTCTGCTGCACTCTTTCATCCTGGCCCAGATACTTTTCCCAGTATGATTTGGCTTTTCATTATGGTTGATTTGGCCGCAGATCCTTCTATCCTAGTCTAAGTGGAGCTTTTTGCGAGCCAAGCGCCAGATCCAGGACATATGTCTCTGTCAGATCATGCTCATGAGCGGCCTTGGAGAAGGCTTCGATTAATCTAAAATTAATCTCAGAGGTCTGCAAAAAACAGACTTATTTTACTATTTATCTCTCTCCAATAGTCCACAGCTGACAATCGTTTTAACCACAACGTGATAGTCAGATAAAGACTTTATTAATAAACACATTGCACACATTGCTTCTGCCCATCGTTGATATATATGCTATAAAACTTAAAATAACAATAAAATCCACTAGAAACACGTGGAAATTCCATAGGAGAATACACTTGTAAAGCCCAACTGAACTTTCAGTTTAAATCAGCTGAATACTTACCAGCTACATCAGAATCATAAGGCCCGTGCGCACGATCAGAAAATCTTACGAAAAATACCTCTTTCGAAGCGATTGTACGAGAATCTGATGGTTAGTACAGAGCTTTCAAGAGCCGATCACGACAGTTCATCCTGTATTATTCAATGGAACAAGCAAGAAAACTTTTCTCGTACAATACCAGATCGTACGATTTTCATTTAATCAGTACCGTTGTCGATTGAAAATATAATACAAATACACTACAACACTTCAGAATTTATATTCTGTAAAATTTTCGTCACTTTAGTAAACTCTTAATTTTCAATATGAGACTAGCATACAAAAAAAAAAACAGACAATCATTCATCCAATAATCTCATCATAATGTACCAGTCATAAGTCTTTGAAAAGTATCCACAGCTTGAGCAGAAAAACCTGTCACCTTCCAGCATGCTGCAGAGAAGGCCCCTTTGATCTATGTGTGGAAGCAGTGGTCTCTCTGCAGGGGTCTGGCACACCCCTGCTGCTGAGTGAGAGCTGTAGCACTTCAATTGGCCGATAGCATGAGCTTTTTTCATTGGGAGGTTTAGTTCTGACTCAGCATAGGGGTATGTCAGACCGCTGCAGAACAACTACTGCTTCCACACAGAGAGGAAGGGTCCTTCTCTGCAGCATGTTGGTACTGGTCAGTCTTTTCTGCTCAGGCTGTGGCTTCTTTCTAAAGAAATGCAACTGCAAGGCTCCATTCATGCCTGGGCATTCTGGAATCACGGGCAGAATCAAGCGATCCTGCCTGCGATTCCAGAATAGCGGCAAAACACAGAACGCGTTTGCAATGCCATTACTTAAGGCGATAGGAGGAGTCGCCTGAGGAAGGCGCACGCACGCTCCGAACGCGAGCACCGCCTGCCACTATTGGATGTAAGCCTGGATACTGAACGCTGCCAGAAACACAGGAAGTGTCAGACTCCACCGGCACAGCCAGGACCACGGCCGCCACAGTGTACTTCCCTAGCATCCCTACAGTGCTGCAGATGAACCATCCTTATTTGCTGATCAACTATTTCCTCTGTGTGAGTTACTACATTGTTTTTATGTAATAAACAACCTTTTAATCTACACTGAGGTGGCGCTGCTTTTCTTCTCCCACCCCTTTGTGTTATCTTGGCATTTCATGGCTTTATAAACTGTGATAGGTAGTGAGGAGTGAAATCAACAATTTACGCCCTTAGAAAGCCTGAAGGCAGTGATTTGTTTTCGGGGTCCTGTACGCGGCTAGACTGCCAAAAAGTCTCACACATGTGGTATCCCCATACTCAGGAGAAGCAGTAGAATGTATTTTGGGGTGTCATTTCGCATATAGCCATTGCATGTTTGAGCAATATATCATTTAGGTGACAACTTTGTGTAAAAGAAAAATAAAAATTTTAATTTTCCATGGACTCAACATGCCTCTTGGGGTTTCTACTTTCCAAAAAGGGGTAATTTGGGGGATGTTTGAACTGTCCTGGTATATTTTGCCCAATACTAGAAGCTTATGCCACACATCAACCACTCTTCATAACCACTTGAAGACCAAGACTTTTCTGACACTTTTTGTTTACATAAAAAAAAAAAAAAAAAGTTATTGTTTTTACTAGAAAATAATTTTGAACCCCCAAACATTATATATTTTTTTATAGCAGAGACCCTACAGAACAAAATGGTGGGTTTCGCAATTTTGTTTCTCACATGGTATTTGCACAGAGATTTTCCAAACGCGCTTTTTTGGAAAATAAAAAACTTTTTTTAAATTTAATACACAAATACACTATATATTGCGCAATTGTTTTTTAAAATATAAAAGATGATCTTATGCCGAGTACATAGATACCAAACAGGACAGGCTTTAAAATTGCACATGCAGCGGCGACAAACTATGTAATTATTTAAAAGCCTTTACAGGTTACCACTTTAGATTTACAGAGGAGGTCTACTGCAAGAATGAATGCCCTCAATCTGACGTTTGCGGGGATACCTCACATGCATGCTGCAATTGCTGTTTACAAATGACAGGAGACTGATGCTTGCGTTCGCCTTTGGGCGCAAACGCAGGGGAACAGGGTTGCTTGAATTTATTTATTTTTTGTTGTTTTATTATTATTTATTTTGATTTTTGATTTTATTTTGACCCCTTCTCTTTCATTTTTTTTTTTTATCATTTTTATTGTTATCACAGGGAATGTAAATATTCCCTATGATAGCAATAAGTAGTGACAGGTACTCTTTTTTGAAAAAAAATGGGTCTAATAGACTCTGGATCTCTCCTCTGCCCTTAAAGCATCTGACAACACTAAGATTGTCCACTAGTGTGTGGTAGCGACGGAAACAGTCCCCGATGCAGAGACCAAGTTGGCCAGGACAGGAATGACAAAAAAAGCAGGTGTCACACCTTTATCTGTGTTTTCTACAGACACGACATCTTCTTTTTTGTGCTCTTTGGGTAGGAGTACCAGGGAGAACATCCAGAAAATGCCTCTCATGCAGCCAGCTCACTGCATCTGGATTGTGAATTTGGGCCACCGCACCTTCTTCATACAAAAGGGCTGTGATGATCTCTTCCTGACGCTTTGTATAACATATAAGCGTTCAGCAGATCCAATTGGAATACGTATACAGACACTTTCTTGTACCAGCGTCTGGCCTTGCAGGCAATCAAGTACAGTGCCATCATTTGGTAATTGAAGTCCACCCCTCCCATGTTAAAGTTGTATTCGTGGACACAGAGGCGCTTCTCATCAACAGCTGTCGCCGTTGTAATTTGGACAGTCATATCTGTGTGAATGGAGGACATAAAAAAAACATTCCGTGTGTCCCTCCACTTCACTGCAAGCAATTTATTACACTTCAAGCAGGCTCTCCCCCTGCCCCCCCCCCTCCTTGTCTAAATCGGTAATCTATAAGCTGTTGGGGGAAGCCCCGGTGATTAGGTTGCTTGTGCCACATGCGCCAATTCCAGAATCAAAAAGGTGACTAAAAAGTGGCACGCTTGTGTAATAATTGTCCACGTATAAATGGTACCCTTTTCTGAATAAGGGTGACACCAAGTCCCAAAGAATCTTGCCACTGCTCCCCATGTACTCTGGGCAGTTGGGGGGCTCCACAGTGCTATCTTTTCCCCCATAAATCCAGAAACTACATGTATAGCCTGTTGCCCTGTCACAGAGCTGATACATCTTGACCCCATATCTGGCACGCTTGCTGGGGAGAAACTGTTTGAAAAAAAGGCGGCTAGAAAATTTAATCAGGGACTCCTCAATGCAGAGAGCTTGTTAGGCGTATACAAGGCTATAAATTTTAGGTTGGAGTGATTTACGAGGGGCTGAATTTTGTGGAGCTGGTCATATCCAGGGCCCCTTCGAGGACAACAGAGTTAATTTTCATTGAAATGCATGAACCACAAGATTTGCTCTTATCTAGTCCTGGCCATGGAGAACATGGGCATATGATGAATTGGGTCAGTGGACCAATATGACCGTAACTCACTCTATTTAGTAATGCCCATGATGAGGTATAGGCCCAGAAAGGTTTTAAATTCGGAAACAGTGATACGTTTCCATGTAAATTCTCTGGCAAGGGTCAAATTTTGATTTGCAGCTATAAATTGATCGGCATATAGATTGCTTTGGTCAACAATAGATCTGTTCAGATCTTCTGTGAAAAACAGCTCAATAAAACCAAGGAGAGTAAAATCAGCTGTTTCCACCTTAAATCTAGGTTTGGCCAGTGAATGGGGGAAGTACGAGTGCTGCAGAAGTGGAGGGCTCCCAATCAGGATTTGCAAGCGCATCAGGAAGGACACTATGGGCTCTACGGGCCAGTCTTCGACGTCTTGGTGGCTGTGGGACACTACTTGTGCTAGCCACCGCACCAGCTTGAACTGCACTTACGGGACTCCCCACGTCACCAAGTGTTTAAATGCTAGTGCTTGCAGAGATCAGGCCTGACTCTGCTAACGCTGCGGTTTAGTGTGCTGTGTATCGGAAGTGACAGTAATCTGCTGGTTCTGCACTTCTTGGTCTAAACACAGGTGCTGGCAAGTGTCGGGGCTGATTCTGCTAACGCTGCCTTTTGGAGAACACTATACTATAGGTAATGGGTATATGGTAAAAAGGCGCTGGTAATCTTTAAAGTGCTGTGTGTAAATACTTATAAAAATAACTTAAAATATTTTTCACAAAGTATAAAGGCTTCAATAGTGTAATATATCTTAAATAATTATTAAAGTGCAAGTGCTATCAAACTTCCGTGCAAAAAAATTATAAAACTTTTTTTGAACCAGTGCTTACTTGTGCATCCACAAAGGATCAATAACACCGCAAAACTGGTGCATATATTGGATCAATAACTATTGTGCTCACAAAATTAAAGTGTTAAAGTGATGAAAGTGCTATATAAATAATTATATTTTAGTCCAAGTCAATTCATGCAAAAAGGTTATCAATTCAATCGCTTGGATCTTTGGTGCTTCAGGTGTAGGGGAGTGTCACTCGTTGCCTCTTACCAGATAAGGGCAGGTCGCAAGGACCCCCAACGCCTGTGATCCCTTTATTTAGGTGGATCAAACCTTTAATCGGCTCCTTTCTCCAGAGTATCCTGCTCCTTACTCCTATTCGTGCGTTACTTGTACATATGGGGATACGGTCCGCATGTATAAAGATATATAAGATAGCCAAACAATAGTGTAATACTGTTGGTTTTTAATGGAAATATACAAATAACAAATAGTTGGCTTCTTACATTTTGTTGTGCCCTCCTAGCACTGGGCAATTTGTATAGATTGCTTGCGGGTATCAGGAAAAGAGTCCTCCAAGGATCTGCAGTATCCCCTTTGTGTCTCCTATTTCCCTGCTCGCATGCGGTGGTCGGCTTGCGTTCCAGCCTATGTGTCAAAAAGCCCTTACTTCCTGCTTCCGGGTATCAGCAGTGACCACAATGCATTTCGCTTGTCTATGCGAATATACTATACTATACTTTTGGGAACTAGTATAGTTCTGATCTGATCAAAGATATTGACCCGTTCAGACACTATACTAGTAATGGAGGTGTTTAGTGTGTGTGTGTGTGTGTAACTAGCAATCAAAGGGTTAAAATGTATAACTAAATATGTGGCGGGTAATCTGACGCTGTTCTGGATTGAAGTTTACTAACGTAAACGCTAACTGACATCACCTGTGACACTAATACAGTGATCAGAGAAAAGATCTGTACACTATAATAGTGACACTGCGACAGGGCAGTGAAGTTGTTAAGTGGGGGTGATCAGGGGGTTAAATCTATTTTAGGGACTGGCGCTAACTACAGCCAACTGCTGCTGACACTAACTGGCGTCATCAGTGACACTAATACAGTGATCAGTAAATTATCTGTATACTGTATATAGTAACACTCACTGTCTGATGCTCTCTCCTCTCACGTTGGAACCGAAACGAGCTCCAGGAGAGGAAATTGGATAATTTCCTGTGCCTGTGTTTACATTACACAGGCACAGGATGTTCTGTCATCAGTCAGAACCGATCACCAGGTCCAGGCCAATGACCATTGGCCTGGACCTGATGACTGATCGGTTCTGAACCAAATCAGATCATCGCAGGGATGGCGAGCGGGCGCACGCTCCCTACCCCTTTGCGTGACCGACGTACAAGTAAGTCGGTTTGCGCAGCCAATCCACCTTGCTACAGTAACACTGCGGCGGTTGTTCGGCAACAGATTAAATCACATTACTAATTGCATTCTGTACTTGTTCGTAGCCTAAATACAAGATTTGCACTTGAGACTGTAATTTTGTAACTTTTGGAAATGCCAGTAAAATTGTGGCTGTCAGTAAATTTTAGGCATTGTGTCAGTAACTTTCAGTCTGGTAGGTTGGCAACACTGAATAAACCTTACACAATTTTTAGTAAAATGTTATTTTTTTAATACATTTTCTCTAGACAATCACAGTTGCCTATGTAGACTGATCATGTTCTACCCTACTACATATGAAGGAAAAAGCAGGTCTGGAGGGGGTTCTGGAGACCTGTGCACATGTCTCTCTCTGTAAAATTGTGATGTGGACTTTAATTACTGTCATTTCAGCTTTCAGTTTTGATTGTTAAAAAGAAAGAAACTGTTGCAATTTGTGAGGTTTAGACGTTTGAAATGTCCTGTGGAAAGTACCGTGCAGAGCTACAGGAAACCTTATGGCTTCTTATCAGTTGGAACCTCTGGCTTTAATCACAGGTTTGGCACAGCTATAGAAGAATGCCTGTGCACATTATAAATGGAGACTGTCAGCATTATTCCATCTCTTCTATTCTGTCCGGTCTCTTCTTCTTTCCTTAGCATTACCATAGCTACTGCTGTAGTTTTTTTTTTTTTTTTAAGTCTACCTGTCCTCAATAGTTGCCTTAGCCACTTTATTACCTCTTTATTACCAGGCAATTTTTTTTGTTTTCAGTGCTGTGATAGTTTGACTGACAATTACTCGGTCATGCTACATGGTAGCCAAATTCATTTTACAGTGGGTACGGAAAGTATTCAGACCCCCTTAAATTTTTCACTCTTTGTTATATTGCAGCCATTTGCTAAAATCATTTAAGTTCATTCTTCTTCCTCATGAATGTACACATAGCACCCCATACTGACAGGAAAACACAGAATTGTTGACATTGTTGCAGATTTATTAAAAAAGAAAAACTGAAATATCACATGGTCCTAAGTATTCAGACCCTTTGCTCAGTATTTAGTAGAAGCCCCCTTTTGATCTAATACAGCCAGGAGTCTTTTTGGGAAAGATGCAACAAGTCTTTCACACCTGGATTTGGGGATCCTCTGCCATTCCTCCTTGCAGATCCTCTCCAGTTCTGTCAGGTTGGATGGTAAACGTTGGTGGACAGCCATTTTTAGGTCTCTCCAGAGATGCTCAATTGGGTTTAAGTCAGGGCTCTGGCTGGGCCATTCAAGAACAGTCACGGAGTTGTTGTGAAGCCACTCCTTCGTTATTTTAGCTGTGTGCTTAGGGTCATTGTCTTGTTGGAAGGTAAACCTTCGGCCCAGTCTGAGGTCCAGAGCACTCTGGAGAAGGTTTTTGTCCAGGATATCCCTGTACTTGGCCGCATTCATCTTTCCCTCGATTGCAACCAGTCGTCCTGTCCCTGCAGCTGAAAAACACCCCCACAGCATGATGCTGCCACCACCATGCTTCACTGTTGGGACTGTATTGGACAGGTGATGAGCAGTGCCTGGTTTTCTCCACACATACCGCTTAGAATTAAGGCCAAAAAGTTCTATTTTGGTCTCATCACCATCAGACCAGAGAATCTTATTTCTCACCATCTTGGAGTCCTTCAGGTGTTTTTTTTAGCAAACTCCATGCGGGCTTTCATGTGTCTTACACTGAGGAGAGGCTTCCGTCGGGCCACTCTGCCATAAAGCCCCGACTGGTGGAGGGCTGCAGTGATGGTTGACTTTCTACAACTTTCTCCCATCTCCTGACTGCATCTCTGGAGCTCAGCCACAGTGATCTTTGGGTTCTTCTTTACCTCTCTCACCAAGGCTCTTCTCCCCCGATAGCTCAGTTTGGCCAGACGGCCAGCTCTAGGAAGGGTTCTGGTCGTCCCAAACATCTTCCATTTGAGGATTATGGAGGCCACTGTGCTCTTAGGAACCTTAAGTGCAGCATAAATCTTTTTGTAACCTTGGCCAGATCTGTGCCTTGCCACAATTCTGTCTCTGAGCTCTTCAGGCAGTTCCTTTGACCTCATGATTCTCATTTGCTCTGACATGCATTGTGATCTGGAAGGTCTTATTTAGACAGGTGTGTGGCTTTCCTAATTAAGTCCAATCAGTATAATCAAACACAGCTGGACTCAAATGAAGGTGTAGAACCATCTCAAGGATGATCAGAAAAAATGGAAAGCACCTGAGTTAAATATATGAGTGTCACAGCAAAGGGTCTGAATACTTAGGACCATGTGATATTTCAGTTTTTCTTTTTTAATAAATCTGCAACAATGTCAACAATTCTGTGTTTTTCCGTCAATTTGGGGAGCTGTGTGTACATTCATGAGGAAGAAGAATGAACTTAAATGATTTTAGCAAATGGCTGCAATATAACAAAGAGTGAAAAATTTAAGGGGGTCTGAATACTTTCCATACCCACTGTATATTATTTTTTAAACAGATAGATGTTTCTTTTGGTGGTATTTGGTAACCATTTTTATTTTTTTTACGATATACCTATACTGTATATATACACACTATAAGGGCAAACACTATAAGGGCAAACATGTAAAAACTGCTTCCGTTACTTTCTATTATAAATTATATATAAAAAAAAATGCTAGGCTTTATAAATAGAAAAATCCTCAAAATGTGTTGCCTGGGTCTCCACTTTGACACAACCTGAACACTTTACCTTAGGAGTGCCACCAAGAGACAGTGATTGCCGCTTGTCCTGAGATCTCTGGAGCTTGTCCAGTCTGAGGGTTTCTACTCAGGTGCGCCACCAGGCAGGGCATGAGCCAGGTCTGAACCAAACTGTCCTCCTCCAGCCTATTGTACCAGTACACTGCGATTGAAGTTTGCCGCATTGACGTCCTCTCAGAGAGCGGTGCCATGATGTGGCATACACTCTCAGTATGTGCATAATCCTCTGAGATGGGTGAAGCTGGTTGTTATTTTACGCGGCAGACTGAGGACATGCTGTGTCGAACAAGAGGTACCGTGAGGGACAGCTCTAGATTAAATGTGAGGAACCTTTTATAAAATAAAAAATTAGCTGGGGTTTATATGATGGCACATCCATTAAAATAAACATCTGTGAGCAGCTATGGGCACCATGACTAAACTGATTGTAAAGCTACATTTTTTTTTTTTTCAATTAAAATAACAAACATGCTATACTTGTAGGTAGGTGGCTGTCTACTGTAGGAGGCGCTAAACCGTAGCGTCAATCAGGGGAGGACTGGCAAGGGGGACAGGGGGGCAATTGCCCCCCGGGCCACTCTGAAAAGTGGTAAAAACTGGTAAAAAGGCCTCACTCATGGCTGGATTAATGTAGGGGTCAGACACTGTATACAGCTGCAAGTCCAAAACAAGGTGGGCATGGATGGTAAGCCGATTCGATGGTTCAATGGGCCACTTGACTGGACTTGCCCCCCAGACCTAAGGCTGCCAGCCCTCCCCTGGCGTCAATACAGAGGGAGAGGAAGTCATGAGAAAAAGAGATCCTCTATGGTTTCCTGAGTCAGTGGGGCAGCAATCCAATTGAATGCTGGCCACCCATATGACTCTGGTAGACATCTTAGGTGTGGCAGAGTCTATTTAAGACCCTGGCTCCTGGGTTTTGGGCACTCTATGCGAGTGGGTAGTGTAGGGAAAGGTACCTTGTCTGTTGGGGACAGTACTAATGGTAGGGAAAGGTTCTTGACAAGGAGGGAAAGTTATAGAGTCACATCTCTCCTAGATACCTTTCTGATTGAGCACTAGATGGCCAGGCTGCATTCTGTCCCCTCTCAGCAGACCCTGATGGTTTGGCTGGAACCTACTTCATGTTATTGGAAACTATCAGTGTACCCGGTTGGGTAGCTGTCCCACCGGGTTGTTGTGAAGTGTCCTGCCTTATTTCAATATAAGATTTCTATTGCAACTGACTGTGTAAGTTAATGCCTCACCGCCGCACCATGCTGCACAAACTCCTCTACTGAGGTTCCCCCACTGGCACTGTTTGCTTCTGCTCCAAGCCACTTGCCATACGGTCACGAGCATGCTCCCAAGCTGGACTGTGTGCATCCATAGACACACACAGTGCGACTTGACCCCGCCCCTCGCCAATGATTCCCAATGCTCTCAGTAAAGCAGTTGTATGCAGGATGAGAGCAGAGTGGTGCTGTTGGGATAGCGCTGGATTGAGAGTGGTGTCAGGTAAGTAGTTAGGGAGGGGGTAGAGGCACAGACATTGGAAAGTTTTTTACCTTTATACAGAGCATGCATTAAGGTTAAAAAAAAAAAAACATTCTGCCTTTAGATCCACTTTAAAGAGACACTGACCTATGAATCCTGGCAAAGTGGCAGTGACTTTTGATAGACTATCCCCCAGCAAGGCATACTCACCTATCTGTGTCCTCCCTACATAATCTGTGCCCTCTCTCCGATGCTGTCACAGAGCAGTGCTTCCAGATATGGTATGTGCTCACCTATGCATCAGTGCCAGGCCAGGCCTATCATGAGGCACTTTCAATTTACCAGTCCTTAGATGTGATGTGTGATGATTATTTTTTTTTAAATGTTTTTTTCTCTTTATCTGATCAACATTCATCAAAATGATTTGACCTCCAACCTATAGGCAGATCAGATCACCAAATCTTTTAAATTTTTAGATGCACAGTAGGGGTCCTTTCACATGGGCTTTCCACCCGGCGGACTCCGTTTTGCTCAACAGGGATTGATCCGCTGATCCCCACTGAGCAGGCGGATGACAGGTCCCTCTTCGCTCACTGTGTTGAGACGGACCTGTCAGAGCCCTGCTCTCCTCTATGGGAGATCGGGTGAAAATGGACCGCCTGTCCGTTTTCATCCGATCCTATCCTATCCAATCCTCCAGGAAGATGGAATATAGGGTTTCCATTCATCTGGATTTCACAGACAGGATCGGATCTGATAGCAGCAGTTGTCATCGCTGTCATCCCATGCTCCATAGGGATGCATGGAGCATCTGATCAGGTCGGCCTGAAAAACTGACAGGCAGACCTGATCGAAAAGCCCATGTGAAAGGACCCTAACTCAAGTCATCATATGATCATATATCCTGAAGTTGCATGTGAAGCTAAAACAAAACATGTATGCTTTGTAATATTTAAAAATGAAACAAGATGATGCTATGAAGTTTTTCTGTGAGCTTCACATGGGACTGTGGTTGATGAATTCCCACCCTCGTAGCTGCATGCACACAAAGAGATGGGAAAACTCATGACACCCTTGACACAATATGGCCACATGACAATGACCTAATTTGGCCATGAAGCCTTATTAAGCAATTGATGTCACAAGCATCCCTGCCCCTTTGTGTATGTGCAGCATGGGGTAGGGAATTCCCTGTCTGCAGCTTCTTGGCCTACCACTGACAGCTGCCTTCTGGGTTTGGATCGATCCCAAGCTCATCCCTTGTCCTCAGTCTCCAACAACCTCTGACTATCCTCTGTTGCATTTTGTTTGTCTCTCATAGCTTTGTTTTGTATTACATTCACTGAATAGAATGTGCAGCCCTTTGGTGATGGCAGAGGCCACACTTAAGGCTAATATGTCAAGTAAGCTAACCACCATTGTCTTAGCCTAGGTTCCCACTGTAGTGGGTCGGGTAACACGTGTAAATAGAAGGAGTTGACAGGCAAAACACGCTGATCTTTTGCAGACCCGTGGGAGTGCCCACATTTTTGGGTGTGTAAAACTTCATGGTGCTGCAGCACTATGTGGCTCCATGTGGCCGAATTTTTAAAAAAAGGTCCGGAACTTTTTCCCTGCGTTTTCTGCAGGTACAGCAACCGATTCAAACAAATGGGCCGTTGTGCCCACGCAAATATGGCATGCAGGACCTGCCACAATGTGAACCTAGGCTTAGATTATCCAAGCCAATGTTGCTGTCACTATAGAAGACACTTGCACTGGATCTACAAAGGTATGCAGTAAGGTCAGCCATAGACAGTTCGAATCTTGGCAGGGTCAGGAGGAACCAGCTGAGATTCAATTCATGTATGGGTGGGCTGAATGCACCCAAGTTGATCCTGCTGGATTTTGCACGGGATAATCACTGTCTTCTCCCAACACGGATGGCTTCCTCAAACCTGCCACCCCAGGAGGATACAATGACTCGGCAGGAGGGATTACCTTGTCAACACTGTCTGTAATGGGTGTAGAAAAGAAAATTGCACTGTGCATGGCCTGCTTAACTACAAAATCATAATTACTCTACAATAGCAACAGATCCTATCAGTGACACCTTGGCCATAGATGTATAGGTGTCTTGTTTTATTTTTATTATGAGTAACAGTTGTGATGCTAACAATGCAAAAGTTTGTGACACACGACAGGTTCGCTTTATATACTATGATGGAGCGTTTAGTTGACTACAGCTTTAGCAGTCTAATTTTAGCACCATATTTGTATATCCGTTCACCATATGCTGGATGGTGACTGCCGCTGTTCCCTGCATAACGTGTGTGTCCTGTTCTGGGGACATTATTGGAGAGGAGGGAGGTGGTGGAGCAGCTGGGATGTGCAGCCCAGAGAAGAAAAGAACCGGGCCATGAACTACGAATTCTGTGCCCCTGAGTGGAGTGTCATCTGGGCTGTATACCCTGCCAGGTTCCCTGCCCTTCTCCTGACACTGAACAGATGACACGGATGTCCTGTGGGCATCAATTTGGCACTGGGCAATAGCCTGTTTATACATATATATAGACATTTAGAAATCAGATATGGAATATACTGTATATCTATTCATCAAAAATTCCAATGTGATGCACTGTGTGTGTTAAAAAAGCTATATTTTTTTTCGAGTCCTCATTCTTTTATTTCTTTTTTTTTTTGGTCCATAGATATGTTATTTTTCTACTCACTTTACCAGGCCAAGCTGTCTAGCAACATCAGCAGTAACAGGGGTTTGGGACAAACCATATCCACTCATTTTTTTCACTTGCTATAAATCCAATGCCCATCCTCCATTCACTTTTAAATGGTAACTTTTTTCTTTTCTTTTCTATTCTATTTCTATTTTTTCTTTTGTAGCAATGTTTCCAGGCCTTGGGCCTGAGGTGGGTCTGCCATTAGCACTGGTAACACTCCCAACACATTTAAGTTGTGAACCCAGGTGTGAGATCTGAGACAATGACCATTCCGGCATGTTTGGTTTGTTTTGTTTATTGTATATTGGGATGTGAGAAGGGAATGAGTGGGATACACCTCTGGCACAACTAGGTTTGACTGGGACACTGTACAGAAAAATGCCCATTGGCGCTGTATTGACGCCAGCTGAATGCCGACTAGCGCTTCCTGGTGCTCAAAGATACTGTGAATACTGAACTTGTGCTAGAACTTCGACTTTAACTTGTTTGTTAACTCAGAAGATCCAGGACTGTAGAGCACTTGACTCCTGACACTCGATTTAGCTCAAAAGTCACTGAACAGCTCCCTCCAGCCCTTCACTGACTGAGGTAGCTCCTTGTCACTGCTTGTGCTGCTGCAACTCTTAACTCTGTACACTGCACACTGTACACTGACTCTTCAGGGCCCAACCACGGGTACCCCCTTTAAACTTCAGGGTCCTCTGACTAGGCACCCCCTTTACAGCTAGCTGACTCCTGGATCCCTGGAACCTTCTCTGGAGTGGTCCCCTCTACACTTGGCAGACCCCTAGGGGCAGTTCACAGTGCTCATGACCTTGGCAGGCTTTCCTGGATCTGAACCCCTCTTCCTCCACTGGTCCTCGGCACACCGGATCCCCTCTGCAGCTCAACTCAGCATTCTCTGGATTCCTTGGCAGTCACCCGGAACACCCGATCCTTCTGACAGGAGGAGAGAAAGCCATATTCTCCCTCCTAGGACTCTGCTTCCCGCCAAAGACGCTGCGCCATGCGTTCTCTCAAAACTTATACCCACTCCCAGAATCCTCTGCGGCAGAATGTGCCTTCTGTAGTAGATACAGGCCTGAGTGTGTCTCTGATTGGGTTTCCTCCATTGCCCAATGAGAACCCTCTCATGAAGCCAGTGGGGAGACTCCCCTCTCATGCAGACACACCTGGGAGACATGACAGCCAGCTGAAATCATGGTTCTGCTGTTAGGCAGCTAAGGCCCACTATACTTTTACCTAGCACCTACCTGTAGGGTGCTACACATTTTTCTATTTTCTTGAGCACATCCGGCTCTGGCCGTCTAGGCGATGACATAATTAGGTGCTTCCCATGGACACCTGGGATATCGGCGCCATGTATTCCAGGAGTCTATGGGAGTCGCCTAATATCGAAATCTCTTGCTTTTTTCTGACTGGAAATGACGCGAATGGGAAGATCCTGAGAACGTAATGTCTGCTGATTGACAGGTTGCTATAGCAAACTGGGAAGGAACTTCCGCCGCGATTCTTATGTCAGGAGGAATGAGTGCCGCGCAGTGGTATTACTGCGCAGGTACGAGATCTGGAGATGCATGTGGAGTAAAATAGATACAAGAGGGCTTCAGATGCCCACAGTGGAGATGGACCCTGCCTGTTTCCGAGATGCAGTTAGTTGTATTCAATTTAATCCTAAATTAAAAGGACTACATTAATAACACTATCTAAATATTGAATAAAAAAAGTGGACCAAATTACAGCACAGTATTAAAAAAAAATGACTTGGGGGACTGGAACTCTGCTTAAAAGTGGAACTTCACTCTCCCAATCAACATAGCATAATTTTAATCCTCATGCTGCTAACATTAGTAAATAGATAGGAAAGTATATTATATTTACTTGTTTCATTTACTTCCTGGTTTCCATGCCTAGGCAAATTAGGTCATACATCCCAGGAGTCTTCATCCCAGGAGTCTTCAGGAGGGGGAGGAGGGGTTTTCCCAGCTAAGCACACTCTCCTGCAGGCGTACTTGAGCTAAGGGCAAGAAGTAGTTGCTACATTTAATCATTTGCCATTACTCAACATGGCCACGGCTAGAAATGCTAGGGGGGTGTTTTTCACAGTGATTTCTCACTAAAATAAAGCATGGAGACATGGATGGGTGGTAAAGTTTGCTTTGAACATTAAAAATTAATAAACAGTGTTTTTGGTTTGTGGTTCTCTGATGCAGTGAAGATCCTCTTTAACCACTTTAGCCCTGGAAGATTTTGCTGCTCAATGACCAGGCCACTTTTTTCAACTTGGCACTGAACAACTTTAACTGACAATTGCGCGGTCATGCAATGCTGTATCCAAACAAAATTTAAGGCCTTTTTTCCCACAAACAGAGCTTGCTTTTGGTGGTATTTGATCACCTCTGTGCTTTTTATTTTTTGCAATATTAATAAAAAAATAGCGATAATTTTGCGAAAAATTTACATTTTCTACTTTGATTGTTAAAAAATATCCAATATATTCACTTTTTGTCATATATATTTAAGCCAAAATGTATTTAGCTACATGTCTTTGACAAAAAAATTCTCAATGAGTGTATTTTTACAATGAGTGTAATGAGTGTATTTTAAGACCGGAAAATTTTACCCCCTTCCTGACCAGGCCATATTTTGCGATTCGGCACTGCGTTACTTTAACAGACAATTGCGCAGTCGTGCTATGCTGTACCCAAACAAAATTTACATCCTTTTTTTTTCCACAAATAGAGCTTTCTTTTGGGGGTATTTGATCACCTGTGCAATTTTTGCGCTATAAACAAAAAAAAAAGCGGCAATTTTGAAAAATTATTTTGAAAAAAAAAAAAAATAACATTCCATAAAAAAATAAAAAAATAAAAATATTTTAACATTTTAGGCCAATTTGTTTTCTGCTAAATATTTTTGGTAAAAAAAATCGCAATAAGCTTATTTTGATTGGTTTGCGCAAAAGTTATCGCATTTACTAACTACGGGAAAGATTTATGTAATTTTTACTGTTTTTTTTTTTTTTTACTAGTAAACACGTTTCGTCATTGGCTGACGTCTTTTGACCTCTGAAGACGTCAGCCAATGATGAAACGCGTAAGGTAATCTTAAGGTGATCTTTCCATTAAGGTTACTTCACATCCATTGAAGGCTGTGTGGTATTACAATAAATCTGTTGTCTGTGGCATATAGTTTGGTCTCTGCCCTTCCCCTCCCTCTACCACCTCAGTATTTTGATTTTGCATATACGGGGAGAGGGCTTTCACAACAGTCCTTTTCAATTTATATAGTTCTAACCTTTTTGAAAGAAAAGAAAGAAAAAAAAACTGTTGCTATAATTATAAAGAAGTGTTAGCTAAAGTTTGGTTTTCTTTTCTTAAAGTCTGTTGAAGGCTAAGTTCACATGTAGGCATTTTGAGGCGTTTTTCTGCTATAGGATCAGCTCAAAAAACACCCAACAAGACAAATCCAATTCATTTCAATAGCCCCTGTTCACATCTGAGCGTTTTGATGTTTTAAGCAAAATGCCCAACGCTCCAACAAGTACATGAGCTTCTTTTTGGGCAGATTACAGGCGTTTTTATTTTTTTCCATTGGTCACTTGTCAACGTAAAAACGCCTGCACAAAAAAGCCTGTAAAAACACCTGTAAAATGCCTGTAAAACGCCTGAAAAAACGCCCATAAAAACGCCTGAAAAAACACCTAAAAAACGCCTGTAAATAGTAACGCCAAGATGTGAATGGAGCCTTAGGCTCCATTCACACCTGGGCGTTTTTGAGGGTTTTTCAGCTCCAAAAACGCTCAAAAAAAACATTCCAAAATGCCCAACAAGTAAAACCCCATTCATTTAAATGGCCCCTGTTCACATCTGATCGTTTTGCAAAACGCCTGTAGCTGAAAAAAGTACACGAGCTTCTTTTTGGGCTGATTACCAGCGTTTTTGATAGATGTCAATGCCTGCCTCCAAAAACGCCTGAAAATCGCGGTAAAATCGCGGTAAAAAAACACGGTAAAACGCTACGCTCAAGTGTGAATGCAGCCTTAGACTACACATCCATCCCCATCCCTCAGGGTTACATACACTGCAGAACAAACAGCATTGTCACCCTATCACAGGAAATAAAAAAAATAACATCTCTACTGGCAGGATCGACAGATATTATGAAGACAACACTTTTGTTTTTGCCCCCATTTTTCATGAGCTGAACTCAAAGATCTAAGACTTTTTCCATGTACACCAAAGGCCAATTTCTCTTAAATGAACGGTCCCCCCATGCATCCCTATGGGGCATCGGATGTCCACTGAGATCCGATCCGTCAAATCTGGATGGATGGAAACCCTATTTTCTATCCGTCCAGCGGATCGGATGGGATCGGATGAGAACGGACCGACGGTCCGTTCCCATGCGATTTCCCCCATACAGATGCATGGGAAACTGACAGCTGTGTCTCTGCACACAGCGTGGAGACACAGCTGTCATCCTCCTGCTAAACATCAGTGCTGGCACATGGGCAGAGTACAAAGCCCTATGTTAGCTATACTTTAGGCTTCTTCTTCACAGAGAGAGCAGGAGAGCAAAGGAAAAGTATATTCTCATAGGGAGGGGACGATTGAACTGTTTTTTTTTTTTTCTTTTTCTGCCAGGGCAAACTACAGGCTGTCTTTAAGGCCCCATGCACACAGGGTGTTTTTGCAGCTGCTGTTAGGAGCATCAGACATTTTTTTTATTGTAGCTTAAAAACACCTCTCCATGTTATTCTATGGCCTCATGCACACACAGGCTTTTAGGAGCTTCAAGTGGCATAGGCGTTTTTAAGCTGCAAAAAAAACCCAGGGCCAGTGCGTTCAGGAGCAGCGGCGTCAAGCTGTAAAAATGCCTGACGCGCCTAAATGCGGCTTAACGCTGCATATCATCTTTTAGCAGCGTCAGGCGTTTTTTAAAATGTGAAAAATGAAAAATGTGATTGGTCACAAATAGAAGAGGGTTGTGTTTATTTACAAAAGCTGCTAAGCGCCGACGCGCCTAAACGCGCATTGACGCCAATGCGAAAAGCTGCTAAAGGTGCATTTTTGACGCTGCTTTTTCCTGGCGTCAGAAATAGCTTTGCAGCTCCTTTTTTCTGACGCCCTGTGTGCATGGGGCCTAAGACTGAACTCCAGGCATACATAAGAAACAAATCAATGCAGCTGTGTAATAATACTTTTTTTTTTTAAATGCAAACAGTGTAAATACCTATGTAGCACCCTCCTAGGTAAGTGCTAGTGAGAAAGTATAGTTTGAGCTCTGTCTGCTTACCAGAAGAGCTGCAGGTAAATCTATATTGTTCTTCGCCTACCAGAGAGCAGGATCTGTTAGTGAGGTCTGCTCATTGTGCTCAGGATGCAGCTCATTCTGTCTAGAGAGTGTTTCACCCTGGTCCAATAGGGAGGCATGTTGGACAGTGGAAGGAAATCTGACTAATGGGTGCATGGGCTTTTGATACAGTCCTGATGATTGGCAGAGGGAAAGTGCCTCGGTGCATGTTGGGATACTGTATAAAAGCCAGGAGCACATGTGCTCGTGGTCTTTCGTCTGGATAGTGAAGTCCCGGAGGGAGGGGGGCAGCTGCCTCCTCATCTGTAGAGGTGCCATGTGGCCTTGGGGTCGTCCTGAGGGCCTGGAGAGTAACAGTGAGGAACTGACTCCAGACGTCCAGAGAAGCTGACTGACATGGGAGACACTGGAGGATCTGTCTCTGCAGTACAGTGAGTACAGAATCTTGTGTCAAGGGGCCTGACCTGAGGGGGGCCACCCCTGCTCTTAGGATAGTCAATGGATGGGTGTCAGTTGAAAGGGGATGCTAGTGAGAATGTCCTGAAGATAAGTTATCATTCACTAAGTCTTCTTGTCGGAGAGTAAAGAGAGCAAGAGACTTAACCCCTGTGGATTAACAGCCTGGCTGTTTCTAATTGATATGAAAGTCCTGAAGATAGAAGTCCTCAACTAATGTGAATAATTCAGTTAGAGTATCCCACTCTTCCCTTTTCCTATCCCAACTACAAATAAACACCAAAAAACCAACACAACTAGACTGGTCATTTTTGTGACGAGCCATCAGGGGCAAGGAGGGATCCACGGACTATATCTAATGGAAACCGTGTGCTGGTAAACAGGGGAGCCCTTCAAGTCACTATTCAGCAGGCCCTGCGGGGACAGTGCTACACCTAACTTTGACTTGGTATTAGCCTTTACAGAGCCCAGCCTCTGTAAAGTACACCCTTCTATGTAAGAGGCCAGTTTGATTGCAGGGCTCACATACTAACAAAAAACATGCTGATAGGAGAAGAGAGAAAAGTGACAGAGAAATGATCTGATCAGTCTGCTGCTTCTCCATTCACTGTTGAGTCACAGCCTTGAGGAGGAGCAAAGCCTGTAAGTATTACCTAACCACAGCAGAGAAAATAACGTCTCCCACCTTGGCAGACAGGGCTGTGTAGTATAAATCTGGGGACTGGATGAGCACAATCCCAAATCAGGTAAAACAACTCCCATATGTGTATTTTATCTGTGAATTCATCTGTTCAGCAAAGGGGTACTGTAAGTATGCAGTGCAAGTATATATATATGGGGGCTATTTGCAATGGCAAATATTGGCTTTATTACTGATGTCACATGACCTGGGCAAATATATACCATGATCTGCAGACTCTGTATTTCACTGTGCTTTACATTAAATGTAAAACTTTAAATGCACATTTCCTCTAACATACATGACGTATTACACATATTGTAGAGTTTAGTGACCCTTGTGACAATTATCTGCCATTAGTGTTAGCTGTTCTGTTCATTGTCTCAATAGGCAGGGTGGAATTTTTTTTTTTTTTATTTAGCAACGGGAAATTATTCATCCTGGCCCCGTTCCAAGAATGCATATTAGACAGGTCTGAGAACAATGATGTTTGGAAGAGCGAGAGACAACTTGCTTCTACTGAACATTGCCCAGCATCTTTTTTGCGCAAGATAGAACGTCAAAAAACATTTGCTTGATTGCACTGAGCAATCTCAACACTTTTGGTTTAATATACTATCAATGGTGCGCCAAATTTTTGGCATTGAAAATACTGACTGATGGAATGCGCCAAATGATTCCTTAAGTTGAGGGGTTTGAACAGCAAGATGTGACTAGTATCCATTGGAAAATGTTAAAAAAAAATCCCAAAATGCACATTGAGCAATAGTCATAAGATCTGCACCAATTACAATTATAATTTAGAAATAATTTCAGAAAAATTAGCTCATCCATATTTGGAGGTGTGTTGTGCCAAGAGGATGATGGCACATCATGATCCGCACCTAACAGAACTATACACAATTCAACAATCAATAGTTTATGTGAAATGCAATGCGCCACAATCTGATACGGATGTAAAGAAGAAAGGGCTGCAGATAGACTGGCACAACTTATGTGGAAGAATTTGTTTAATCTTTGTGTATAACCTGGGTATATGTGAGGGTTTACAACCACTATAGGTTAATGTATCCATTGTATATTTATTAAATATTAACTAACCATTTTTTTTTTTCTAACCCAATTTTTTTATTATTTATTATTTTTTAATTTCTATTATTTAATACAGTCAGCTAGCTTGAAGCCCAAAACAGGGGGAAAGGAGAAAAAAATCAAATATTTTCTTGAAGGACTTATTTAGGGAAGCCAATGCCAGTAACACATATTTATTCATTTTTGCCCAGAACATTTTTGCCTTTAAGAGCCGGTTCACATTAGCTGGACACGACTCCTTACTACTTGGGGGGCGACTTGTGCATTACATTGCACCACGACTTCGGAGCGACTTGCAGGGACTTCACATAATGGAAGTCTATGCAAGTCGCTCCGAGGTCGCCCGAAATAGTACAGGACCCTTTTTCTAAGTCGGACTTGTGTCGCTCCTATTAGAACGGGTCCTGTAGCGGTCAATGGACCGTGAGGGAGCGCGACTTGTCAGTCGCGCTAATGTGAACCGGCTCTAACAGTGTACTAGATTGTCATAAGCAAAATTGTTTTTTAAAGGAAACCTGCGATGAGAGAAGTGGGCTAGCATTGCCTGTCCTTATGGAAATGTTTTTTCCCTGGTTGACACGTTAATGCTTCGTCTTTAAGTCGGACTTGCAGCCAATCAGAAGTTTCAACGTTTTTTTCCAAATGTAATTTTCTGCATGCTTTTTTGTGGGTAAGCAACTCTAAAGCTTTAAATGTTGATGATATAAAAGACGCACATTAATGTAGTCTGTAATCTTTAATACGTTATTAGTTTTTTTTTTTTTATAAATACAAGTAATATAAGTACCTTTTTTTTTTTTTTTTTTTTTTTTTTTTTTAAATACAAGTAATATAGGTGCCTGAATTGAGCTGATATCTTCCTCTTTCAATTCCAAGTACAGCAGGGCTGGAGTGTGAAGGAAGGAGCAACACAAGGACCAATCAATCCATGTGCTGACAAGAGGAGAGAGTGACAAAAATATGAGCTTCTTAAAATTAAAACTTTCCAAATTTTTGGTAAAAAATAAAAGCTGAGGTTACACTAAGTAAATAGATACTCAACATGTCAAACTTTAAATTTGTTTGCACCCGTAAAATGCCGGCATACTTCAGTACCCTATACTTTCTATAGGCGATGCTTCCAATATGTAATGTGTATTGCAATCAACGTATTTACATGTAGTCGCCCCCTACAAAAAATCTTAACATTATTTTTTTGCCAAAAAAAAAAAAGTTTTTCTTTTTTGCTTAACTTTTTTTTTTTTTTTTTATCAAATAGGGGACAAAAAGTCCCCTATGTGATGATTGTTAGGTGACACTGAATGTATTGCAATGCACATCGCACTGCACTACATCCCTTCCCGGCTATGCTAGCTGGGGAAAGTTACACGGTGACCCAGAAGTTACATCATACACATCGCTTTCTGGGTCACCAAGAAAAGGGGGAGAAGAGCGGACGTGTGTCCGCTGTTCTTCCTCCCCTTCACCCTCCGGCACCTGCCACTTTGGTCCGGGGCCGCAGATGGGCAAGTGGAGTCCAGAATACATGTTGGGGGTCAGTGTCATCTTAAGAGCATTAAAGGGCCCCTGGCAATGCAGTGCACTGAGGCCCCGCCTAAACAATCACCCACGAAAATAAAAATGCAAATTATCGATAAGGTGATATTTATTGGTTCAGCAGTGCCAGGCTGACAGCTTCCAAGTTCGGCGGCTGGGTCCAGGGAACACACACATGGACAGGAGTCAGACTCAACTGTCCTGTGTGTGCCTGTTTCCTTGGAGGTGGACAGGCATTCCTGCAGTTGTGGGCTCCTCCTCCACGGCCCAAGTGGCCTGACAGCAGCGCAGGGCCGACAGGCGCTTGCCACCTGCTGTTCAGGGGCGGGATGCACAAGGGAGTCAGGGCTAATGCTTGGCTTTGGCTGGGTAGGTGGGGCCCCCTGGGCAGGTGGGGCCCCCGGGTAACTGCCCAGCGTGCCCATTCGGTAAGACAGACCTGGTGGGGGTGCGCGCATGGGGAAGTGTGTGGAAGTCAACGGACTGCTTACACCTGACAGGCAGGAGTTTGCCTGTCTGTTTCACACACAACACCCCCCCCCCCCCACCCTCGCTGTTGGGACTTGAAAGTGAAAAGGTTAAAAATAAAACAACCTCTGGCTTCCTAGTGGAAAATCTGGCCCTGATTGAAGGTGAACATTGCATCAAAAGCTGGTTTTGTTATTTTATATTATTGGGCTAATTTTGCATTTTCAGGAGAATGCTGCACTGGGAACCTCATATATTCTCTTAGCTATGGTTTACAATAAAATCGCAGCTTCTTGGAAACTCCAATGGTGAAAGAATATTTTTGTGATTGTTGGGCTAGATAACTACTATTATACTACCAGACCTAACTATACTCATCTGATGCTCCCAGTAAATTGCAAAGTCATCCAATGTTAATTACGGAAAGTGATGTTATCAACGATATGCTGGACTACTATAAAAATAACTTTTATCACCGTTGACAACTGTCCATGACTTCCTGGGAAAGTCCGATGATTGAAAAATTTTTCCTCGGGAAATTTACATCCCTTGTAATGTCTCCTTTTACTTAGGATTTAAAGTAAACCTTTCACAAATTTAGGAAATAGAAACTAAGCAAATTAAATGAAAACACTTTAAGTGAAGGTTCTAAAGTTAAACTCAAAGCAGATATACACAAACCCAAATTAAAGCAGAGCTCCACCTAAAAGGGGAAGTTCCACTTTAAGCATTCCACCTCCCCTCCTTTGCCACATTTGGCATGACATTTTATTGGGGGAGGGGGGGCAGCTACCTAGTTTTGTCAGTTCTCCTCTTCCTCTCCCTACCTGCAATCTTTTGGGACAGGTCACAGGTCCCAGAAGATTGCCGACTATAAAGGAGGAGGAGCCGCAAGCTGTTGCAGCCGGGTGCTGACACTTGTAATGCCGATGCTGGGGAGAGGCGAGGGAGAGAACCGAGGGTTCGCTGGATCCTGGGACAGGTGAGTGTGTGTTTACTAAAAGTCAGCAGCTATACTTTTTGTAGCTGCTGACTTTTAATAAACACAAAAACAAGTGGAACTCCGCTTTAATGCAGCTCTTTGTTCATTAAGAAAGCATTAAATGTGTGTGTGTGTGTGTGTGTGTGTGTGTGTGTGTGTGTGTGTTTTTTAAATGCAAGCAGTGTAAGTATCTGAACTTGACTTGGTATCAGCCTCTCACAGTCCCTGTATAGCAGAGCTCAGACTGAAAGGGGTAGAAGCAGCACAAGGAGATAATCAGGTATGGTGTGTAGCACCTTACCAGGTAGGTGCTAGGTAAAAGCATAATGGGCTTTGGCTGCTTAACAGCAGTGCCATGATTTTCAGCTGGACTGTCATGTCTCCCAGGTGTGGCTGCTGAGAGGGGAGTCTCCCCACTGGCTCCAAGAGAGGATTCTCATTGGCAATGGAGGAAACCCAATCAGTGGCTCATTCAGGCCTGTATCTAACCCAGAAGGCAGATTCTGCCGCAGAGGATTCTGGGAGTGGGTATAAGTTTGAGGGGAATGTATGACGTCTTTGGCGGGAAGCAGAGTCCCAGGAGGGAGAGTACGGCTGTCTCTCCTCCTGTCAGAAGGATCGGGTGTCTTGGGTGGCTGCCTGAGAATCCAGAAGGGAGAGCGGAGCGGAGCTGAGCTGCAGAGAGGATCCGGTGTGCCGAGGACCAGTGGAAAAAGAGGGGTTCAATTCCAGAAAAGCCTTCCAAGGTCGTGAGTACTGTGAATTGCCCCTGAGGGTCTGCCTAATGTAGAGGGGACCACTCCGGTGAAGGTCCCTGGGATCCTGGAGCCTGCAAGTGTCAAGGGGGTTGCCTAGTGAAAGGACCCTGAAGTGTTAAGGGAGTTGCCTAGTGAGAGGACCCTGGAAGTGTAGAGGGGGTACCAGCGGTTGGGCCCTGAAGAGTCAAGTATGCAGTGTTAAGAGTTGCAGCAGCACAAGCAGTTACAAGGAGCTACTTCAGTCAGCGAAGGGCTGGAGCAAGTCATACACAGGACTTTTGAGCTAGACAGAGTGTCAAGAGTCAAGGATCAATACAGTCCTGGATTTTCTGAGTTAACCAAAGAGTTAAAATCGAAGTTTCAGCACTTTCAGCAGAACAGTATTTAAAGCGCCACGAAGCGTTTTGTCGGCATTCAGCTAGCGTCTGGACAGCGCTAATAAGCATTTTTCTACAAAGTGTAAATGTGTAAGTCAGCGCTGCTCAAAGTGCAAAAAAAAAAAGAGCTATTGAGAACGCCCAGTGGGAGGGCGAAACGCCGCGTCTAGCAAGGGAGAGAGCGAGAGACGTCATTTGCTGTTGCTTCCGGTCGGTGGAACGCATGCTGCAGGAGTAGCAACCACCGGACCGACAAGCGCCACACTACATTCTGTTTGTAAGTGCAATGTATAGCTTTATGTTTAAATAAATCTCTTAATGTACTTCAGCATGGTGAGGCCTATGTTCTTTTATTACTGAGGGGAAATAAGGTCAGCACATTCCAGCAGCCCCAGCGGTGACACTTAGAGCAGCGTTGGACCAACAGGACTGGATTTATATCTGTGTATAAGGCTGTTCATATTCAGGGAGTGCAGAATTATTAGGCAAATGAGTATTTTTGAGGATTCATTTTATTATTGAACAACAACCATGTTCTCAATGAACCCAAAAAACTCATTAATATCAAAGCTGACTATTTTTGGAAGTAGTTTTTAGTTTGTTTTAAGTTTTAGCTATTTTAGGGGGATATCTGTGTGTGCAAGTGACTATTACTGTGCATAATTATTAGGCAACTTAACAAAAATCAAAGATACAGTATACCCATTTCAATTATTTATTTTTACCAGTGAAACCAATATAACATCTCAACATTCACAAATATACATTTCTGACATTCAAAAACAAAACAAAAACAAATCAGTGACCAATATAGCCACCTTTCTTTGCAAGGACACTCAAAAGCCTGCCATCCATGGATTCTGTCAGTGTTTTGATCTGTTCACCATCAACATTGCGTGCAGCAGCAACCACAGCCTCCCAGACACTGTTCAGAGAGGTGTACTGTTTTCCCTCCTTGTAAATCTCACATTTGATGATGGACCACAGGTTCTCAATGGGGTTTAGATCAGGTGAACAAGGAGGCCATGTCATTAGCTTTTCTTCTTTTATACCCTTTCTTGCCAGCCACGCTGTGGAGTACTTGGACGCGTGTGATGGAGCATTGTCCTGCATGAAAATCATGTTTTTCTTGAAGGATGCAGACTTCTTCCTGTACCACTGCTTGAAGAAGGTGTCTTCCAGAAACTGGCAGTAGGACTGGGAGTTGAGCTTGACTCCATCCTCAACCCGAAAAGGCCCCACAAGCTCATCTTTGATGATACCAGCCCAAACCAGTACTCCACCTCCACCTTGCTGGCGTCTGAGTCGGACTGGAGCTCTCTGCCCTTTACCAATCCAGCCACGGGCCCATCCATCTGGCCCATCAAGACTCACTCTCATTTCATCAGTCCATAAAACCTTTGAAAAATCAGTCTTGAGATATTTCTTGGCCCAGTCTTGAGCTTGTGTGTCTTGTTCAGTGGTGGTCGTCTTTCAGCCTTTCTTACCTTGGCCATGTCTCTGAGTATTGCACACCTTGTGCTTTTGGGCACTCCAGTGATGTTGCAGCTCTGAAATATGGCCAAACTGGTGGCAAGTGGCATCTTGGCAGCTGCACGCTTGACTTTTCTCAGTTCATGGGCTGTTATTTTGCGCCTTGGTTTTTCCACACCCTTCTTGCGACCCTGTTGACTATTTTTAATGAAATGCTTGATTGTTCGATGATCACGCTTCAGAAGCTTTGCAATTTTAAGAGTGCTGCATCCCTCTGCAAGATATCTCACTATTTTTGACTTTTCTGAGCCTGTCAAGTCCTTCTTTTGACCCATTTTGCCCAAGGAAAGGAAGTTGCCTAATAATTATGCACACCTGATATAGGGTGTTGATGTCATTAGACCACACCCCTTCTCATTACAGAGATGCACATCACCTAATATGCTTAATTGGTAGTAGGCTTTCAAGCCTATACAGCTTGGAGTAAGACAACATGCATAAAGAGGATGATGTGGTCAAAATACTAATTTGCCTAATAATTCTGCACTCCCTGTACATAGTTCCGGTGAGTAGGGATGCAAGAGGGGAACACCAGCACATTATATGTTGTGGAGCACTTTCTGCACAGTCACTTTAATTGTGCACACTACAACAACGGATTTTCTGTATGGACTTGTGCACTAATATATATGGACATTGATTTACATTTTTTTTTGCTTCACGAAAATTATAGCACGGTTTGCACTTGGGACTTTATGTGAGCAATCACCATATATATATTGTTTACTAGCTTATTTGAATATGTATTATTTATTTATATTTATATTTATATTATTTATTTATTATTGGAATATATACAAATTTTTTTTGCACTTTGAGCAGCACTGACTTACACATTTACACTTTTAAAGGCACATACACCTTATTAGTCAGCAGCAGCCACCTCAATAACTAACCTCTATTGTGTTGCCTGTAGTAATTATCTTTTTTGGGTTAAGTGTATTTTCTGCTGTGTTAATTGCATTTTTTAAATAATGTTGCCCAGCATGACTGCAGAGCTGGGGCGATGACGTCCTCCATAGACTTACTATGGGGCATTCAATGTCAGCTATCCCTCCCTCTTCACTGAAGCCGGCGCTGGGACCCGATCCAGACTGGAGCAACTTCAGAATAGGTAAGTATAGAAGGCCTCATGCATGTTAAAAGCATGGCTGGTAAAGGCGGTTGACTTTTTCTTTTTTGCTGCTATGTTATACATACTGTAGTGGTTTACAGGCATTTAGATGCAGAAGAAAAATCCCATCACTAAAAAACTCTAAATGCTCTTAAAGGCGCGTAAATGCTACACGCGTTTAGCGATTGCGCATTCAGTTATTCCATTGGCCAGAATAAATGAATATGAACACATTTGAAAAACATAATTTTAGGTGCATTACAAATACTGCTTTTTTCTTCCCTGTAGCAAAGGAGTTAAGGGGAGGAAAAAAATGTTCTGTGTGCATGAGGACTAAAAGTAGAACACCCAAAAGTTTTTCCAGTTGAAGGTCAATTTTGCTGGGTTGAATCCCTCCTTACTTCCTATGGCTGGTAAGATCCCCCTGCCATAATCCTAGCTCTGAATTTTAGGTTATTCTGCTTATACTGGTGTCCCCACATCTCTTGTTGAGTTATCCATAACTTAAAAAAGTTAAAAAAAAACAACATGGAGACCAGAACCTCACTTAAGCACCTCAGAACTAGCAAAGGAGTACAGATATGCCTAGCTCATACATGTCAACTGTCCTGGGTTTGACAAGTCAGCCCCCCATCTTGGCCCTCTGTCCTTCCAATGCTGTAATCACAGTCACAACATTATTTTTGTTACTGCACATGTGCAGTAACTCAAAAAGCCATTCACTACTTGGATTGGAGTGCCTGTATTTTTAGCAGTTAGATCTTGGCAGGACCAATCTGTATATTAGGTTTGATTGGTGATTCCCACATATTTAGAAGCCAGCTGTAGGCCGCGGCAGGTGAAATGTGAACCATGGATCAGTGTCCCTGGATTCTGGACAATACTGTTGGTAAGGAATGGATATTTTAGTTACATAGTAAAGCTGGCTATACTCTAGTAGAATTTACATTTAACATTATTTGTTGTAAGAACATTTGTTCTATTATGCAGTACTTTCAAAAGACATTCATCCAGTTATTGTGTGTACAAAGAACTTTTCAAATGTTCATGCGAATTTTCATACGAACGTTTGTTTGAAAACCTGCTAATGTATAGCCAGCTTTAGTCAAGTTAAAAGGAGGCACATAATCTTCAAGTTCAATCAAAAAACCATTAAAGTAATAACACATTGCATCATCAGAACCCTAAACCCACAGAGGAAAACAAAAAACCGTTATAAAGCACGGTTCATATTACTCTAAAAGGAAAACAATGTGTCCCTGGTCCCCTAAGACATTAAAGAGCTACCAAACCCACAACAGTAAAATCAGTCTGTATATGTAGTAAATCATGGTTGGTATACTCACTGTGGGCTAATCCTCTGCATTGTGTAAAAAAAAAAAGTCTGTTTGATCCTGTGTGCACAGATCCTTCCCCTTCTTGCATTGTCCCCATAATATGTCAGGATAAGACAGAGTTACTAAAGTCAAGGTCTGTTTGATCCTGTGTGCACAGATCCTTCCCCTTCTTGCATTGTCCCCATAACATGTCAGGATAAGACAGAGTTACTAAAGTCAAGGCTGCACATGCTCACTTTGGTGTGTATTGCTTGAGAGTTTTTTTTTTTTTCTTGGGAGAGTGCATGTGATCAGCACTGGGCCAATCAGCACTGTTCAGACAGAGGGTCAGGGGTACTGCATCCTGATAGGACAGCTCAATGCAGTAGAAAAACACCTCCTGCAAGCTTTAACCAGGCACTTAAGAAGTCACATGACTGCTACTGTATAGACTGCTGATGAGAAAAGGTATTTAGCAGTTTTTATTTACTAAAATGTTTGTATCCCCATGTTCTGTGAACTGTGGGAGACCAGATATAGTGAATGCAGGGTCCTGGGTTTAGTAACACTTTACTTACTCACTTGATCAACAATATATAATGTTACTACTTATAGATATTAATAGCTAGATATATTTTGTGCATTAGAAACACATTCAGGCCCTTTTTGAAGTAACCTACAGAGTTGACTGGAACCAACTTGTGAGATTTAATAAACCATTGTAAGGTTTACCATTCCAGAATTTCACAGAAACTGAAATATGCCTTTTAATTGGGCTGACCTTTTATTGAGTTTATAAAGCAATCACAATCTAACTGGCCAGTGGCCATAAATGAGATATAGTGGCCCACTGACCTTTTATTATCACACAAGGTTGGGTCTGTTCAGAAGCTTGGCATCAGTGTCTCGGGAAATCGTTTTAGAATCTTGGATTTTATCCTAGTAAATTAACCCAATTGTGTGTAAAGTAGAACTAGATTTCAGCAAAATTATTATGTGTAATAGGAATCTCTAAAATGTCTGAAACACATTTTCAAGCAGCTTTTATTGAAATACTATCTGCTGATCCTGCCATAAAGGTCCTTGTTCCTGTAACATGGTGACAGTTCTTCTTCAGATTGTCACCATCAGGAAACTCATCATGAGAAGTGCCATACAGCCATCACTGCAGTGTCTGTACGGAGGAAGTGTCTACTGGGGATCAACAGTACTGAGAAGCAACTAAGGTTAAAAAAATTTGAAAACAAATATTTTATCTAAATGTAGCAGGTTTTCCAGGCCTGTGGCCTGATGTGGGTCTGCCATCATTACCGGTTACCTCTCCAGCCCATGTGAGCTGCAGCCCTGGGTGTGAGCACTGAGACATTGACAACTCTGGCATCTTTGTTTTGTTGTTTTATTGTATTTAAGGGGATGGGAGAAGGGAATGAGTGGGATACTCCTTTAGGCTCAACTACTGTAGATACAATTGTGGGACTTTCTGGCAAAAATGCCTGTTAGCGTTGTCTTGTCGCCAGCCGACGTTAGCCAATGCTTCCTGACGCTTGAACACTGTGTAATTACTGAAACTGTGCTGGATTCTCGACTTTAGTCCAGAAGATCCAGGACTGCAGATCCAACACTGCAATAGCTCAGAGTCACTGAATAGCTCCCTCCAGCACTGCACTGGCTGAGAAACTCCTTGTAAATTCCTGTACTGTGCAACTCTCAACTGGCACACTTCACACTGTGCACTAGCACTTCAGGGCCCAAACCACAGGTGCCCCCTTTATACTTTAAGCTCTTCAGGGTCCACTGACTATGTACCCCCTCTGTCACTTCAGGGTCCTCAACCTAACCTCTTCCGGAGTGGTCCCCTCTAACTTCAGGCAGACCCCCAGGGGCAATCCTCAATACTCACGACCCGTGTAGGCTTTCCTGGGACTGGACCCCTCTGACTCTCCGCAGGTTATGGGCACACCGGATCCCCTCAGCTTAGCTCAGCACTCTCTGGATCTTCAGGCAACACCCCGAGATCCTCCTCCTCAGACAGGAGGGGAGACAGCCGTTCTCTCCCTCCTGGGACTCTGCTCCCGCCTAAGACATTGTGTCATGCGCCACCCCCAGACTTATACCCACTCCCAGAATCCTTTGCAGCACAATCTGCCTTCTGGGGTAGTTACAAGCCTGGATGTGTCCCCTGATTGGGTTTCCTCCACCGCCCTATGAGAAGCCTCTCACAGGAGCCAGTGGGGAGACTCCCCCTTCAGCAGGCACACCTGGAAACCATGACACCCTGACTAATAAATCACAGCCCTGCCGTTAGGCAGACAAGACCCACTATACGTTTACCTAGCACCTACCTGTAGGGTGCTACATAAAAAAAACATGGCAGTTGTTAATGATACACTGTGCTTTAGAGTGATCACAAGCAAGAAGAAGGAGGTCCTGGTCCCTCTATATATTTCTTTAGCTAGTAGAGGGATTACCAGCAGGACGTCCTGATTCCCCTATATAGATCTTTAATTAGGGGACTACCAGTGGAAGGAAAGAGTTATCTTTGGAGGGTTCATCAGCAGGAAGAAGATCTTTACTCCCCCATATAGATCTTTACTTACTACTAGAGGGATCACCAGCATGAGTAAGAAGTTCTTAAATCCTCTATATAGATCATTAGTTATCACTAGAGAGATCCCCAGCAGGAAGAAGGAGGTCCTGATTCCCCTATATGGATCTTTAGTTATCACTGGAGGGATCCCCAGCAGGAAGAAGGAGGTCCTGATTCCCCTATATGGATCTTTAGTTATCACTGGAGGGATCCCCAGCAGGAAGAAGGAGGTCCTGATCCCCCTATATGGATCTTTAGTTATCACTGGAGGGATCACCAGCAGGAAGAAGGAGGTCCTGATTCCCCTATATGGATCTTTAGTTATCACTGGAGGGATAATCAGCAGGACAAAGGAGGTCCTAATTCCCATATATAAACCTTTAAATACATATAAGTTTCAGAAGAACAGTATTTACAATATGAAGCTAAGATCAAGAACATGGAGACATGACCTTAATCTAGCAGGAGGAAAGCTGAAAACTAATCTTAGAAAGTACAAAGTATTATTTTACGGAAAGAGTAGTTGAACAGTCTTCCAGCAGAGGTATTGAGTCCATCAACAAAAAGAAAAAAAAACAAGCAAAAAAAAAAAAATACCCCAAAAAAATAAGAAAAGGGTCAGACTCAGTGGACCACTTGGTCTTTTTCTGCTTTCACCCTACTTTGTTTCTATGAAGTTCACACAGGAAGGCAGAGCCTAGAGGTCCTTCAGTCATCTCCGTGACCCGCAACATCCAGAGCGTTGAATGAATTGCTCTTAAAATTGCTGTGTGACATTTTCTGATTATTTTTCTTGAGAAAGTCCTGGAGCATTGTCTCCTGTGTGAACCTTTTCCTCGTATGCGGACAAGAGCAGAGACACAGAAAGGTGCCCTAATTAGCCCAGGTCTCACTTCTCCCACGTTATATAAATTGCCCTCCTTCCTGAGATTACTCAACATCCAGTGACAGCTACAGGACTCTTTGATGGATAAACTCTCTAGAATTACATAGGAAACTGTCTTATAATTTTCCAACGTGATGAAAACAATGGGAGTTTTTGACTGTGAGATTAATACTGAATTCTTTAGTATCCTTTCACACTCTGCGGTTCTCCAGTGCTGTGAATTGTTGCACACAGAAAAATTCAAACTATTCTTCAACAGAAAAATACTTTGTTGGAAACAATAGGAGTTTTTTTGACTGTGAGATTAATACTGAATTCTTTAGCATCTCTTCACACTTTGCGGTTCTCCAGTGCTGGAAATTGTTCACACAGAAAAAAAAAATCATCTATTATTCAATTAACTTAATTCCCCTTGCCTGGCTCCAGTATAGGGTGTATTTAAAAGAAATCTGCTGCTTTTTTCAAGAGTTAGTATACTTTTCAGACATGTAGAAATAAATTATCCTAATGTATCTTCCCAATAGAATGGTCTGCTGAAAATTGATATTTCAGTGTTTGGTAGATGCAGAAGAATTAAAGTGTTACTAAACCCACAACAGGAAAATCAGTCTGTATATGCAGTAAAGCATGCTTGTGTTACTCACTGTAGACCCCAAGGGCTTAATTATCTGCATTGTGTAAAAAGGCTGCTTGATCTCATATACACAGATCCTCCTCTTCTTCCACTGACTCCAAAACATGTCCTGATAAGACAGAGCCTTTGGAGTCAGGCTGCACATGCTCAGTGTGGTGCGTATTGCTAGAGAGGTTTTTTTTTTCTTGGTAGAGTGCATGTGATCAGCACAGAGCCAATCAGCACTGTCCAAACATGTCCAGAAGGTCTGGAGCCCTGCAGCCTCATAGGACAGTTCAGTGCATATAAAAACTATTCTTACAAGCTTCACCAGAAACAGATAGAAGTCACAAGGCTATGTGCTATATACTGCTGATGAGAAAAGGTATTTAGCAGTTTATATTTACTAAACTAATTGCATTTCCATGTTCTGTGTACTGTGGGAGACCTTTCCATTGTCTTTGTACTGTGGTTCGGGCGATCAGGATGTACTTGGCGGCAACCGAGTCATTTAGGAAATTGTCTCACCATTGTCCTTTCAGACACTAAAGCCTCTTCTCCCTTTTCTCATTCAAGGAGACAATTGGTGAGATCCCTGTGCCAAGTTTCTGGGTTGTCACACCTGGTGTGAGGATTATGAGGGGGCTCACACTATCCCTGTGCTGAGTTCTTGGGTCTACACACATGGTGTGAGCATTATGAGGGGGCTCACACTATCCCTGTGCTGAGTTCTTGGGTCTACACACATGGTGTGAGCATTATGAGGGGGCTCACACTACCCCTGTGCTGAGTTCTTGGGACTACACACCTGGTGTGAGCATTATGAGAGGGCTCACACTATCTCTGTGCTGAGTTCTTGGGTCTACACACCTGGCGTGAGCATTATGAGGGGGCTCACTCTATCCCTGTGCTGAGTTCCTGGGTCTACACACCTGGTGTGAGCATTATGAGAGGGCTCACACTATCTCTGTGCTGAGTTCTTGGGTCTACACACCTGGTGTGAGCATTATGAGAGGGCTCACACTATCTCTGTGCTGAGTTCCTGGGTCTGCACACCTGGTGTGAGCATTATGAGAGGGCTCACACTATCTCTGTGCTGAGTTCCTGGGTCTGCACACCTGGTGTGAGCATTATGAGAGGGCTCACACTATCTCTGTGCTGAGTTCCTGGGTCTACACACCTGGTGTGAGCATTATGAGAGGGCTCACACTATCTCTGTGCTGAGTTCCTGGGTCTGCACACCTGGTGTGAGCATTATGAGAGGGCTCACTCTATCCCTGTGCTGAGTTCCTGGGTCTACACACCTGGTGTGAGCATTATGAGAGGGCTCACACTATCTCTGTGCTGAGTTCCTGGGTCTGCACACCTGGTGTGAGCATTATGAGGGGGCTCACATTATCTCTGTGCTGAGTTCCTGGGTCTGCACACCTGGTGTGAGCATTATGAGAGGGCTCACTCTATCCCTGTGCTGAGTTCCTGGGTCTGCACACCTGGTGTGAGCATTATGAGGGGGCTCACACTATCCCTGTGCTGAGTTCTTGGGTCTACACACCTGGTGTGAGCATTATTAGGGGCTCACACTATCTCTGTGCTGAGTTCCTGGGTCTGCACACCTGGTGTGAGCATTATGAGAGGGCTCACACTATCCCTGTGCTGAGTTCCTGGGTCTACACACCTGGTGTGAGCATTATTAGGGGCTCACACTATCTCTGTGCTGAGTTCCTAGGTCTGCACACCTGGTGTGAGCATTATGAGAGGGCTCACACTATCTCTGTGCTGAGTTCCTGGGTCTGCACACCTGGTGTGAGCATTATGAGGGGGCTCACTCTATCCCTGTGCTGAGTTCCTGGGTCTGCACACCTGGTCTGAGCATTATGAGAGGGCTCACTCTATCCCTGTGCTGAGTTCCTGGGTCTACACACCTGGTGTGAGCATTATTAGGGGGCTCACACTATCTCTGTGCTGAGTTCCTGGGTCTGCACACCTGGTGTGAGCATTATGAGAGGGCTCACACTATCTCTGTGCTGAGTTCCTGGGTCTGCACACCTGGTGTGAGCATTATGAGGAGGCTCACACTATCTCTGTGCTGAGTTCCTGGGTCTGCACACCTGGTGTGAGCATTATGAAAGGGCTCACACTATCTCTGTGCTGAGTTCCTGGGTCTGCACACCTGGTGTGAGCATTATGAGGAGGCTCACACTATCTCTGTGCTGAGTTCCTGGGTCTGCACACCTGGTGTGAGCATTATGAGAGGGCTCACACTATCCCTGTGCTGAGTTCCTGGGTCTGCACACCTGGTGTGAGCATTATGAAAGGGCTCACACTATCTCTGTGCTGAGTTCCTGGGTCTGCACACCTGGTGTGAGCATTATGAGAGGGCTCACACTATCTCTGTGCTGAGTTCCTGGGTCTGCACACCTGGTGTGAGCATTATGAGAGGGCTCACGCTATCCCTGTGCTGAGTTCTTGGGTCTGCACAACTGGTGTGAGCATTATGAGGGGGCTCACTCTATCCCTGTGCTGAGTTCCTGGGTCTGCACACCTGGTGTGAGCATTATTAGGGGCTCACACTATCCCTGTGCTGAGTTCCTGGGTCTACACACCTGGTGTGAGCATTATGAGGAGGCTCACACTATCTCTGTGCTGAGTTCCTGGGTCTGCACAACTGGTGTGAGCATTATGAGGGGGCTCACACTATCCCTGTGCTGAGTTCTTGGTTCTGCACACCTGTTGTGCTCATTATGAGGAGTTTCCACTATCCCTGTCCTAAGCTTCTGGTGCCCACCTGTGATCCCATTATGAGCATTTTACTGTTGGAGCATCCAAGACAAAACAGGCTGGTGATATTTTCTGCCAGGTTCTACCTGTGCCTTTATTACAGGGGTTAAATGGCACTCCAGCCCCAGCCTTCCAACCCAGATGACATAAAATGTTATTGGTAATGCAGGGTGTCATCAGGGAGCGTCACCTTAGTGCCCTACATTCACAGTGTACCAGTGCAAAGAGCAGTGATGCTGTTGTCACCCCAACTCTAGATGTAAGGCCCAACCAGCCTTGAGAATTGGCTAAGGAGAGAGTAGCCTGCAGCATCATATGACCAGTCCAAAATCTTTGTAAAAGGTAGGAAATAAGGAAGAGGGTCATAGGAGACAGTGTGGAGCCCAGAGTCTCACTTTAAAGGGAAAAAAGTGAGACACCATAGCTGACTTGTTTTTTTGGAAATTCAAGTGCTGAGGGTGTCATTCATGTCTTATTTTAGGAAGAGGCAAGCATGAATTTCCGAGGCTCATTACAGTTGATCTGTTGAGTACAGATGTAAGTAATTTGCAAAATAAGTTGTAAGGTTTATCGAAGAGCAAGTCTCATCACACTTATCACATTTTTACTTGTTTGCCGTGTACTGTTTTCACAATAAAATTTTATACATAGATTCACTGGAGATCCTCCTAGTGGTTGTCTGCATATCAGCCAATCAGCAATCAGTATTCTTTAGAGGTGATTGGGGCTTTTTCATGGTAAAATACATATAATATCATCACCCTTATAAAAGTTTTAACTATTGTTTTCCATGTACAGTAACAGAAAACCTTTTCTTGCATTTGATTGGTATTTACCATAATCATTTATCTATAGCTGGATTCTTGGGAGACCTGGGAAAACAGGGAATTCATTTAATAAACTTGTGTACCAGAAAGTTGTGAGCCTGATTTGGATCGGAAAAGAGAAACAGTGGAATAACAGCACAATGAGCTTTGTTTATTGCTGGTAATACAACTTGTTGCAATGGCCTTTTTCAAAGCAGAAGTATATAGTATATTGCAGTGTCATCGTGTGCGGAAAATTTCCAAGGCTTCCCAATTCTGAGAATTCTGTAAAAGTAAATATTGTTATGTCACACTTTTTTCTCTTAAACTGTAATCATGATAAACATACAACTTTCATCTTCCTTATTTTTAAGGTCCATTAAAAAAAGATTTGGACATGGTGTGTTGGATATATATATATATAGTTGCCCACTGCTTAACCTTCTCCCAGTCACATATTGATACTTCTGCATTTTAAACTCATGAGCAACCGCCGTATGAATGTAAGACCTGCTAGTTCCCTGTGAAACTTACAGACTTTTTTACCTTCTACATCAGTGAAAACCACAAAAAGTAGAAACCTGTTAAAATTGTAAAAAAAAAAAAAAAAAAAAGTTAACTGGTTAGGTTTTGGACTGAATATGCTGTATATCTCTAATTGGTCATTTTTTATGTCCACCCAATCTGGAATGTATCTCATTACATATGCTAAGATGCTTCATTTATAATCCTATTAATTCAATGTAAAGATCAGCAATAATTTTTAATGTTCTCACATGTGTTAAATAAAATTTTGATTATTATAAGGGCTCTTTCACACGGGCTTTCCGTGTGAAAGGTCCGCTGCGGGACTTTTTTTTTTTTTCACGGAGCGGATGACATTTCTGTCATCCGCTCCGTAGGTCCGCATATCATCCCATCTGTTTGCGGATGATATGCGGACCTAATGTAAGTCTATGGGGGATTGCGGATGTCAGCGGATGACACCGCTGACATCCGATTTTCCTTCCTTTCCGTTTTTTGAACGGAACAAAAATAGGATTTTTTCTGTTCCAAAAAACGGAACAGAACTGACAGGAGGAAAATCGGATGTCAGCGGATGGTATTCCGCTGACATCCGCAATGCCATAGACTTACATTATGTCCGCAAATCATCCGCAAAAAAATAGGATGATTTGCGGACATACGGAGCGCCCGTGTGAAAGGGCCCTTAGTAGGAGTTAGGCCCCTTTCACACATACGGTCCGTTCAGTTCTTCAGTTCAGTCACGTCAAATGTATCAGTTTTCCATCCGTTTTTCATCCATTTTCATCCATTTTTCATCCGTTTTTCGTCAGTTGTTATCCTTTTTTCATCCGTTTTTCGTCAGTTGTTATCCGTTTTCATCCGTTGTCATCCGTTTTTCATCCATTGTCATCTGTTTTTCGTCCAATCCGTTTTTTTTGACGGATGAAAAATAGGGCATTCATCCGTTTAAAAAAACGGACATTGACGGAAGCGTATGAAAACGGATGTTAACTGATGATCATCCGTTGTCATCAGTTTTTACATAGAGATACATTGATGTCCGTTTTTCATCCGTCAACAGATGGATGAAAAACAGACAAACGGACAGCATGTGTGAAAGGGGCCTTAGGATTTTCCCCTAGGGCAACTATGCAGGTGGTTGTTCTGGTTTCATCACATTAGTTGATGGCATCAGCTGGATTGGAAGGAACCTCTGGGATGGGATCTGTGAGCTCTCTTGGCATACAGTGCTTCTTAGAAAAAAGGTATTTCCTACCGGTTTCTTCTCTCATTGGGTTAGACATTTTTTCTGAATCTCCTGAAACATAGTTTTATTAACTGTTGATCCTGCCAGAAGATCCATTATTTTTCCACTTCCTGCAAAAGGGTGAAATGTAACATATTGAAGCTTACTAATTCTTAGATATAGTGGCTGCATTAGTTTCCTTTTTAGACTATGTTTCCTTTATTTTGACCAGTCGATCTAGCCATTCATCTAAGGCCAATTCACACTATATGCGATGACAGACATTGTAAAATGTCTGTCATCGCAGGGACACACAGGAAACAATTGTATCCTATGTGTCCTATTCTCGCCTAGCACTGCGATAAAATGTAGACATGCTGCATTTTATAGTAGCGTACTGGCTCGAATTGCACTGCAATGTTGGGTAGCGCATCACGGCGCCCAACATTGCAGTGAATAAAGTGTACATTTTGTACACTTCAAATAATGCTAGTAAAAGCAAACAAAAAAAAGAGGAGCAGTGCAATGCGATTTCATCGTACATCACACTGCCCCCTAATGCAGCGGCAACACAGATCGGCTGAAGCGGTGAATCCATCCAGCTGCTATGCGATTTCAAGGAGGTATAGTGTGAATTGGCTCTAAACAAACTGAGCTGTCCAGCAAAAGTGGCAGTTAGAGAGTCATTTATGTAAAACCTTTACCCCAACAGGAAAAATAAACTTGCTGTAACTGCTTAAAAAATGTTAGCTGGAGTTCAGCTTTAATTTGTTGCTCATATCCTTTCAAATCTGCTAGTACATCTAACACTACCCTCTCCCAGATTGCCAATGCTGCTGTCCAAGGGTGGTTCCGTAGCTCCTTAGAACAGGAAATGTGTTAGCCCCGGTTCACACTACTGCGTGTGCGGGGTTCGCATGTCATGTCGGAGCGCACTGCTCCGACATGACATGCGATCAGCTGTGCGGTGCGAGTTTAGCCATACAGTTTGTATGGCTAAATTCGCATCGCACCCGCAGCAAACACGCACAGGAGGCATTTTTGCTGCCGCATCAGGATCGGATCGCACAGCGGTTCACACTTGTGCGATCCGATCCTGTGCGAACTGCACGATCGCACTGCGATATGCGATCAAACTGGGGGTGTCGTTAAGATTACATTGACACCCCCAGCGGATCGCATATGGCAGTGTGAACTGCCGTTGGGTGCGTGTGCGATGCGGGAACAGGCTGCGAATTCGCAGCCTTCCCGCATCGCATCAGTGTGAACCGAGCCTTACTGGTCAGATCATCAAGTTAAAAAAAAAAAACAAAAAAAAACAAAAAACAAATGCAACCACTACTTTTATGGATTGTTAAAATGCAGTATATTTCAATTTGGACTTGAACTGTTTTACCCCCCTGCAGGTCAGTTTAACCTGTTTCCAGAAAAGTAAAAACTAGCAACTTGACCAGGGGCAGACTGACAACTCATGGGGTCCCCGGGCAATAGGAGATCATGGGGCCCCCCTGTGTCCTGGCCACACTGCCCATATTACATACGTTGGTCCCTATCCCCTTTTAGCTGCAGAGGCAGCAACTGAGGACGTACAGTTGCTGTGGCAGGAATTATACTCCGTGATGCTTTTGGTGGGTGATTGCGACCCATTCAAGTGAATAGGGCCACTCTGCAAACACCCTGCAACCATGTGCAGTTGCAGCATTCTAGTGTGGGATCGAAGAGGTTAAAGCAGGTAATGAGAAGGCAATACAATGCCTCCTTATCAGAGTTGTATAAAGTACTCGAAACCCATACTTGAGTAAAAGTACAAGTGCTCGATCAAAAAGTGACTTGAGTAGAAGTGGAAGTGCTCGATCAAAAAGTGACTTGAGTAGAAGTACTAAAGTATTCAACATTTTTTGTACTTAAGTATTGCAAGTAGTTTTTTTAAAAAATGTTGCTACTCAAGTGCTAAAAGTAAAAGTACCAGTAGTTTTGAAAAAAAAATTGCTACTCAAGTACTGAAAGTAAAAGTACAAGTACTGTGTTATGTAGTTATTAAAGAAAGAAGTCAAAAGTTTGAACATCATATTGTTTTTTATTATTTCAAATGCAGCTTTTATTTATACATACAGTAGCATTTATTTTCGTATGCGCTGATAATACACATGTTTTGAGCTTCATGAAACCTTCCATCTACTGTTCTGGCAGTGGTAATTTTTATAATAGTAACAAGTAACTATGCAGCACAAAAAAAAAATATCGGAGTAGAAGTATTGAAAAAATGTAGTGAAGTAAAAGTGGAAGTAGGAGAAAAAAATTCTACTCTAGGAAAGTACAGATACCGCCTTTCGGTACTTAAGTACAGTAGTGAGGTAGTTCTACTTAGTTACTATACATATCTGCTCCTTATAACCTACTTTAACCACTTGGTTGCATGGCCTTTGCAGAGCAGCCCCATGCAAAGCATGACAGGGTGTATAATTCCTGCTGCGGCTGCAACATGTGTACACCCCTGGCCACTGCAGTTAAAGAGGGTGTGGTTGCGGTGGAGATAAAAACAGGGATAAACAATGTCCTGAGCTCCCTATCACAGTTGGTTTTCGGTGAACCCCTGGGATGAGGACAGTGTGTGACCCCTGAGATATGGACAGAGAAAGTCCTTGGGATAAAGACCAGGAGGGGTGCTTAGAGTGAGGACAAAGAGGGACCTCTGGGATGAGAGCAGAGAGAGACCCCTAGGATGAGGGCAGAGAGGGACCCCTGGGATGAGGGCAGAGAGGGACCCCTGGGATGAGGGCAGAGAGGGAACCCTAGGATGAGGACAGAGAGGGACCCCTAGGATGAGGACAGAGAGGGACCCCTAGGATGAGGACAGAGAGGGACCCCTGGGATGAGGACAGAGAGGGACCCCGGGGATGAGGACAGAGAGGAACCCCTGGGATGAGGACAGAGAGGGACCCCTGGGATGAGGACAGAGAGGAACCCCTGGAATAAGGACAGAGAGGGACGCCTGGGATGAGGTCAGAGAGGGAACTTGGGATGAGGACAAAGAGGGACCCCTGAGATGAGGACAGAGAGGAACCCCTGGGATGAGGACAGAGAGGGACCCCTGGGATGAGGACAGAGAGGGACCCCTGGGATGAGGACAAAGAGGGACGCCTGGGATGAGGACAGAGAGGGAACTTGGGATGAGGACAAAGAGGGACCCCTGAGATGAGGACAGAGAGGGACCTCTGGGATGAGGACAGAGAGGGACCCCTAGGATGAGGACAGAGAGGGACCCCTGGGATGAGGACAGAGAGGGACGCCTGGGATGAGGACAGAGAGGGAACTTGGGATGAGGACAAAGAGGGACCCCTGAGATGAGGACAGAGAGGGACCCCTGGAATAAGGACAGAGAGGGACACCTGGGATGAGGACAGAGAGGGAACTTGGGATAAGGACAAAGAGGGACCCCTGAGATGAGGACAGAGAGGGACCCCTGGGATGAGGACAGAGAGGAACCCCTGGGATGAGGACAGAGAGGGGACTCCTAGGAGGAGAACAGAGAGGGACCCCTGGTATGAGGACAGAGAGGGACCCCTGGGATGAGGACAGAGAGGGACCCCTGGGATGAGGACAGAGAGGGACCCCTGGGATGAGGACAGAGAGGGACCCCTAGGATGAGGACAGAGAGGGACCCCTGGGATGAAGACAGAGAGGGACCCCTGGGATGAAGACAGAAAGGGGGGCCTGGAATGAGAGCAGAGAGGGGGCAGTGGGATGAGAGCAGAGAGGGGGCCGTGGGATGAGAGCAGAGTGGTGGTCCTGGGAAGAGAGCAGATAGGGGGTCCTGGGAAGAGAGCAGAGAGGGGGTCCTGGGAAAAGAGCAGAGAGGGGGCCCTGGGATGAGGACAGAGAGGGGGTCCTGGGATGAGAGCAGAGTGGGGGCAATGGGACAGTAGATGAGAGCAGAGAGGGACCCCGGGGATGAGAGCAGAGAGGGACCCCGGGGATGAGAGCAGAGAGGGACCCCGGGGATGAGAGCAGAGAGAGACCCCGGGGATGAGAGCAGAGAGGGTGCCCTACGATGAGGGCAGAGAAGGTGCCCTGGGAGGAGGGCAGAGAGGGGGCCTTGGGATGAGGGCAGAGAGGGGGCCCTGGGATGAGGACAGAGAGTAGCAGGTGGCATCTTTTTGATTTGGGGAGAGGGGGTCAAGAGGATATGTGCGGGGGGGGGGGGGCTTTTGGAGTGGAGAGGACTTATGCTAGTTGGGGGGTCATTTTTGAAACCCTCCCCCCACAACACACCCCCTACTAGCACAAGTCGTCTCCCCTCCAAAAGCACCCATCCCCCAGCACATATCCTCTTGCATCCCCTCTCCCATCACTTCTGCATGTGTGCATCCTGGTTACCTGCCCACCCCCACCCTACCTGCTTACTGTGCCCCCTTCCTCTATATATAAACTATGCACATACTTTAGATAATCAGCATGGCTCTTGCGGTTTATTGCCCCTCCTCCCCAGCTCCTCCTCCTCCTGTTTGTGTACATCGGAGCCGAGGAGGAGGATCTTCAGTGAGCTTTCTGTATGGTGTGCCGGCGCAGGAGGGAAATATGCTAGTGTCGGCTGCTATAGAGGGACAATCACTATGTAAGGGAGCCTGGGTACCCCTCAAGAGATGCAGGGAAGGTGGCCGGTTCCTGGGGCTCAGTACTGGAACTTGTTCCGGCTCTGGGATAAGCACAGATTCCTTGCCACAGAGGTACTCTCATGGAGCCCCCTACTGGCCCCGGGCCCTCAGGCAGTGCCCGAGTGCCCTTAGGGTCAGTCTGCCCCTAAACTGACTGAGAAATGACTGCTTATACTGGTCACTGACCCACATCAAGTACTTTGTACCTCTGACCTCTTTACTTGCTCAAAGTCTATGACTCAGGGGGTAGTGAGCATTACAGAGCCCAGAGAATGTCAACTTTCACACTTGACCTTCTTATGACACTGCATCTCATGAGTAACTGTTTGTCCTTGTTGTTTGGGTAACTTATAAAAATACTTCCTTTGTCATTGTTCTGTAAGCTCTGTATTGGCCTGGTGAGAGTGAATGAGGAAAATAATCAACCCTATAGACACATTGAAGTCTGTGTCACTCACACTGGAAATAACAGAGACATTCCAGACAGCGTTGGCATTCAGTGGACACATGAATGGCTCATCTCTGTAATACTGTACATCGGGCATACTAACTCAGTGAAACTGCATTGTAATTTGAGTTGGATTTAATAGTTGGCAGCATTCAGAAGAAGCAGACAGATGAAGATACAGGGTCCATTATTTTAATATTTTATTAATTTTAAAAGCCATAATTAAAGAACGCTCTGGTCTAAAAACAAAACTTTTCCACAAATTGTGAAAGCAACACCAAGCTATGCAGTGGAAAAACGTCCCTACAGGATGTCTTCAATTTACAAGCCAACCTCAATGCACTGATTCATTGGGCAACTATGTGGCAGATGAGGAATAATGTTGATAAATGTAAAATTATGCACTTGGGGTCTAAGAATATGCATTCATCATATATAGGAGCACAACTGGGGGAATCAATGGCGGAGAAGGATTTGGGTGTTCTAATAGATCATAAGCTTAATAATAGCATGCAATGCCAAGCTGCGGTTTCCAAAGTGAGCAAAATCCTTTCTTGTATAAGAGAGTTATGGACTCCAGAGTGAAAGATATAATTTTGCTTCGGTACAAATTATTAGTAAGACCTCATCTGGAATATACAGTTCAGTTTTGGGCACCAGTTCACAAAAAGGAAATCGGGGGAACTGAAGAAAGTGCAGAGAAGGGCAACCAAACTGATAAGAGGCATGACGCAGCTCAGCTATAAGGCAAAAATTAGAGGAACTGAACTTATTCTCTCTTGAGAAGAGGAGATTAGGGAGGAATATGATCACCATGTATAAATGCATAAGTGAACTTGGTGTTGAGCTATTCATTTTAAGGTCCTCACATAGGACAAGGGGGCACTTTTTACGTCTGGAGGAAAAGAGATGGGTTAATCTCCAAATAAGGAAAGGTTTCTTCACAGTAAGAGCTGTGAAAATGTGGAATATACATCTCAAGAGCTGGTTCTGGTCAGCCCAGTAGATTGCTTTAAAAAAGGCCTAGATTCTTATAAAAGGTTAGGTTGATCCAGGGAACATCTGATTGCCTCTTGGGGGTTTAAGAAAGAATTTTTCCCCTGCTGGAGCAAATTGAATAATGCTTGAGTTTTTTTGTATTCCTCTGGATTAACTGTAGGTATTGTGTATGTAGGATTGTAAAAAAAAATTGTTTTGTTTGTTTTTCTCTTTTTATTGGTTGAACTAGATGGACTTATGTCTTTTTTTTCAACCAGACTAACTATGTAACACTGTCCTTGCCCAAACAATCTTAGTGGAAAAATTATGCCCACCTGTCCAATAGCCTGTATCTACCTTAGCTCCAGTCTGGTGCTCCAGTCTCTGTTAGACTCTTCCACAAGTTTTAGCATTAGAGGAGGACTAGAGGACTACAGGCAAAAAAAAAAAGGCAGCATGTTTTCATGTTGATGGGAACAAAGACCTCAACCCCACACCCCCGCCTATGGATGTAGACTCTAGGGGGGGGGAGGGAGACCTAATCGGAATCTGGATGCCCCCTTTATCATAAGGTGGCCCCCAGATATCTACACCAGCTATGTGAATAAGTAAAGGGTACATAGTACCCCATTTTACTACACAATGGAAATGGTAAATAACCACAGCCACACTATGATAAAGTCATTTAATAAAAAAATAAAAAAAAATGTGACAGTGTAAACCCATCATCAGTCATCGTCCAGTGATGTAGATCCATCTCACAATGAACAATGCCCTAAATACCCGCTGACAAAAACATGACAACCCATGCACATAAATCCTGCTCCTAATAGACCTTTGATGCAAATGACAGCTCACCAACCAGGTGATCACCACCATGTAATAAATGTCAACAAGCTGGATGGCGATGCTGCCTGACACCACTGACCAAAATATCATTCTGACCATATCCCCCAGCCAATTTGTTGACCATATGTAGCACTACTCCCATGGGAGCTGCTGGTTATGGATTCCCCTTGGTTACCCATAGCAATGACTTGACAATATAGTATGTTCTAAGTGCTTTGCTCAGTCATAAAACAGTCCAGGGGTTTTGGTTTTTGTTGTTTTATTTGAGAACTGGGATGGGAGAAGGGATGAGTGGGATACTCCAATTGAATGGCTATGCACAATTGCTGGGACTTCTGGTTAACAATGGATGCGGCAAGGCCGCTGCTTCACCTTGCCACTATAGTGAAGAAGAATTAAATGAACTGTAATGCACTGTGAATCACTGTTCAGGGTCCTACTTGGCACCCCCTTTGTCCCTACTCTTCAGGGTTTTACATGGCACCCCCTTTACTCTGACACTCTGTGTGAACTGACCCATTGATCCTCTGACTTCACTGGAGTGGTCCCCTTTCCTGGGCAGACCCTTTGGCAAGTCCCCTGATACTCAGGTACACTGTTTTTCCCAGAAGACTCTGCCATCAGCTCCACTGTCAGCTTTACTGGATCCTCTGCAGCTCAGCTCCACACCTGGTTCACTAGGCAGACCACCTAAGACCACTTTCCTCATTCAGCAGGAGGAGAGACAGCCGTCAGCCTCCTCCTGGGACTCTGCTTCCTGCCAAAGACGCCCTGTCACATGTCAACTCATCTTTTATGAGCAATCCCAGGATGCACTGCAAGAGTGCCATCCCACTGGGACTCCCATAAAAGCCTATGTGTCACTGGCCAGGTTTCCTCCACTGTCCAACAGGCTCCCCTATTGGATGCAGTGGAGACACTCCCTCAGACCCAGTGAATCATACCTGGGAACATGCAACAGGCAACCTAATAGATCAAGCTCCCCTGATAACCAGATGGAGCATATAATGCTTTGAACCTAGCACCTAACTAGGAGGGTGGGTGCTACACTGTAAAAGAAGTTGTGAGTGGGTTGGGAAATCATTCATTAGTGGCCATATGAATCCACCACAAAATGAAAAACTTCTGGCTGCAGTAGCAGCTAGAGGTTTGAGTGAGCAAACAGACCAAATCTGTCCGTTTAGTTTGCCCCTTCTGTAAAACTCAGACAGCTAAAGTTCTGGTCAAATTTGAAATTCATTCGTACTCTATACTCTAGGCTTTTTTCCCCCCTAGTTTCCACCTGTTGGTCTGGCCATTTCTTTAACCACATAACAACCCCCTGCTGCAGTTTTAGTGCGGCAGGTAGCCGCTCCTGGGCAAAGTGACTTAGTACTACGTCGCTCGCTCAGGAGGCTGTAGGGGGCGAGACAGCGCGTGTGACCGGTGGCTCCGATGGCCGCCGGTCACTCATGATCTCCCGCAGCAGAGGGAGTAAACACAGCCGTCTGTCCATCTCCCTTAAGTAATGACAGAGGCTATGTGATCCTGCTGTATAGGATCGTATGTCTCTGTGATTACTTCACAAACCACGCCCACTGACAGTTAGAATCATGCCCCTAGGGACACACTTAACCCCTTAACCCACTTAACCCCTTGATCACCAGTTAACCCCTTCCAAGCCAGTGTCATTTTTACAGTAACAGTGCATATTTATAGCACTGATTACTGTAGTAATGTCACTGGTACCCCCAAAAGTGTCAAAAATGTCAGTTAGGGGTCCGATCTGTCCGCCGCAATGTCGCAGTCCTACAAAAAAAATGGCAGATCGCCGCCATTACTAGTTTAAAAAAAAACAATACAAATGACATAAATCTTTCCTGTAGTTAGTAAATGCAATAACTTTTGCGCAAACCAATCAAAATACGCTTCTTGTGATTTTTTTTTTTTTTTACCAAAAATATGTAGCAGAAAACAAATTGGCCTAAAATGTTAAAAAATTTTGATTTTTACATTTTTTTGGGAGAATTTCATATAAAAAAATGTGAAAAATATTGTTATTTTTTCAAAATTGTCGCTCTTTTTTTGTTTATAGCGCTAAAAAACAAAATTGCACAGGTGATCAAATGCCACTGAAAGAAAGCTCTGTTTTTGGGGAAAAAAAGAACGTTAATTTCGTTTGGATACAGCATCGCACGACCGCGCAATTGTCTGTTAAAATCACGCAGTGCCGAATCGCAAAATAGGGCCTGGTCTTTGAGCAGCCAATTCCTCCAGTCTGAAAGTGGTTAACAAACCAAACTGTTCAGCAAAAGTGGCAGTTGGAGGGTTTAGTGACTCACTAATTGAATCACTTTGGGTGGGAGAAGAAGCAAAATCTGGCCATTTGGTCTGCCTGTTCCATGAACTGTCCGTCGACCCGACCTTGAACCTTATTTCTGCTCCTAACTGTCTGTCTGCTCTACATATGCATTGAGGCAGGATCGGAATCGTCCAGGGGAGGGCTGGCAGCCTTAGGCCTGGGGGGCAATTCCAGTCAAGTGGCCCATTGAACCATTGAATCAGCTCACCATCCATGCCCATCTGGTTTTATAACAGATATTAATGTTATGAAGCAAGACAAACATGATGCAATGTGGTAACATAATTTAATGTATTTAGCAACAAAGGAGGTTTAACACAAGTACATGACATCATGCCAGGCAGGGCCTAGGAATCTCCTGTTGGGTGGAGATCCCTCTGCATGGCAGGGAAGTGACTGTGTTTGTATTGTGCTGGCTGGGTGCAGGAGCGTACCCATACCGCTCCGCTGCAGCTCTGCAAATATAACATTGTGTAGCGGCGACCGGCAGCTGTGTACAGTGTCTGGCCCCTACATTAATCCAGCCCTGAGTGCAGCCTTTTTACCCGGCATCAGAGTGGCCCAGGGGGCAATTGCCACCCTGCCCCCCTTCCCAGCCCTCCCCTGGAATCGTCTTATCTTGAGTATATGAATGCCTTTGAATAAACAGAAGTAAACTCTTCCAAGTCAAAGGAGATGAACTTTTATCCTATGACTGCAAAGAGTGTTTTTAATTTATTCATATAATTAGTCCCAAAAAGCGGTCTCACATTTTATGGTTCAGTAGAGATGACTTCAACATTTGCTTTTAGAGAAACAAAAAAAAAGTTTGATGTTTTTTTGACACCCATTGTTTAATTTTCCTTTTTTTAGTGGGTTTAACCAGATCCATATGACTGATGTTCCTTATTAGGCTCAGGAGTTAGACAATTCTCTGGATTTCATAGACAAACAACGAGTGGGAGAAGTGTTACTCTGCAAACAGGACATGAATTAGTCTCCTTGGAATGTCGCTGTTTGGAATGACCGGTGGAGCGCTATCACTGGAAGATCTACAGCTTCAGGGCCAGCCCATGCAGTCACTGGCAATAATTACGATTTTTCTGGTGATAGATCTCAGGATGAGATAGTTTCTTAAAGCTCTAGTCTGCAACCTTACCTGCTGCTCGCTATTTGTGCCCACTGTCATCTATCACTAGTGTTCCCCATGGAGTTAAGAAGATTTGGCAGCATCTTTTTACATGTCTTCTATCCACAGCCAAACAAGAAAATTAGAGATCAGCCAAGAACTGTGCACTCTGGGTATTTTGCGACGCCTGAGGTCTTATGGTCTGTTAGTGGATAATATCTCAGGATCTTTAGAGTTTGAAGATATTAAAATACCCCTGTTGGGATTTTATTGCTATCTGTACCCAACTGGGGACATATACCCACAATTTCCCCTTGCGACAGACAGAAAGTGATGAGACATTCAAAATGTTATAGTTGTCACAGGACCAGAATAGAGGGAACATTTTCCAAAGGGGACACCTGTTCCAGGTGACAATTAAGAAACCACTTTGTAGAGATTTTCTCTCACTTTCTGCTGTGTCCCTGGTACAAGATGTAACAGGAAATGTCCTTAATGAGACACACACAGCAAAAAAAAAAAAATATATATATATATATACATACAGTAAACCCCCGCTCCATCGCGGTTCAGTTTTTGCGGTCCCGGTATGTTGCGTTTTTTTTTTGCAATGTTATTTTACTATATAAATCATTAAAAATGAAATATTTTTGTGTTTTCCATAGCTCTTGCTATGTCTCTTAGTATCTTTTATGTGTTTAAATGAGTTTCTATTGTTTTAAAAGTGTGTTTAAAGACCTTAAAATGCTTTTACACGTACAGTGACAGTAAAAAGAACATGCCTACAATGCATTTTAATAGGGTTTTTCTATTTCGCGGATTTTCACTTTTCGCGGCTGGGTCCGGAACGTAACCCCCGCAATGGAGGGGGGTTTACTGTATACAATACTTCTAACCATTTCGTACTGTATCCTAAGACAAAAAGTTTTGACTTTGAATACACTTTAATGATTTTTTTCTTTCAATGCAGTTTGTTGCGCAGCAACGTGCTACAGAGAAAATATAAGGAACATTTGAGAGCAAATTTAATTATTGCTGAAAAGTGAAAATAATTTTTATGTAACTTTCCAACTTTAAGTCTTACATTGTTTTTCTTAATAAGATTATTGAATTTCATATACGATATACACTGCTACAAAAAAATTAAAGGAACACTTTAACCATTTGCCTTCTGTGCACTTAACCGCTTCCATACAGAGCAGTTAGACCCCCTTCCTGCCCAGACCAATTTCCAGCTTTCAGCACTCTCACACTTTGAATGACAATTGCTCAGTCATGCCACACTGTAACCAAACAAAATTTTTATCATTTTTTTCACACAAATAGAGCTTTCTTTTGGTGGTATTTGATCAGAACTGGGGGTTTTTTTTTCCGTGATATAAGCAAAAAAAGAGCAAATATTTTGCAAAAAAAACACTTTTTTTTAGTTTCTATTATAAAATTTTGCAAAAAATTAATTTTTCTTCATACATTTGGGCCAAAATTTATACTGCTACATATCTCTGGTAAAATTAACCCAAATTAGTGTATATTATTTAGTCTGTGTGAAAGTTATTGAGTCTAGAAGCTATGGTACCAATTACTGAAAATTGATCACACCAGATGTACTGATGGCCTATCTCCTTTCTTGAGGCCCTGAAATGTCAGGACAGTACAAATACCCCCCAAATGACCCTTTTTTGTAAAGTAGACAGTCCAAGGTATTTAGTAAGAGGCATGGTGAGTTTTTTGAAGTTATAATTTTTTCCCACAATTCTTGGGAAAATGAAGAAAACATTTTTTTTTCTTTTTTTTTCCCAAAACGTTGTCAATTTATAAGCTATTTCTAACACATAGCATGTACACAGCAAAAATGACACCCCAAAATTCATTCTGCTACTCCTTCTGAGTATGGTGATACCACATGTGTGAGACTTTTACACAGCCTGGCCACAAAAAGAGACTCCACGTCCAAGTAGCACCATAAGGCGTTTTAGGAGCATAAATACACATAAAACTTTCTTACTACCTATCACACTTTTCAAGGCCCTAGAGCACCAATACAATGGAAAAGTCCACAAAATGACCCCATTTTGGAAAGCAAACACTCCAACGTATATTCTATGAGGCATTATGGGTCCTTTGAACATGTCATTTTTTTCCACAAGTTTTTGGAAAATGTGGGAAAAAAATAAAAACTTTTTTTTTTTTTACACAAAGTTGTAAATTTATAGAATATTCCTAACACATAGCATGTACATAGCAAAAATGACACCCCAAAATACATTCTGCCACTCCTCCTGAGTATGGCAATACCACATGTGTGAGACTTTTTCACAGCCTAGCCATATAGAGGGGCCTAAACATCCAAGGAGCATCATCATGCATCCTAGCCACTTGCCTAGGCCTATTTTTGACATTTGGTGTTTACAAGCTAAAATCAGTTGTTTTTGCTAGAAAACTACTTAGAACCCCAAAACATTATATATTTTTTTTTAGCAGAGACCCTAGAGAATAAAATGGAGATTATTGCAATATTTTTTATCACACCATATTTGCGCAGCGGTCTTCCAAACGCAATTTTTTGGGAAAAAAATCACTTTTTTTAATTAAAAAATAAGAAAACAGTAAAGTTAGCCCAATTGTTTTCCATAATGTGAAAGATAATGTTACGCCGAGTAAATAGATACCCAACATGTCATGCTTCAAAATTGCGCACGCTCACAGAATGGTGACAAACTTTGGTACTTAAAAATCCCCATAGGCGACATTTTAAAAATTTCTACAGGTTGCTATCTTAGAGTTACAGAGGAGGTCTAGGGCTCAAATTATTACTCTTGCTCTAACGATCGCGACGATACCTCACATGTGTAGTTTGAACATTGTTTACATATGTGGGCGGGGTTTCCGTATGCGTTCGCTTCTGCGCGCGAGCTCGCGGGGACAGGGCGCTTTAATTTTTTTTTTTTTTTTTTTACTATTTATTTTATTTATTATTTTTTATTTTTACACTGTTTTTTTTTAAAAAAAAAAATTGATCATTTTTATTTCTATTACAAGAAATGTAAACATTACTTGTAATAGAAAAAGGCACGACAGGACCTCTGTTTTGTGAGATCTGGGGTCAAAAAGTCCTCAGATCTCACAAGTACACTAAAAGATAGAAAAAATAAAAAATAAAAAAATAAAAAAAAATTAAATAAAATGAAAAAAAAAAAGGGACCTTTAAACTGGTTGCTAGGCAATGACGTTTGCCGTAGCTCCGGTCCTCCAAGACCATAGAGTCAAGTGAGGGCAAGCTTGCCCTCACTCGACATCCTGTCTGTGAGGATCTGGGACCAGATCGTTTTCCCCGCTGCCGGCGGGTCCGGTAAACGGGGAAAAGGACCAGAATGCAGCGGGAGGGGGGGGCACCTCTTCCGCCACCCCGGAAGGGTGATCCCGCGGCGAATCCGCCGCTGGGACCACCCTTATCGGAAAGCCAACTGTCCACCGTTTAAAAAAATACCAGGGTTATGGCAGCTATCTGCTGCCATAACACCGGTATTTAGGTTTAAACGGACGACGTATATAAACCTTTTTGGACTTGGACATGGTGGCTGTATGAAGGGTGACAGGTACTCGGGTACTTTGCTGGGCAGGTGACAGGTACTCTGGTACTGATGAGCAAGTGGCAGGTACTCGAGTACTCCGATAGGCAGGTGACAGGTACTCGGGTACTCTTATGGGCAGGTGACAGGCAGGTGATAGGTACTGATGAGTAGTACTGATACTGATAGGTGATACTGATACTGTACTGATGATGGGTACGGATGATCAGTACTGATACTAATAGGTGATAGGTACTGATGGGTACTGATGAGTACTGATGAGTAGTGATGGGTAATGATGAGCAGGTGGCAAGTACTCGGGTACTTCAGGTGTCAGGTACTCTGATGAGCAGGTGGAAGGTACTCGGGTACTCTGTTGGGTAGGTGACAGGTACTTGGGTACTCTGATGGGTAGGTGACAGGTACTCGGGTACTCCGATGACGGGTACTCAAAGTACCAGAGTACCTGTCGTCAGAGTACCCGAGTACCTGTCATCAGAGTACCCGAGTACCTGTCATCAGAGTACCCGAGTACCCGTCATCAGAGTACCCGAGTACCCGTCATCAGCGTACCCGAGTACCTGTCATCAGAGTACCCGAGTACCCATCATCAGAGTACCCGAGTACCTGTCACCAGCCCATCAGAGTACCTGTCATCAGAGTACCCGAGTACCTGTCACCAGCCCATCAGAGTACCTGTCATCAGAGTACCCGAGTACCTGTCATCAGAGTACCCGAGTACCTGTCATCAGAGTACCCGAGTACCTGTCATCAGAGTACCTGATGGGCTGGTGACAGGTACTCGGGTACTTTGATGGGCTAGTGACAGGTGCTCTTTATTGGGGGGGGGGGGCAATCAGTGTGTTTGGGGTGCACTGTAGTTGGTAACTAGCTGTTACCACAATCTCCTCCTCACACAGGATCAGTGTGTGAGGAGGAGAACACAGTGACAGCTAGTTACCGTGTTCTCTGATGACATTTGTGACCGGCTGTGATTGGACACAGCCGGTCACGTGGTAAAGAGCCAATTTCATTGGCTCTTTACCTAGATCGGGGATCGACTCTGTCCGAGGGACGAGCCTCGTCCCCGATCGCCGCGCTGCGCGCCCCCGGGGGCGCGCATTAAGGAAGGAACGAGCGGCTCGCGCTGGAGCCGCTCATGTGATCGGCTGTGATTGACACAGCCGATCACGTGGTAAACAGCCAATTTCATTGGCTGTTTACCTTGATCGGGGTTGGGCTCAGTCCGAGGGACGAGCCTCACCGCCGATCGCCGCGCTGCGCGCCCCCGGGGGCGCGCAGTAGCGGGGAGATCCGGGCGCCGTCATATGACGTCCGCCCGGATCGAGAAAGGATTTGTGCCGACGTCATTTGACATGACGCGGTACGGAAGGGGTTAAACACCCTTCCCATCCAGGCCAATTTTCAGCTTTCAGTGCTGTCACACTATGACTGACAATTGCGCGGTCATGCTACACTGTACCCATATGAAATTTTTATAATTTTTTTTCACACAAATAGAGCTTTCTTTTGGTGGTATGTAGTGTTGAGCGAACACGGACTGTATTATTCGTGTTCGTACCGAATAATTGGATTTTTTGTACCCGAACACGGACACGGACACTTTACTGTATGTTCGGGTAAAAATCCGTGTTCGGTCGTTTTATTTCCGGGTTTTGCATGCTTTGGCGCTCTTTTCATGGCGGGCTTTCAACAGCCAATCAACAATCGTTTAACTGGTGTGCCTTAAGCCATCCCAGCCATGCCTGCAAATGTCTCAGTAGCTGTGATTGGCCGTCTGAAGCATGTGACCAAGTCTTTATAAGTTCGAGGCAGCCGCAGCGGCGTCATTATGCTGCTTAGATTCAGGGACAGAGCACACATCAACGTGCTGGCTGCTGATTAGGGAAAGATAGGCAGGAAAAAACCATTTGTGTCCGGATAGAATTGAGGGACAGGTCGGAGTGTTTAGGCAGGGCGAGTTGTAGGCATTTTAGGGATAGAGTCTGCTGAATTATATAGGGTCAGTGTCTTCTACAAACTACAATCGATATTGCTGTGTGGGGGGTGGGGTGAATCTGCACTCAATCCTGATCTACGATCTCTTCTCAATCCTGTTAGGGACAGAGTCTGCTGAATTTTAGGGAAACTGTGTTCTACAAACTACAATCGATATTGCTGTGTGGGGGGTGGGGTGAATCTGCACTCAATCCTGATCTACGATCTCTTCTCAATCCTGTTAGGGACAGAGTCTGCTGAATTTTAGGGAAACTGTGTTCTACAAACTACAATCGATATTGCTGTGTGGGGGGTGGGGTGAATCTGCACTCAATCCTGATCTACGATCTCTTCTCAATCCTGTTAGGGACAGAGTCTGCTGAATTTTAGGGAAACTGTGTTCTACAAACTACAATCGATATTGCTGTGTGGTGTGGGATTGGAGATAGGCAGGTGTCAGTGATCCACATCCATTTTTCTGTGTGTGAGCTGCAGTGAACACAATCTTTTTGGGCTGCAGTGAACACAATCTTTTTGGGCTGCAGTGAACACAATCTTTTTGGGCTGCAGTGAACACAATCTTTTTGGGCTGCAGTGAACACAATCTTTTTGGGCTGCAGTGAACACAATCTTTTTGGGGTGCAGTGAACAAAATCTTTTTGGGGTGCAGTGAACACAATCCTTTTTGGTGTGCAGTGAACACAATCTTTGTGGGGTGCAGTGAACAAAATCCTTTGTGGGGTGCAGTGAACACAATCTTTTTGGGGTGCAGTGAACAAAATCCTTTTTGGGGTGCAGTGAACAACATCCTTTTTGGGGTGCAGTGAACACAATCTTTTTGGGGTGCAGTGAACAAAATCCTTTGTGGGGTGCAGTGAACACAATCTTTTTGGGGTGCAGTGAACACAATCTTTTTGGGGTGCAGTGAACACAATCTTTTTGGGGTGGAGTGAACAACATCCTTTTTGGGGTGCAGTGAACAAAATCCTTTTTGGGGTGCAGTGAACAAAATCATTTTTGGGGTGCAGTGAACACAATCTTTTTGGGGTGCAGTGAACACAATCTTTGTGGGGTGCAGTGAACACAATCTTTTTGGGGTGGAGTGAACAACATCCTTTTTGGGGTGCAGTGAACAACATCCTTTTTGGGGTGCAGTGAACACAATCTTTTTGGGGTGCAGTGAACACAATCTTTGTGGGGTACAGTGAACAGAATCTTTGTGGGGTGCAGTGAACACAATCTTTGGGGGGTACAGTGAACACAATCTTTGTGAGGTGCAGTGAACACAATCTTTGTGGGGTGCAGTGAACACAATCATTGTGGGGTGCAGTGAACTCAATCTTTGTGGGGTACAGTGAACACAATCTCATACTGAAGGTTTGAGGGTGCTGCCTGTTCCATACTCCCCCTACTCCTCATCTAGCCTTTTAGGGGTACAAACAATAGTAATTGGGGCCTAGTGTGGTTGTGTACGTGTGATATACATACACTTTTTTGGGATCATATTTTCTATTCCGCTATTTAATCAAAAACCTCTGGGGATCAGTTAAATTGGGGGATAGTCTGTGTTGGTACGTGTGAGAGAGATCCACCTTTCCAAGTTGTTGGGGTTCATCTCATACTTCTGAAGGTTTGAGGGTGCTGCCTGTTCCATACTCCCCCCTACTCCTAGCCTTTTAGGGGTACAAACAATAGTAATTGGGGCCTAGTGTGGTTGTGTACGTGTGATATACATACACTTTTTTGGGATCATATTTTCTATTCCGCTATTTAATCAAAAACCTCTGGGGATCAGTTAAATTGGGGGATAGTCTGTGTTGGTACGTGTGAGAGAGATCCACCTTTCCAAGTTGTTGGGGTTCATCTCATACTTCTGAAGGTTTGAGGGTGCTGCCTGTTCCATACTCCCCCCTACTCCTAGCCTTTTAGGGGTACAAACAATAGTAATTGGGGCCTAGTGTGGTTGTGTACGTGTGATATACATACACTTTTTTGGGATCATATTTTCTATTCCGCTATTTAATCAAAAACCTCTGGGGATCAGTTAAATTGGGGGATAGTCTGTGTTGGTACGTGTGAGAGAGATCCACCTTTCCAAGTTGTTGGGGTTCATCTCATACTTCTGAAGGTTTGAGGGTGCTGCCTGTTCCATACTCCCCCCTACTCCTAGCCTTTTAGGGGTACAAACAATAGTAATTGGGGCCTAGTGTGGTTGTGTACGTGTGATATACATACACTTTTTTGGGATCATATTTTCTATTCCGCTATTTAATCAAAAACCTCTGGGGATCAGTTAAATTGGGGGATAGTCTGTGTTGGTACGTGTGAGAGAGATCCACCTTTCCAAGTTGTTGGGGTTCATCTCATACTTCTGAAGGTTTGAGGGTGCTGCCTGTTCCATACTCCCCCTACTCCTAGCCTTTTAGGGGTACAAACAATAGTAATTGGGGCCTAGTGTGGTTGTGTACGTGTGATATACATACACTTTTTTGGGATCATATTTTCTATTCCGCTATTTAATCAAAAACCTTTGGGGATCAGTTAAATTGGGGGATAGTCTGTGTTGGTACGTGTGAGAGAGATCCACCTTTCCAAGTTGTTGGGGTTCATCTCATACTTCTGAAGGTTTGAGGGTGCTGCCTGTTCCATACTCCCCCTACTCCTAGCCTTTTAGGGGTACAAACAATAGTAATTGGGGCCTAGTGTGGTTGTGTACGTGTGATATACATACACTTTTTTGGGATCATATTTTCTATTCCGCTATTTAATCAAAAACCTCTGGGGATCAGTTAAATTGGGGGATAGTCTGTGTTGGTACGTGTGAGAGAGATCCACCTTTCCAAGTTGTTGGGGTTCATCTCATACTTCTGAAGGTTTGAGGGTGCTGCCTGTTCCATACTCCCCCCTACTCCTAGCCTTTTAGGGGTACAAACAATAGTAATTGGGGCCTAGTGTGGTTGTGTACGTGTGATATACATACACTTTTTTGGGATCATATTTTCTATTCCGCTATTTAATCAAAAACCTCTGGGGATCAGTTAAATTGGGGGATAGTCTGTGTTGGTACGTGTGAGAGAGATCCACCTTTCCAAGTTGTTGGGGTTCATCTCATACTTCTGAAGGTTTGAGGGTGCTGCCTGTTCCATACTCCCCCTACTCCTAGCCTTTTAGGGGTACAAACAATAGTAATTGGGGCCTAGTGTGGTTGTGTACGTGTGATATACATACACTTTTTTGGGATCATATTTTCTATTCCGCTATTTAATCAAAAACCTCTGGGGATCAGTTAAATTGGGGGATAGTCTGTGTTGGTACGTGTGAGAGAGATCCACCTTTCCAAGTTGTTGGGGTTCATCTCATACTTCTGAAGGTTTGAGGGTGCTGCCTGTTCCATACTCCCCCCTACTCCTAGCCTTTTAGGGGTACAAACAATAGTAATTGGGGCCTAGTGTGGTTGTGTACGTGTGATATACATACACTTTTTTGGGATCATATTTTCTATTCCGCTATTTAATCAAAAACCTCTGGGGATCAGTTAAATTGGGGGATAGTCTGTGTTGGTACGTGTGAGAGAGATCCACCTTTCCAAGTTGTTGGGGTTCATCTCATACTTCTGAAGGTTTGAGGGTGCTGCCTGTTCCATACTCCCCCCTACTCCTAGCCTTTTAGGGGTACAAACAATAGTAATTGGGGCCTAGTGTGGTTGTGTACGTGTGATATACATACACTTTTTTGGGATCATATTTTCTATTCCGCTATTTAATCAAAAACCTCTGGGGATCAGTTAAATTGGGGGATAGTCTGTGTTGGTACGTGTGAGAGAGATCCACCTTTCCAAGTTGTTGGGGTTCATCTCATACTTCTGAAGGTTTGAGGGTGCTGCCTGTTCCATACTCCCCCCTACTCCTAGCCTTTTAGGGGTACAAACAATAGTAATTGGGGCCTAGTGTGGTTGTGTACGTGTGATATACATACACTTTTTTGGGATCATATTTTCTATTCCGCTATTTAATCAAAAACCTCTGGGGATCAGTTAAATTGGGGGATAGTCTGTGTTGGTACGTGTGAGAGAGATCCACCTTTCCAAGTTGTTGGGGTTCATCTCATACTTCTGAAGGTTTGAGGGTGCTGCCTGTTCCATACTCCCCCCTACTCCTAGCCTTTTAGGGGTACAAACAATAGTAATTGGGGCCTAGTGTGGTTGTGTACGTGTGATATACATACACTTTTTTGGGATCATATTTTCTATTCCGCTATTTAATCAAAAACCTCTGGGGATCAGTTAAATTGGGGGATAGTCTGTGTTGGTACGTGTGAGAGAGATCCACCTTTCCAAGTTGTTGGGGTTCATCTCATACTTCTGAAGGTTTGAGGGTGCTGCCTGTTCCATACTCCCCCTACTCCTAGCCTTTTAGGGGTACAAACAATAGTAATTGGGGCCTAGTGTGGTTGTGTACGTGTGATATACATACACTTTTTTGGGATCATATTTTCTATTCCGCTATTTAATCAAAAACCTCTGGGGATCAGTTAAATTGGGGGATAGTCTGTGTTGGTACGTGTGAGAGAGATCCACCTTTCCAAGTTGTTGGGGTTCATCTCATACTTCTGAAGGTTTGAGGGTGCTGCCTGTTCCATACTCCCCCCTACTCCTAGCCTTTTAGGGGTACAAACAATAGTAATTGGGGCCTAGTGTGGTTGTGTACGTGTGATATACATACACTTTTTTGGGATCATATTTTCTATTCCGCTATTTAATCAAAAACCTCTGGGGATCAGTTAAATTGGGGGATAGTCTGTGTTGGTACGTGTGAGAGAGATCCACCTTTCCAAGTTGTTGGGGTTCATCTCATACTTCTGAAGGTTTGAGGGTGCTGCCTGTTCCATACTCCCCCCTACTCCTAGCCTTTTAGGGGTACAAACAATAGTAATTGGGGCCTAGTGTGGTTGTGTACGTGTGATATACATACACTTTTTTGGGATCATATTTTCTATTCCGCTATTTAATCAAAAACCTCTGGGGATCAGTTAAATTGGGGGATAGTCTGTGTTGGTACGTGTGAGAGAGATCCACCTTGCCAAGTTGTTGGGGTTCATCTCATACTTCTGAAGGTTTGAGGGTGCTGCCTGTTCCATACTCCCCCCTACTCCTAGCCTTTTAGGGGTACAAACAATAGTAATTGGGGCCTAGTGTGGTTGTGTACGTGTGATATACATACACTTTTTTGGGATCATATTTTCTATTCCGCTATTTAATCAAAAACCTCTGGGGATCAGTTAAATTGGGGGATAGTCTGTGTTGGTACGTGTGAGAGAGATCCACCTTTCCAAGTTGTTGGGGTTCATCTCATACTTCTGAAGGTTTGAGGGTGCTGCCTGTTCCATACTCCCCCCTACTCCTAGCCTTTTAGGGGTACAAACAATAGTAATTGGGGCCTAGTGTGGTTGTGTACGTGTGATATACATACACTTTTTTGGGATCATATTTTCTATTCCGCTATTTAATCAAAAACCTCTGGGGATCAGTTAAATTGGGGGATAGTCTGTGTTGGTACGTGTGAGAGAGATCCACCTTTCCAAGTTGTTGGGGTTCATCTCATACTTCTGAAGGTTTGAGGGTGCTGCCTGTTCCATACTCCCCCTACTCCTCATCTAGCCTTTTAGGGGTACAAACAATAGTAATTGGGGCCTAGTGTGGTTGTGTACGTGCGAGATACATACACTTTTTTTGATCATATTTCCTATTCCGCTATTCAATAAAAACCTTTGAGGATCAATTGAATTGCGGGATAGTCTGTGTCGGTACGTGTGAGAGAGATCCACCTTTCCAAGTTGTTGGGGTTCATCTCATACTTCTGAAGGTTTGAGGGTGCTGCCTGTTCCATACCCCCCCTACTCCTCATCTAGCCTTTTAGGGGTACAAACAATAGTAATTGGGGCCTAGTGTGGTTGTGTACGTGCGAGATACATACACTTTTTTTGATCATATTTCCTATTCCGCTATTCAATAAAAACCTTTGAGGATCAATTGAATTGCGGGATAGTCTGTGTCGGTACGTGTGAGAGAGATCCACCTTTCCAAGTTGTTGGGGTTCATCTCATACTTCTGAAGGTTTGAGGGTGCTGCCTGTTCCATACCCCCCCTACTCCTCATCTAGCCTTTTAGGGGTACAAACAATAGTAATTGGGGCCTAGTGTGGTTGTGTACGTGCGAGATACATACACTTTTTTTGATCATATTTCCTATTCCGCTATTCAATAAAAACCTTTGAGGATCAATTGAATTGCGGGATAGTCTGTGTCGGTACGTGTGAGAGAGATCCACCTTTCCAAGTTGTTGGGGTTCATCTCATACTTCTGAAGGTTTGAGGGTGCTGCCTGTTCCATACTCCTCCTCCTCCTCATCCATCCTTTTAGGTGTACAAACAATAGTAATTGGGGCCTAGTGTGCTTCTGTACGTGTGAGATACATACCCTTTTTTTGATCATATTTCCTATTCCGCTATTCAATAAAAACCTTTGGGGATCAATTAAATTGCGGGATAGTCTGTGTCGGTACGTGTGAGATCCACCTTTCCAAGTTTTTGGGGTTCATCTCATACTTCTGAAGCTTTGAGGGTGCTGCCTGTTCCATACTCCTCCTCCTCCTCATCCATCCTTTTAGGTGTACAAACAATAGTAATTGGGGCCTAGTGTGCTTCTGTACGTGTGAGATACATACACATTTTTTGATCATATTTCCTATTCCGCTATTCAATAAAAACCTTTGGGGATCAATTAAATTGCGGAATAGTCTGTGTCGGTACGTGTGAGATCCACCTTTCCAAGTTTTTGGGGTTCATCTCATACTTCTGAAGCTTTGAGGGTGCTGCCTGTTCCATACTCCTCCTCCTCCTCATCCATCCTTTTAGGTGTACAAACAATAGTAATTGGGGCCTAGTGTGTTTCTGTACGTGTGAGATACATACACTTTTTTTGATCATATTTCCTATTCCGCTATTCAATAAAAACCTTTGGGGATCAATTGAATTGCGGGATAGTCTGTGTCGGTACGTGTGAGAGAGATCCACCTTTCCAAGTTGTTGGGGTTCATCTCATACTTCTGAAGGTTTGAGGGTGCTGCCTGTTCCATACCCCCCCTACTCCTCATCTAGCCTTTTAGGGGTACAAACAATAGTAATTGGGGCCTAGTGTGGTTGTGTACGTGCGAGATACATACACTTTTTTTGATCATATTTCCTATTCCGCTATTCAATAAAAACCTTTGAGGATCAATTGAATTGCGGGATAGTCTGTGTCGGTACGTGTGAGAGAGATCCACCTTTCCAAGTTGTTGGGGTTCATCTCATACTTCTGAAGGTTTGAGGGTGCTGCCTGTTCCATACTCCCCCTACTCCTCATCTAGCCTTTTAGGGGTACAAACAATAGTAATTGGGGCCTAGTGTGGTTGTGTACGTGTGATATACATACACTTTTTTTGGATCATATTTTCTATTCCGCTATTCAATAAAAACCTTTCTAGGGCAAGATCTTAAATTACAGAAATATGAGGAGACCGTCAAATAAGGGCCGTGGCCTGGGTCGTGGTGCTGCTGGTAGAGCTCCTGTTGCAAGGAGAGGACATGGTCGATCTGTGCCAGCTACACGCACAAGTGAAACACCTTCCTCAAGTGTGAGTAGGCGACAGAACCTGCATCAGTATTTGGTAGGGCATCAAACGCCCCTAGAAGTGATGAGGCCAGAACAAGTTGAGGCGATAGTAGATTGGTTTGCTGCTGACAGTGCCTCCAGTTCCTTCACATTGTCTCCCACCCAGTCTACTGCAGAAAGGTCAGAGTTGGCACCTGCAGCCAATGTCCAACCGTCTTTCACCTCACCCCCTTGCAAATCAGGCCAGCAGTCTGAGCCCCAAGCCATACAGCAGTCTCTTATTCTTTTTGAGGACTCTGTCAGCAGGGTTTCCCAGGGCCATCCACCTAGCCCTGCCCCAGAAGTGGAAGAGATTGAGTGCAGCGATGCCCAACCACTTATTCCTCAAGATGAGTACATGCAAGGATCATCGCAGCACGTCTCCGATGATGACGAAACGCAGGTGCCAACTGCTGCGGCGTTCAGCATTGTGGAGACCGACAAGGAGGGCAGGGGTGAAGACTGGGTGGAAGATGATGTGGAGGACGATGAGGTCCTCGACCCCACATGGAATGAACGTCATGCAGGTGAACTGAGTAGTTTGGAGGAAGAGGCGGTGGTCGCACAGAGCCACCAGCACAGCAGAAGAGGGAGCAGGGTGCAGAAGCGGAGCGGCCGTGCCCTAGACACTACGCCCGCTACTGCCCAACGCAGCAAGGGAACGAGCGCACCAAAGTCAGCTCAAAGGAGTTCTCTAGCGTGGAAGTTCTTTAGAAAATGTGCTGATGACAGGACACGAGTGGTTTGCACCCTGTGCAATCAGAGCTTGAAGCGAGGCATGAACCTTCTCAACCTGAGCACAACCTGCATGATCAGGCATCTAAGTGCAAAGCACGAGCTGCAGTGGAGTACACACCTTCAAAACCAAGAAACGTCTCTGGCTCATCCTGCTTCCTCTTCTGCTGCAGTCTCGGCCGCTCCAGCCACATCTGTAGTGATACCGGCACCTGCCACCCCGCAAACAGACGATCTGTCAGCAACACCACCACCTGGGTCACCAACAACCATCTCCACAATGTCCCGTGGAAGCGTTTAGCTTTCCATCTCCCAAACACTTGAGAGGAAGAGGAAGTACCCCCCTACCCACCCGCGATCCCTGGCCCTGAATGCCAGCATTTCAAAATTATTGGCCTTTGAAATGCTGTCATTCCGTCTGGTGGAGACGCACAGTTTTAAAAACCTTATGTCGGTGGCTGTCCCACAGTACGTCGTGCCCAGCCGCCACTACTTTTCCAGGCAAGCCATCCCTTCCCTGCACAACCAAGTGGGGGAAAAAATCAGGTGTGCACTGCGCAACGCCATCTGTGCCAAGGTCCACCTAACTACGGATACGTGGACCAGTAAGCACGGTCAGGGGCGTTATATCTCCCTAACGGCACACTGGGTAAATGCAGTGGCGGATGGGCCTGAGGCGGATAGCAATTTGGCGCATGTCCTTCCACCACCGAGGATTGCAGGGCGCTTCAGTTTGCCTCCTGTTCCTAACTCCTCCTACTCCGCTTCCTCATCCTCTACCGCCTCCTCATCCGGACAGCGTAACACCTTCACCACCAACTTCAGCACGGCCAGGGGTAAACGACAGCAGGCAGTTTTACAACTTGCCTGTTTGGGGGACAAACCACACACCGCGCAGGAGTTGTGGAGGAGCATGGAACAGCAGACAAATGAGTGGTTGCTGCCAGCGAGCCTCAAGCCCGGCCTGGTGGTGTGCGATAACGGGCGAAATCTCATAGCAGCTCTGGGCCTAGCCGGTTTGACGCACATCCCTTGCCTGGCGCATGTGCTGAATTTGGTGGTGCAGAGGTTCCTTAAAAACTACCCCGATATGTCAGAGCTGCTGCAGAAAGTGCGGGCCGTTTGTGCGCACTTTCGGCGTTCTCACCCTGCTGCTGCTCGCCTGGCAGCGCTGCAGCGTAACTTCGGCCTTCCCGCTCACCGCCTCATATGTGACGTGCCCACAAGGTGGAACTCCACCTTGCACATGCTGGAAAGACTGTGCGAGCAGCAGCAGGCCATAGTGGAGTTTCAGCTGCAGCACGCACGCGTGAGTCGCTCTGCGGAACAGCACCACTTCACCACCAATAACTGGGCCTCCATGCGAGACCTGTGTGCCTTGTTGCGCTGTTTTGAGTACTCCACCAACATGGCCAGTGGCAATGACGCCGTTCTCAGCTTAACTATCCCACTTCTATGCCTCCTTGAAAAAACAATTCGGGCGATGATGGAAGAGGATGTGGCACAGGATGAGGAGGAGGAGGAGGATGAAGAGGTAACATTTCCAAGGCTTTCAGGGCAGTCATTCGCAAGGGGCTCCGAGGGTGGGTTCCTGCACACGCAAACGCCAGGGACGCAATTGTCCAGCAGGGGCACAGTTCTGGAGGATGAGGAGGATGAGGAGGAGGAGGAGCTGGAGGAGGAGATGGAACCATGTTCACAGCAGGGTGGCACCCAGGCCAGCTCATGGCCATCACTGGTGCGTGGCTGGGGGGATACAGAGGACACGGACCATACACCTCCCACAGAGGACAGCCTTTCGTTGCCTCTGGGCAGCCTGGCACACATGAGCGATTACATGCTGCAGTGTCTCCACAACGACCGCCGAGTTGCCCACATTCTAACTTGTGCTGATTACTGGGTGGCCACGCTGCTGGATCCCCGTTACAAGGACAACGTACCGTCCTTAATTCACTCACTGGAGCGCGATCGCAAGATGCGCGAGTACAAGCGCACGCTGGTAGACGCCATGCTGCTGGCATTCCCATCTGACAGCGGGGCCACAGTGGAAGCACAAGGCAGAGGAGGAGGAGGAGGAGGTCGCCAACGCAACCAGGGCACCGCCAGCACCTCAGAAGGCAGGGTTAGCATGGCCGAAATGTGGAAAAGCTTTGTCAGCACGCCACAACAAACAGCAGCACCAGCAGCTCAGATGGAACGTCTTAGCAGGAGGCAGCATTTTACCAACATGGTGGAGCAGTATGTGTGCACACGCCTACATGTAGTGAATGACGGGTCTGCCCCCTTCAACTTCTGGGTCTCCAAATTGGGCACATGGCCTGAGCTTGCCCTTTACGCCTTGGAGGTGCTGGCGTGCCCTGCAGCCAGTGTATTATCTGAACGGGTATTTAGCACGGCTGGGGGCGTTATAACAGACAAGCGCAGCCGCCTGTCCAGAGACAATGTGGACAAGCTCACGTTCATTAAAATGAACCAGGCATGGATCCCACGGGACTTTTCCGTACCTTATGCAGAATAGCAATGGATACCGACCTTACCCACCCATTGTTCCATTTTTGCTCTTTCTCACTCTTTTGGGGTGTACCCTCATTTAAAATTTGTGAAAAGAAGCAGTGTTGGCTACCTCGTCCTCCTCCTCAGGGCCAGATTAATGTAGGGTCTATTGGAGCTGCAGCTCCAGGCCCCTACCTTTTATATAGGCCCCGGGTTGGCCATATTCACTGTTACCGCTCTTCTGTCACTTGTAAACACAGAAGTCTGGCTTCTATGCTCGCTTCCCCAGGCAGCACCCTCAGAACCTCCCCACACAGCGTGAAGGCCGGACAAGGAGGGACAGTTGGCGATGCATGGATGTGTTTATGGGCTTCAGAGACAGCATCCCATGTTGAATTAGGCATGCATGGCTGCACCCTTCCTCCTCTGGGTGCATGGCAAGGCACGGCCCTAAGGCCCTTCAAAATCCTCAGCACCAAGCCCATGATATAGAGGGTTGGTGAAATTCTCGCGCTGTCTTCTCTAATTATTGTCTACAAAATAGGCACCTTTAATGCTGCAGGTACTAAAATTGGTAACCTACACAATAAAGATAAATAAAGTTGGGGGGAGTACCGCGCTTTAAAAGTGCTTAAATAACATAAATAAAATATATAAATATGTAAATACGTGAAAAAGTGCCAAAGTGCTTCTTAAATAATATTAAAATTGATGTGTCTTAATGTATACAATAATATAATCCGATATGCTTTATACAATAAATATAATAGGTGATGAAATATTCATTAAAAAAATATAAATCTTATTGAAACCAACTATATCAATCCATCATACAGTGAAAAATTTATATAAAATTAAAATCGGTGACTTATTTAAATATAAAGTGCTCTAAATAAGTGATAACCAATAAAGTGCTGAAGTGTCCTTTTAAAATTATTTTTATAAATATATAATATATAATGTGATCCCTGGAAGAAGCTGCGTGATGACGCAGCGTAACGCGTAGGATAGCTCAACCGGAAGTGACGTATCGGCAAAGGATCGTATGTTATGCTTGAAACAAGACGAAAAGCAATGTGAGTGTTACTCTATCTTTTTTAAATAAAATTTATGGGACGTACTTCACTATGTTGGCCCCAATTTGATTTTTTTGGAGATACAAAGAACCGCTTATATCCCCTGAAAGATAGCTGCATTTACAAGGGAGATATAACCAAGGATTTATAATGGCACAATAAGGAGGAAGGAACAGCTTACTGGGAAATACAACCAAGGCTCTTTTAAAGGAGCAGTGAGGTGAGCGCTTAGGACACCTAGTGGGCACCGCACGAAGCACCTGCATGTGAAATTTGGATTAAGAAGATTGCGTTCATCACATTATATATTATATATTTATAAAAATAATTTTAAAAGGACACTTCAGCACTTTATTGGTTATCACTTATTTAGAGCACTTTATATTTAAATAAGTCACCGATTTTAATTTTATATAAATTTTTCACTGTATGATGGATTGATATAGTTGGTTTCAATAAGATTTATATTTTTTTAATGAATATTTCATCACCTATTATATTTATTGTATAAAGCATATCGGATTATATTATTGTATACATTAAGACACATCAATTTTAATATTATTTAAGAAGCACTTTGGCACTTTTTCACGTATTTACATATTTATATATTTTATTTATGTTATTTAAGCACTTTTAAAGCGCGGTACTCCCCCCAACTTTATTTACCAAGCCCATGATGCTGTTAATCCGGCCCTGGTCCTCCTCCACCGCCGCTTCCACCTACACCGCCCATAGGTGTGCGCAGCCTATTGCATTAAGGTGTGCACCCCAAAGTTGAAATACACATGCATGTGTTTGCCAGCAGGGAGAGTAATGTATCGGGGCCATGTACCTGTAGGCAAGGAGAAATAGAGCAGAGCAGGTCCCAGGGAGATCTTTCCCATCTCCTCACTGGCAATGCTATGTGCCCTAGGTGATTAGGGTGTGCCCAGGCACACCCAGCACACCCTGTGCGCACGCCTATGTCACCGCCACATCCACCACCACCTCAACCTCCCTCCTACTCCATATGGGCCTCGTCCTTCAGAGATGAAGAAGAACATTGTTTTATTTTTCTGTTTTTTTTTGTTGTTTTAAGTTATTTCCCTATCCACATTTGTTTGCAGAGCACTTGCCATGCTCTTAATTACGTTTTGCTGCCATTTGCAGCACTCTAGCCCTTTCCTTTGGTGTTTTAGAGCCATTTTAGTGCCTTAAAGTTCGGGTCCCCATTGACTTCAATGGGGTTCGGTGTCCGGGAAAAGTTCGGTAAAAGTCCGGGACACGGACCCGGACTTTTTTTTAAAGTTCGGCCGAACCCGTCGAACACGGACATCTAGGTGTCCGCTCAACCCTAGTGGTATGTAATCATCTCTGGGTTTTTTATTTTTTACAAAAAAAAAGAATAAAGACAGAAAATTTTGAAAAAAAAAAGTTTTTCTTATTTTCTGCGAGTAAATTTTGAAAATAAATTTTTCTCCTTCACTGATGTGCGCTGATGAGGCGGCACTGATGGACACTGATAGGCTGCACTGATGGGCACTGATGAGGTGGCACTTATGGGCACTGATGAGGTGGCACTTATGGGCACTGATGAGGAGGTACTAATATGCCGCACTGATGAGCACTGATAGGCGGCATTGATAGGCGGCACTGATAGGCTGCACTGATGAGCACTGATAGGCGGCACTGCTGGGCACTGAGAGGTGGCACTGAGAGGTGGCACTTCTGGGCACTGAGAGGCGGCACTGACGGGCGGCACTGATGGGCACTGATAGGCGGCACTGATGGGCACTAGCGGATGGCACTGATGGACACTGACGGGTGGCACTGATGGGCACTGACTGGCAGCACTATGGGCACTGATTGTGGGCATTGATGGGGGGCACTGAGGCGGGCACTGTGGGCACTGATGGGGGGGCAATGTGTGTATGTTTTTTTACCTTTAGTAATCAGGGCACTGGTGATCAGTGCCCTGATTACACTGCTGTGTGTCCCCGGCAGCTGACGGCTCCCCCTCCTTCCTCACACTGCAGGCTCTGTGTGAGGAAGGAGCGCCGGCGATGAGAGATGATCTCATATGTTTACATATGAGATCATCTCTCATTGGACGGCTTGATCACGTGGTGAATGGCCGCTGTGATTGGCCATTCACCACGATCTGTGATTGGCTGTGTCCAAGGGACACGGCCGACACAGATTCTCCCCAATGCGCGCTCGCGGGAGCGCGCGGGGAGAGTCTTTCTGGGAGGCCGTTTAAAAACGGCCTCCCGAAAATTCAAGTCCGCGCTGCAGCCGTATATAGGCTGTAGCGCGGATGTGAGGAAGTTAAAAACATATTAGCTCTCAATGGGGAAAAATATCATGCTGGATATCTATACTGATATGGACTGGGTAATGTGTTAGGAATGAAAAAATGCCACATCATTTGATGGAAATTAAAATTATCAATCTACAGAGGGCTGAATTCAAAGACACCCCAAAAATCAAAATGAAAAAATTATGCAGCAGGCTAGTCTGTTTTGCAGAAATTTTATAGCAGCAACTCAAAATGGTACCCAGTAGTTTCTATGGACCCGCAAGTTCTTGTATGCATGCCTGACAAGGATTTACGCGTGTGGTCCATTCAATGGCATCAATTCCTTTGTCCTACAGGAACTGGCTGCATACTCTCGCCACATGAGGCTGGGCATGGTCGTGCACCAGGAGGAACCCAGGACCCACTCAACAGCGTAGGGTCTGGCAATGGGTCCAAGGATTTCATCCCGATAGCTAATGGCAGTCAGGGTGCCATTGCCTAGCCTGTAGAGGTCTGTGCATCCCTCCATAGATATGCCTCCCTAGACCATCACTGACCCACCACCAAACCGGTCCTGCTGAATGATGTTACAGGCAGCATAACATTCTCTATGACTTCTTCAGACCCTTTCACATCTGTCACATGTTCTCAGGGTGAACCTGCTTTCATCTGCCAAAAGCACAGGGCCCCAGTGGTGGACCTGCCAATCCTTATATTTAATGGCAAATGGCAATTAAGCTCCACGGTACCGAGCAGTGAGCACAGGGCCCACTATAGGACGTCGGGCCCTCAGGCCACACTCATGAAGTCTGTTTCTGATTGTTTGGTCAGAGACATTTACACCAGTGGTCTGCTGGGGGGTATTTTGTAGGACTCTGGCAGTGCTCATCCTGTTCCTCCTTACACAAAGGAGCAGATATTGGTCCTGCTGATGGGTTAAGTACATTCTACAGCCCTGTCCAGTTCTCCCAGAGTAACTGCCTGTGTCCTGGAATCTCCTCCATGCTCTTGAGACTGTGTTGGGAGACACAGCAAACCTTCTGGCAATGGCACATATTAATGTGCCATCCTGGAGGAGTTGGGCTGCCTGTGCAACCTCTATAAGTTCCAGGTATCGCCTCATGCTACCAGTAGTGACACTAACTCTAGCCAAATGCAAAACTAGTTAAAAACAGTCAGAAAATATGAGTAGGGAGAAAAATGTCAATGCCTTCACCTGTAAAACCTGTTCCTGTTCCTGTTTTGGAGGTTTGTCTCATTGTTGCCCATCTAGTGCACCTGTTGTTAATTTCATTTACACTGAAACTGATTAACAACCCCCTCTTCTACTTAACTGACCAGATCATTATGCCAGGAGTTTAATTGACTTGATGCTATACTCTGATTAAAAAGAGTTCCTTTAAATTTTTTGAACAGTTTATATAAACAGTATATATAAGCACTCCATCTAGTGGTTACGTGATTAGCATCCTAATCTACATATATTTTCCCTTCCCTGATTCCTTGATCGTTCCCCGCTCCAATTATTGCAATTATAGAAATCCATCCCCTGTAGTTCCCCCTGCAGCAACTGAAAGCTGAAGGAGAGAGAGGAGGAATAGCTGGCTTTCAGTTGCTGCAGGCGAAAACTACAGAGAGTCGGTTCATGTAATTGACCTCCACTGCACCAATCGCCTCATCCTATCCATTGTCCCCTTTCTTCTGCTTGTCAGGCCCCAGGGACCCCCAGTTGGATGGGGCATGGGCCCCATACAGGAGGACTGGTTGTTAGTGATGTCGCGAACCTAAAATTCGCGGTTCGCGAACGGCGAACGCGAACATCGGCAAATGTTCGCGAACCGGCGAACCGGGCGAACCGCCATAGACTTCAATAGGCAGGCGAATTTTAAAACACACAGGGACTCTTTCTGGCCACAATAGTGATGGAAAAGTTGTTTCAAGGGGACTAACACCTGGACTGTGGCATGCCGGAGAGGGATCACGCAAAAAAAAGTTCTTAAAAATTATAATTTTTTGATAGAGAGCCAATTATTGGAAAAATTAAAAAAAAATAAAAATAAAAAATTTCTTTGGATTTAGCATCTGGGGGGTCTAAAAAGTGTACCTGTGAAGTTTCAGCTCTGTAGCATGTCCAGAACCCCTAAAAAACAGCATTTTTCTTATATTTTCAGGAATATGGCTTCTCTGCGGCTGGCTTTTTCTCTTGCAGGCATTTAGCGGGCATTTTTTTAGGCAGGCATGTCATTTTTTGTATTTAGTGTCTGGGGGGGTCTAAAAAGTGTACCTGTCAAGTTTCAGCTCTGTAGCATGTCCAGAACCCCTAAAAAACAGCATTTTTCTTATATTTTCAGGAATACGGCTTCTCTGCGGCTGTCTTTTTCTCTTGCAGGCATTTATCGGGCATTTTTTTAGGCAGGCATGTCATTTTTTGTATTTAGTGTCTGGGGGGTCTAAAAAGTGTACCTGTCAAGTTTCAGCTCTGTAGCATGTCCAGAACCCCTAAAAAACAGCATTTTTCTTATATTTTCAGGAATACGGCTTCTCTGCGGCTGGCTTTTTCTCTTGCAGGCATTTATCGGGCATTTTTTTAGGCAGGCATGTCATTTTTTGTATTTAGTGTCTGGGGGGTCTAAAAAGTGTACCTGTCAAGTTTCAGCTCTGTAGCATGTCCAGAACCCCTAAAAAACAGCATTTTTCTTATATTTTCAGGAATACGGCTTCTCTGCGGCTGGCTTTTTCTCTTGCAGGCATTTATCGGGCATTTTTTTAGGCAGGCATGTCATTTTTTGTATTTAGTGTCTGGGGGGTCACAAAAGTGTACCTGTCAAGTTTCAGCTCTGTAGCATGTCCAGAACCCCTAAAAAACAGCATTTTTCTTATATTTTCAGGAATACGGCTTCTCTGCGGCTGGCTTTTTCTCTTGCAGGCATTTATCGGGCATTTTTTTAGGCAGGCATGTCATTTTTTGTATTTAGTGTCTGGGGGGTCTAAAAAGTGTACCTGTCAAGTTTCAGCTCTGTAGCATGTCCAGAACCCCTAAAAAACAGCATTTTTCTTATATTTTCAGGAATACGGCTTCTCTGCGGCTGGCTTTTTCTCTTGCAGGTATTTATCGGGCATTTTTTTAGGCAGGCATGTCATTTTTTGTATTTAGTGTCTGGGGGGTCACAAAAGTGTACCTGTCAAGTTTCAGCTTTGTAGCATGTCCAGAACCCCTAAAAAACAGCATTTTTCTTATATTTTCAGGAATACGGCTTCTCTGCGGCTGTCTTTTTCTCTTGCAGGCATTTATCGGGCATTTTTTTAGGCAGGCATGTCATTTTTTGTATTTAGTGTCTGGGGGGTCACAAAAGTGTACCTGTCAAGTTTCAGCTCTGTAGCATGTCCAGAACCCCTAAAAAACAGCATTTTTCTTATATTTTCAGGAATACGGCTTCTCTGCGGCTGGCTTTTTCTCTTGCAGGCATTTATCGGGCATTTTTTTAGGCAGGCATGTCATTTTTTGTATTTAGTGTCTGGGGGGTCTAAAAAGTGTACCTGTCAAGTTTCAGCTCTGTAGCATGTCCAGAACCCCTAAAAAACAGCATTTTTCTTATATTTTCAGGAATACGGCTTCTCTGCGGCTGGCTTTTTCTCTTGCAGGCATTTATCGGGCATTTTTTTAGGCAGGCATGTCATTTTTTGTATTTAGTGTCTGGGGGGTCACAAAAGTGTACCTGTCAAGTTTCAGCTCTGTAGCATGTCCAGAACCCCTAAAAAACAGCATTTTTCTTATATTTTCAGGAATACGGCTTCTCTGCGGCTGTCTTTTTCTCTTGCAGGCATTTATCGGGCATTTTTTTAGGCAGGCATGTCATTTTTTGTATTTAGTGTCTGGGGGGTCACAAAAGTGTACCTGTCAAGTTTCAGATCTGTAGCATGTCCAGAACCCCTAAAAAACAGCATTTTTCTTATATTTTCAGGAATACGGCTTCTCTGCGGCTGTCTTTTTCTCTTGCAGGCATTTATCGGGCATTTTTTTAGGCAGGCATGTCATTTTTTGTATTTAGTGTCTGGGGGGTCTAAAAAGTGTACCTGTCAAGTTTCAGCTCTGTAGTATGTCCACAACCCAAAAAAAACAGCATTTTTCTTATGATTTTTAGTAGAAAACTAATGCAGTGTCTTTCCAGCTGTCTTTTTTTCTTTCTGGCAAGCTGAAATATGATATGCCAAGGCAAACATGCCTATCAGTTGAGCTATGACACAGACAACACTGCACACATGGGGAAATATGTAAAACAAAAAACAGGAAAAGGAAATTAGGTGACGGTAACAAAACATGATATTGTGATTGGCCAAATAAAAAGTCACCTCGCGATGAGGTCGCGCCAAAGTCGCGCTAAGTCGCGCCAAAGTCGCACTGGAAGCGACGCTACTTTAGTGGTAGCGGCAGTGTAAACCAGCACTAAAACATCCAGTGTGTGAATACGATCAGGTATGATGTTTTATCGGTCAAGTAGTGTAAGGGTTACGCCCGTTGCCCGCTTCACAGTGACAGACCAAACTCTGACAGACCAAACTCCCCGTTTAACAGTCAGTCAGTCCATTTGCACAACCGCAAACTCCCAATTTGCACAAGGTTGGATACCAAGCTAGCCATGTCCCGTTCCTTGTCCTCACTGACATCATTGAAGGTCTCTTCCTCCACCCAGCCACATACAACACCAAGGGTCCCCGAAAGGTGAGAACAAGCCCCCTGGGACGCCTGCTGTGGCTGGTATTCCACCTCCTCAAAGCCACCTTCCTCCTCTGACTTCTCTTCTTCAGACTCCTCTCTCTGCGTTGCCACAGGTCCAGCAATTGACAACGACAAGGCTGCTTCTGGTGGTGATGAGGACCACAACTCTTCCTCTTCATGCTCATCTACAGCCTGATCCAGTACTCTTCGCAGGGCACGCTCCAGAAAAAACGCATATGGGATGAGGTCGATGATGTTGCCTTGGGTTCGACTGACCACCAGGGTTGTCATCTCCGCAAAAGGACGCATGAGCCTACAGCCATTGTTCATGAGCATTCAGTAACGCGGCCAAAAAATACCCAGCTCCGCAGAAAGAATGAAAGAAAATGAATGTTTTTTTTTATGAAAAATTATCCTGCGGATCGCTTTTGGTCTGTACACAATGAAGCAACGACCTTATCATCTGGGGTGTGCCAACACAATCCTAGAGGTGATCGCTTCATTGTGATACGCAAGCCCCTTCACCACGACAAGGTAACGATCACGAAGGGGAATTGACACATGTATGTGCCTTTTTTTTTGTTTTTTGTTTTTTTGCAGCCACAGTGTAGCACCAGAGGCCAGAAAAATTAGGCATGTACACATGCATGAAAAAGTAGGTATTGTTGCAGCCGCTGCTGTAGCAGCGGCCTGAAAAATTGAGGTTTTAAGGCAGAAAGTGCACTAAAACATTGCTGCTTGAACCGTAGTTGGTGGCGGAGACGTCACGTAAGTCATCCGGCATGCAGAGAATGATTATATACAGCAGCGTGTGGACCATTTTTAGGCCAAGGCATCTCAGTCATCACCAGGCCTTTTTTAGTCAAATGCATCCCCCACTGTCAGTCCCTTCGGGATCCATGCCTCATTCATCTTAATAAACGTGAGGTAATCAAGACTTTTTTGACCTAGGCGACTTCTCTTCTCAGTGACAATACCTCCTGCTGCGCTGAAGGTCCTTTCTGACAGCACACTTGAAGCGGGGCAGGCCAGAAGTTCAATGGCAAACTGGGATAGCTCAGGCCACAGGTCAAGCCTGCACACCCAGTAGTCAAGGGGTTCATCGCTCCTCAGAGTGTCGATATCTGCAGTTAAGGCAAGGTAGTCTGCTACCTGTCGGTCGAGTCGTTCTCTGAGGGTGGACCCCGAAGGGCTGTGGCGATGCATAGGACTAAAAAAGCTCCGCATGTCCTCCATCAACAAGACGTCTGTAAAGCGTCCTGTCCTTGCCGGCGTGGTTGTGGTGGTAGGAGGAGGATTACTTTCACCTCTTCCCCTGTTGGATTCCCGTTGTGCTGTGACATCACCCTTATACGCTGTGTAGAGCATAGTTTTTAACTTATTTTGTAGCTGCTGCATCCTTTGCGACTGCCGGTAATTGGGTAACATGTCACAGACTTTCTGCTTATACCGGGGGTCTAGTAGCGTGGCCACCCAGTACAGGTCGTTCTCCTTCAGCCTTTTTATACGAGGGTCTCTCAACAGGCATGACAGCATGAAAGACCCCATTTGGACAAGGTTGGATGCCGAGCTACTCATGTCCAATTCCTCGTCCTCACTGATGTCATTGAAGGTGTGTTCTTCCCCCCAGCCACGTACAACACCACGGGTACCAGATAGGTGACAACGAGCACCCTGGGATGCCTGCTGTGGTTGGTGTTCCTCCTCCTCAAAGCCACATTCCTCCTCTGACTCCTCTTCCTCACACTCCTCTTCCAGTGTTGCCGCAGGTCCAGCAATCGATGGTAAGGCTGTTTCTGGTGGTGGTGATGGTGACCACAACTCTTCCTCTTCCTCTTCACGCTCATCTACGGCCTGATCCAGCACTCTTCGCAGGGCACGCTCCAGGAAAAAAACATATGGGATGATGTCGCTGATGGTGCCTTCAGTGCGACTCACTAGGTTTGTCACCTCCTCAAAAGGACGCATGAGCCTACAGGCATTGCGCATGAGCGTCCAGTAGCGTGGCAAAAAAATACCCAGCTCCGCAGAGGCTGTCCTAGCACCCCGGTCATACAAATACTCGTTGACCGCTTTTTCTTGTTGGAGCAGGCGGTCGAACATTAGCAGTGTTGAATTCCAACGTGTCGGGCTGTCGCAAATCAAGCGCCTCACTGGCATGTTGTTTCGCCGCTGAATATCTGCAAAGTGCGCCATGGCCGTGTAGGAACGCCTGAAATGGCCACACACCTTCCTGGCCTGCTTGAGGACGTCCTGTAAGCCTGGGTACTTCTGCACAAAACGTTGCACAATCAGATTCAACACATGTGCCATGCACGGCACATGTGTCAACTTGCCCAAATTCAATGCCGCCAACAAATTGCTCCCGTTGTCACACACCACTTTGCCGATCTCCAGTTGGTGCGGGGTCAGCCACTGATCCACCTGTGCATTCAGGGCGGACAGTAGTGCTGGTCCGGTGTGACTCTCTGCTTTCAGGCAAGTCAACCCCAAGACAGCGTGACACTGTCGTATCCGGCATGTGGAATAGCCCCTGGGGAGCTGGGGGGGTGCAGTTGGTGTGGAGCAAGACGCAACAGCAGAAGAGGACTCAGCCGAGGAGGTTAGCAAAGAGGATGGAGTAGGAGGAGTAGAGGAGGTGGCAGCAGGCCTGCCTGCAAGTCGTGGCGGTGTCACCAACTCCTCTGCAGCAGAGCCACGCATTCCATGCTTGGCAGCCGCCAGCAGGTTTACCCAATGCGCAGTGTACGTTATATACCTGCCCTGACCGTGCTTTGCAGACCAGCTATCAGTGGTCAGATGGACCCTTGCCCCAACACTGTGTGCCAGACGTGACATGATTTCTTTTTCCACAATAGAGTACAGGTTGGGGATTGCCTTTTGTGAAAAATAATTTCGGCCGGGTACCTTCCACTGCGGTGTCCCAATAGCGACAAATTTTTTGAAGGCCTCAGACTCCACCAGCTTGTATGGTAAAAGCTGGCGGGCTAAGAGTTCCGACAAGCCAGCTGTCAGACGCCGGGCAAGGGGGTGACTCTGCGAGATTGGCTTTTTGCGCTCAAACATTTCCTTCACAGACACCTGACTGTGGGCAGGTGACGAGCAGGAACTGCTGAAGGTGAGAGGCGGAGGGGCGGGTTGTTGATAGGGGGCATGGAGGACAGCAGTGGTTGACGTGGCTGAAGATGCTGGACCAGGAGGAGGATGGTGGCTTTCAGTTTGTGTGCTGCTTTTACTCATGTGTTGATCCCATAGGCGTTTGTGATGTGAGATCATGTGCCTTCGCAAAGCAGTTGTACCTAGGTGGGTGTTGGACTTCCCACGACTCAGTTTCTTTTGGCACAGGTTACAAATGGCATCGCTGATATCAGAGGCAGACACACAAAAAAAATGCCACACTGCTGAGCTTTGCAAGGACGGCATTCTGGTGGTGGCAACAGCTTGCGTTGATTGGCGTGCTGTCTGGCTGACCCCGGGTGCCGAATCTACATGCTGTCTGACTGCGCCACTAGCTCCTTGCGATGACCTCCTCCCCCTGCTTCCAACTCGTCTCCTCCTCCTCTCTGTCTCCCCATCTGAACTTTCCCCCTCTTCTTCTGCTCTTCGAGCAGGCACCCAGGTGACATCCACAGACACATCGTCATCATCAGCCGCTTCACTTGACAACTCAGCAAAGGCAGCAGCAGCAGGTACAACATCATCATCATCACAATGTACGTCCATGTGTATAATGCTGCCTGACTGAGACATATCCCCGTTATCTACATCCTCTGGCACTAATAGTTGCGCATCACTTATTTCTTCAAACTGATGTGAAAATAACTCCTCTGACGGATCAAGTGAAGCGGCTGTGGTGCTAGTGTTGGTGGTGGTGCCGGCGGGCTGGCGAGTGGTAAATTGAGAGGTGCCCGAAGCTGAGCTGGAGGAGGATGGTGCATTAAGGTTCCGAGCGGAAGCTGTAGACGATTGGGTGTCCTGTGTAAGCCAGTCAACTATGGCCTCAGAATTTTTTGAGTTCAGGGGCTGTGGTGGCCTCTGAACACTGGGCATTATTCTAGAGCCTAAGGAAATCACAGCACCACGACCACGACGGCCCTTGCGGGGTGGCCTGCCTCTGCCTGTCATTTTTTTTTTTAATGTGTTGTTACTGTTGTACTATGAGTGCAAGCTGCTGTGCCACCTTATATATCAGTGGTGGGTGGGCAGTGGCACAGTACACTCTCTGTGGACCTGACAGCAGTCACTGGCACCCAGGCAACTGCAATTTAAAAAATATATATATTTTTTTTTACTTTGCAAGCTGCTGTGCCACCTTATATATCAGTGGTGGGTGGGCAGTGGCACAGTACACTCTCTGTGGACCTGACAGCAGTCACTGGCACCCAGACAACTGCAATTTAAAAAATATATATATATTTTTTTACTTTGCAAGCTGCTGTGCCACCTTATATATCAGTGGTGGGTGGGCAGTGGCACAGTACACTCTCTGTGGACCTGACAGCAGTCACTGGCACCCAGGCAACTGCAATTTAAAAAAATATATATATATTTTTTACTTTGCAAGCTGCTGTGCCACCTTATATATCAGTGGTGGGTGGGTGGGCAGTGGCACAGTACACTCTCTGTGGACCTGACAGCAGTCACTGGCACCCAGGCAACTGCAATTTAAAAAAATATATATATTTTTTTTACTTTGCAAGCTGCTGTGCCACCTTATATATCAGTGGTGGGTGGGCAGTGGCACAGTACACTCTCTGTGGACCTGACAGCAGTCACTGGCACCCAGGCAACTGCAATTTAAAAAAATATATATTTTTTTTTTACTTTGCAAGCTGCTGTGCCACCTTATATATCAGTGGTGGGTGGGCACACAGTGGCACTGCAGTGGGCACAGTACACTCTGTGGACCTGACAGTCACTGGCAGCCCAGGCAACTGCAATAATAAAAAATATTTTTTTTTTCAATTTATTGCAACAAGATGCTGTGCCAACGTATATATATCAGTGGTGGGCAGTGCACTGCAGTGGGTACAGTGCACTCTGTGGACCTGACACAGCACTCACTGCAATTATGACAGAGAAAAAAAAAATATTTTTTAAAATGCCAGGTACTGTGCCTGTGCCACCCGAAATGAGTGTGGTGTGCACACAGTACAGTCTGTGGTAGGTCTGTGGCCTCTCACACACAGCGGGCAGGCAACTGCAGTGTACAATAGATATATATATATATATATATATATATATATAAAGAAAAAAATCTATTACCTTACCAGCCCTTGAAAGGGCTTTTGGGGACACTATATATATATATATATATATGTATATATATAAAAATAAAAAAATCCTCAATTACCAGCCCTTAAAAGGGCTTTTGGGGACACTAGATAGATATAGATATATATATATATATATATGAAGAAACAACTCAATTACCAGCCCTTAAAAGGGCTTTTGGGGACGCTAGGTATATATATATATATATATATATAAAAAAAAAAAAAAACACAAATACCAGCCCTTAGAAGGGCTTTTTGGGGTGCTGATATTACAGCAGTAGTGGACCAAGAACACTGCAAGACCAGGAACACTGACTAACTGTCCCTAGCTTAACAGCAGCAGCAGCAGCAGCAGCAGCTCTCTCCCTATTCTCACTACACACACTGCTTCAGAATGATCTAAGATGGATGCTGCCCTTGCTTATTTATAGGAGGTGGGAGGGTGTGGGAGGGAGGTACGCTGATTGGCTGGAAATGTGTCTGCTGACTGTAAAGTTCAGGGTCAAAGTTTGCCTCAATGATGTCTTATGGGGGGCGGACCGAACATCGCATATGTTCGCCGGCAGCGGCGAACGCGAACATGCTAAGTTCGCCGGGAACTGTTCGCCGGCGAACAGTTCTATACATCTCTACTGGTTGTACCACCTTATCAGTGGCCCTGGTGTCATCATGTAAAGGGGAAGCTTGTCAGCACCCTTTTCCTCAGCTGCCCAAATGACAGGATTAACACTGTCATCATTCTTTTCATTCAGACTAGGGCCTGATAGCTGCTGGAGGGAGCAGATCCAAGAATGCAGGAATGGTAAGAACCCTTCAGAATGGACACAGCAGCTTTGTAGACCAGGAAATTCAGTGCATAAATGGTGGAAGCAACATGGGCACAACTCGGTGTAGAGAAAACATTAGGTAGTTTAACTCTACAGCATCTGCCAAACATTAAAATGTTTAAATTTGGCACTATTGAAAATGTTATGGCAGTTAAAAAAATCATATTGCATTACATTAAATGTATCAGCTAAAATACAGCTTGTATCACAGTCTTTACTCCTGCCTTGCTTCCCTTGGGCCACCATTTTCCTTGCTGGTATATTAGAATCTTGCTGTTACTTCACAGCCTTCCACCTGATGTTGTGCCGCTAGATCCCACACATAGTATTGATCAGACCATGTCCTGCGATAACTTAGACTTAATGCTTGAAACATTCGGTGGTGTATTATGTAGCTATCATGTGGATATCAGAGGCTGCTGGTGGTACAGCATATGTTATCCTCACCTAGGCCAGTAAGGAGAAAGTAGAGGAACAGAGGAGACTCCAGAGAGTTTCCTGTACCATGCCCACAGCACTGCATCTCCTGAGGAGATGCAGGGGCTGCGGAGGAGTCTCACTTACCTTTTGGTGAGGCACCTTACATTTAAAAATGGCGCCAACACTTCACCGTGCATACGCCGTCTGCCCGGGAATAGCCGAATGTGTACGGGCTTTCCCGAGCGGTGGCGGCACATGTACAGTGCGCAAGTCGGGCTGGCCACGGCTATTTTTGTGTACAGGTATTAGCAGCCCCAGGGCAGGGGGAACTTGCTGGCCTACCGGGAAATTTCCCAGTATCCCGGTAGGCCAGTCCGGCCCTGAGTGTGTATAGTAATGGGGGGGATGTAGAATTATAGGAGATAATGTTAAAGTACAGGTGAAAAGGTCTGCTTTATCTTACTGTTACCCAAACATACTACATTGAAATATTAAGTGCCATTTCTAAACTATTCTTTGAAATCTTTAGTCCCTCTTCCAAGTGCACATGTACAGTATCATTTCTTAGAATTCACAGATCTCATTTGGTGTGGGATTATTAACATGAAGACTAAGGAGGAGAATAATCACAGCTGCTTGTTACACCTTCAGCACTGATAAATATGGAGAGTAGAGATGTCTCTTGCAGTTTCAGAAAGTAAACCTTACAAGAATGTAAAATAAGATATGAAGCGAATAATAAATAACATGACATAATTTCTACCCTAAGTGACAAGTATGTATACAAGCTTGGGAAAATGTGCATGCCAGCAAAAATTTAATTTTCCACTATGTAACTCTCTGACTTTTATGGCTGGAGCTGTCAGATTGCCATAAAACCATAACAGTGTCTTTAACAACCTGGCAAGTTAACCTGTGGAGTCAGGATGTGTACAGAGAGAGGGTCATCATGCTAAAGGAACACATGTTTACAATAACGGCATTTATGGAAAAAACTGTGTGCAAAATCACAAAATATTGTAAACTTTTCAGCTTTGCTCTCTTGAAGGAAAATAATTAGGAAAATAATTAGGCTCTGTATGGAACACTAACTTCTACAAAAAGTAAATGGGATGACATGGGACTGCAGGGTCTGTCTGTCAGTTATCCAGGTTATGGTATAGCTAGTAACATAGCTCCCAACGGTCCCTGATTTCGAGGGACTGTCCCTGATTTGGAACAAAGTCCCTCTGTCCCCTCTTTCCTCCTCATTTTAGTCTGATCTATATATTTGTATATAAAATGCACTATTTATCTTTCAAAAAGTGTTTCCCAGTCGAAATCTTTCATCCAGTTTTTAAATCTTCATTTGTAAATTTCAAAAGACAATATTAAAGAATAATATTTGTAAAACAAAAAAAAAAAAGAAAAACCAAATAAAAAGCACTTGTAGGGTTAACTAATATTTTTTTTGTATAATTCTCCTTTGAGGGGACATGGCAGGAGGTGTGTCCTATGCCTACATACTTTTGGTAATAGTTGTCCATCATTCTCATCTCAAAAAGTTGGGAGGTATGGCAAGTAGTAGTTAGTCAAATTGCAGCTGGACTTGCTCTGTAATGTTGAAAACCTTTGGCGGCCTTATGCAACCATTTCTACTATCATTTCTCCACTGTATGTCACACGTTGGGTTATCCTCTCCGACATATGCCCACCAGCACTTTTGGGTTTCACCTGGAGCATGGGCTCTACAACCAATCATGAGGCATGTCTACTCATTTGTATGTCACACCCTCAGGATTTAACACCTGGTCACCTCTCCTCTGCGTGGTCACCAGCACTTCCGGGTTTTACCTGGAGCATGGGCGACGTGACCAGTCAGGAGACATATATATTCCTATGTCACTCCTCCAGAATCCAGCACCAAGTCTTCTCTCTAGCACATGTCTACCAGCACTTCTGAGTTTCATCCAGAGGACAGGTGCAGTGACCAGTCAGAAGACTTTTCTCCTGATTGGCGCTGTAGCCAGTAAGGGGACAGCTCTTCTGATTAAAACAGCTTTCAATTGCAAATTGACACCCAGCTTAATGTTTGCGTGTTTCTTCCAAACAACCCCCTGCTACAGTATTCACCCATATCCTTGTTGCTTCTTTGTCCTCCTTACCAGCCTCCAGCCTCTATGTCTCCCAGTACACTTGGGTCTTGGAACATCCTGCATAATCCCAGTGACCCCTGTGACTCTAGTGCACCTTAAGTATCCTGTGTCATCCAGTAACCCCTGTGACTCCAATGCACCATGAGCACCTTATGTCATCATCCAGTGATCTCTGTAACTCTAGGGCACCCTGAGCATCTTGGTCATCCCATTGACCCCTGTGACTCCAGTGCACCCAAAGCACATTGTGTCATCATCCAGTGATCCCTGTAACCCTAGGGCACCCTGAGCATGTTGGTCATCTCATTGACCCTTTTGACTCCAGTGCAATCTGAACATCATATGTCATCCACTGACACCTGTGACTCCAGTGTAGTATGGAGCTAAGGGCAGCTTCTTTTGGAAAGTTATACTTGTAGCTGTGTATTTTGACAGACATGTATTAATTGTAAAGTACTGATTGGTCTGCTATATTATTCATTTATTAATCTGACTAAATTGTGACTTTCTTGTGTTTCTTTACAGCTGACAACACCAAGTTTTCCAGTGGTAGTGAAAATGGGCCACGCTCATGCTGGAATGGGCAAGGTAGGAGGAACATTAATGTTGTTAACATAAGAGTTAAACATTGGTATCCTAACTGTAAGACAGTACGATCCTAATCTTATTTAGCAAGTCATGCCTTATGTGTTTTAGATCAGCAATGCCAGATTAAAGTAGCTATGCTGCTGGGTTAAAATGCGGTCACAAAACAGAACCTGAAGAATCTTCATATTTGACACTTCTTGAAATGTCGAAAGTCTGAACCTCGCCATGTGCTGTGATTTGTGCCACTTACCCCTACATTACCACTGTGTCCTCTGATGTAGGAGCTGGCAGATGAAACCAGACCGCACAGGAGCAAGTACAACCATCTGACACACCTTTAAGTGTTGAATTTGAACATTCTTCGGACAGCTGTAGCTATTGAACAGAGCAAAGATTGGAGGAATAGCTGGAGGGATAGGTGCCTATAAAGCCTCTTCTATGGCACGTCTTGAATTCTAATTTTTATTCCAGCGACAGAGCCACTTTAAGTCCTTGTTACTTCCTGTGAGCTCAACTAAAAGCACAATGTTATCTTACTTTTGTAAACAACTATTTTCCCAACCCTCCAGTAATGGGGACAAAGAGAGGAAGCTATGTTTGAAGTGCATGGCAACCATGGCTTCCTCCATTGATACAGTGAAATAAGTAAGTATAGCCACTAGGGTTGAGCGGACACCTAGATGTCCGTGTTCGACGGGTTCGGCCGAACTTTAAAAAAAAGTCCGGGTCCGTGTCCCGGACTTTTACCGAACTTTTCCCGGACACCGAACCCCATTGAAGTCAATGGGGACCCGAACTTTAAGGCACTAAAATGGCTCTAAAACACCAAAGGAAAGGGCTAGAGTGCTGCAAATGGCAGCAAAACGTAATTAAGAGCATGGCAAGTGCTCTGCAAACAAATGTGGATAGGGAAATAACTTAAAACAACAAAAAAAAACAGAAAAATAAAACAATGTTCTTCTTCATCTCTGAAGGACGAGGCCCATATGGAGTAGGAGGGAGGTTGAGGTGGTGGTGGATGTGGCGGTGGATGTGGCGGTGACATAGGCGTGCGCACAGGGTGTGCTGGGTGTGCCTGGGCACACCCTAATCACCTAGGGCACATAGCATTGCCAGTGAGGAGATGGGAAAGATCTCCCTGGGACCTGCTCTGCTCTATTTCTCCTTGCCTACAGGTACATGGCCCCGATACATTACTCTCCCTGCTGGCAAACACATGCATGTGTATTTCAACTTTGGGGTGCACACCTTAATGCAATAGGCTGCGCACACCTATGGGCGGTGTAGGTGGAAGCGGCGGTGGAGGAGGACCAGGGCTGGATTAACAGCATCATGGGCTTGGTGCTGAGGATTTTGAAGGGCCTTAAGGGCCGTGCCTTGCCATGCACCCAGAGGAGGAAGGGTGCAGCCATGCATGCCTAATTCAACATGGGATGCTGTCTCTGAAGCCCATAAACACATCCATGCATCGCCAACTGTCCCTCCTTGTCCGGCCTTCACGCTGTGTGGGGAGGTTCTGAGGGTGCTGCCTGGGGAAGCGAGCATAGAAGCCAGACTTCTGTGTTTACAAGTGACAGAAGAGCGGTAACAGTGAATATGGCCAACCCGGGGCCTATATAAAAGGTAGGGGCCTGGAGCTGCAGCTCCAATAGCCCCTACATTAATCTGGCCCTGAGGAGGAGGACGAGGTAGCCAACACTGCTTCTTTTCAAAAATTTTAAATGAGGGTACACCCCAAAAGAGTGAGAAAGAGCAAAAATGGAACAATGGGTGGGTAAGGTCGGTATCCATTGCTATTCTGCATAAGGTACGGAAAAGTCCCGTGGGATCCATGCCTGGTTCATTTTAATGAACGTGAGCTTGTCCACATTGTCTCTGGACAGGCGGCTGCGCTTGTCTGTTATAACGCCCCCAGCCGTGCTAAATACCCGTTCAGATAATACACTGGCTGCAGGGCACGCCAGCACCTCCAAGGCGTAAAGGGCAAGCTCAGGCCATGTGCCCAATTTGGAGACCCAGAAGTTGAAGGGGGCAGACCCGTCATTCACTACATGTAGGCGTGTGCACACATACTGCTCCACCATGTTGGTAAAATGCTGCCTCCTGCTAAGACGTTCCATCTGAGCTGCTGGTGCTGCTGTTTGTTGTGGCGTGCTGACAAAGCTTTTCCACATTTCGGCCATGCTAACCCTGCCTTCTGAGGTGCTGGCGGTGCCCTGGTTGCGTTGGCGACCTCCTCCTCCTCCTCCTCTGCCTTGTGCTTCCACTGTGGCCCCGCTGTCAGATGGGAATGCCAGCAGCATGGCGTCTACCAGCGTGCGCTTGTACTCGCGCATCTTGCGATCGCGCTCCAGTGAGTGAATTAAGGACGGTACGTTGTCCTTGTAACGGGGATCCAGCAGCGTGGCCACCCAGTAATCAGCACAAGTTAGAATGTGGGCAACTCGGCGGTCGTTGTGGAGACACTGCAGCATGTAATCGCTCATGTGTGCCAGGCTGCCCAGAGGCAACGAAAGGCTGTCCTCTGTGGGAGGTGTATCGTCCGTGTCCTCTGTATCCCCCCAGCCACGCACCAGTGATGGCCATGAGCTGGCCTGGGTGCCACCCTGCTGTGAACATGGTTCCATCTCCTCCTCCAGCTCCTCCTCCTCCTCATCCTCCTCATCCTCCAGAACTGTGCCCCTGCTGGACAATTGCGTCCCTGGCGTTTGCGTGTGCAGGAACCCACCCTCGGAGCCCCTTGCGAATGACTGCCCTGAAAGCCTTGGAAATGTTACCTCTTCATCCTCCTCCTCCTCCTCATCCTGTGCCACATCCTCTTCCATCATCGCCCGAATTGTTTTTTCAAGGAGGCATAGAAGTGGGATAGTTAAGCTGAGAACGGCGTCATTGCCACTGGCCATGTTGGTGGAGTACTCAAAACAGCGCAACAAGGCACACAGGTCTCGCATGGAGGCCCAGTTAAATTAAATAGCGGAATAGAAAATATGATCCAAAAAAAGTGTATGTATATCACACGTACACAACCACACTGGGCCCCAATTACTATTGTTTGTACCCCTAAAAGGCTAGATGAGGAGTAGGGGGAGTATGGAACAGGCAGCACCCTCAAACCTTCAGAAGTATGAGATGAACCCCAACAACTTGGAAAGGTGGATCTCTCTCACACGTACCAACACAGACTATCCCCCAATTTAACTGATCCCCAAAGGTTTTTGATTAAATAGCGGAATAGAAAATATGATCCAAAAAAAGTGTATGTATATCACACGTACACAACCACACTAGGCCCCAATTACTATTGTTTGTACCCCTAAAAGGCTAGATGAGGAGTAGGGGGGGTATGGAACAGGCAGCACCCTCAAACCTTCAGAAGTATGAGATGAACCCCAACAACTTGGAAAGGTGGATCTCTCTCACACGTACCAACACAGACTATCCCCCAATTTAACTGATCCCCAAAGGTTTTTGATTAAATAGCGGAATAGAAAATATGATCCAAAAAAAGTGTATGTATATCACACGTACACAACCACACTAGGCCCCAATTACTATTGTTTGTACCCCTAAAAGGCTAGGAGTAGGGGGAGTATGGAACAGGCAGCACCCTCAAACCTTCAGAAGTATGAGATGAACCCCAACAACTTGGAAAGGTGGATCTCTCTCACACGTACCAACACAGACTATCCCCCAATTTAACTGATCCCCAAAGGTTTTTGATTAAATAGCGGAATAGAAAATATGATCCAAAAAAAGTGTATGTATATCACACGTACACAACCACACTAGGCCCCAATTACTATTGTTTGTACCCCTAAAAGGCTAGATGAGGAGTAGGGGGAGTATGGAACAGGCAGCACCCTCAAATCTTCAGAAGTATGAGATTGTGTTCACTGTACCCCACAAAGATTGAGTTCACTGCACCCCACAATGATTGTGTTCACTGCACCCCACAAAGATTGTGTTCACTGCACCTCACAAAGATTGTGTTCACTGTACCCCCCAAAGATTGTGTTCACTGCACCCCACAAAGATTCTGTTCACTGTACCCCACAAAGATTGTGTTCACTGCACCCTAAAAGGATGTTGTTCACTGCACCCCACAAAGATTGTGTTCACTGCACCCTAAAAGGATGTTGTTCACTGCACCCCAAAAAGATTGTGTTCACTGTACCCCCCCAAAGATTGTGTTCACTGCACCCCACAAAGATTGTGTTCACTGCACCCCAAAAAGATTGTGTTCACTGTACCCCCCAAAGATTGTGTTCACTGCACCCCAAAAAGATTGTGTTCACTGTACCCCCCAAAGATTGTGTTCACTGCACCCCACAAAGATTCTGTTCACTGTACCCCACAAAGATTGTGTTCACTGCACCCCAAAAAGATTGTGTTCACTGTACCCCCCCAAAGATTGTGTTCACTGCACCCCACAAAGATTCTGTTCACTGCACCCCACAAAGGATTTTGTTCACTGCACCCCAAAAAGATTGTGTTCACTGCACCCCAAAAAGGATTTTGATCACTGCACCCCAAAAAGGATGTTGTTCACTGCACCCCAAAAATGATTTTGTTCACTCCACCCCAAAAAGATTGTGTTCACTGCACCCCACAAAGATTGTGTTCACTGCACCCCAAAAAGATTGTGTTCACTGTACCCCCCAAAGATTGTGTTCACTGCACCCCACAAAGATTCTGTTCACTGTACCCCACAAAGATTGTGTTCACTGCACCCCAAAAAGATTGTGTTCACTGCACCCCAAAAAGGATGTTGTTCACTGCACCCCAAAAAGGATGTTGTTCACTCCACCCCAAAAAGATTGTGTTCACTGCACCCCACAAAGATTGTGTTCACTGCACCCCAAAAAGATTGTGTTCACTGCACCCCAAAAATGATTTTGTTCACTGCACCCCAAAAAGGATTTTGTTCACTGCACCCCAAAAAGGATGTTGTTCACTCCACCCCAAAAAGATTGTGTTCACTGCACCCCAAAAAGATTGTGTTCACTGCACCCCACAAAGGATTTTGTTCACTGCACCCCAAAAAGATTGTGTTCACTGCACCCTAAAAAGGATGTTGTTCACTGCACCCCAAAAAGGATTTTGTTCACTGCACCCCAAAAAGATTGTGTTCACTGCACCCTAAAAGGATGTTGTTCACTGCACCCCACAAAGATTGTGTTCACTGCACCCTAAAAGGATGTTGTTCACTGCACCCCAAAAAGATTGTGTTCACTGTACCCCCCCAAAGATTGTGTTCACTGCACCCCACAAAGATTGTGTTCACTGCACCCCAAAAAGATTGTGTTCACTGTACCCCCCAAAGATTGTGTTCACTGCACCCCAAAAAGATTGTGTTCACTGTACCCCCCAAAGATTGTGTTCACTGCACCCCACAAAGATTCTGTTCACTGTACCCCACAAAGATTGTGTTCACTGCACCCCAAAAAGATTGTGTTCACTGTACCCCCCCAAAGATTGTGTTCACTGCACCCCACAAAGATTCTGTTCACTGCACCCCACAAAGGATTTTGTTCACTGCACCCCAAAAAGATTGTGTTCACTGCACCCCAAAAAGGATTTTGATCACTGCACCCCAAAAAGGATGTTGTTCACTGCACCCCAAAAATGATTTTGTTCACTCCACCCCAAAAAGATTGTGTTCACTGCACCCCACAAAGATTGTGTTCACTGCACCCCAAAAAGATTGTGTTCACTGTACCCCCCAAAGATTGTGTTCACTGCACCCCACAAAGATTCTGTTCACTGTACCCCACAAAGATTGTGTTCACTGCACCCCAAAAAGGATGTTGTTCACTGCACCCCAAAAAGGATGTTGTTCACTCCACCCCAAAAAGATTGTGTTCACTGCACCCCACAAAGATTGTGTTCACTGCACCCCAAAAAGATTGTGTTCACTGCACCCCAAAAATGATTTTGTTCACTGCACCCCAAAAAGGATTTTGTTCACTGCACCCCAAAAAGGATGTTGTTCACTCCACCCCAAAAAGATTGTGTTCACTGCACCCCAAAAAGATTGTGTTCACTGCACCCCACAAAGGATTTTGTTCACTGCACCCCAAAAAGATTGTGTTCACTGCACCCCAAAAAGGATGTTGTTCACTGCACCCCAAAAAGGATTTTGTTCACTGCACCCCAAAAAGATTGTGTTCACTGCACCCCACAAAGGATTTTGTTCACTGCACCCCACAAAGATTGTGTTCACTGCACACCAAAAAGGATTGTGTTCACTGCACCCCAAAAAGATTGTGTTCACTGCAGCCCAAAAAGATTGTGTTCACTGCACCCCAAAAAGATTGTGTTCACTGCAGCCCAAAAAGATTGTGTTCACTGCAGCTCACACACAGAAAAATGGATGTGGATCACTGACACCTGCCTATCTCCAATCCCACACCACACAGCAATATCGATTGTAGTTTGTAGAACACAGTTTCCCTAAAATTCAGCAGACTCTGTCCCTAACAGGATTGAGAAGAGATCGTAGATCAGGATTGAGTGCAGATTCACCCCACCCCCCACACAGCAATATCGATTGTAGTTTGTAGAAGACACTGACCCTATAATTCAGCAGACTCTATCCCTAAAATGCCTACAACTCGCCCTGCCTAAACACTCCGACCTGTCCCTCAATTCTATCCGGACACAAATGGTTTTTTCCTGCCTATCTTTCCCTAATCAGCAGCCAGCACATTGATGTGTGCTCTGTCCCTTAGCTAAGCAGCAGAATGACGCTGCTGCGGCGGCTGCCTCGAACTTATAAAGACTTGGTCACATGCTTCAGACGGCCAATCACAGCTACTAAGACATTTGCAGGCATGGCTGGGATGGCTTAAGGCACACCAGTTAAACGATTGTTGATTGGCTGTTGAAAGCCCGCCATGAAAAGAGCGCCAAAGCATGCAAAACCCGGAAATAAAACGACCGAACACGGATTTTTACCCGAACATACAGTAAAGTGTCCGTGTCCGTGTTCGGGTAAAAAAAATCCAATTATTCGGTACGAACACGAATAATACAGTCCGTGTTCGCTCAACACTAATAGCCACCTATAGTGTGTTGTTCTTAGGGTTATCAGGTCAAAATAAAGAAAAAAAGAAAATGAAGGCAGCCACCACATCTAATGCTTGGTAAGCTGCAATATATTAAATGTTTGATGTTGATGTATCTAAACCCAAAAACAATTGTCTGCTGCTGTTCTGTTGAATCAGACATGCATTTCAGCCACTTCCTATTTTCTGATTGGTAAGTGGGAGGGTCTGACTTTTATAATCACATGATCAGTCCAAATGTTGTAATAATAATAATAGTAATAATAATAACAACACAAAAATGATAAAAGCGGGAAATTTTTTCACAGGAAATGTACAGAACTTTTCCAGGGTTGGCTTGGTTGCAAAGAATCAACATCTAAATTCCTGTCCATGTAGGAAAATCAGATGGTTGTATGTTGGGCCGGAGGCTAACACTCCCTGCACGTGGGGGTATCTTTCCCAGTGAACACGTTCATCAATGCCCCAGGCAAGGCGGGGACTGTGATCATGTGAAAGTCTAATATTAGGGCAGTTCCCCGACTTAGAGATGAGCCGTAACACTGTGTGCAGTAGTAAAAGTGCAGATTTCCTCTGAAAATGGTGTCCCATGTCACTACACACTGTATCTTGATGTAGGTTGCATTAGGAGGGATACTGCTGAGCTCATGCCCTCTCCACCAGTTCAGCGTAGCTCTGTTACCTCACTCCCAGTAACAGAATAGGGTCCTGCCATGTCCCTAGCACAATCCTCATGCGTGCACTTGTAAACTCCTTCCTTTCCGAACCTATGTGATCAGGTCATAGATCTCCATACCATGGGATCAGTTCCAGTTGCTACTGGAAACCGACCGCTAGGGAGGGAACCAGAACACCAACCCCCTCACTACCGGAGAAACCATCACCTTTACCAGGTACCATGCCTGATGACTGCTTGTGACTTGAACTAGTGCTAGCAACTATAATGCTTCTCTTGTTTGACTTGCCAACTTTGTAGCATTAGAGCTTTCTACACCACATGTGCTTTACTGACCCAAGTTCTTTTGAAACATTAGAGGCATCATGCACCCTTTTGACTAACTTCAGAACAGGCTCAGAACAGTTGATTCAACTTTACTGAAATACTTTGTAGTACATTGCAACATGAACAGTGATATTATAATGTCCCTAACTACCTCTAGCTGGCTGCCCAGGTGTACATCAGAAAGGTAGTAGTCCATATTGGCATTCTCTAGGTCTCGGTTGTTCCCTGGAACCCCAATGTCTCTGATGGACTACAAGGTGCCCCAGTGATAAAGCCTTCCCCCATATTTATACCACTGGTGAGAAGGTTGGATTATAAAAGCCCAGGGGCTGTTGCACATACAGTACATTAACCCCCCCCCCTCCACCCCTCCAACCTGGGTCAGCCACTAACTGAACTAACATTTCTGTAGGCAACCTGTCTACATGTAGATTCAAATAGAAAGGTAATAATCTTGGTTGGTATATTTGGCTTGCAGCCTGTTTTTGCTATCCTATTGTAAGCTTTAACTCTCTCTCTCTGTTGAGCAAATGGAATAACACCTCTGGACGGGCACCCTGTCACAGCGGCAATTGCTATATACGCTTGTTTTGCACAATCCAACTTTAAAATTAGGTCCACTTTAAGTCATAGCAATATTTGGTCAACTGGCTTATAAATAATGTGGTGCTACAAATATTACATTTCTGAAAAATTAACAGACGGATTTATGAGGCGTTATATATGCAGGATAGACAGCAAGAACCCCTGAATTCCCAATGGGCCATCTCTTTCACCAGTAATACACTAGAAACGTTTTGTTCTACCAGCGAGGGAACATGATGTCTACTTCAGTCGAGGCCATGGATTAAATTGTCCTCGCTGCAAGGGAACGTTACCGCTGTAGGATTAGTACATTTTGCCCCTGGTAATTCATAAATGACGTATCAGATTTAATTTACGCATTTCCCCAACACATTGACAGAGCTCTCTCATATTCCCCAACCTGAGTGAAACGACGTGTAACCATTAGTGTGACACAAGGCTTCTAGGCCAGGTGTTCACTAGATTGTTTAAGTTTCCATTGCTGGCTGAGCAGAATGAAACAAACCGAATATAGTTTGATACATTTAGCAGAGAATGTAATGTACTGTCACGTCTTACTCCTATCTCACAAAAAAAATGAATGCTGGAATCATTAAAGTATAAGGCCCCTTTCCCACAGGCTTTTCCGATCAGGTCCGCCTGTCAGTTTTTTTCAGGCAGACCTGATCGGATGCTCTATGCACCTCTATGGAGCGGCGGATGTCAGTGGTGATATGTCCGCTGACACCCGCTGCTCTCCGATCCGATGTGGTCTGCAAAATCCAGACGGATGGAAACCCTATTTCTCTTACGTCCTCCGACAGTCGCCGCCCCTCACATAGTCTTCACCAATGGGTATTGACTTCCTATCCGCAGGAGTAGCTAGGCATAAGACTTGTTAAAAAGAAAAGCATTTAACATAGACACACTCATGGGGGCTGTCCCACTGGTCAATACCCCCCTGCAGTAAGCCATCCCAACTCAGTTTGGTAGCATAGCAGTAAGTGTACAAGAACCCCAAAAGAGGGGCGGGGGCGGCGACCGTCGGAGGACTCAGAGAAAGGAATTTTACGGTAAGATTTTACAAAAATTCAGTTTTCTCTTACGTCCTCCGACAGTCGCCGCCCCTCACGTAGTCTTCACCAATGGGATGTCCCAAAGAAGGGTAGACATGAGGGGTGGGAGACGCAACCGTACAAAAGGCAACACAGTACCCACATCAGAGAAAGGAACCTTACACGCACAGTAAGAGAACCGTCTGGGCAATAGAAAAGGCTCAACAGGAGCAACAACCCAGGAAAGCAAATAACCCAGGGGAAAACAACCCCAACAGCCAGGGATAGATAGGCTTCCCTGTGCTGGGGCTACAGTCTCAGCCTTCTAATCTTTTCCTTATGATTTTTATTTGCAAGAATGTCAGTTTTTCTTTGCTTTACTAGCTGTTTGTTTTGTCAGCTTTAGTTTAGTCGGATCTTTGGACGAAGATGGATTTTGCGGAGCTGGGAATCGGACTGGCCGCCCTGGCTCTCCAGGGCAGAGGGTCAGATGGATCCCCAGCCCGCCATCGAGCGTTCAGCTATGTGTTCGCCCTGGCACTAAGAACGACCCATCCCTGTTTGCAGCAGGGATGCAGCCTGTGAGGTGGCTACCTCACTGGACACATCTGCGGTTCAGTGCTGCAGTGTCCTGCGTTTGGCTGACGGCATTCCCTGTCATCTGAGGACAGCGGCTTTCCGTTTCATAGAGGCACCCCACGCCATCCGGTATCAGACAGACAATTGTACAGGCCTATGCTTTGAAGGAACGGGTTCCACCCTTCCCTGTTAAGGCGCACTCTATTAGATCTATGAGTACGTCCTGGGCCTACCGGCATCAGGCTTTGGTGGCCCAGGTGTGCAAGGCTGCGACTTGGTCATCGGTGCACACCTTTTCCAAATTCTATAAGATTGATGTTCTGGCATCAGCTGATGCCTCCTTTGGCCGCAAAGTTCTCTGTGCGGCAGTGCCATAGGGGACCCATGTTTTTTTGTGGGTCCCTGGCTGTTGGGGTTGTTTTCCCCTGGGTTATTTGCTTTCCTGGGTTGTTGCTCCTGTTGAGCCTTTTCTATTGCCCAGACGGTTCTCTTACTGTGCGTGTAAGGTTCCTTTCTCTGATGTGGGTACTGTGTTGCCTTTTGTACGGTTGCGTCTCCCATCCCTCATGTCTACACTGCTTTGGGACATCCCATTGGTGAAGACTATGTGAGGGGCGGCGACTGTTGGAGGACGTAAGAGAAAACTGAATTTTTGTAAAATCTTACCGTAAAATTCCTTTCTCTGAGTCCTCCGACGGTCGCCGCCCCCGCCCCTCTTTTGGGGTTCTTGTACACTTACTGCTATGCTACCAAACTGAGTTGGGATGGCTTACTGCAGGGGGGTATTGACCAGTGGGACAGCCCCCATGGGTGTGTCTATGTTAAATGCTTTTGTTTTTAACAAGTCTTATGCCTAGCTACTCCTGCGGAAAGGAAGTCAATACCCATTGGTGAAGACTATGTGAGGGGGGCGACTGTCGGAGGACTCAGAGAAACAAATTTTACGGTAAGATTTTACAAAAATTCAGTTTTTCCATCCGTCTAGAGGATTGGATTGGATTAAAGGCGTTCCGTTTTCATCCGATCTCCCATAGAGGGGAGTGGGATCTGACAGCTCCATCTCTGCAAAGTAAGCGGAGATGGAGCTGTCATCCGCCTGCTCAGTGGTGATCGGCGGGAAGCCTGTGTGAGCAAAAACAGGCAAAACGGAAAGGCCGTGTGAAAGGACAATAATAGGGCCAATTTAGAAAGGAGAAAATTAACCTAATGTCTTTAGAGTATAGGAGGAAATCCATGCAAGCACAGGGAGGTTATGCAAACTCTATGCAGATAATGTTCACTCTGGATTTCAAACCAGAAACCTCCAGTGCTACAAGGCAGAAGTACAAACCATTAAGCCATGATGCTGCAAGGCATAAGTCTAACCACTAGGCCACTGGCAGGTTATGCACCTCTAACACAAACTGTATGATGTGATTTATGGCGTTCTTAGTAAAGCCGGCCATAGATGGTTTGAATCGCTGCCGGTTCAGCAGGGGCCGGCTGAGATTCAAACCATGTATGGGAAGGCTAATGGTACCCAAGTTGATCGATCCATCAACTTAGGTGCAACCAGCATGTTGGATTTTTCATGCGATCATTCCCCCCCCCCCCCCCCCTGGACTAACACGACAGCTCCTCAGGGAGGATTAACCCATCAACATGGACTGTGTTGATAGGGAAATTGAGCGATTTTCTTTTTCTGCAACTATCTCACCACCTCTGGCTGGCCTGAAGTGACTTGCTACATGTAAACAGCACACTAACATTAGAGTCTACACACACCAATGAGTTTTAATGCACGCAATTTAATGCACCCTAATGCATCTACACAGGTTTGCCATTGTTTTTATTGGAGCTAAAATATACACTCACCGGCCACTTTATTTAATACACCTGTTCAATTGCTTGGTAACACAAATTGCTAATCAGCCAACCAATCACATGGCAGCAACTCTCAAAAATGAATTTAAGCATCTAGATGTGGTGAAGACACTTTGCTGAAGTTTAAACCGAGCATCAGAATTGGGACAAAAGGTGATTTAAGTGACTTTGAAAGTGGCATGGTTGTTGGAGCCAGACGTACTGGTCTGAGTATTTAAAAAACTGCTGATCTGCTGGGATATTCATGCAAAACCATCTTTAGGGTTTTATAGAGAATGGTCCGAAAAAGAATAAAATATCCAGTGAGCACCAGTTGTGTGGACGAAATTGTCTTGTTGATATCAGAGGTTAAAGGAGAATGGGTTCGAGATGATAGAAAGGCAACAGTAACTCAAATAACCACTCTTTACAACCAAGGTATGCAGAATACCATCTCTAAATGCACAACACATTTGAACCTTGAACCAGATGGGCTACAGCAGCAGAAGACCACTCCGGCCACTCCTATCAGCTGACAACAGGAAACTGAGGCTACAGTTTGCACAGGCTCACCAAAATTGGACAATAGAAGATTGGAAAAATATTGCCTGGTCTGATGAGTCTCAAATTCAGCTGTGACATTCAGATGGTAGGGTCAAAATTTGGCAAAAACAACATGAAAGCATGGATCCATCCTGCCTTGTATCAACGGTTCAGTGCTGGATTATCGTCATCTTCCCCGTGTTCCTGTGCCTTCTGTATTCTGCTGTTGAAATTCCTGTTGTGACCCGGCTTGTTCCTGACTCTGTTTGATCTCCTCCTCCTGGCTTGACCCCCTGGCTCTCTCCACCGACTTCGCTTCTGCTGATCTACCATGTATGACCCTGGCTTTCTTAAAGGACTTCTCTCTATTGTTCTGTCAGTCTCCTGTGCATGACCTCGGATTACACCACTGATCTCGCTACCTTCTCCTAGACCTCGGCGTGTTCCTGTTCCTTCTACCCAACTTACCTTCAGATTGGTTCTCTGTGTTCAACCCTCTGCCTGGACTTACCCCTGCACAAGGTTGCCTAGCTCCACTGAGCTCACTGGAGACTTCCACCTTGCTGTGCTTCCAGCTATCCCAGCACACTCCTGGAGTCCTTCAGCTTTACCCATCTGTATCTTGCTGGCAACCTGTGCCACTTTGGGCACTTCACCTCCTGTACCACCTTCAGGAGTGTGTCACACTTAGCTGCAAGGAGAGCCCTCTCAGCACCTTGGCCTCGGATCAGGTACCTGACAAGTACCCAACAGCAGTACCCGCCAGCAGTACCCACCAGCAGCACCCACCAGCAGTACCAGTCAGCAGTACCCACCAGCTGTACCCACCAACAGTACCCACCAGCAGTACCCACCAGAAGTACCAGCCATCAGTATCCGCCAGCAGTACCAGCCACCAGTACCCACCAACAGTACACACCAGCAGTACCAGCCAATACTAGGGGTAATTACTGAGTAAACTGGCACCAATACTAGAGTTTATTACTTTATTACTGCGTAAACTGGCACCAATACTAGGGGTTATTACTGCGTAAACTGGCACCAATACTGGGGTTATTACTGCGTAAACTGGCACCAATACTAGGGCTATTACTTCATAATCTGGCACCAATACTAGGAGCTATTACTGCATAAACTAGCCCCAATACTAGGGGTTATTACTGTGTAAACTGGCACCAATACTAGGGGCTATTACTGCATAAACTGGCACCAATACTAGAGGTTATTACTGCCTAAACTGGCTTCAATACTAGGGGTTATTACTGCGTAAACTGGCACCAATACTAGGGGTTATTACTTCGTAAACTGGCACCAATACTAGGGGCTATTACTGCATAATCTGGCACAAATACTAGGGGCTATTACTGTGTAAACTGGCACCAATACTAGGAGCTATTACTGCGTAAACTGGCACCAATACTAGGGGTTAATACTGTGTAAACTGGCACCAATATTAGGGGCTATTACTGCGTAAACTGGCACCAATACTAGGAGCTATTACTGCGTAAACTGGCACCAATACTAGGGGTTAATACTGTGTAAACTGGCACCAATATTAGGGGCTATTACTGCGTAAACTGGCACCAATACTAGGAGCTATTACTGCATAAATTGGCCCCAACACTAGGGGTTATTACTGTGTAAACTGGCACCAATACTAAGGGCTATTACTGCATAAACTGTTTGCTGAAATTGCTTTAACTACTTCTGGACCAAGCCCATTTCTGACACATGTTGTTTACAAGTTAAAAATCTGTATTTTTTGCTAGAAAATTACTTAGAACCCCCAAACATTATATATATATATATATATATATATATATATATATATATATATATATATATATATATATATATATATATATATATAATTTTTTAGCAAAGACTCTGGAGAATAAAATGGCAGTCGTTGCAATATTTTTTGTCACGCGGTATTTGCGAAGTGTTCTTTCAAACGCCATTTTTTTGGGAAAAAATACATTTCACTACATTTAAAAAAAACTAAAGAGTAAAATTAGCCCATTTTTGTGTATATTGTAAAAGATGACTTCACGCCAAGTAAATAGATACCTAACATGTTACGGTTTAAAATTGCGCACACCCGCAGAATGGCGACAAACTACGGTCAATAAAAATCTCCATAGGCAATGATTTAAAAAAGATTTAACGGTTACCAGTTTAGAGTTATAGAGTAGCTCTTTTTTGTTAATTATTGCTCTCGCTCTGGCGATTGCGGCGATACCTCACATGTGTGGTTTGAACAGCGCTTTCATTTGCGGGTGCGACTTCCGTGTACGTGAGCACACGGTGACGGGGGCGCTTTAAAAATTTTTTTTTTTTCCTACTTATTTATTTTATTGAATTTTTTAATTTTAGCACAGGTTTAAAAAAAAAAATAAAAATCTGATCACTTTTATTGCTGTTACAAGCAATGTAAACAATAGGTAGTGACAGCAGGTACTCTTTATGGAGGGATAGGGGGTCTAAAAGACCCCTCCTCTGCGCTTCAGTGTATTCAAAATGCTGAAAATGGCATTTTTGAATACTGTCACTTTTTTAAATTCGTCGCCTTTAGTCGCCGAGTAACCCAGACGTGACGTCATGGACGTCCGGGCTACATCCTCGGAGACCTGATCAAAGCTGAATCCGGCTTCATTTGAGACTCCAACCAGCCGGCGGAGGCCCAGGCAGAGCTGCGGGAAGGGGGGCGTCGCTTTCTGCGGTAACGACCGAGCGGCTCCCAAGCCGAATCGGCCTTTACCACCTGAAAGCTGACCGCCTGCTCTAAGTGGTACCGGTATGATGCCTCTAGCTGCAGGCATCACCCCGGTACAACCACTTCTTGCAGCTCACGTAGATCTACGCGAGATTGCGGGAAGTGGTTAAACTATAAAGAACTATAAAGAAAAGCTTATAAGAGTTTTCCTCTTTCTCAGGTATGAAGCAATACCTGAGAAAGAAAGGTTAGTAAAATAAAAAGGTATCATTGCATACTGCATTACTCTCATATTTTGTAACCTTATTTATATATACACTTATTTAATTTTTTTCAGTGGTATGATATAGTTGTGAAAATTATGAGTGCCCCCCCCCCCCCCAGTTTTAAATGTGGTATCTTTAATGCCCCCCCCCCCCTATATTTTGTTCCTAGAGTTGCCACTGCTAGTACACATGTTGGCATTACATGGAGTTGAAACATCCACTCCTGTTGAGTGCTTCCTTATCATTACCCAATCATCTGCTGTAAATCCCACCAATAAGTCTGTTAACACTTTTCCTGCTTTCAAAGACCTCATGCTGCACTATGACAGCACACACCTATGTCAGATAGTGAGCTTATAGTGCTCAGTCCTCCCCACAATGACTGAAAATGTGGGATCCAATCCTGTGATAGCATCATAGACTCTAAAAACATTGTCTTTTGCAAAGAAAAGGCGCAAGGAAAATATACAATACGATGCAAAAGTTTTAGGCAGGTGTGAAATAATGCTGTAAATTAAGAATGCTTTCAGAAATAGAAGTGTTAATAGTTTATTTCTATCAATTACAAAAAGGTAAGGTAAATGAACAGAAAATAAATAGAAATCAATATTTGTTGTGACCACCCTTTGCCTTCAAAACAGTATTAATTCTTATAGGTACCCTTGCAAACTGTTTTTGAAGTTTTTGGCGGGTAGGTTGTTCCAAACATCTTGGAGAGCTAATCACAGATCTTCTATGGATGTAGGATGCCTGAAATCCTTCCGTCTCTTCATGTAATCTCAAACAGATTTGATGATGCTGAGATCAGGGCTCTGTGGGGGCCAAACCATCACATCCAGGACTCCTTGTTCTTCTTTATGATGAAGATAGTTCCTAATGACATTGGCTGCATGTTTAGGGTTGTTGTCCTGCTGCAGAATACATTTGGGGCCAATCACACGCCTCTCTGTTAGTATGGCATGCTGGATAAGTATCTGTCTGTATTTCTCAGAATTGAGGACACCATTGATCCTGACCAAAACTCCATTTGCAGAAATTCAGTCCCAAACATGCAAGGAACTTCCACCATGTTTTAGTGTTGCCTGCAGATACTAATTTTTGTACCTCTCTCCAGCCTTTTGGTGAACAAGCTGCCTTTTGCTACAGCCAAAAATTTCACATGTTGACTCATCAATCCAGCCAACCTGCTGCCATTTTTCTGGACCTCAGTTCCTGTCTTCATGCATAGTTACATAGTAGTTGAGGTTGAATAAAGACATCAGTCCATCCAGTTCAACCTGTATAGGCGTGTGTGTGTGTGTGTGTGTGTGTGTGTGTGTATCAGTGGCCTGCTCTTTTCCCATAACCCTGAATGTTGTGATCTGTGAGATGCACGTCCAAGAGTCTTTTAAAAGTATCTATACTCCCTGCAGCTACCACCATTTGTGGTAGAGAGTTCCACATTCTCACCGCCCTTTCAGTGAAGAACCCCTTACGCAGCATAAGGTTAAACCGCCTCTCCTCTAATCTCATTGTGTGGCCATATGTCTTCTTGCACTCCTTGGGACTAAATAGTTTTCTACCTATGCTAGGATCGCCATTGATGTATTTGTAGATTGCTATCATGTCCCCTCTCAGGCATCTCCTCTCCAAGGAGATTAAATTAAGTGCTTGTAATCGCTCCTCATAATTAAGGTCCTCCAATCCCCTAATTCATGGGTGTCTAACCTTTTGGCTTCTCTGGGCCACATTGAGTGTAGAGAAATGTTCTCAGGACGCATATAAAATATATACTATAGTTAAGGTATATAAGTAATAAAATGCTGCTGTGCCCTTCCCGCGCCGCCACCCCCCCCCCCCCCCCCGCACTAATTTAACACTACTAGAGGATGATCAAATGAAATGGAATCAGTATACAGAGGTTTACTTCTTCTGAGCGATAATAAGGAACACTCTAACCACCATGACCACTTCAGTGATTTAAAATGGTCATGGTGGTAGGAGTCAGAAACACTGCACATGCTCCCCCCCTCCCCTCTGAGGCAGCCTCTGCCTACCATTAGTTGGCAGCTGCTGTGGCCATGCCCCCGATCTGACTTCCTTCCTCCACAGCAAAAAAAAAATTGTCAGGGGGCAGTGGGCCGCATTGCGGCCCTCAGGCCGCAGGTTGGACATGCCTGCCCTAATTAGTTTAGTTGCCCTTCTTTGGACTCTCTCCAGTTCCAGCACATCCTTTCTCAGGATTGGCAACCAGACCTGGACAGAATACTCCAGGTGTGGCCGAACCAGGGTTTTATAAAGTGGCAGGATTAAAGCTTTATCTCTGGAGTGTATCCCCTTCCTTATGCATGCTATTATTCTGAGTTGAGTCACTTAGCCTTGTTTTCACATCGGAGGTATGGCTTTTGGGCCACAATTCTTCCATGAATACCACTTCTGACCAGACTCTTTTAGACAGTAGACTGATTTATGTGGGTCCCACTGGTTTCTGTCAGTTCTTTGCTGACATTTTTTCAATGTCTAAGGAAAGTAAGCATGATGTGTCTTTCATCTGCTGCATTAGGTTTCCTTGGCTGACTGCGTCTACAGTCCTCAACATTGCCCATTTTATTTGTGCTTCTTCAAAAGAGCTTGAACAGCACATCTTGAAACCCCAGTCTGTTTTTAAATCTTTGCCTGGAAGAAACCTTGCTGGTGCAAAATAACTACCTTATGTCTGATTGCTGTGCTCAGTCTTGCCATGGTGTATGGCCTATGACATGAAACTGTCTTTCACAAACTCACATTAGTAGCAGAGTTTGGCTGTTCCTCACCCAGTTGTAATCCTTCTACACAGCTAATTCTGTTTCAGTTAAGGACTGCGTTTCAACCTAGTTTTTTATTTATTTTTTTAAACAATTTTTATTTTCAATTTGCAACAAATCACAAAAACATAGAAGAAGATGGGAGAAACAGCAGGGTAAACATCATATAACAAAATGGATAACAGAGGGGAAACCAAACAGCGCCATACACCCATGAGTATAGCTTTACATTACTGAAGATAAGGTATTGATCAACAAGGGTGAGGGACTTGCAGCCAAAAGCGAGAAGCACACTCCTGGATGCCAGTGGCAAACGTTTCAACCTAGTTAATCATACATCTGACTCCAATCCTACATAATCTCTGTCTTTGTGCAAGTGTACAAAGTGTGCAAGTGTAAGAATTGATGCTGGTTTGAAGCCAAAGGGTAGTCATACCAAAAATTGATTTGATTTAGTTTTTTCTTCTCTTCCTTCACTTTTAATTTTGTAAACTGATAAAAATAAACATATTTATGAAAGGATTCCTATTTTACAGCATTTGTTCACACCTGCCTAAAACTTTTGCAGAATACTGTATATTTTTGAATACATGGGGCCACAGAGAGAGGTTAGGGGCTTAATTTGGAATTCTTCAACAGCTGGTGTGCTGTGGTGTCCATAATCATACTATATATAAAATATGTAATTAATCATAATGTACATGTCCTTTGCTTACCCCTCTATATTTATGGGAACTGAGGGGGAAGCCACCATCTTCTCAGGCCCGTCTAGAGGGAGATACAATAGCGATTTTGTGAAAATTCACAATGACACATCAGTGCGGGTGAGTAATTGCAGCCGGTGCAGCAGACTCATGACCGTACACTGTGCTGCTTGTGTTATTAAATACAATTATAATTTTTCTTAATCGGCTTTCCGGGCAATCGGTGGCTGGTTTGCTCCAAAAACATTTTCTGTAGACTAATTTTGTATTCTGATTTCAGACCCAATTTGAAAACAAGAGTTTAGGTGTGCTAATACAACATGGCATTTGGAAGCTCTTGCAATCAATATGGGACCCCACGGTTGTGCTACTGCCATTTTTTTCGCAAGCAATTGTAAACATTATTGAGAATTAAATTTTATATGTATAATTACATTTTTTCTTATAAATACATACTTTTTAGCAATAAAAATAATGGGTGTCCATACCCATTTTCAGATGGGAAACCTTAAGTGCTGTTAAACCCAAAAGCAAACATTTATTATATTGCAGTTTACCAATTCTTAGATATGATAGCTTCAATCGTTTTCTTTTTAAGGCTTTCTTTCTTTCATATGGTGATCCTGTCTGTAAATCTGTCGTTTTTCAAAAGCTCAAGCTCTCCAGCAAAATGTATCAGTTAGAGATAAGACAAACCATTTACCACTGACATTGGTGCTTACAACGATCACCTTTTATTTTTTTTTTATGTAAAACCATTATCCGAAAAGGAAATTGTTTGCTGTAACCACATATAAAGTATAAACTGGAGTTTGGCTTCAATTTGTTTAGTGTTTCTAAATCTGCTAGTACATCTAACACTCCCCTCCCCCCAAGATTACAATGCTGCTGTCCTAAGGTGCCCATGTGCTCCTTCATCCAGAGTGGAGAAACTCTGGAGGTGTGTTACTGGCCAGATCACCAGGTGAAAACAGAGGGAAAAAAAGCTTAAAAAAGAAAACTAATGTAAATGAAAAAGACAGAGCGCACCGGCTCCTAGCGCAACACCGTTTATTGTTTAGAATTAAAAGATAAAGTAACACTAAACACTCACATTGTGTTCAGAGAACAAGCGCGTCTATGTGAAACTGTAGTGGCTCTCCCATGTGTAGGGCTCCAGGCTGAATTCAGGGTAAACTGACAGCCAAAGTTCTCAGTGTAAGCCTCCCGCATACAATGAGGATCCTCCAATCACCGCAACGGTGCTCCCAAGCGTGGACGCAGAAATAAAACCCTTTGGTCAAGACTGAAGTTCAATGTTTCTAAAATTGGGGTAAGGACCCTCCTAATCCATTTGTCTTGAATTGTATTGAACTGTACTGCCTCCCTTTATTTTGTAAAGTTCTTCACAAATTGTTGTCGCTTTATCAATCCTGTATAACAGGTATCACTAAATGGCGGACCATGGTCTGGATCCGGACCAAGCTGATGTCCAATCCAGACCCATGATCGTGCCATTTATGAGCCTTCTTTCCCCCTGTCCTCTGCCGCTGTTATTCTCAAGGCAGCGAGGAGAGCGAGAAGCAGGGGATAGCAATGAGAGAGTGGGAAGCACAGCTGCACTGGCTGAAGGGCAGGAGCGGGAACTGCATGAGTTAACCTTCTGGATTAAAAAGCAGGTGATTGGTTACTAGGACACTCGGTGGCCCCCTGGCAAGCAATCACTAGCTTGTTAATTGGAAAAGTTAACTTCAGGAGCCCACTGCTCCCACGATTCATCCATTGCTGCTGTGCCTCCCAGCCACTTTCTACTATGTGTAAGGTAAGCAAGAGGACATGACTGTGAAGGGGGATGGGGGGGAGGCAGGGGATTATGTTAAGGCGGCAGTGCTGTGTGTGTGGGGTGGGATTTGAAGGGGGTGGCAGATGTGAAGGGATCAGAGCACATTATAGTGGTTGGAGGTTGATATAAAAGGGGAGCAGTGCTGTGGGATAGGGTCATTTGAAGGAGAGCAAGTGGGGGGGGGGGGATGTAACGGGAGCAGTGTTCTGGGGGGTTATATGAAGGGGACAAGTGATTTTTTTTGGAGGCTGGAAAGGGGGGCAGTACTGTTGGGGAGAGATGGAAAGGGGGGCATTGTTGTGGGGGAGAGATGGGAAGGGGTGATGTGATGTATAGGGGGGGCAAGTAATGTGGAGGGGTGATGTAAAGAGGGGGCAAGTGCAAGTCCATGAATTTTAATTCAATACCCTTGCTTTATAATAATATTAATAATAATCATCGTGTTATTATTAATAACAATAAATAATGCACTTAGGGAAAATAATCCTCTAAAAGAGTACATGATTGGGGGTACAGTGTTGGCTAAGACTATAGGGAAAAAGATTTTGGAGGGATTTTTTTTCAATAATTGAAAAATGAGCAAACAGTGTGGCCAGGCAGTGTCATAGTGCACCATTAGGTCTTTGAAAGGAGGAATAGTGTTAGCAGACTTATTGGTGGGACTGAGAGCAGATGATTGGGTGATGATAGGTGAGCACTCAAGGGAAGCGGATTTTACTAGTCAATGTAATGACTACCTGTGTACTAGAGGAGGTGTATCCTTTTCACCCAGGCTGTTGACATATGACTCAGTGAGACTGGATAATATCTGGCATTGCCTGAATTATGCACAGATAGTTTTTAAGATAACTACTGTCAGAAAGTGTTGTTGGGGCTATATGGGCATTCAGTTCAACACTGCAGCTGCGATTGCTCGCCAGTTCAGCGCTGAGTAAGGATCTGTCTCATCATACAGTGTCTCGCAGTTTAAGATAATTTGGACTGAAAGCCCACTCTGCAGTGACCAAACCTCTCATTAGCAGAAAGAATCAAAAGGCTAGACTAAGCTTTGCTGAGGAGCATGTTGTATGGATAGAGGAAAACTGGTCCACAGTTTACTTTAGTGATATAAGCAAGTTTAATTTATTTGGGTCCGATGGGAAACATTATGTTTGATGTCAAACTGGGGAAAGACTGAACCCAAGTGAAACACTGAAAGGTGGAGGGGGAACCGTCATGGTTTGGGGGATGTTATTTTGCAGCAGGAGTTGGGCCTCCCTTACAGCTACATGGCAGAGTGAATGCAAATTTTTATCAGAACCTTCTTCGACAACATGGGGTTCCTTCCCTGTGGTCATCACCCAATCAGTTAGCAATTTTCATGCACGACAATGCCCCCTGTCACACAGCAAAACGGGTAAAGCTATTCCTTGAAGCTAAAAACATTGAAATAATGAAATGGCCAGCCAAGAGTCCTGATCTAAACCCAATAGAAAACCTCAGGAAAATCCTTGGCTACAAAGTTATGGCCAAGAAACCCACTACAGACATTCCCCGGGTTACAAACATCTGCCTTACCAACGACTCCTACTTACAAACGGAGGGAGACAACAGGAAGTGAGAGGAAATCTACCCCTAGGAAGGGAAATTCACTCCTGTAAGAGTTCTCATGGGAAAAAGGTGTCTCCACTGCAGCTTTATCACCAATTCTTGTTTCCACAACAAACCCAAATTTTCAAAATCCAATTGTCATAGGGACAGAAAGTGAGGTGAAATCTTCTGAACAGGGGCACAAACAGCAAAACAAATGGTACAGGGATGTTAATCCTTCCCTATGATATTCAAAAAACGTAAAATTATTATTTTGGCTGTAGCTACACTAAAAACATGTACCTATACCGACTTACAAACAAATTCAACTTAAGACCAAAGCCACAATCCCTATCTTGTTCGTAACCCGGGGACTGCCTGTACAGTTACCGAACTGTAGAAGAGACTGTCAGCGTCACCTGCAGAACCAAGTGACGGGGAGGTTGTGAATCCAATGGCTGACTGCTGAGGATCGATGGCTCAGAGAAGCAGCTACACAGAGTCACAGCCACAGTCCTGGACAGGGACCTAGAACATAAGATTCCCTAGGGGAAGAGCCAGCAGGTTTTCACCAGAGCCTCTGATGGTGAGGATGGATGTGGCTGCAGCTGACTCCAGGTCGTGGCCCCCCCATGGTCTCCCAGCTCACACCCACAGCTGGCTCTGGTGGATGGAGAGGAAGCAGCTGTACAGGACCACAAGGGATAGTCAGGAGAACAATACAAAGTTCAGGGCAACAAGCAGACAGGGATGGTCAGGGGAACAGGCCAAAGTCTGTGCACAGAGATCAGACATAGTGCACACTGCAAGAAACACTTCACATAATTGTTGCTTGGGCAAAGCTGGCTTGCAGTGCGTGGGTTAATATAGCGTTTCCTGTTAGAGGCTGGGGTGTAGCACACAGGTGTGAGAGCACAGCCCCTAAAGCTGATACACAGATCAGCCATTAATGTCTAAACCGCTGGCAACAAAAGTGAGTACACCCCTAAGTGCAAATGTCCAAATTGGGTGCAAAGTGTCAATATTTTGTGTGGCCACCATTATTTTCCAGCACTGCCTTAACCCTCTTGAGCATGGAATTCACCAGAGATTCACAGGTTGCCACTGGAGTCCTCCTTAACTTCTCCATGACAACATCACAAAGCTGGTGGATGTTAGAGATCTTGCGCTCCTCCGCCTTCTGTTTCAGGATGCCCCACAAATGCTCAATAGGGTTTAGGTCTGGAGACATGCTTGGTCAGTTCATCACTTTTACCCTCAGCTTCTTTAGCAAGGCAGTGGTTGTCTTGAAGGTGTGTTTGGGGTCATTCACCATGTTGGAGTACTGCCCTGCAGCCCGGTCTCCGGGGAGGGGAGGGGATAATGCTCTGCTTCAGTATGTCACAGTACATTATGGCATTCATAGTTCCCTTAATGAACTGCAGCTCCCCAGTGCCGGCAGCACTCATGCAGCCCCAGACCATGACACTCCCACCACCATGCTTGACTGTAGGCAAGACACACTTGTCTTTGTACTCCTCACCTGGTTGCCGCCACACCGTCTGAACCAAATAAGTTTATCTTGGTCAGAGGTTTATCTTGGTATCACAGGTCATGGTTTCAGTAATCCATGTCCTTAGTCTGCTTGTCTTCAGCAAACTGTTTGCGGGCTTTCTTGTGCATCATCTTTAGAAGAGGCTTCCTTCTGGGACAACAGCCATGCATTCCAATTTGATGCAGTGTGCGGCTTATGGTCTGAGCACAGACAGGCTGACCCCCCACCCCTTCAACCTCTGCAGTAATGCTGGCAGCACTCATACGTCTATTTCCCAAAGATAACCTCTGGATATGGCACTGAGCACATGCATTCAACTTCATTGGTCAACCATGGCGAGGCCTGTTCTGAGTGGAACCTGTTCTGTTAAACCGCTGTATTATCTTGAACACCATACTGCAGCTCAGTTTCAGGGTCTTGGCAATCTTCTTATAGTCTAGGCCACCTTTATGTAGTCCCCATTCACACCTGAGACCTTGTAACCCTAATGAGTCACATGACACCGAGGAAGGAGACATTATTGGCTCTGTGTTGAGTTATTTTGACGGAACAGCAAATTTACACTGTTATACAAGCTATACTGTCACTACTTTAGATTGTAGCAAAGTGTAATTTCTTGTCGTTTTGTCACATGAAAAGATATAATAAAATATTTACAAAAATGTGAGGGGTGTACTCATTTTTGTGAGATACTGTATATACTGTACACTGAACAAAATTATAAACGCAACACTTTTGTTTTTGCCTCCATTATTCATGAGCTGAACTTAAAGATCTAAGACTTTCTATGTACACAAAAGGTCTATTTCTCTCAAATATTGTTCACAAATCTGTCTAAATCTGAGTTAGTGAGCACTCCTCCTTTGCCGAGATAATCCATCCACCTCACAGGTGTGGCATATCAAGATGCTGATTCGACAGCATGATTATTGCACAGGTATGCCTTAGGCTAGCCACAATAAAGGCCTCTCTAAAATGTGCAGTTTTACTGTATTGGGGTGGTCTGAAAACCAGTCACTATCTGGTGTGACCACCATTTGCCTCACGCAGTGCAACACATCTCCTTCGCATAGAGTTCATCAGGTTGTTGATTGTGGCCTGTGGAATGTTGGTCCACTCCTCTTCAATGGCTGTGCGAAGTTGCTGGATATTGGCAGGACCTGGAACACGCTGTCGTATATGCCGATCCAGAGCATCCCAAACATGCTTAATGGGTGACATGTTCGGTGAGTATGCTGGCCATGCAAGAACTGGGATGTTTTCAGCTTCCAGGAATTGTGTCCAGATCCTTGCAACATGGGGCTGTGCATTATCATGCTGCAACATGAGGTGATGGTGGTGGATGAATGAAACAACAATGGGCCTCATCACGGTATCTCTGTGCATTCAAATGCCAATAAAATGCATCTGTGTTCATTGTCCATAACATACGCCTGCCCACACCATAAACCCACTGCCACCATGGGCCACTCGATCCACAACATTTGGCATCAGCAAACCGCTCACCTACACAACGCCATACACGCTGTCTGCCAATTGCCCTGTACAGTGAAAACTGGGATTCATCCGTGAAGAGAATACCTCTCCAAAGTGCCAGACGCCATTGAAAGTGAGCATTTGCCCATGCAGATGAGCATGCAGATGAGCTTCCCTGAGACGGTTTCGACAGTTTTTGCAGAAATTCTTGCAGCAGCTGTCCGGGTGGCTGGTCTCAGACGATCATGGAGGTGGAGCTGGATGTGGAGGCCCTGGGCTGGTGTGGTTACACATGGTCTGCGGTTGTGAGGCCGGTTGGATGTACTGCCAAATTCTCTGGAATGCCTTTGGAGACGGCCTATAGTAGATAAATGAACATTCAATTCATAGACAACAGCTCTAGTGGACATTCCTGCAGCCAGCATGCCAATTGCACCCCCCTTCAAAACTTGGGACATCTGTGGCATTGTGTGGTATGAAAAAACTGCACATTTCAGAGTGGCCTTTTATTGTGGCCAGCCTAAGGCACACCTGTGCAATAATCATGCTGTCTAATCAGCATCTTGATATGCCACACCTGTGAGGTGGATGGATTATCTTGACAAAGGAGAAGTGCTCACTAACACAGATTTAGACAGATTTGTGAACAATATTTGAGAGAAATAGGCCTTTTGTGTACATAGAAAAAGTCTTTGAGTTCAGCTCATGAAAAATGGGGGCAAAAACAAAAGTGTTGCGTTTTATAATTTTGTTCAGTGTATATAAAAATACAGGGCTTTTTTCAGCGGAAACGCAGCTCCAGTACTGAATTTACTTTTTGTAATAACAAGGGGTGCTGGGGTGTGCTGGAGGGTCTATTGATGCTGTCTGCTGGGGGATCTAATGTTGCTGGAGAGATTCTATATTTGCATGGTGGTCTATTGTTGCTGGGAAGGTCTATTGTTGGTTTGCTGGGGGGGGGCTTTTGTTTCTGGGGGGTCAATTGTTGCTGGAAGGGATCTGCTGTTGAGGCAGGGGTCTATTGATGATGGCTGCGGGGGATCTGTTGTTGCTGGTCAAAGTCTATTGTTGTACGGGTCCATTGTTGCTGAGGAGAAATCTATTTTTATATATACAATCTATTGTACTGCTTTTGTTATCATTAACCAATTTCATACAAATTACTTAGCACCACAAAATGATAATTACACAAATATACACAGACACACACACTTTTGTAAATAAATGTAAACAAACATTTAAAAATGTATTAAAACATGGACGGTGTCAGTAGGGCAGTGGAGAGTGTCAGTAGGGCAGTGGACGGTGTCAGTAGGACAGTGAAAGGTGTCAGAAGGGCAGAGGTTGGTGTCAATAGAACAATGAATGGTGTCAGTCAGTAGAGCAGTGTACGGTGTCAGTAGTTTTTTTTTCTTTTTATTCCATTCTTTTTTCTTCTTTTTTTTATAATTTTTTTTTTTTAAATAGAGGAATGGAGGACGGGGGGGGGCACCGAGGCATCAGGGGGAATCTGCACTGCACAATGTTAGGGGATGAACCTAAAGACATAAGAATAATAGGAGTGCGGTCAGTGACGCACAATTCTGGTCACCGTGGCCCACCGGTCTCTGAGAATACTTTTCGCCTAATTTCTAATAGAGCTGAGTATTTTTCCATTTGACAAATGCCTTGTGCTTTGCTTGTCTTGGCCCATAGTCCCACAGACAGATCAGCACTGAGATAAATATTTTCATAACGGGAACAGGAGTATGATAATGACTCTGATGTCCTAACCTCGGCTTCCTTTGTCATCCTTCGAATAAATGATCGCTTGTCTGAGCGGCCAAGTGATGTCATCGCAGGGTACTCCTACACGCAAGAAAAAAATTCCAGCGCTCCCGTCCTGTGTTTTCCCAGCTGTGTCTGTTTAGATAATCAGACTGGTAGATAGTGGTAAAATAACTGAAGTATCCTCGGCACCAAAACAAACTTTCAACAAAAGTCAGGTCTGCGTTGTCTGTTGCTTCATGTACCTGACTGCCATCTACGGCTTAAAAGCAAAACTCCTTGTTCGACCAAAAAAACAAAAGGTTAATTATACACATTGCAAGGATGTAGGAGACTTTTTGGAGCATGCCTTACCTGATTCTGCCATGTAGATAATGATATGTTCCAGTATCCTTGTTTAAATAGTATAAAATGAGTGCTGAATGTGTACTACAGTGCCTTGAAAAATTATTCATACCCCTTGAAATTTTCCACATTTTGCAATGTTACAACCAAAAACATAAATGTATTTTATTGGGATTTTATGTGATAGATCAACACAAAGTGGCGCGTAATTGTGAAGTGGAAGGAAAATAATAAATGGTTTTCAACATTTTTTACAAATATCTGAAACCAATTGCCTTCAGAAGTCACCTTTATTAGTAAATAGAGTCCACCTGTGAGTAATTTAATCTCAGTAAAATACAGCTGTTCTGTGAAGCCTTCAGAGGTTTTTTAGAGAACCTTAGTAAACAAACAGCATCTTGAAGGCCAAGGAACACACCAGACAGGTCAAGGATGAAGTTGTGGATAAGTTTAAAGCAGGGTTAGGTTATAAAAACGTATTCCAAGCTTTGAACATCTCACAGAGCACTGTTCAATCCATCATCTGAAAATGGAAAGAGTATAGCACAACTGCAAACCTACCATGACATGACCGTCCACCTAAATTGACAGGACAGGCAAGGAGAGTAATAATCAGAGAAGCAGCCAAGAGGCTCATGGTAACTTGGGAGGAGCTGCAGAGATCCCGGGCTTTAGGTGGGGGAATCTATCCACAGGTGCACTTCACAAATGTTGTGGTTATGCCTTTCTTCATCAGGGACAGGGAAGCTGGTGAGAGTTGATGGGAAGATGGATGGAGCCAAATACAGGGCAATCTTAAGGCCCCTTTCACACGGCTCTGTTCCGTTGACCGAGCCGTGCTGCTCAGCAGGGGAACGATCCGCCGATCCCCCACTGAGCAGGCAGATGACAGCTCCGTCTCCGCCCTGTGTGCGGAGACAGAGGTGTCAGATCCCCGTTCTCCTCTATGGGGGAATCGGATGAGAACGGACCGCCTGTCCGTTCTCATCCGATCCCATCCACCAGATGGATGGAAAATAAGGTTTCCATCCATCTGGATTTGACGGACAGGATCGGATCGGATGTCAGCGGACATGTCTCCGCTGGCATCCGATGCCCCATAGAGATGCTTGGGGCATCAGTTCAGATGCACCTGAAAAACTGACAGGTGGAGCTGAACGGTCCACAAGTGTGAAAGGGGCCTAAAGGAAAACCTGTTAGAGTCTGCAAAAGACTTGAGGCCGGGGCAGAAGTTCACCTTCCAGCAGGACAACAACCCTAAACATACAGCCAGAGCTACAATAAAATGGTTTAGACCAGGGTTTCTCAACCAGGGTTCCTCCTGAGGTTTCTAGGGGTTCCTTGAGCAATGGTCAATTTCTGCCTCTCAGACAAGTTTCCAATGACACCTTTGTTCCTTTTAGCTCTCTGTAAGGGAGTAATTCTTCCCAATGATGACAAGACACACTAATGTGTCATGAGTTGTAGATTTTTATTTTTAGCAGGGTTCCCTGAGACCAGAAATGTATTTCAAGGGTTCCTCTGTGTTGAAAAGGTTGAGAAAGGCTGGTTTAGATCAAAGTATATTCATGTGTTAGAATGGCCCAGTCAAAATCCACACCTAAATCCAATTGAGCATCAGGAGCAAGACTTGAAAATTGCTGTTCAGACGCTCTCTGACAGAGCTTGAGCTATTTTGTTAAGAAAAATTTGCAAAAAGTTTACACTCTAGATGTGCAAAGCTAGTAGAGATATACCCAAAAAGACTTGCAGCTGTAATTGCAGCGAAAGGTGTTTCTACAAAGTATTGAGTTAGGGGGGCTGAATACAAATGCACGCCACACTTTTAACATATTTATTTGTAAAAAAATTAAAAAAACATTTTTCATTTTTCTTCCACTTCACTGAGATTAAATTACTCACAGGTGGACTCTATTTACTAATTAGGTAACTTCTGAAGGCAATTGGTTTCCCACTTTTCAGATATTTGTAAAAAATGTTGAAAACCATTTATTAATTTCCTTCTACTTCACAATTATGTGCCGCTTTGTGTTGGTCTAATACATAAAATCCCAATAAATACATTTACGTAACATGACAAAATGGAAAATTTCAAGGGGTAAGAATAATTTTTCAATTCCCTATATACTAAAATAATATGATATTATTGAATAATACAAGCTGCTATGTGGACCCGAAGAAAAAATGATATAAAATATTGTGATGTAAATATTGCAGTGAATATTAATTACGTGAATCGCTCACAACTCCCCCACTCATTTACATGTGAATAAACAAAGACTTAAATATATCAATGGTGCCGAGCTCCACTTCAAATATATCTACATAGAGATTTTGAAATATTGCATTGTGATGATATAAAACAGTAATCAAAATATATTTCACTTCAAAAGATGCATTGACATGTAATTTCTCCAAATTACAAGAATCATATATTGTCCATATGTGCTTTCCAAGATAAACAGTACGAAATATATATATAAAAGACTTAAAATTATAATCTACTTTTTTCTATGGTGCTCTTCTAAATATCATTTACTTTAGTGGGCCAAACATGCTTCATGCTTTGTGCAACCCCCAATGGTTGTACACATATGGACAATATATGATTCTTGTAATTTGTCATTTGGAGGTTTTATATGTCACTGCACCTTTTGAAGTGAAAGACGTTTTGATTACTGTTTTATATCATCACAATGCAAAATTTCAAAATCTCCATGTAGATATATTTGAGGTGGAGTGTGGCACCATTAATAAATTTGAGTGCTGAATGTAACGCATTGCCTTTGTTACAATCAGATGATCAGCCCCAGAGGACTTTAAAGAGGATACTCTCACTACAATAAACCTAAAGGTTAAAGTGTTACTCAACCCAGGACTAGTGATGAGCCGAACACCTCCCCGGTTCGGTTCGCACCAGATCACCGCGAACAGAGGAAAAGTTTGTTCGAACAAACAAAGCCCATTGAAGTCTATGGGACTCAAACCTCAAAAATAAAACGGCCTGATTTTGAAGGCTTAAATGCAAGTTATTGCCCCAAAAAAGTGTATGGGGGTCCAGGTACTGACCTGGGGAACATGTAGCAATAAAAAAAAAGTTTTTAAAAACGATCGTTTTTAAAGGAGCATTAATTTACTGATTTTAATGAGGCTTAAAATGAAACTATAAAAATTAAAAATTCCTTCAAATATTGTGCCTTGGGGGGGGGCCCTGAATATGCCTGTAAAGTAGTGCATTTCTACGATGTATGTAGCCTGCTGCAGCAATACTGACATTTCTAAAGCAAAAAATGTCATATGCAAATCTACATACAAATTTCAAATCAAATGTACTTGTCACACAGGTGCAGAAAAATTGGGCCTTGGTTGTTGGTGGTGCCTGAACACCATAACCCCTTGCAGTTACTCTTGCTGTGCGCAGGAACGGGCCCTGCTGCTAAAAAATCCATACAAATTTGAAATCACATGTACTTGTCATACAGGTGCAGAAAAATAGGACCTTGGTTGTTGGCGGGGCCTGAACACCGCAACCTCTCACAGTTACTCTTGCTGGGCGCAGGAACGCTAACTGCTGGTAAGAATTCCATACAAATTTGAAATCGCATGTACTTGTAATACAGGTGCCAAAAATTGGGCCTTTGGTGTTACCTAAACACCGTAACCAACTCCTCTCAGTTACTGATCTGCTGGTAATAATTCCATACAAATTTGAAATTGAAATTGAAATTTGAAATTGCTTGTACTATACAGGTGCCAAAAATTGGGCCTTTGCTGTTGGTGGTGCCTGAACACCGTACCCAAACCCTCGCAGTTACTCTTGCTGGGTGCAGGAACGGGACCTGCTGGTAAGAATACCATACAAGTTTGAAATTGCATGTACTATACAGGTGCCAAAAATTGGGCCTTTGCTGTTGGTGGTGCCTGAACACCGTACACAAGCCCTCTCTGTTACTCTTGCTGGGTGCAGAAATGGGACCTGCTGGTAAGAATACCATACAAATGTGAAATTGCATGTACTTGTCATACAGGTGCAAAAATATTGGGCCTTTGGTGTTGGTGGTGCCTGAACATCGTAACCCCTCACAGTTAGCAAGGCACAGGGACAGGGCCCGTTGTTAAAAATGACATACGACATTTAAATTGTATGCACCTGTCATACAAGTGCAGAAAAATTAGGCCTAAAACAAAAACATTGTTGGAAGCTAGCAGAATCAAGGTAGAGGAATAGGACCGGCAGCATATGCAGTCTTCAAGGGATGGCAGACCCCTAGCAAATTCAATCAGTTACATCAGCATCAGGGGCTTGATAGCTCTTGTTGATCCAGGACTGGTTCATTTTGATAAAAGTCAGCTGGTCAACAGAGTCTGTGTACAGACGCACTGTTTTGTCCATCACAAAACCTCCAGCAGCACTGAACGTCCGTTTGCATATTGAGAAAGTTCTGGCCAGTGGTCCATCCTCAAGACCCATTAACCCAGTGGATGCTCATCTGGAAAGGTCTCCAAGTCTGCTCTTGCGCCTAGATAATCATGCACCATATAATGGAGACGCTGCCGATGGTTGCTTAAACCTAACAGCCCTGGGTGCTGCTGAGGACTAAAGAACTGTTTAAAGGCATTGGTCAGCCGGCTGCCTTCTCCACTGCTCCTCCTTTTGGCTGAACGATGCCTCAGAAACACGTCCAGAGAATTTTGGCCTCTGAGTGTCTGGAAAGGTGGTACACAAATTTTTTTTCAAGGCCTCCTCAATATGTTTCATCCTCTGCTCCCTCTGCGAAGGCAGGATGAGCTCAGCAACTTTACCCTTGTAACGTTGATCAAGAAGGGTTGCCAACCAGTAATGATCCCTCTCCTTGATAGCACGAATCCTCTGGTCCTTTCGCAGGCTTTGTAGAATCAGGGAGCCCATGCAACATAAGTTGGAGGAGGCATGAGTCCTCTGGGTTACTAAGGATGACATTGTCAGCAGGAGCAACATCTCCCCAACCACGTACCACTCCTGGGGTTTCTGGGGAATCAAAACCATCCCTTGAAGACTGCTGTATGCTATCCTCTACATCCATGCTGCCGAAATCCTCCTCCTCCTTCCTCCTGTGTATTTTGTGGCTCTGCAGGAATGATATCTGCATAAAGGGGGCCTTGTGAGGAAAGGAAGTCCTCCTCTTCCTCCCGCTGTTCTGCCTCAAGTGCCCTGTCCATGATTCCACGCAGCGTGTGCTCCAGCAGGTAGACTAGAGGGATAGTGTCACTGATGCATGCATCGTCCCGGCTCACCATCCTTGTGGCCTCCTCAAATGGTGACAGGACGATGCATGCATCCTTTATCAAAAGCCACTGGCATGGCGAAAAAAGCCAAGCTCCCCTGACCCTGTCCTTGTGCCATACTCACACAGGTACTCCTTGATGGCCCTCTGCTGCATGTGCAGCTGCTGCAGCATTGCCAACGTTGAGTTCCACTTGGTGGGCATGTCACAAATGAGGCGGTTGTTGGGCAGGTTGAATTCCCGTTGAATGTCAGATAAGCGAGCACTGGCATTGAACAAATGGCGGAAATGGCCACAGACATTTCTGGCCTGCCTCAGGAGATCTTGGAAGCCCGGGTATCTGGTCAAGAAACGCTGCACCACCAGATTCAGAAAATGTGCCAAGCTTTGAACCTGTGTCAAGTGTCCCTGTCGGAGGGCGGAGAGGAGGTTGGTGCCATTGTCGCATACAACCATTCCTGGCTCAAGCTCTCATGGCGTCAACCATCTCTGAGCCTGCCCCTGCAGAGCTGACAGAATCTCTGCAATGGTGTGACTCCTATCTGCTAGACAGACCAACTGAAGCACAGCATGGCATCTTTTAGCCTGACTGCTTGCGTAGCCCCTTGAACGCTTAGGGAGCACTGCTGCTTCAGAGGACAATTGAGCAGAAGAGGACATGGAGGAGAAGGAGGAGGTGGTGGAGTAGCCAAATGTGGCAGAACCAGCATCAGCTTTTTGGAGGCATGGTGGCAAAACTAGCTGCAACACCAAACCCTGTCCTGCATCCTTCCCAGCTGCCAGCAGAGTTACCCAGTGCGACGTGAAAGAAATGCAACGTTCCTGTCCATGCCTGCTGGACCAGGAGTCAGCAGTAATGTGCACCTTCCAGCTGACCGCTTTGTCCAACGAGACCAAAACACTACCTTCCACATGACGGTAGAGAGCCAGAATGGCCTTACACAAAAAGAAATGCCTTTTTGGGACCTGCCACTGCGGTGCAGCACATTACACAAATTCATGAAAGGGAGCAGAGTCTACCAGATGAAAGGGCAGCAATTGTAATACTAGCAATTGGGCCAAGCTAGCATTAAGACGCTGAGCATGTGGATGGCTGGGACAGTATTTCTTTCTACGGTCCAAAAACTGGGGTAGTGAAATTTGCCTGCTGCTCAAATCAAGCAGTGGTGTACTGCTAGCAGATTGGGTGCAAGTCTCTGTGGCACTCATTGCTATACCATCGTCCCTCTCAATGTTGGTATTTGAGAAGGCATGAGGTACAGTAGGGTTAGAGATCACAGATGAGGAACAAGGTGATGTATGCTTGTTTTGATCTGGTGCCTCTTTCAGGTGCTGTTGCCAACGGACTGCATGGCAGGTCGTCATATGCCTTTTCAAGCATGTAATGCCCAAGCGGCTGGTGTTCTGGTCACGCTTGATCCGCTTTAGACAGATGCTGCGGTCTACTGCACATGTGCTGAAAAAAGCCCACACTAATGAACTTTTGTGAGTCCACGGAGATATTGCAGCATCCTGCACCTGTGGAGCGCTGTGCTGTGACGCAATAGGTTGGCTACTGCTATGGCGGCCCGTGGAGCACATCCTGCCTCTTTGGAGTTGTGCGTCCTCCTTATCCCCCCCCACCCCTCCTCCTCTATCCTGTAAGGCACCCAAGTACAGTCAGTGACCTCATCATCCCCTCCCTCCTTGTCACTGGAGCAAACTTGGCAATATGCTTCAGCTGTGGCAATAGACTGCTGGTTTCTTGTCCATCATTGTCACCCCCTCTCTTTAGGTGCACATTATTCCCTTCATTAACCTGGGAACCAACATCACAGCTTTTAAATTGCTACGCATCCTCCAGCAGCATGTCACTTACACTATGATGGAATAGTTCAGGTGACTCCTCTGTGCATGATGGTGGGGCGACAGAAGGAGTAGCTGTGGAGAAGGAGCCTATGGAACGGGCGGCTTTGGCAGCTGCAGTGGAAGGCAAACTACTATTAACGTGGGTGTCAGAGGACGAGGAGGATGAGGACGGCTTATTGATCCACTCCACCAACTCTTCCACATGTTGTGGCTGAATAGCATGGCAGCACCGGAAATAAAGGACGGGCGTGCCCCGCCTGCAGAGGATGCACTATGTCAACTGTGACCACCACTTTTCACAATGGACACAGAGGCTGCTTGCCCTCTTTTCTTAGCCTGTGAGCGTTGGCCTCTCCTTGTCGGCCTTTCGTGCATGATGTTGATACAGATCAATATAGGGTATACGCAACTGACCAATAGATACTCAATTACCTGATATGATGTAATCAATAGCCCTATAGATGAGCTGCGCTGCTTATAGGATGTACATAAGTGACCGATTAACAATACTCTCACTGATATGTAATCAATAGCCATATAGATGAGCTGTGCTGCTTATAGGATGTACGCAAGTGACTGATTAACAATACTCTCACTGATATGTAATCAATAGCCCTATAGATGAGCTGTGCTGCTTATAGGATGTACGCAAGTGACCGATTAACAATACCCTCACTGATATGTAATCAATAGCCCTATAGATAGGGAAAGATGTAATGGGTATACAGTATACGCAATGACCTGATATGATATAATTGATAGCCCTATATATAGAGATCTATGTATATGGTCTATGGTATGAACTACTGAATATACTTCTCACTATCTGATCTCTGAACTTGTAAAAAGCACAAATCTCTCTCCCTCCCTACACTGCTAGGAAAGTAGGAATGTCTCACTGCACTGTCTGACAAACTGCAAAGAAACGATTCTCTCCCTGCCTCAAACACGTTCCTGTCCCTCCCTACACTGCTAGAAATGTCTCTCTGCACTGTCTGACAAACTCCAAAAAAAAGCTATTTTCGCCCTGCCTCAAACGTGTTCCTCTTCTGGTCTCGCACAATCACTCTACACGCTGTGGCTGCGCGGGCAGCCTTTATGTAGTGTGGGGCGTGTACTTGGCCCCTGAGCCATGATTGGCTAAAGGCAGCCTGCCTTTAGTCCAATCATGGCAGAGATCATTTGATTGGCCAAAGCATGAGGTCAGGGTGCATGCTTTGGCCAGTCACATAACGTGCTGCACGCATGCCCCGCGCGCAGTGCATTATGGGATCTCGAATTTCCCGTGAAGAAGCACATTTGTTCGTCATTTGACGAACGATCAAATGACCGATGTTCGAGTCGAAGTTAGCTTCGACTCAATCTCGAAGCTCATCCCTACCCAGGACCCTGCATTCACTATATTTGGTCTCCCACAGTACAAAGAACACGGAAATTCAATCATCTTAATATATATAAACTGCTAAATACCTTTTCTCATCAGCAGTTTATAGCAGGCTTGTAACTTCTATCAGTGTCTGGCCAAGCACTCGTTTCGAGCTTGTAGGAGGAGTTTTTGTTCTCCTCTGACTGTCCTATCAGGCTGCATGACCCTTGATTTTCTGTCTGGACAGTGCTGATTGGTCGTGTGCTGATCACATGCCCCCTCCCAAAAAACCCTCTCTAGCAATACACAGCAAACTTAGCATGTGCAGAGTCCTAGGGCTCTTCTATCAGGAGATGGTTCAGGGACAGTAAAAGAAGGGGAGGATCATAGAAGACAGGATCAAACAGCCTTTTTACGCAATACAATGTGAGTAACCCCACAGTGAGTATAACAAGCATGCTTTACTGCATGTACAGACTGATTTTACTGTTGTGGGAACTGCCTTTTCTGGTTCCTCATCTTTCCTCTAATCAACATGCTAACGAAAATGCTAGATAAAACCTTTCTGTTTTCATTGTATACCTTATTTAAGACTCAGTGATGTCATCGCTGGATCTCTCTGCTTTTCAATGCAATATAGGCAAATCATGGCTGTACATGGCTTCCCCTGACTAGAAGATTTTGCCTCATTTCCTGCTTCTATGACAATGTATTGCCAGATAAGGGACATGGAGAGCACGAAAAGCTCTCTTTTTAGTAGAGAGTGGGAAAAATAGAGCCCCCACTAGCTTTTTATTACTCTCTGTATCCTTAATTGAGATTTTGGCTACATTGTTTGCATGAAACCACACACCAAGCGGTTACCTGTGATTAGGGATAGATGTCTGAGCCTGTACGTAGTCAGATGCATCCAGGTTCGGACATCTGTCCAGAGCAGGCCCGAGACATTGTGCTGCATGGGTCCAAAAATGAAATGCTGCCCCCCCCCCCTGAAAAAAAATCACGCCTATCAAAGGGCATGAGCAAAAGACCAGAAGAAGGTTGGCCGGGCACGAGGCCAGTCGCATCTACTCCTCCAGTTCCACCCAATATGAATGCAAGCTGCGCCCAAACATCGGCTGCTGTTGGAGATGGTTGGAAAGGGATCTTTGCTCTCTGTCTCCTGGTGGTACCCCGCCCCGGCGGCACACACACCTGAGCTCTTCATGTGTGCTTGGGTCTTTAACAGCTGGTGTTAAACTGTGTGTGAGCACCCCCGCATACTATGAGTATGTGTGTTGAGGGCAGCAGGGCGGCCTTTTTACAGGGCAGTGAAGCGGCCCGGGGGGCAGTTGTCACACACAAAACTGCTGGAAAAAAATCTTTGGAGTCAGTTTGCTGCCCCTCTCAAAGTTCTGCCTGGGTCCAATGGTAGGGCCGGCCCTGCATCTGTCCCTAACTGTAAATATGTCTGTGGTGTGTGGCTAAATGTGAACAGCCTGCCAAAAGGAAAAAGAGGGTACCAAAGTACCAACCCCCCGGGGGGTTTTTGGCAGCAAAAAAGGAATGGAGATGTGAAGACTATATCAATATCTTAAAAGGTACTTCTTTATTAATAGGTAACAAAATATGAAAATAACAAATTCAATAAATTAAAAAACATTCCCACAAAAGAGAAAAGAGTATATTGTGAGCTCTGGTTACAAAGAATGACATATAAGGTAAAATGACATTGCAGATAAGATCATCACACATAGAGAGATACAGCGTGCCATTACTTTATACAGACACGCTATTCTCATGAACCTGTCATTCCACCTGCAAGAATCCGCTAATCCTTGTCTCTGGAATGTGGCGTATGTGGGTAAGTGCCCATGTGAAGGAGACCTTAGGGTCCCCATAAGGGCTTGTTCACATGTGTGACCAACATAGCTGCTCCCCAGAAAATTGATCTCCTGCAGTTTGCATTTCAGTGGGTATTTGACAGGTGATGCGGTTTCAGGACAGTTGCGCCGGTGCAGCCCTATTATAAATGGTTTGCTTTTGGCTGGCGGCCAAGGGATGGTAAAACCGCATCTCAACCACTTGACTTTACTGCCTCATGGCTGCCCGTTTGAATGAGGTTGATATTGAGAGTCAAAGACAAGTGTGAAAGCAGTTTATTCTTTTAGACCTTATAACACGAAAAGCCTCTCTCCCTGAATGACCACTGATTTCTTGGCAACAAAGACCAATGCACTAACATAATGCTTCCATTTCTTTTTAGAGATGCTATGTCAGGTCAGCTCTATTTCACCGGAATCCATACAGATTTGCATTTGGATCAGCAGCCCTGCAAATCCTCACGTACAACTGTTTTATGAGGCAATCCTGTTAAATAAAGCAACATACCTTATGTCTACACAAGGCTGAATAATGCACGCCGCAAAAGCAATGAGCCCCAGGGCTTCGTTTTTCTTGCAGCTCATATATAACCACTTGAAAGAGGAACACTTCTCCCCTCGGGATCTGCTGTTCTTTCATATATAACCACCTCCTGCTATAAAATCCATGGAAGGCTGCTGTGTGTATATAACCTGTGAGACAGTACACTTCGAGGAGGTGCAGAAAATACCTTGAATAAGATTCTAAACTGCTGGCTGCCTCAGTGACCCACCAAAAGGTCTGTAATAAGACAACACTGAGGAAGACAAATATGCCGAGCATTCAAATAAAAGTACAGCTCCCTTACATAAAAGTTTCTCTTAAAGCTAAAGTTTATTCAGCTTATATTTTGCCTTCCCTGGTTTTCTCTCTCCTCCTCATCAACATGCTAATGACATTTTTTAAAATAACACCCTTCTATTTTCATTGCAAATCTGTTTTTAGAATCAGTGATGCCATTACTAGGACTCTGTGCTTTGTTATGCAATGTAGGCACATCATGGCTGGTGGGAAGGGCTGGCAGGGTGCCCACGTGTGATTCTGAGCTTTCACGATTGCAATACCTGAAAACCAAGGAATGTCCCTGGTTCGATCATGACCCTCTAGTTTTTTCACCAGTGCCCCCCCCCCCCCCAACCTAGTGGAGACTGAATGATTCACTCCTCATGACACAAGACACTTTTACATCCAAAACTTTTTTTTCCAATAACATTGGTTCAGTGTCTTTGGCAATCTCTCTATTTGAAGCCCATAAAGCCACCCTACATGGTCATCTCAGCCAGATTGCCTCCAGTCGGAAACGGGATTGGCTGATCTGAGACTTCACCTCTGGAATGACAGTTGCCGCCGCTACATGGAAATCCTCCCCCTCTGTTGCGACCTGCAAAGCTTGTGATGCCAATGCCACAGAGTTAGACCTCTTGGCCCTTGACGCAGCTGAGAAAGCCCTCTGTTTGGCCAGACACAAATTTTTATTCCTGTACAAATAAGCCTGGCATGCTGCTGGCCAGGAAACTGAACACTGCCCGTAGAGCTTGCAAATCCATACATCTCCAACCTGACGGGGCAATCTCACCTTGGACCTGTCGAAAATCGCCGCATCCTTTGCCACCTGTCTGTCCACTCTTTACATTAGAACCCACCCCTTTTCGACCGATCTTACAGATGCATTTTTTCTGTGATCTTCGCCTACCCACATTACTCACGTCGGCCCATGAGGCACTAAATGCAAACATTACAGAGTCAGAAGTGGCTCAAGCCATTAAGTCAGTCTGCCTCTCAAAAGTCTCCAGACTGGATGGCTTTACTGGCTTGTACTACTGCAAGTTTTCTCAGGTTCTGGCTCCCCATTTGGGGGCCTATTTTAACAGCATGATAGAGGACGGACTCCCCTCATCCAACCTATTAAGACACACATTTTTATGATCCCAAAAACTGCAGAGGAAGCTCAGGTTCCCCAGGGCTTCAAACCTATTTCTCTCCTTAATAAGCATATGAAGCTCCTGGGGAAGATCCTGTGCACTCGCATTAATCGATTCTTACAACATCTAATACACAGGGACTAGGTTGGCTTTGCCCCTGGTCACCAGGTGAAGGACAATATCTACAAGGTAATCCATCACATCTCTCTGCTGAACCAGCAGAAGATTCCATGTTTCCTCCTCTCTCTTGAAATTTAAAGCGTTCAACGACTTCTCCTGGGACCATCTTCATTACATCCTGGGGCAATGGGGGTGGGGGGGGATACAGGGCTGAGAATCCATCCTGTCCTGGCTCTAAGCCCTATATTCCTCCCCCACAGACACTGTCCGCTTTGCAGGCCAGACCTCCGCCCCTTTTCCAATCTTTCAGGGAATGAGGCACCATTGTCCCCTGTCTCCAGCCCTTTTCATCTGGCCCTCAAATCTTTAGCCATTGCCCTCCATGCCAACCCTAATATTACAGAAATACCGTATACTGGTGAATCTTACAAAATTAGCTTGTTCGCGGATGACGTGCTTCTAACTCTCACCAACCCTATTACAACGCTACCCAACCTACAGAATCTTCTGTTTTGCGTTGCTGCCATCTCGCGCCTCCAAATAAATCCCCACAAGTCGAGTGCTATGAATGTCACTCTCTCGGAACAAACAGTCTCCAACCTCCAAGCATGTTTCCCGTAACGCTGGATGAACTCTTTCTTACACTATTTAGGGATCCGGCTGACTTCCTCCTACTCCTCTCTGTTCGCAACCAACTATTATCCTCTCCTGTGATCCATCACTTCCCTCATGGAATCCTGGTGCTTCCCCTCTCTTTTGTGGATTGGCCGTATATATGTGGTCAAGATGACCATTCTCCCCAAACGTTTATATTTTTTTCTAAATCTACCGATCCGAGTACCCTTCTTTTTTTACGGATTCTCCAAAGTAGAATTGTCTCCTTCAGTTTGGCCTACAAATGCCCTAGAACTATACAGATTGTGTGGGGGGCTTATAGTTACAAAAAACTCCAAATATTACATGGCGGAGAAGATTTCCCAACTCACTATGCTCCACGTGACTTTGGATGTTCCTCCCTGGGTACGCTTAAAGATTCCTAACTGTGCACCCATTTCAGTCTCAGCTCTTCTGTGGCTCCCCTCTAAATTACACCCCCGATCATTGAGCCCCTCTTGCTGCATAGTTTGCTTCTTTGAGATTCAGTCCGATATACTGGCAAACTGTTGTCCCAATTCCTTTCTTTAATCCCATAGTTTAACAACACTCTTTTCCCCCCAGAAAAGGTATTTAGCAATTTATTTTTACCAAAATAATTGCATTTCCATGTTCTGTATATTGTGGGAGATATATTGAATGCAGGGTCCTGGGTTTAGTAACACTTTAAAGCAAGTCACAAGGTGAGAGGCTGCTGGAGGGGCTGACATTTGTGAACTCAGCCAAGAACCACACAGTTACCAGGATTTACATGATTGTGTCATCTCTGAGCTGGCATCTCCGTCCAGGAAAAAGGTGGTGACCCTGGATAATACCTGAACAAAGATGGTGCAATCTTTATGGAGAGCAAAGCAGATGAAGTGGTTGTCGGCGAGAGTACTGTAATTTCTGTGCGAAGTAATACATCTCTGGAAGTGTTACACTAACACACTACTAAGTCTGCGTGCACTTAGCATGGAAAATATATCAGATGACAGGTCCACTTTAAGCTGTCTAAAAACAATATGATGTGTCAAATCTACATTTAGCAACTGCATAGTGTATCAGCCCCCTAATTGGATATAATCTGAATGGACTGTTTGGGTACTTATGTTGTGTAACTGGTAGATCAATGACTGTGTAGACAGCTTCAGTGAATGAGCCTCCGCGTAGGACTCGTATTCAGCTGGTAAACTCAGATTTAGTAATGATTACTTGCAGGGGCGTTATTGAATCATACCTCCCACCTTTCTGGGATTGAAAATGCCACCTTTCATCAGAAAACTATGTAAGCAAAAGTTCCACTCATGTCACACCCTGAATAAGGAGGACAATGAGGGATTTATGACTAAAATACACATTTTTAAGCATTTACGTATTCCTAATGATGGAAAAAGAATACTACAGGAATCATATCTCTATAACCAGTGCTATTTCCCGCTATGGTTTCTTCATTACCCTAGCATTAAAAAATATATCAATGCAATAATTTATTACTTATAACAGAATATATACAGCAACACAGACACTTTTAGCCAGTCAACTACTGGACTCTGGGATAAGCAAATATTGTAAAAAAAAAAAACACGAGAATTATGTATATTTCTTCCAGATCTGTGCAGTAATCTCTCTGTGCAGAAGCTTCCTGTAATAAAGACCTGTCACTGCTGCTGTCTCTCTTTGTGCAGGGTGACTGGTCTTGTCTTTACCCCCCCCCCCCCCCCCCTGTAGTTTCCTGCAGGCAGCCTAAAATCATAACCTCCAACAGTCCTAGATTAAGCATCACTGTCCCAGGACTTGAACACTATCTTGACGCTCTGTTGATCTGAGCTGTGTCCAGAAGCCAAGCACAAGAACACTTTTTCTACTGTTCAGTTCCTGTTCTATGTAGGCATAGCAGTGTAGCAGGTGTAGTGTGCTACTAGTGTGAGAGTAGGCAAACTATATCCTGACTCATGTTTAAGCTTGTGAGTCTTTAATTGTCTCAGGGTTATTAAAGTTCAGGGCAGCATGGCTCATACAGACAGCTCTCTGGTATCTCTCCCTGGTTCTAGAATGTTGGAGAATGATCTTGAAGCTGGAGTGTGGAGGCTAGGAAAATTGTTCTGCATATTTAGGGGAGCTTAGCCATTCCCCAGGTGGTGGGCTTGGCAGGGGTCTAGGTGAGAACCCCCTCAGTCTCTCTCTGTCCAGCGATGTCCACGAGTGTCTCAGCTGTCCAAGATTCTCCCTCACAATCAGGAGGGTGCCCCATAGCAAGCTGCTTGATGTGGGGCACTGAACAGGAGGGAGGGGAGAGGAGGATCTAGGCTGCTCTGTGAAAATCCACTGCAACAGAGCAGTTAAGTATAACATGTTTGTTATTTTTATGGGGGAAAAAACGAGACTTTACAATCGCTTTAAAATATAAATGAGTCATGCTGGCAGGGGAGTCGGGTGAAAGATGGAGATGCAGTGCTGAGGAGGCTGTCGGTGGCTCTTGCAGCAAACCCCCTAGTCTGGGGGGGGGGGGGGGGTTGCTCTGCCTTGGGCTGGGTCTCAGGTGCTGGCGTAGAAGATCCTACCACAGGAGAAGTTGGAAGGAGGCTTTCCTGAGAGGCAGCGGGAGTAAGGAATATAGTGTGAGTACTACATCACACTGCAGGGATTTACAAGATGAGAGACTACACATGAATCTGCATTACCTGCTACTGACCTCCACACTCTGCATTTCCTACTACTGACCTCTGCACTGTGCATTACCTACTTGTGACCTCTGAACCCTGCATTACTTACTGCTGACCTCCGCAATCTGCATTACCTGCTACTGAACTCGGAGCTCTGCATTGCTTATTACTGACCTTTGTTCTCTGTATTACTAACTACTGCAAACCTCCCAACTTTTTGAGATTGGAACGAGGGAAACCTATTAGCAAAAGTATGTAAGCATAGGACACACACCCTGCCACACCCCCTTAAAGGAGAATTATACAAAAACAAAATGATTAGTTAAACCCACAAGCACTTTTTTTTACCACTAGAATTCCTTTATACTGGCATTTTTTACACATTAAGTCCCATACATACTTACCTTCGAGTTGCGAACTTTCAAAGATGTGAACCTGTGTTTGCAGAGTTTTCTTTCATTCAACCCAGCGGTCACCGTACCAACACAAGCAATGCTGGGGGGACAAGTTAGTTTTAAAACAAGGTCCTGGAATGGAACTTGTTTGTAAGTAGGTGACTTGCTCTCCAACTATTTAGATCAGACCAAAATAAGGGACACATGAGGAGGAAAGAGTGACAGAGGGACTTTGTTCCAAATCAGGGACAGTCCCTCGAAATCAGGGACAGTTGGGAGCTATGGTACTGACTTCCACACTCTGCATTACCACACTCTGCATTACTTACTACTGACCTCTATGTTCCGCATTACCTACTACTGACCTACACACTATGCATTGCTTACTAGTGACCTCTGAACTATACATTACTTACTACTGACCTCTGAACTCTACATTACTTACTACTGACCTCCATACTGTGCACTACCTACTACTGACCTCTGAACTGTGCACTCCTTACTACTGACCTCTGAACTCTGCATTACTTACTACTGACCTCTGAACTCTACATTACTTACTACTGACCTCCATACTGTGCACTACCTACTACTGACCTCTGAACTGTGCACTCCTTACTACTGACCTCTGAACTCTGCATTACTTACGAATTACCTCTGAACTCTGCTGCAGTGTACAGTGTATACAATATTTAGACTCAGATTCTAGTTAACCATGCTCCTTTAAGCCACACCCTTTATTCAGTGCAATTATCTATGCCAATGTTCAGGCCTGATCCCTAACATGGGCCAACATGTCCCTCTTTCGTTCCAAAGTTGGGAGGTATGCTGTAGTGGGTGGATTCTGCTGGACCCCTCCCACAGCTCCGTTATCTGCACAGGCTATGGATAGCACAGTGATGATGTTTCTGCTACTTTTACAAGGCATCATCTGGATTTGTAAAGGCATTTGGTGCACAACTGCACACACATTGAATCTTTTGTGGCTATTGCGGAACATATTTAAATGTGTTTGTGCCCAGAGTTCAGCTTTAACTGATTCTGAAATGACTTCCTTTTCATGATGTTGCTCTATTTGACCATATTATAGGATAACGCACATTAAAATATGGAGTACAGCATTACCATCAGAGATCTGACCCTCTAAGTGTCAAAATATTATTGATTTTAGTTCTGTCAAACTTGCACATTTTTATATCGCACGCCTTACCGATGACTCACTGTAACATCTTAAGGAATGCAGAGCACATGGTCTGGAATGTGCCACACGTGGACGGACAATATAACCGCTCTATTTTTGTTACTTGCATGGGTGGAAACACTGTGGGAACTGCAAATAAAAAACATATTTACCATGGAAATGAATTCCCAACGTATCCGCTGACATTTGTCTGATCTGATAAAGCCAATGCTGTTTTGTGTTTGTGTTTGCAGATGGGAAACTGATATTGGTGAAATGGTTTCCTGTACAACTCAAAAGTCTATGTGAAGTTTAAGTGAAGATTTCATTTTTTTCTTTGTCAATGATAAGTCATTGGTCAGGCCTTGGCTTGTGGACGTGCTGTCACATTACAATAGATGTAAATCCAATCACTAAAATCTCATACAAGCTGTAACATGTTTCAAAAGTTGTTTTTAGTTGTTTTAGATAATCAGGAGCCCATTCACACTGAGTTACGGTGAGTTAAAGCGGAGTTCTCCTCAAAAGTGGAACATCCGCTTTAAGTTCTCCTGACCCCCTGACATGCCACATTTGGCATGTGATTTGGCAGTGTGCAACCTGCTCTGAAGCCACAAGCTGTCCAGTCGGGTGCCCACACTAGAGATGCGGGTAGAAGAGGGAGAGAACCGAGGCTCCCGCCGGCTGCATCGCTGGACTACTGCTGACTTTTAAAAAACACCAAAACAGGTGGAACTCCGCTTTGAGGAACATTGCATAATAAAGCTTGTGGTGCTTGTGCCCCTGGAGTGGCAGTCCAGGGGTGCCAGAAAAATTCACAGCGGGAGAGCTTACAATGATTTTTAGAATTGTACCCTGGTCACAGCACTCATTGCACGCTTCTTTTTATACCTGCCTCCTGGGCTGGACAAATTTTTATACCAGCCGGAAGGCCAATTATTAAACATCACTATGACACTGAAGCACTTGTCCTTTACTCATATCCATTTCTTATGTGTGTACACTTTGCACTTTTTGCACTGCATATGGAAATTTACTCACTCCTGATTAGTAGGACGTCGGTCCTTGGACTTGTCCTGAAAGTCTTGGGAGGGAGGGAGGGCATGTGGCCATTATGGACAGGTTCTTCCACTTCCCATCGGGTCTTCCTTTGGGGAAACCCTACCATGTACTTGGGTAGACCTTTGGCAGTTACCCCCGAAAATGGAGTTCGCAAGGTTTTGGCTGGGTGGACCACAAGTAACCGAGTCCCCATTAGGAGTATTGCACCCCAGAGGATCAGGGCCAGGGTCCTTTTCCTTCAGAGGAAGATGATGTGTACATCCTGTGCACCTTTAAGTTTGCTTCATTTTTCGTGTGCTCACTTTTGTTTGCACCTGCTCTTAGTTTTAAATGTGCGCACTGCACTGCAGAGCTTTAAAAATAAAATAAAAAATACAAATTGAGTAAAGAAGTAAATAGACCAGACCTTTTTTTTTTCTTTAGCAGCATGGCATGTGTGTTGTGGTGCACTGCAGTGCAGCTGTGTTGCCCACTATTGTAGTGATGTAATGGGGTGCCATTGTTGCCCACTATTGTAGTGATGTAATGGGGTGCCATTCCAAATAAATTATACCTCAATGTACCACAGATTGTGCTTTACCACGTGTTGTAGTAATGCATGGTGCTTTACTGCATGTGACTGCAATGGATAAGTGTGAAGCCATCCTAATAAAATTTGTAATACCCTGCCAAGAAGGTCCTTGTTTGGGAATTTCCTCTTCTGCAGTGACCACTGGCTTTCTGTTGTGCTCCTGCACCATGTCACATGCTCCCCAGGTGGAGGCTACAATTGGCTGTGTTGACACCCATGGCACAGGCATGGTCCACAGTTGTCACCATCAGGAAGCCAATCCAGAGTAGTGATGAGCTAGGGTGTGTTCGGATTAGGATACAAGGGGCATGTATATGTGCGACTGTGAGGTGGGGAATACCTCATCTACAGCTGATTGGCCGGTACAGATAGCAGCTTCCTGGCGGGTTTGGATCCTAGTCCAAACACGCCCAAGCTCATCAATGGTCCAGAGGAATGATGCGCAGCCTATGCTGAGCAGAGTGCATGTAGACATGAAGAGACAGAAAAAATTTGGCTCAGATCAGGATCACTGAGATATTAAATGGGATAAAAAAAAGGGGACACGAGTATTTTATAAAAAAACAGAAAAGTCAATTAATTGGTTATGATGCACAGGACTTTAGCCAGTTAGGGTTTAGATCTTTTTTAAAGGTGCTGGCAAGAAGGTTACATTTGCTGGGTCACCATTTTGGAGCTTTGTTGGTGCATGACTGCTTCAGGTTCACCAAAAGTAAATATAAAGGCGATTCCGTTTTATGATTGGGGATCTACTACACACTACAGAACTTTTATACAGTAAGGAAAAGTCAGAACCTTATAGGGTAATAATTTCTGTTTGTTTTGACCTATTAGAGAGCCGTTCCCTAAAGCCAGTTATAGACTATTCAAATCTCTGCCTGTTGAGCAGGGACTGGCCGAAATTTATATGTGCAGGCTGAACGTACCCAAGTTGATTGATCGATCAACTTGGGTTCAACCATCATGTCTGATTTGTCATGTGATTATTGCCATAGTTTATAGTGGCTAGAAATAATCACTGTGTGTTCTCTCAGCCAAAAGGCTCCCCCTTTGGGAGAAAACAACCGTGGGTGGGGGAGGGGGAGTCGAGCGATTTTCTTTCTTGCAACCCGGGCTTGCAGGAACAAAGATCAGTCCATCTATGGCTGGCTTAAGTACTGTCCTGGAAAATCACATTTTCTATCAGCATGTACCCCCTTGTGGTCTAAACCTGACCATAGATGGAGCCATTTTCTTTCCTGCAATCATGGGTTTTCTTTCCACCCTCCCATGGAGCTCATTGTATTCTCCTGACAGGTTGGCACCGGAAGTCCTCATGGCCAGGAGAACACACAGTGGTTATTGCTAGTGGCGATCTCTGCTAGCACTAATCGCATAAAAAAATGAACATGCTGGTAGTATAAAAGTTGATCGATCAATCAACTTAAGTACAATCAGCCCGCCCATAGATGGTTTGAATCATGGCTGGTCCCTGCTGAGCCGAATGAGATTCGAATCGTGTATGGCTGTCTTTAAACTGATGCTAACCTGAATATGGAGTGGTTGGGAAGGCAAGGACTTTAACTGCACAAAAGTATTAAAAAACAATTTTATTAGTAAATTCCTAAAAAAGGGGGTTTTTTACAATGAAATGTAAACATTTAGCCTCAGACAAGGCATAGATAAATCACTATATCAGTGGGGCTGATTGGTAACTAGTACAGAATAACAGACTATACAAAACTCTTAATAACAAAATGTGGGTGGGTACATCACATCAGAGAGATCTGGTGAAGGGTGACAGAGGATGAAACTGCCGTCCATCAAGATCGGTTGATGCTGTATTCAAGTATTCACATTGCTCATATTCACATTGCTCCCTGATGATGCTAACCTGAATCTCTGCCATTATTTATGGGTTATATCACATCTTACCTCCTTTTCTTTTTTCCTTAGGTTAAAGTGGATAATCAGTATGACTTTCAGGATATGGCTAGTATCGTGGCCATGGCGAAGACCTACGTGACCACTGAGCCATTCATAGACTCCAAATATGACATCCGCATTCAGAAAATCGGCAATAACTACAAAGCCTATATGTAAGTGTTTCTGTGTGTTGGGATGGGGGTTGTGTAATATTTGAAGAAACTGCCCAAACAAAATTTGAAAAAACTATCAGCCGGCCAGTGATGTGCTTAGCACTGAATGCAAAATCAATGTTTCCACTTCATCCCTGTCAGTCTCTTAAATGACTGCTTGCCAGATCTGCAAGCAGCATAATTCACCTAGATCAGTGGTCTCCAACCTGTGGGCCGATGTGGCCCTTTACTTGCCTTCAGGGCGGTTTGAAGGAATTTGGGGGCCCCAAGCAAAATGGACATGGAGGCCCCCCCGCACACACCCAAAGCCTACAGGAACCACATCATAGCCATACAGTTTAAGTTCACCCACACTTTATATAAATAATACAGTATTGTTCCCAATTGGACAATTGGTCCAATTTTTGCACGAAAAAATGGAGTGACAGACTGTCAGTGTGATCATACCTATCGCTGGCCTGGTCCGGTCCACGTGTGTGAGGAGGATGTGATGACTCGTGGTGTGTCTCTCACTGGCAAAGTTCGCTGGCCTGGTGGGGTGGCGCCACCCCCGCGCACGCTTTAGGCTGCCTAGGCTGGGGTGGGGCTGGTGCACACTGCGCAGATGCGTGCTGCCGCCGCGCACTCTCCCCCTGGCCCTAGCGAGCCGGCGCCGCGTGACGTCGTGCCGCTCCTCCGCTGTCACAGGCCGGCTGTGTGTTGTTAGGCCTGTGTGTGTGAGGCGCTGCACGCGGCCGCGCCGTTTGTGTTTTGGGTTTTTGAGATAATGTCAATCTGTGTCTTGGGTCTTGGCGCCCCAGGTCAGCTCTTGGCCCCAAGCAATTGCTTGTTTTGCCTGCCTTGACGCAACTGGCCTGCTTGCCTTTATCCGGCCTTAGAGGCATTATTCATGCCACTGACACCAACAATGGGGTATATTTCCTGCCATTGACACCAACAATGGGGCACATCTCTTTCCACTGACACCAACCATGGGGCATAATTCCTTCCACTGACAGCATGTTTTTACTGCTAGGTGCCCTGTCTAGCCTGTCCAGCCAAACAGCCGCCAATCTCTAATAGAGTTTTAGTACTTATCTCAAAATGAATAAGTGGCATGTAACCAGTTCTTAAAAGAGTAAATATTTTCTTAATTTACTGTGACACTGGTGAGATGCTTATTATGTTTATGCCCACTTGTGCTCACATGTAAAGGTCAAGATGCCACATCTTAAATTTAAGTCGATTTACTTTGATTAAAACAATTTATTATAATAAACTTTAAACTTTTTAAAAGGTCTCCATTTGAGTACAACAAATCTTTTTGGTGTATGGGTTAAACCTACTTTGAGATGAGGTAATTGAAGCTCTGTCGGAGTGACTTACTTTCCTCATCTATTTACATGAATTGCGTTGCTGACGCCACTGGCCTGGACAGATCCAGCAATGAAGGTCCTTCCCCCCCGACGTGAATGCACAAGATTACTGGAAAGCACTCTACCACAAGGTGGCTGGGTTCAGCTGGGAGAGGAACATGTGGTCAATGGATGAGACGATTTTGGGAGATCCCTCGGATGTGAAAGGAGAACTCCCTGGTGACTCAATTGAGATTTCCTTACAGTGGAGTCACCAGAGGACAGAACGACATCCCACCCTCCACCTGATCTCCGTCAGCTGAATCAGCCTTTCACGTCAGGATCCTCCTTAACCACAGAGGCTTAGCTGATACTTTCCTGGGTGGAATTATTTACATGAGTCTATAACGTCAAGCACACATTGACTTTTGCAAAAAAAAAACTGAACAGCTAAGTAAGCAGTGTAAGGACCGTTTAGCCAGCCAATAGTTTTGCAGAATAAGGCAAAAAGTTTCTCTAACAAAATATAATCATAATGCTAGATTAAAGTAGATTATCTAAGACACTGTCATTACAAAAAAAGTCCTATTTTCACAATTTTTGTATTCTTGGTTGTATTTTAGTGCTGCAGATGTTCTGTGGCCTCTTTGCAGCCACTTCCCATCTACATGCACTCCAATGATGACTGAGTGACATTTCTCAGGGTGGATTTACTAAGGGTGTCAACAGAGGAACATGTCTGAGTAATAGGAGTTGAAATGGCCACTTGTAGTCTCCATGTGTGTGACTGGGAGACATTACAGGAGCACAACTGGGAAACAGGGAAGGAGCTTGGTCACTCTTTAACAGGAAGTGCTTGGGCATGGACTTTAATAGGAGGACCATCAGACATTATTTCATGTAAGACAGCATATTTGAAAATATTGAAAATTACTTCGGAAATTAAATTATATGCAATTTTAGCAATTGGGCTTACATCTACTTTAAAAGAAATCTGTAAGCACACGAACCCTTATTTGTGAAAGTTTAAGCTTTGGATCTTTCATTCTCATAGCTGCTTAAAGAGTAACCCCACTTTTGTTGAGAAAAAAACATTCCCCTCTGGGTGATCTCCGTACATTACAAGGATTTTAACAAATTTTGTTGCAGATACCTACCTTTTGTTATCCTGAAGAAATCATTGTCTGTTATGCCCCATACACACGTGCAGATTATCTGCAGACTTTTGTCTGCAGACTTACCAAAACCATATAATATGAGGTCAAACCTAAACACTTTTAATTTGTATGCAATCCGGCAGGCCCTTGCACTACATGGAAAAGGTAAGTCTGCAGACAAAAGTCTGCAGATAATCTGCACGTGTGTACGGGGCATTACACTGTGCCTCTGTGCTGAGCGGGTCAAATGAGAGTGGTTTCATAATTATCTGTCAGCTGTGGCAGCTGTAGGGCTCTAATCCGGAAAGCTGCTGGGCCTGCATCCCTTTAGACGTGTTCTATTGGGAGAATCTCATCAAAAATGACATTTTTATTGCAGGGGATGCCAGAAATCTGACTTGTATCTTGAGCAGACTTCTGGGAAAATTGGTGAGCCAATCACACAAGTGGGAAATTATGTTTCTGGGGTGTGGTCAGTACACATTCTGTGTACAGAAAAGCTCCAGGTAGCCATATTGCATTGCGATTTCTGAAAATTACAACAGCTGCAGATTGAAAAGGAAAGGTACTTTTTAATAACATTTAATTACAATATGATTTGTGTCGCAATTGTATACGCTATATTATTTTTTCTTTATTTGCTATTTTATTCCCCACGAAAGTGGAGCTACCCTTTAAGTTTTAAGTGAGCTGCTGATCTGTGGCAAGCATGCAGGCAGTGAAGTATCTGGACACCAAAATATGCACCCTACATTGTTGGATCAGCAGCTCACTAGGTGGTGCAGGACGGATGAGGATGGATGTTCAAAGACAAGTCAACAATCTACCTGTAGAGCTGGCCATACATGGTCCAATTAAAGCAAGTAATGCAACCTGAATGTACAAGTAACCAGTTATTCCCATCAAAAGAAATATAGCTCACAATTCTCCTATCTGTAAATGGAACATCACTTCACTGTATGTACATCACATCTATTCTTTGGCCAAATTGGGAAGAAGACAAATATATTGATGTTTGGGAGAACAGATTCAGGACAAGCAGATGCCCCTCTTTGGAATGTCCCCAAAGCCTGTCCGTAGGCACCCTTTAACTGCAATAGGAGCATTAGATTGTAAATTACCCCCAAAGGAAAAAGAGATTGATGTGAATTGCAGAAAAAGAGGACACCAGTACTTGCTGATATTCACCTCATCTGTAGCATATTGAAATTATGTGATGGAAATAAAGATAGTTGGCAAAAACTGGATCAATTTTTCTGAAGCAGAGCCCAACTGAGGGAGAAACACTGTAGTGCTCTCTCACATTCAGTGAGTTTGGTTGAAAAGGTAAAGTGGAGGAGGTCCCCCTTGCACTGATGATGAACAAGCCCGATATCGGTTCCAGTTGGAATTGGAGTTTGTTCAGTGCCTGGCAAATCCGAATTACCTTAACTGAGAGGATGATATGAGCCCTGTTGAACTTTGGGAACCTGCCATACCTATCTATATGGAGAGAAGCAGTTTGATAATCCCTATGATTTTACAGAGTGCAATTTACATATTGTTCTGGTAAGAGGCCTTCTTAGTTTCTGCACGTATGATGAAGAGCACATTTCTTTTGTGTGGTCACAAGGAGTCTTTGTTTGGAACATTATATTTTGCACTTACCTAATATCCGCCGGGTAAGTAGGAAGTTCACCAGGTGGAGGGATATCAACACCATTATTTGATACATCACCTTTATTTACACCTGTTTATGTGTCACCATATTTATAATCGAAGGCGTTTCATCACTTTGGACTTTGGGACTTTTATAATTATATTCGTTTTGGTCACATTCATTTGTTTATGTTTTATTGGATTTAGCGCACCATCCATATTTACACATTTATCATTACTTTTCTGGTAGCAGCTTAATCACAGATCAGCGCACCTTTTTTCATACACATAATGCCCCATATTACCTCCTGTCTATCAGCCTCCAGCTTCTCTGGGTTCAGATGCTGCTCTTCCCTGCTCAAAGCACCCCCCTCTTAAACTATACTGAGCCACATGCCCTCAACATGGGGGTGGTGCTTTGGGGTAGGGTCCACTCACTCGCCTGTATACACAAATTATCACAGGTAGGTCCATGTAAAAATAAAAGGAAAAATACAAAAACACATATAGAAAAAAAAAAAGAAAAGGAATGTGACAACACCTTACCTGCAGTTGGTACAGCACACTCTATCTCAAAGGAGTATACAGGTTCAGCACACCTCCCAACAACCCCTGAGCATGTACCAACAGATCATAGCATCTATTACAGTTCTATGTCCTGAAAAAACTACAGTGTAAGATCATTAAAAAAATGGAGGTCAATGAAGGCAATGACAAGGTACATACCATTTCTTCAATCTGAAACCATATATGGAGAGTCCACCCATTACCCCCCCCCCCCCATACCTTCTCAAACTTATGCGGTACTCCCCTACTAATATAAGTAGCTTTATGGAGTGTAACAACCTTATTAACCAATGCCTTTTGCCTTAGGATTTAATAGTAGGAGCAGTAGTTTTCTTCCAAGAGAGGAATATTTGCTTTCTAGTGTAGCACCCTATAGGTAGGGGCTAGGTAAAATAGAGTGGGCTTTGTCTGCCTAACAGTAGAGTCATGATTTATTTTTGTCAGGTAGGTTGTCATGGCTTCCAGGTGTGTCTGCTGAGAGGGGAGTCCCCCCTACTGGCTTTGTGAAAGGCTTCTCATAGGGCAGTGGAGGAAACCCAATCAGGGACACATTCAGGCTTGTAACTACCCCAGAAGGCAGATTCTGTCGCAGAGGATTCTGGGAGTGGGTATAAGTTTGAAGGGAGTGCATGACTCATTGTCTTTGGCGGGAAGCAGAGTCCCAGGAGGTAGAGGACGGCTGTCTCTGCTCCTGTCAAAGGAAGCGGATGTCTCTGGGTGCTGCCTGAGAATCCAGAGGGTGCTGAGTTGAGCTGAAGGGGATCCGGTGTGCCGAGAACCAGCGGAGAGAGAGAGGGGTCCAGTCCCAGGAAAGCCTACAAAGGTCGTGAGTACTGCAGATTGCCACTGGGGGTCTGCCTAGTGTCAGAGGGGACCACTCCGGAGAAGGTTCTGGGATCCAAGTGTCAGCTAGCTGTAAAGGGGGTGCCTTTACCTTTGCCAAACTTGCAGTTTGGGCCCTGAAGAGTCAGTGTACAGTGTGGAGTGTACCAGTTGAAAGTTGTAGCAGCACAGGAATTTACAAAGAGCTACCTCAAGCCAGCGCAGGGCTGGAGAGAGCTATTCACTAACTTTTAAGCAAAGCGGTGTCAGGAGTCAAGTATTCTACAGTCCTGGATCTTCTGAATTAAAGTTGAGGTTCCAGCACAGTTTTCAGTGTTACAGTGTATTCAAGCATCAGGAAGCATTTGCTAGTGTCAGCTGGCGTCAAGACAGCGCTAATAGGCATTTCTTGCGATGCTGGAGAGGTAACCGGTAACAATGGCAGACAAAACCTGCTACACTAGCATAATACAGCAGGAGAGTAAGCAAGGTGCGTATGGCTCTAATGGAGGCTAGCTCCTCAACTGTGCCCAGCAGACTGTTTTCACAAAGGGACTAAAAGGGAATCATTAAAATAGATTTTAATGGGAGCACAATCCCAGAAAATATGCAGAAAAATCTGCTTCGGGAGCAGTGCAAGGCCAGCAAGAGGAGGGGACAGTGCCAAAGATCTTTCCTAACTTAGCAAGTGTCAAGTAACTATGATGCAGGAATTTATAATGGATAGGGTGGTCTCTAGCTGATTTTTGCCTAGTGAATGGAGCTTCCCATACCTCCTCCCAGCCTTCCCCATCCAAATCTGGTACAACTGCCACCCACTTGGCTTTACAAGCACTGAGTAGTTAGTTTGATGGTCTCAGGAAAAATACATTTATACAGAACTGACAGAAGTTTAACCAGATCCTCATCTCTCAGCAGGGCCTCTTAATCTGAGGGGGAGATTGACACTAGAGAACACCCATACTGCCACTGATAGACATGTCATAATTATATGAATCTGAAAAACTGGGTATCTGGCTAATTGAACAGGGATTTTAACTCCTCAAATGTTCTAGGCCTTCCATTATGCGCAATATTTGCAAGTTTCTTAACCACTTGCCGACCAGCCACTATAGTTATACTGCGGCAGATCGGCTCTGTTACACGAAACAACGTACCTGTACATCGTTTCGTGTAGCAGATAGTGGAGGCGTGGAAACGCAGCAAGCCCTATGGGGATAGTGCTACATGAACTCCAAACATAGTCCAAAATACTGGCTCTTCAAACCCAGAAAAGTTTGGCTAGATGGGGTTCTTCCACAGCGGAGTGTGGGGCGATGGAGAACATGGGCCTCCAAATGCAACTCCATGAGCTTCCTTCCAGGCTCAAAGAAACAAGCGCATAGAGATGGTTTTACTATGGGGAGATCTAGTGCCTCTATAAACCAAATGAGTTAATGCCTCATAAGAGCCCACTATTGCTGCCTCAAGAACAACTGTTGCATCATCATAGGGACTAGTCAGCCACCTATGTGCAAATACCAGCTGTCCATCTAGGAAGTACCGCATTTATCAGCGTATAACACGCACCTTAATTTTATGAAGGAAGCTTCAGGAAAAAAAACTTACATTTTAAATAAAGAACTCACCATTGCAGCTTGATCTGTGCCTATATGCAGCCTCACCACTGCCCACCAATGCAGCTTGATCTGTACCCATATGCAGCCTCACCATTGTCCATCATTGCAGCCTGATCTGTGCCGAATTTCAGAGGGATCTCCTGTGTACTCGGTGCTCGCAGTCACACACTGTCCCTTCTCCTTGTCCGGCTCTTTTGATAGACAGAACACTGGTCCAATGCTAGGACATGTGACGTCTATCCTAAGAGCCGGTCCAGGAGCCCCCCCCCTTCCCCTCTGAGGCAGCTAGGTACAATATCGGCGCATAACACGCACACACGATTTGCCCCCTATTTTCAAGGGGAAAAAGTGAGTGTTATACGCCGATAAATACGGTACTTATATAAAAATTTGGCATGGCCAGGCCCCCTTCTTTCCAAGGCTGCTGCAATATGGTTAATTTAATTCTGGGAGTACCTTCTTGCCACAGAAAATCAGAGATCAGACTGTTTAACGAGTTAAAGAGGACTTTAGGATCCACACCGGTGGAATTTCTGATTAGATAAAATAGATAAAATAATAAAGGAAGGAACGTCTTTCTAATTAAATTGATTTTGCCTATCAAGGACAATGGGAGATTTTTCCAGGCATTAATGTGTTGTTTAAAGTGGGCAATGAGAGGGGAAATGTTTAGCCTGATAAAATCAGATACAGAGTTTGTAATGTTGGGCCCCAAGTATTTCACCTGACTAAGCCATTGAAAAGGAAGATTTGTAGAGTACTGCCCCACCCACCCGACCCCGGGAAGGACTTTAGACTTGTGACAATTAACCCGTAGACCAGAAAAGGAAGCTACCCAATTCCAATTGGTCAATGCAGAGGTTAAGGATGCACCCAAGTCCCCTAAGAATAGTACCAGGTCAGCATATAATGCAGTCTTTCAATCTAAGCTGCCTACCTGTATGCCACGTACCACAGCGGAGGATCGGAGCACAATGGCTATAGGCTCCATCAATAATTCAAATATCACCGGTAACAAGGGGCAGCCCTGCCTGGTACCACGACCAACTGCAAAATATCCCGACAGTCTGTCCCCTGTTTTGATATCCGCCACCGGATTGTCATATAGTAACTGTATCCAATATAGAAGAACTTCGCCAAAACCCATTGGGGTCAGTACTACCCACATATAGGTCCAGTCCACTGAATCAAACACTTTTTCTAGGTCTAAAAAAGACCATAGCTTGATTGTCTGGGGAGTCAGAATGGAGCTCAGTATGAGTATAAACCCTCCGTAAATTAATGTCTGTGGCCTTGGCCGGCATTAAGCCCGTCTGGTCAGGGGATACTAGGAGATACAAAACTTTGGTAAGTCTAGTGGCCAATACCTTGGTCAGTATTTTCAGGTCCATAATGAGGAGGGAAATGGGCCTTTATGATTCACATTTTATTGGGTCTTTATCCGGTTTGGCCAAAAGAACCACATGAACCTCATTCAAAAGCTCTAATAGGTTTGCGACATCAACTGCTGGTAGGGGAGAATATAGAGATTTATTAAAGTCCACAAATGTCTGAAGGACTTCCCCTTCAGTGGTCTGAAGGCTCCCATCAGGGGCATACACACAAGGAATTACTGTGGGTGCCTGAATTTCTGCGGTTAGTAGGGCGAGCAATTTCCCATTTTTGTCCCCTTGTTCAATAAACGTTCAACACACTTCTGAGCAATACATTGCATTTAGTTAGAGAGTTGTAGGGCTACATCCCTCCAAGCCTGCCATGCTTGCAGTCAACAAAGCCGGGGAGGGATGCGCTCCTTCTCCTGCAGCGTCTGCACTATGTTATTCTGGTTAGTTCTAGCTGCCTTAATGGCTGAAATATATTCTCTCCCCGCAACAGCCTTAAATGAATCCCAAACAACTTGTGGGGTGGAGCAGTCAATATTGGTCAGCCAGTACAGAAGCTAACCGCACTGTCACTACCATTTGGCCTCAGGCTCCTCTGTCCAGCCAGGCTGAAGGTGCTATGCATGAGGAGTACTATGATCAGGCAACTGCAATGTAATTTGAAGAGGTACATGGTCAGAAATGCCTCCGGCAAGATATGTGGCTTTCATGACCCAGGGTAGCAAGGCCGAATTAGCAAAGGCCATATCTATTCTTGATGATGAATGAAAGCCAGTAGAGAGGAACAAGTATTGTTTCAGCGCAGAGTGTTTTCACTGCCAAGTCTAGGTAAGCTAGGCCGAATCCGCCCAATTTGAGAGTTTCAAATTCGGAACCCTATTGGGATTAGATGTATCTAGAGAAAAATCCAGTATGTTATTAAAAGTCCTCCGCAATAAGCAACTTTAGAGGCATAAGGTGAGCCAACTTATCCAAAATTATGTACAGGATGTTTTTTTGGAAAGGAGGAGGCACATTTATATTGATCACCACTAACTTATGTGTGTTAATTTCAAAGACAACAGCCACATACAGTATCTCACAAAAGTGAGTACACCCCTCACATTTTTGTAAAAATTTTATTATATCTTTTCATGTGACAATACTGAAGAAATGACACTTTGCTACAATGTAAAGTAGTGAGTGTACAGCTTGTATAAACAGTGTAAATTTGCTGTCCCCTCAAAATAACTCAACACACCACCATTAATGTCTAAACCACTGGCAACAAAAGTGAGTACACCCCTAAGTGAAAATGTCCAAATTGGGCCCAAAGTGTCAATATTTTATGTGACCACCATTATGTTCCAGCACTGCCTTGACCTTCTTGGGCATGAATTTCACCAGAGCTTCACAGGCTGCCACTGGAGTCCTCTTCCACTCCTCCATGACGACATCACGGAGCTGGTGGATGTTAGAGACCTTGCGCTCCTCCACCTTCCTTTTGAGGATGCCCCACAGGTCTGGAGACATGCTTGGCAAATCCATCACCTTTATTCTCAGCTTCTTTAGCAAGGCAGTGATCATCTTGGAGGTGTGTTTGGGGTCAATATCATGTTGAAATACTACCCTGCAGCCCAGTCTATGAGCGGAGGGGATCATGCTCTGCTTCCGTATGTCACAGTACATGTTTGCATTCATGGTTCCCTCAATGAACTGTAGCTCCCCAGTGCCAGCAGCACTCATTAAGCCCCAGGCCATGACACTCCCACTGCCATGCTTGACCTTGGGCAAGACACACTTGTCTTTGTACTCCTCACCTGGTTGCCGCCACACACACACTTGACACCATCTGAACCAAATAGGTTTATCTTGGTCTCATCAGACCACAGGACATGGTTCCAGTAGTCCATGTCCTTAGTCTGCTTGTCTTCAGCAAACTGTTTGTAGGCTTTCTTGTGCATCAACTTTAGAACTGGCCTGCTTCTGGGACAACTGCCATGCAGACCAATTTGATTCAGTGTGCGACGTATGGTCTGAGCACTGACAGGCTGACCCCCTACCCCTTCAACCTCTGTAGCAATTCTGGCAGCACTCAAATGTCTATTTCCCAAAGACAACCTCTGAATATGATGCTGAGCATGTGCACTCAACTTCTTTGTTCGACCATGGCAAGGCCTGTTCTGAGTATTGTACCTGTCCTGTTAAACTGCTGTATGGTCTTGGCCACTGTGCTGCAGCTCAGTTTCAGGGTCTTGGCAATCTTCTTATAGCCTAGGCCATCTTTATGCAGAGCAACAATTCTTTTTTTCAGATCCTCCAAGAGTTCTTTGCCATGAGGTGCCATGTTAAACTTCCAGTGATCAGTATGAGAGAATGAGAGTATAACACCAAATTTAACACATCTGCTCCCCATTCACACCTGGGACCTTGTAACACTGACAAGTCACATGACACCGGGGAGGGAAAATGGTTAATTGTGCCCAATTTGGACATTTTCACTTAGGGGTGTACTCACTTTTGTTGCCATCAGTTTAGACATTGTGTTGAGTTTTTTTGAGGGGACAGCAAATTTACACTGTTATACAAGCTGTACACTCACTACTTTACATTGTAGCAAAGTGTAATTTCTTCAGTGCTGTCACATGAAAAGATATAAAAAAATATTTACAAAACTATATGGGGTTTACTCACTTTTGTGAGATACTGTATCTTCCCACAGGGTCAGAAATACCAGTTCCTTTTCATAGACAATATTTTGTTGCCCAATAGATGAGTTTCTTGTAGTAGAACCACATGCGGGTATGGGACTAAAGGTATTGCAGGAAAAGTGCCCTTTTAAACTTAGAGTTTAAGCCTCTGACATGCTACGAGACAATCCAAAGTTGGGATTACATGGTTTAAATGAGTAAATCCAGGGTCCAAAGGCCATTGGGAGGTATAATAGTGGATCAAAGAGCAGTACTGTAGCAATCACAGGCAAAAAAAAGGGGGGGAAAAAAGAAGTCGTATAGAAAGTCAAAGCATCAGCAAACTGGCACTCACAAACAACCTTTAAAGAGAACCTGCAGGAATTGTGGCTCCTCGTCTTCAAGCAGAGGTTAAGCTCGGTTGATGTTGTGGTCAGGAAACCTAGCAAAGGAGGTTGGCTTGACTTCAGCATCTTAGGAGCCAGCAGAACTCAATTAAACCCCACAGAGCCATATCAGTGCAAGAAATCGAGCTAATCAGCAGCCAAAGTGGGATTCTCAAAGTAGTGAGCAGCACCATTATGTATACCTCTCAACTTGCCTGGGTAGAGCATACTATATTGCAGAGCTTTTTCCCTGAGCCTTCTCTTCACATCTATAAAGGATCTTCTGCATTTCTGTAGCTTTGGGGAGAAATCTGTGAAGAAACACAGCACCGTATTTTCATAGCGCACCTGTTATTGCTTCTGAGCCTCCGCCAGGATCAGGTCCCTGTCCTGAATGTTAAGCAACCTAACCAGGAATGGACAATGAGGAGTGCCCAGAGGTCTTGCGCCAGTCGGGACTCTGTGTGCTCTTCCCACCTTATACATTTGGGAGACTTGTAGGTTTAATGTTAGCTTAAACAAGTTTTCGGTAAATATGACAGGCTGATCTCCCTCTGCCCCTCAGGAAGGCCCACCACCTGCACATTATTGTGGCAGAACCTATTTTCAGCATGCACAGTGCAGTTTAGCTCAGCCAGAGCAGTGGTAGTGTGAGAGGAGGTGATGTCCTCCACATCTGAAATGTGGGATGCAGCAGTGCCCCAGGCCCCTGATTTTATTAAATTCCTGTCTGATTAGGCCACATTCTTTCGCCAGGGAGTCTATCTGGGACATAAGCGTGGTTTTACTTGCCTTTATGGCCGCCAGGATGGCTGATCTAGCAGATTCCTGTGGTGGCATTGCAGGAGGCTGCGGGGCTCCACTCTCCCAGATCAGATGCCATGTTGGGCGCATTTACTTCCTCCATCTGCACCGCTACTGATGTCCGGGGAGGAACACGTGGATGCAATATGGCCGCGCTGCATGTAGCTGGCGGTGAGCTCCAGGACCTACCAGGAGGTTGTTTCAGTGCCAATATGCGCCTAGATGGCATAGGCAGCGATGGACTCGATCCCCACAGCGGGGGAAGCTGTTTGCGGAGTAGGATGGCGCTGATGGGCTCCCCAGAGCCAGAATAAAGCGACAGGATTCCAGGAGCCTCTGTGAGATGCGTCCTCTCACATCCCAGCCACACCCCCCAGCTATCTGTCTTATTCAGAGTTTGCTATCGTTTTTTTAAGCTCCTAGTGTGCATGGAGCCTAAATGTACTGTATAAAGGACAAAAAAACAAAATAATAATAATACATGCATTTAAGGGGCAAAAAAAAGATAAATAGTAGTATGACTGTTGAAATGAAAGTTGGTGAATTTAGAAAAAAAAAAAAAATAAGCTGAAATCTATTAAGAATAATGAATTAACTAACAAATATAGGAAACAAGTATTTAATTGCATAGAAACACAAATGAAACTAAAACATCCTATAAGTAAAAAAAAAATTGAAATTGATACAAGAGGTTTTGTTTGCTTGTTTTTGTTTTGCTGCGTCTGCACTTTGCCTGGTATTTGGTAACACACATTTCCCTGCACACCCATAAATCACCATAGTGTGTGAGGTCAGTAGGCGTGTGGAGTGTTATTCCGCATGTCACGGTCATTAGCTGGGCCCTGGTGTGACTCCTATGATTAATGTGTACGGCCAGATGACCCCACATGATGTTGGTGCATAGGGCACGCTATGACGTGATTACAGGCCCAGCCTGGGGGGGGGTTGTCATTTCTGTACATATCCCCCTGGCCAGGCTAAGGAAGTGCATGGCTCACACCCCAGGGCTCCCAGTGTGTTCTCTTGGCACCAGTGAAACATTGAACAATGCAGCGCTGTCTGCGACACATGGCAGAGCCGCAGACGTGCTCTGAGGTCCAAGCCAAACGCCTTCAGCATAATGTAAGATGATGTTTATGAGTGAGAAAATAAAACAGCAGTGATGGGAATGTCAGCTGATGTATCGATTTGTGATCAATTGAGAAACAAGAGATTGCAAAAACAGTCAATTTACCATCTATTAAGACTGAACGATGCAACACACACAGTATTGTTCCACGTTTTTTGCAATAAACTGGAAATATTGATTGAAATATTGGTTTTGTCAAAAATTACGATTGATACTTTTGCACATGTACAAATATTTGATCAATCAGAAGCGATCGTCAAAATTCAGCCACAGCTAATTAATGAGGCAGAATCAATAGGTGGAGAGCTCTCTAAATTGATTAGATAGAGAATCTTTGGTTTATGATTTTTATTCAATTCAATAAGTTTAGTCCCATTGGGGTTTATTTACTAAAGCTGGACAGTGCTCACTTCTGCATAGAAACCAATCAGCTTCTAACTTCAGCTTGTTCAATTAAGCTTTGGCAATAAAACCTGAAAGCTCCACTTTTTTGTGAAAAATAAAACCTGAAAGCTGATTCGTTTTTATCCAGAAGTGAGCCTGATTTTGCACTCTCCGGCTTGAATATTTGATTATATGATCATAGGAATACGTGTGTGGCCACTATTATTAAAAAGCAATGGTAAAGTAATAGTAGTAACCCAACAAAACAGAGGCTATATCCTGTACTGTGTATCAGCCTTGAACCGTGTGCATCATCACTAGTCTATGGGCCCCCTGCCACTTAAGGGCCCCATAAAAAAGTCATATTTATTTGATCTTGAAAGAAAATGACTGTATTTCCTAAATTGTTTACAAAAGATAGAAAAAATGAATTAACTCAAAGAAACAAAAACTTTACATTAAAGACACTATAGAGAAAATACTGTATGAATGTAATGTACTCAATAACAGCTTAAAGTACATAAACCATAGACATCAGGTTCACGATACAGTTTGCCTCTTGAAAGCTCATCTTCTTTCAGCTGTCAGTTTTTTTTAAATGTTGGCGTAGCATAAGTACATGTAATGTACAGTAGTGATGATCATCTCCATCTAGTGGACAACATGCACACTAATTAGTTCAATGTTATCCCACTAGAGCACACGCATGAGAAATGTCCAGAAACCTGCAAGGGGGGCCCCAAGGTTTCTAATGCCTAGGGACCTATACAGAGTTTAATCTGGCACTGCCAATGAGAGAGGAGTGAGGGGCATGGCCAAGCCATGCTGTGTGTGTTTACGGACACACAGTCGAGCTCGGGAGCCACCCACACATTTCCCCTCAGCAGCTAGCTTCCTGAGAGGGCACTCGGAGAAGAGGGGAGGCAAAGAGCACGTCCTCTCGATTCCAGGGGGAGATCCCAGAAGAAGCGGTATAGGGCTGCTCTGTGCAAAACAATTGCATAAAGCAGGTATGTATAACATCTTTGTTATTTTAAGAAAATAAAATGTAACTTTAGAACAACTTTAAAGCCCATTGTTGACAGGGCTCAATAGCATAAGATGTAAATTACACGCAATAATAAATGCATTATAGGAGCAACCCCTTATCGGAAATAGTTTCAGTGAAAGTACTTGAACTGTGCTGCCCTTTTAGCTAACCCATAGTGCTAAAGAATTATTTATCATTGCTAAACAAAGATGGTACACATATAGAGCCCACCATGGTTTTTCTGGGTGGATAAATAAAGGCTAACAGATATTGTTGTTTTTGGTCACTTTTAAAGGGGAGGAGTCAAACAATGGAATGGTGATTCTTAGTTGCGACAGTATTCACATGCTCAGGCTTTTGGACATGTTACCAACACTGAAGGGAGGCTGGAGCAGCATTTTCTCCATAAAATTATTGCTAACATTCTATTACTTTCATTACTCAGACTGATGTCACACTGACACACAGACTTTGCTACCTGATGACCGATTACCAGCTTCAGAATCACATGGAAGAGCCTTTCACTTATCTCTGTAGAATTCCGTGGCGCTTCTAAAACGTTTTGCCCCAGAGGATCCCGTGAAATATTTTGCAGGTATCAGGCCAGGCTCACATCTATGCAGCTCTGCGGTGCGTCTTTTGCGCAGGCACGCCGAATGCAGTGCGGTTCCCAGTGCAGGTGCAATTTTCAGTGCGTGCGGTATGCTATTACGATTCGGGTTTGGCGGCCACATGCATCCAGCGTGTTTTTCTGTGCAGGTGGTTGTGGCTGTGGGTACAGGTAAATTTATTGGGGGGTCATTGAAAAAATGCCACATTGGTGGCTAATGGGATGAATGTCCCTGTACAATGGTGGTCAGGACCCTACTCTTACAGACAGCTAAAAAGATCATTGGTGTCATGCTGCTGACTATGACAAGTGGCATTGGGCCTGGAAATATCCATAAAATCAGATGTCAATGAGCCACAGCTCACGAAACCCATAGTACCTCTGGAGTAACCCTAGTTGAGATAAGTGTTGATTAACAAATAGAACTATTTTATATTAGCACTGGTTATTTATACTCTAAACTCCTATTGCCCTGCCTACAGCCCAAGGGTTGCATCTGGTCCTTTTGGTACTTATTGTGCGGTCCTCAGACCCAACAGCCAATAGAAGGAATGGGAGCACTGCTTTGTAAAGGGGCTGTAATGGTAGTGATCTCTAGCAGTCTCATGTAACATTTCCCCCAATCCCCAACTGTCCCCTGCAGCATGTCTCCATTCTCCAACCACGCCTGGGCTAGTCTAGTCTAAGCTATACAGAAGCCTTGTCAGAAATAGAAGAGTGCTTTCTCTTTCCTTTGTGTGCAGCATTATTGTGCATTTTGCTGGTCTGCAATGAAGCAATAAAACCAGAATGAACATGCTGTATTTAACCTGCTCCAAAGCAGCTCTGAGAATAATGACTGGGTTCTGTGACTTATGTCTGCAGTCTTCCCATACTATGTCATATTGTATAACTTCCAGTGCGAAGGCTAGCAGATGAGCCCAGGGATTAATGGGTGTGGTTGGTGTTAATTATAAGAGAGATTTTAAATAGAGTTCTTTTTTAAATATTTAGAAATATGCATGTGTATGAAAAAAAATGTATCGCTTTACTGTAGGACTCCTGATCTAAAATGCCTTTGCTTGGTGTTGCAGGAGGACATCGATTTCTGGGAACTGGAAGGCAAACACTGGATCGGCCATGTTGGAACAGATTGCCATGACTGACAGGTGAGCCCCAGATTCATAAATACCCAGATTAAACATAGGTCACCCTAATTCCATCAGCTCCGTTTGGGAAAAGGAAACATTTGGTATAGAAAATGGTCCCACTCATTGAATGGTCATCATTTTATAGATGACAACAACTCCAGGCACCATCATTTTAATAGTTTTAGAGCAGTTAGTAGTAATTCAATGTATCAGTTTCTCTCTGCACAGTTGAAAGCTCCAGTAATGCAGAGAGAGGGGCTCAGTGACACCCTCAGGAAGAGAGCTTCGTTTACAAACAAACTTCCAGTAGCCACTATGATTGGCTGTTATGGCAATCACGTGATCTGGAGCCACACTGATTGGTGCCTGGTTTTTGTTGCCCCTACGGTGGTCTGATACGGTGTTTTTTTTTTTTACATCTGTGTCCTGCTGAGGAGATTTCTCTTTACCTCCTGTCCCGAAGACAAAACAAGAAATACTTCCAAAGTGAGGGAATCCCTGGTTGCAGGGCCGGTGCTTCCACTAGGCAAACTAGGCAGCCGCCTAGGGCGCATTGCAACCTAGGGGCGCGGCCATGAGTTGGCACTCTCTGTCCATCATGAATGATCCTTGTGAGCTGAAGGGAGGGGGCGGCAGTGGGGGAGGAAGAATGGACAGAGGAAGATGCCAGGTGTCTGGGGCAGTGGCTGAACTACCAGGCCCTGGCTTTCCACCACTGTTGGGGGGGGGGGCAAGAGGCAGGAAGGGAGCCCACAGTAGTGCTGCCTGCATGATGATCCTCTTTGGCTGGAGCTGAATGGTGTAAGTGACTCTCTGCACTGAGCTGATGGGCAGCCGTTCATTTCCCTTGGTCGGTATAAGCAGGGAGCGGAGGAGAGCTGAACCTGACCCCAAGCTTGGCACTGGAGGGTGGCACCTTTACTGGAGCAGAAACGACGAGGCACCAGAATGGTATGAGCAGGTTTGGGATTAGGGACGTGCAGAGTTCTCGGACTGCTCCTTCTCCCTTCACCAGGAGCCGGTTGGAGCTGTGGTGAGCATTGTGGTCCAGAAGTGGAGCATCCTAGAAGAAGGAATCAGCAGGATCATGGTGAAGGAGGGCAGAGTTGTGGCCACTCTCTTCATACCGCCCAGTGAGTGTCCCCAGAACAGGGGATCAGGGTCCCTGGGTGTGACATGGAGGTTCTCTGGTGTGAAAGGGAATCAGGGTCACCACGTGTGCCATGGGGATAGGGTTCACCAGGTGTAACAGGGTTTCGGGGTCACCAGGTGTGCAATGACGAATTGGGATCCCTGGGTGTGCCATGGGGGACTGAGGTCCCCAGGTGTGACATGGAGGAACATCAGGGTCCCCAGGTGTGACATGGAAAAACATCAGGGTCTCTGGGTATGACATGGAGGAACATCAGGTGCCCCTGGTGTGACATGGAGGAATATGGGGGTCACTGGGTATGACAGCATAACATAGAGGAGCCATCAGATCAGGGTCACTGGGTATGACATAGAGGAGTTTTTAACCCCTTCCCTTTTTATTTTTTCGGGGGGGGGGGGGCGCAAGTAGCTGGTCTTGCCTAGGGTGTAAAATAGCCTAGCATCGGCCCTGCCTAGTTGTCACCACGGTAACCAGAACTAGTGCCATTGGAATATTTCCCCTTCTTTAGTGTTCCGGGGACAACCCAAAATGTGGGATTTTTTTTTCACGTTTGATGATAACGATAAAAAAAACGAATAGAGAGAGGGAATCTCCCTAATGGGGGCATAGAAAGCAATAAAAACTTAACAGGTGTTCTAATCCCTCTCCACTCTGTCCGAAATTAAAAAAAAAAGTTCTGCCATTACTCATACTTTAATCGTAAAATAGTAATTAAATCAATTGGAGGATAAATATCTGGGGCTGCACAAATTATGTAAAAGTTGTGTTCTAGCTTTTCCTCTATTTCTACCTAAAATATATAATGTGTCCAGATCTACTTTTAAATTGAAGCCCTATCTATCCTGAAAAAAGAAACGGTATCATATATTCATAGATATTAAAATGTTAGGGAATGTGGAACTGAGACATGTCTAAAATGAACAAAGTAAAGAGAAAGGCAGTGGGACCCATTTAATGCACGTTTACCTATTTCACATAGTAAAGTGTGTTATATTAAGACATCCTACTCATATGAATGATCTGACATTGTGCCCCAGCAGACTGCAAATCAGACCAGCAGTTTGTAAGTTTGGTCAGTGCACTGCAACACATAGTAGTGGGTTTCTGCACTTTGCAGTACGCTGCAACGCAGGCATGCCTGGGAGGTGCAGTAGGGTACACCAATGCATGTAAGTGTTACTGCAGTGCACTGGTGGGAATAAGCCCTTAACCAATTGAGGACTGCCCACAATGTACTGCAGACAGGTGGCCCGCACAGGCAAAAATAACATACCCGTACGTCACTACCTACTTCCTGGGTTTAGGGTGCGAACACACCCCCCCCCCTCCTCCCCCCTCCTCGGCTTGCACCCGCTGTGATTGTACAGCAAGTCAATGATTCACAGCCGGGACCTGCTGATCAGCTGTGTACAATCACAGACCAGAGCTCTGTGTTGGCAATCAGCACAGAGCTCTGTACAGAGAGAACAATCTCTCTGATTTCTCATAGTTTCTTAAAATTCCAGTATATCTACTAGAGTTTGTAGGGGCTATAACTTTTATGCAAACCAATCAATATACACTCATAGGGATTTTTTTTTTTTTTTATCAAAGACATGTAGCAGAAAACCAATACAAGACAATCGCCACCTTCATACATGCTCTTCAATAAGTCCAAATTTATTGTAACTCCATAAAAGATGAATATATATAGCAGAAGTTAATGCGTTTCAGTCATAATGGCCTTCTTCACAACAGTTGTGTACAAAAACAGCACAACATATATAGTGTAAAAACACCCCCTCCTTCTTTGGTCACAGAGATTTACAATTAACCTAATGATTGTCAAATTGAAACAAAGAAACCAGAAAGAGAGGAGGGTTAAAATTGTTCTGAAAAAGCAAACCACAAAACAGGAATAAAAAAAATAAATAATAATAAGTAAAATATATACAGGTGCATCTCAAATCAGCATCTCCACCAAGCTGGTCAGCAGAGGGAAGCATGAAGTGCTTTAGAATTTCCTGGTAGAGGGCTGCACTGACTTTGGACTTGATAAAACAGTTTTATTTGGATATTTAATTGCATTTCATTTGGGAATCAAGGTCCCAGACGCTGGAGGGAGAGTGGAGAGGCACAGAATCCAAATTGCATGAGGTCCAGTGTGAAGTTTCCACAGTCGGTGATGATTTGTGGAGCCATGTCATCTGCTGGTGTTGGTCCACTGTGTTTTATCAAGTCCAAAGTCAGCGCAGCCCTCTACCAGGAAATTCCAGAGCACTTCATGCTTCCCTGTGCTGACCAGCTTCATGGAGATGTTGAATTTATTTTCCAGCAGGACTTGGCACCTACCAACACTGCCAAAAGTACCAATACCTGGTTTAATTATCATGGTATCACTGAGCTTGATTGGCCAGCAAACTCGCCTGACCTAAACCCCATAGAGAATCTGTGGGGTATTCTTAAGAGGAAGATGAGAGACAACCGACCCAACAATGCAGATGAGCTGAAGGCCGCAATCAAAGCACCCTGGGCTTCCATAACAACTCAGCAGTGCCACAGGCTAATCGCCTCCATGCCATGCTGCATTGATGCAGTAATTCATGCAAAAGGAGCCCTGACCAAGTATTGAGTGCAAACTATACTGTATATAAACTTACTTTTCAGTAAGCCAACAATTCTGTATTAAAAACCCTTATTTTATTGGTCTTTTGTAATATACTAGTTTTCACTAGCGGTCATCCATAATAATCAAAATTAAAATAAAGAAATGCTTGAAATATATCACTCTGTGTGTAACACATATATATAAAATATATGAGTTTCCCTTTTTGAATTGAATTACTGAAATAAATTAACTTTTTGATGATATTCTAATTTTATGAGATGCACCTGTAGATAATCCAAAATAATAATAGTTAATCAGTATAACAAAATAGAAAACAGTGAATGACCATGGGGAAAGGGGAAATCAAAAGAAGAGACAATAGAATTTCCTACTGCATAAACTGGCACCAATACTAGAGGTGATTACTGCATAAACTGACACCAATACTAGGCTTTATTACTGTGTAAACTGGCACCATTACTAGACGTTTTTACTGCATAAACTGGCACCAATACTAGGGGTTATTACTGTGTAAGCTGGCACCAATACTAGGCTTTATTACTGCGTAAACTGGCATTAATACTAGGCTTTATTACTGCATAAACTGGTACCAATACTAGGGGTTATTACTGTGTAAGCTGGCACCAATACTAGGCTTTATTACTGCATAAACTGGCATTAATACTAGGCTTTATTACTGTGTAAACCGGCAGCAATACTAGAGGATATTACTGCGTAAACTGGCACCAATACTAGGCTTTAATTCTGCGTAAACTGGCACCAATACTAGGCTTTAATTCTGCGTAAACTGGCACCAATACTAGGCTTTATTACTGCGTAAACTGGCACCAATACTAGGGGCTATTACCGTGTAAACTGGCACCAATACTAGGGGCTATTACTGCGTAAACTGTTTCCTGAAATTGCTTTAAACTATAAAGAAAAGCTTTTAAGAGTTTACCTCTTTCTCAGGTATGAAGCAATACCTGGGGAAGAAAGGAAAACTCTTGAAAGCTTGTCATTTAAGTGTTAGGTTAGTACAATAAAAAGGTATCATTGCATACTGCATTACTCTCATATTTTGTAACCTTATTTATATATACACTTATTTCGTTTTTTTTCAGTGGTATTATATAGTGGAGAAAATTTTGAGTGCTCCCCCAGTTTTGACTGTGGAATCTTATGTGCTCCCCCCCACCCACCTGTATATTGTTCCTAGAGTCGTCACTGGGTTTAACCCCTGGGGACTCTGGTTTTAAGCCTAAAAATCCACCAAGCTTCTCTATTCAAAAGTCGTCTACCTTTGTCCCTACCCCTGGGCATTAGAGTCAGTTTTTCAATGCCAGTGAACCTAAAGCTAAAGGGGGATAAATCCCCAGCATGAGATTCTATGAAATGACGCAAAATACTAGAAATATGTTTGGCATTGGGATTAACAGTGCCGCAATAATGTTCACCTATTCCAGTACGTAGGGCACATGTAGTGCACCCCACATATTTCAAATTACAAGCAACACCATATATCAGGTACACTACATACCGAGTCCATAGCAGAATACATTTTGGCAGAAATGTATTAAGAAATTAGATTTTTTTTTAAATTTTATTCGATTTGTTTTATAGCAGAACGTACAAAATATATATATTTTTTTTTAATTTTCGGACTTTCTCATTAATATCGCAAAAAAAAAAAAAACAGTGATCAAATACCACAAAAAAACAAAGCTCTATTTGTGTAAAAAACATAATATAAATTTTGTTTAGGTACAGCATTGCATGACTGCGCAATTACCAGTTAAAGTAGTGCAGTGTTAAATAGCAAAATATGGCCTGGTCATGAAAGGAATAAAATATTCCGGAGGTCAAGTGGTTAATGTGTTGTGCGCTGTTTACTCAAGTAATATTCTAAGCCCAGAGGGCTGCGACCCAGGGGGCGGGTCCATGACAGCCACGGCTCAGAGGAAGTGAGTTGAATGATCATATTGGTGAAAACACCTTGTGGCAGAAAAGAACTACTGCGGACAACAGTTAAGGGTTGAATGTGAGACTGCTTCCTTTTTTATTTTTTTTTATTATTTAGTATATATTCATATAATAAAAAAATGTAAAACTGCTTACCATATACCACAATAAAAGTCATTACATCCAATAACAACCACACTTCTGTCTCTATTATTACAGATATCGCTTATGGGCAGATTCATGCTCTGAACTTTTTGGCGGTCTGGACATCTGTGCTGTGAAAGCCGTCCACAGTAAAGACGGCAAAGATTTTATCATTGAGGTGAGTTACTGAGTGGAAAAACATCCATGCTTTATAGTTAGGACATCAAAGGGGAAACTTTCCCTTCTCCACTTGTTAACGCGGCGCAGCTCCGCTTCCACAGCCAACTGGAGGATAAAGAGCAGGAGAGAGCACCCTCATAAAATGCTAGACGGGTGTCTGTCTGGCCATGTGACCTGGGAAGAGACGAAGGGGAAATGTGACCTTCTAGAGGCTTCTGGGAAATCGCAGCAGCCGTGACTTCACACATGAGTAGCACAAGAGGAAAATCTAATTTTCACTTATGCAGCAGAACCAGAAAATCCTGGAATATTACTCAACTGCTTTACGAATCTTCAATTTTAAAGATGCTCGCCCAATAATATAAGGTCAAATCTGATATTTTTGAATATTGGGTCAGACGGTCTGTTTATTAAGCTGCCCTGGATAATCTCACAGCTCATTATTATTTTTATTATTATTATACAGGATTTATATAGCGCCAACAGTTTACACAACACTTTACAATATAAAAGGGAGACAGTACAGTTACAATACAAAAAAAATGCAAGAGGGTTAAGAGGGCCTTGCTCATAAGAGCTTACAATCTAAGAGGATTTTTGTTGTATATAATTTTCAGAGGTGTGAGTAAGGCTGACGTCACACTTGTGATCATGATGCTGGTGGGAAGTCACCAGCGTCAGGATCGCTAAAATGTGCAGGGAGAACCCTTAACTGCTTGTATGAATTGTTTCCTTCTCACTATGGGCATTTGAGGCTGCAGCAAGTCAGATAGAGACCGTTTCATTTCCAGGCTGGAGGATCTCTAGCATCATCTAGCCCTTTTCTCCCAAGCCTTACAGCCCCTGGCCTACCCATTTCATGCATTGGAATTTAGCCATTTTAGTTATGGGCACTGAGCATCACATGTGGGCATTACCCAGGGTGGGCTATATGCAAACGCAGCCCATCTAGGAATGTGCACTCCTCCAGACTGACATCCACCAATTAAGGTGTTTTGATATTTGCCTAAAGCCTGGTACACATGGGCCGAATATTGGATGGTATCAGCCAGTTCAACAGAAACTGGCCGACATTCAGCCCGTGTGTACACCAGCCTGTCTGACAGAAGCCTTCTTTCGAATGGGCATGCTGATTAACATGTGATCATCAGTCCCCCTGTCAGAACACAATAGCTTAGCGGGGAGATCGCTGTACTAACATCTGATATTTAGACTGCTGGGTTGAACAAAAAAAACTGATAGTGTGTGCTAGACTTAAAGTGATATTAAAGTCTTGGGTTTTTTTGGTAAAAAATAACAAACATGTTATACTTACCTGCTCTGTTGCACTGGTTTTGCACAGAGCAGCCCAGATCCTCCTCTTCTTGGGTCTCTCACCGACACCCCTAGCCTTTCGAGCAAGCAGCTTGCTATGGGAGAACCCCAGCCGAGCTGCTGCTCTGTGTTTCCATTCGACCCCATCTCCTCTCTCTCCTCATTGGCTCACTGATTTTGATTGACAACAGTGGGAGCCAATGGCACCCCCCGCTGTCTTAGCCAATGAGGAAGTAGAGTCCCAGACAGCCGAGACTTCCACGTTACATTGCTCGATTGCGATGGGGCTCAGGTAGGTGTTATGGGGGCTGAGGGGGGGCTGCTGCACACAGATGTTTTTTTATCTTAATGCATTGAGAGCATTAAGATAAAAAAAACTTTTGACTTTAAAACCACTTTTGGTCATCCCAAAAGCCAGCCTACTGCTTGCATCAGGGCGGAGGGCTCCTGAGAGCAGGATACTACCATATTTTTGGTAAGCTATGTACAGTACCCTGCCAGCCCCTCCCACCAGCCATGATCTACCTGCATTGCATAGAGAAATGTAGAGACCCAATAATGACATGTAATGAAAATGTCATTAGCATGTTGATGATGGGGCAAATAAAGGAGCCAGAGGAGGCAAAATATAAGCAGATTAAAGCATTAACAATACTTTTTGTTTTGGTAGACCTGGATTCCTGTAATGATGGTTGGCAGTGGATAAATCAATACCTGTGCATTGTAAAATCTTTATTATAGTCAGCTTTCCAACAAATGAAGAGGTCCCTAGCCATAGACAGGTCACAAAGACACCTGATTTTTGTCAGGACCACTCCAGCGAATGTGATCCTTTTTCCTGCACTTCTGTCACAGCAGGAAGCCTGAGACGGGTAAAAATTTTCACTGATTCTGTGACACCCCTCACTAGGAATGCTAATCACTTCCCCAGATGCTGCCACAGGCTTCGGGTCACTGTGTCATTGTAGTCTGCAGCTTGTGTAATATCCGCCGCTGACAGCTTCTTAATGCCTCGTTAGCTATTGTCGCGGAATAACTGCACGCTCAACGCACTGTGAAACCGACATTGTTTAAAAAAATCAAATGCTATCTGTTAGGAGGATAACAGCCAATCATTAAACTGTTAGTCCATTCAAAATTGATATTATAGTCATTGTAGGAGTCTGGTGACCTGAGTCAACTGCTTTATTTTTATATCTCTTTTGGATTTCAGCAGGCAGTGAGATCTCCCTACCATTGTTCTCAGCTATGTTTTTGCCCACCTTGGGGTGTTCACGTCCTGTCTCCATCATTTGAAGTAAATTAAAGTGTAGTGTCTTCAATGTCATATATACAGTAGTAACATCTTGGACACTTTACAGTCATTACAGAGGACAAAGGTGCACTCTTTACATCTGGAGAAAAAGAGATTTATCCTCCACTAATGGAAAGGCATCTTCCCAGTAAGAGCTGTAAAAATGTAGTGTAGTCTCCCTCAAGAACTAGTTCTAGGCAGCTCAGTAGATTGTTTAATAAAACAGCTGGCTACATTCCTCAATGCACAAAATTTAACTGTATACTAACATTTATAGGTAATAACACCAGGGGTAGTTGATACAGGGAATATCCAGTTGCCTTCTAGGGTATTGGAAAGGATTTTTTCCCCCTCTGGAGCAAATTGGATCATGTTTTATTGGGGGTTTTTGCCTTCTCCTGATCAACTGTAGTTATAGGATTGTGTAACCAAAATATAGAATTATGTGTGCCGCTCATACTAAGAGGGCCTTCTAGTCCTGTGCACACTGCTATGAGTGCCGGTCGGGAGAAGGAGCTTGCCTCGGCTCCAAATTTCAAAGTAAAACAAAAGCTGTATCCCATGGATTGCACATCGAAGCAAACCTACTGTGATGAAGTATGCGGCAGTCTCAGCCCGGGCTCTCACCAGGCCACGCACCCAACGCAGTTCATGATTAAGCTCAGAGGGACGGAGCGAAATGCATTGGAGGCGTGACCTGGTGGGAGCCCCAGCTGAGACTGCCACATACTTCATCACAGTGGGTTTTCTTCGATGTGCCGCCCATGGGATACAGATGTCGTTTTCTATAGGATTGTGTATATGGAGTTTTTTTTTTCAGTCTTTTAGATTAGATGGACTTTTTTATTCTGACTAACTATGTAATTTACATAGCGTTATCTTTTTCCTGAAACACTACTATACACACCACATTGAATCATTTGCATTAGTTCATGTATGCTGGGGAAAAGGAAAAGTCATGATGGACTCCTCAGTGATAGGTAAAGGTAGGACTTTCTTAAAGTCTTAGTATTAAGCTGGCCATAGGTGAATCGAAAATCGATCAATTCAGCAAAGACCAGCTGAATTTCAATTGAATCTATGGCCATTCCCACTCAATAGAAGTTGATCCAATGATCGACTGCTTTGAAATTGATTGTTGGAAAACTTTAATTCAATCAACACCTGCAGCCAATCAGCTGTAGCGCTGATCAGTGTATTTTGAGAGCAAAAAAAGTCAAAAAGTCAGAATACAATAACACAGCGGAGAGGATACTTCCTTCCACCTCACTCGTGTGAATAGGAGAATCCTGATTAAAATAAATAAAGATCCATCTATGGCCACCCTTTATGAAATTTCTCATACGACAGAATACAACTTCGGAAGTGATGTAATGTATTGTATTGTAATGTATTCTGTTGTTTCCAAGCATGTGTGGTCTTGGTAATTTTTTCATACAAATACTATACTACTGTAATTACACGAATATTGTTAGTTCTGTTGTCATACAAGAAAAATTTTCGTGCTTGTCCCTTCCCATATTTTCGCAAGAACTGTCGTGATCACTCTCGAAATCTGTGTACTGATGATCATATTATCGGACAATCGCTTTGAAAGCTGTATATATAATCCGATTTTCTCATTGTATGTACTAAGCATTACAGTTTGGCCATTCACTTTGTACAGAGGTGCAGATGTTGGGTTAAAAGTCCATGGTAACGTATTTCTCTCACCAGGTGATGGACAGCTCCATGCCTTTGATTGGAGAGCACGTGGAGGAAGACCGCCAGTTGGTGGCCGATCTTGTTGTTGCAAAGATGACAGAGCATGTCCAGATGAAAACGCCAACTTCTTCTCAGCCCAGACAGCAGGTATGTACAGAGAAAGATATAACACTCCTAATGTACACCTCTTCAACCCAGAAAGAACAGAAATGCTGTACATTCCCAGACTTCAGATAGGTAAAGAAAAAGCCTAAATACACTTACAGTTAACCTTTCCAGACATTCTCCAAGTCCATACATTCAGCATACCCTAAAATATCTTAACAACCGGAACACAGGTAGCAGCAGAAAATACCTACTTTTTAAACTGGTCCAGGGGGCGGACTAACAACTCATGGGGCCCCTGGGCAATAGGGGATCATGGGGCACCCCCCCTGTTTCCTGGCCACATTCAAGCCACACTGCCCACATTACATACATTGCCCCAATTTAGCTGCAGAGGCAGCAGCTGAGGATGTACACTTGCTGCGGCTGGATTTATACCCCATGTTGGTTTTGGTGAGTGATTGCGACCCATTCAACTGAATAGGGCCACTCTGCAAACACCATGCAACCATGTGCAGTTGCAGCTTGCTAGAGTGGGATCCAAGAGGTTAAAGCAGGTGATGAGAAGGCAAAACAAACCTCCTTATTACCTACTTTAACAACTTGGTCACTGTACTGCACAAGGTTGCATGGCCTTTGCAGAGCAGCCCAATGCAAACATGACAGGGTGTATAATTCCTGCTGTGGCGGCAATATGTGTACACCCCTGGCCACTGCAGTTAAATGGGGTGTGGTTGGGATGGGGATAAAAACAGGGCTAAACTATTTCCTGAGCTCCCTATCACAGTTGGTTTTCAAGGAACCTCTGGGATGAGGACAGTGTGCAGAGCAGATAGGGGGTCCTGGGAAGAGAGCAGAGAGGGGGTCCTGGGAAGAGAGCAGAGAGGGGGTCCTGGGAAAAGAGCAGAGCAAGGGCCCTGGGATGAGGACAGAGAGGGGGTCCTGGGATGAGAGCAGAGAGTGGGCAATGGGATGAGAACAGAGAGGGACCCCGGGGATGAGAGCAGAGAGGAGGCCCTGGGATGAGAGCAGAGAGGGGGTTCTGGGATGAGAGCAGAGAGGAGGCCCTGGGATGAGAGGAGAGAGCAGAGAGGGGGCCCTGGGATGAGAGCAGAGAGGGGGTTCTGGGATGAGAGCAGAGAGGGGGTCCTGGGATGAGAGCAGAGAGGGGGTCCTGGGATGAGAGCAGAAAGGGGGGTCTTGGGATGAGAGCAGAGAGGGGCCCCTGGGATGAGAGCAGAGAGTTGGGCCCTGGGATGAGGATAGAGAGGGGATCCTGGGATGAGCGCAAAGAGGGGATCCTGGGATGAGGGCAGAGAGGGGGTCCTGGGCTGAGGACAGAGAGTAGCAGGTGGCATCTCTTTGATTTGGGGGAGAGGGGGTCAAGAGGATACATGCTGGGGGGGGGGGTGCTTTTGGAGTAGAGAGAACTTATGCTAGTGGGGGGGGGGGCTGGTTTGAAATCTCCCCCCCACCCCACTACTAGCACCCCTCCAAAACACCCCCCCCCAGCACATATCCTCTTGCACCCCATCTTCCATCACTACTGCATGTGTGCATCCTGGTTACCTGCCCACCCCACCCTTCCTGCTCAGATAATCAGCATGGCTCTTGCAGTTTATTGCCCCTCCTCCCGACTCCTCCTCCTCCTGTCTGTGTACATCAGAGCCAAGGAGGAGGATCTTCAGTGAGCTCTCTGTATGGTGTGCAGGCTCAGGAGGGAGAGATACTGGTGTTGACTGCTACAGAGGAGCGATCACTGTGTGAGGGAGCCTGGGCACCCCTCAAGAGATGCGGGGAAGGTGTCCTGAGTGCCCAACACTAGCGAGCCACTGGCAGGCCAGTTTCCGAAGCTCAGTGCTGGAACTTGTTCCAGCTCTGGGATAAGCACAGATTCCTTGGCATAAAGGTACTCTCATGGGCCCCCCTACTGGTCCCGACCCTCGGGCAGTGCCCGGGTGGCCTTATGATCAGTTTGCCCCTGGGCAGAGCTGGCTAATGCAGAGTTCCCCAACCCCTGGACTGTGGACCAGTACCGGTCTGTGACCTGTTGATAACCAGGCTGCAGAGTGGCGACCTCAGTTACCGCTTACCTTCCCCTTTGCTGCCTTGCCTGTGTCTCCTCTCCCGGAAGAGGAGCTAGACATCTTTACAGAGAGTGGGAGTCTTTTCATATTAACAAGCAGGTAATCACCCGTTTGTTAATATATTCTAGATCTGCAGCTCCTCCTATCCCCTGCCCTGCTGATAGGATGACATAGTCCACGAGACAGGAGACCCCGAGGAGGATACACAGGCTGAATCCTGCCTCTACCCTGACGAAGGTAGGACTGCGCAGGGGAGGCAGAGAGTAAAAGGGGGACTGTGATTAGAGAGAAAAGGAAGGGGGGCATGATTGCAAGAAGCACTGTGAGGGGGGGCTGTGATTGCTAGGGGCACTGTAATATAAAGGGGACTGCACTGTAATCATTACAGATTACCAATCCGTAAATATCCCGTCACCAACCAGCCCCACGAACGCCTGTCCCCCACCCCTCTTCCAGTCCCTGGAAAAATTGGCTGCTCAGACTAAAGTGCATGGGCCTATTGTTTGTCCCAGTCTGGGCCAGTACACTGGGTCATCCTGTAGTATAGTGGAAGCATTATCCACAAGATTGATGCAAAGGGTATAGAGGACTTTAATTTTTTAATTTTTATGGAATCCCCTCAATTAGAGAGTTGTGCAGACACAGCAGTCACTGACAGTTGTTTGTACTGTTAGACACAGCAGTCGCTTCCATATGCTGTCTTCCAGCTCAGTGGCGGGAGGGGGAGGGGGGTTGGTGATCAATCATTTACAGCTATAGTAATTGCTGGTGACGCGTTTATTACTACACAAACTGCTATCAATTACTGTGACTGTAAACGATCAATCACCATCCTGGCGACACTGACCTACAAGTCAGCCCATAGATGCGGCTATAGACAAAAATCAGCGTCCTACCTGCCTGGTATCTGGGCTGCTCATCATATCAAGCTAGTAACATCCAACATCGTCCAAACCCATCCACTGTCACTGTTCCCTCTCCTTTTTGTTATTGGCTGCTACTGCCCCTTCTCCTCTGTGTACCTGTCACTCAGTCCTAAATTTGTATTCATCTCTTTGCTAGTAGAGTGGTCGGACAGTGTTGGGGGAAAGAGGGGCAAGCTGTCAACCATGCTAGCTTAGCAAAAGGGCAACAGAGTACAGATCAAAATGGGACCAAATGATCCCTGCACTTTTATTGATCCCTGCAGATTTTGTTTGAGATTGTATTGATTTTAAGTTTTATTGTCAAACAGTAAGTCCCATTCACACTAAGGCAACCTGTGAGGCGACCTGGTCGCCGTAGGTCGCCTTCCATAGGGAAGCTGCGGACCCGTTCTAATAGGAGCGACACAAGTCGCTCCGACTTAGAAAAAGGGTCTGGAGCTTCTTTGGGGCGACCCGGAGGCGACCGCCATAGACTTCAATGTTATGAAGTCCGTGGCGGCCGCTCCGAGGTCGCCCCTCTAAGTCGGATCGCCCCTATGTGAACGGGGCCTTAAATTCATTGTTATATTTGTTTTCATTTTATTTTTTTTTGCAGCACTATACACATTAAGACCCCGTTCACATTAGGTCGCTCCGACTTAGGGGGCGACCTGTGAAGTCGCGTGCAGCGCGACTTCGGCGCGACTTGCACGGACTTCACATAATGGAAGTCAATGCAAGTCGCCTCCAGGTCGCCCCCAAGTAGTACAGGACCCTTTTTCTAAGTCGGAGCGACTTGTGTCGCTCCTATTAGAACGCCTCCTGTACTACACAGTGGGAGCGACGGTGCACGACTTGTCAGGCTGACCAAGTCGCACCAGTGTGAATGGAGTCTGGATTCTACAGGGGGTTAGCCCTCATGTTGGATATTTTTCATCTCACTTCAGGTTGTATCTCCAGGACAGGAAGTTAGCAAAGATCCCCCCAAAGGGGCAAAGACAACAAAAACCTGATAGTTACTCCCAGTTTTATACAAAATGAAAAATAAACTGGCCTTTGGATATACAGTATCTCACAAAAGTGAGTACACCCCTCACATTTTTGTAAATATTTTAATATCTTTTCATGTGACAAACCTGAAGAAATTACACTTTGCTACAATGTAAAGTATAGCTTGTATAACAGTGTAAATTTGCTGACCCCCTCAAAATAACTCAACACACAGCCATTAATGTATAAACTGGCAACAAAAGTGAGTACACCCCGCAGTGAAAATGTCCAAACTGGGCCCAAAGTGTCAATATTTTGTGTGGCCACCATTATTTTCCAGCACTGCCTTAACCCTCTTGGCCATGGAGTTCACCAGAGCTTTACAGGTTGCCACTGTAGTCCTCTTCCACTCCTCTATGACAACATTAGAGAGCTGACGGATGTTAGAGACCTTTCGCTCTTCCACCTTCTGTTTGAGGATGCCTCAAGGATGCTCACTAGGGTTTAGGTCTGGAGTCATGCTTGGCCAGTCCATCACCTATTTCCCAAAGATAACCTCTGGATATGACGCTGAGCACGTACACTCAACCTCCTTGGTCGACCATGGCGAGGCCTGTTCAGAGTGGAACCTGTCCTGTTAAACTGCTGTATGGCTTGGTCTTGGCTTGTTTGACCACCATGCTGCAGCTCAGTTGCAGGGTCTTGGCAATCGTCTTATAACCTAGGCCATCTTTATGTAGAGCTACCACTCTTTTTTTCAGATACTCAGAATTCTTTGCCATGAGGTGCCATGTTGAACTTCCAGTGACCAGTATGAGAGATTGAGAGCAATAACACCAAATTTAACAACAAATTTTTGTAAATTTTTTATTATATCTTTTCATGTGACAACACTGAAGAAATTACACTTTGCTACAAAGTAAAGTAGTGAGTGTACAGCTTGTATAACAGTGTAAATTTGCTGTCTCCTCAAAATAACTCAACATGCAGCCATTAATGTCTAAACCACTGGCAACAAAAGTGAGTACACCCTTTTAGTAAAAATGTCCAAATTGGGCCCAATTAGCCATTTTCCCACCTGGTGTCATGTGACTGGTTAGTGTTACAAGGTCTCAGGTGTGAATGGGGAGCAGGTGTAATAAATTTGAGGGTTATCGCTCTCACTCACTCATACTGGTCACTGGAAGTTCAACATGGCACCTCATGGCAAAGAACTCTCTGATCTGAAAAAAAGAATTGTTGCTCTACATAAAGATGACCCAGGCTATAAGAAGATTGCCAAGCCCCTGAAACTGATCTATTTCCCAAAGACAAATGGTTGTTTTTGGGAAATACAGGTCCCTCTCAAAAATTAGCATATTATGATAAAGTTCATTATTTTATGTACTGATAAACATTAGACTTTCATATATTTTAGATTCATTACACACAACTGAAGTAGTGCAAGCCTTTTATTGTTTTAATATTGATGATTTTGGCATACAGCTCATGAAAAACCAAAATTCCTATCTCAACAAATTTGCATATTTCATCCGACCAATAAAAAAAAAGTGTTTTTAATATAAAAAAAAGTCAACCTTCAAATAATTATGTTCAGTTATGCACTCAATACTTGGTTGGGAATCCTTTTGCAGAAATGACTGCTTCAATGCGGCGTGGCATGGAGGCAATCAGCCTGTGGCACTGCTGAGGTGTTATGGAGGCCCAGGATGCTTCGATAGCGGCCTTGAGCTCATCCAGAGTGTTGGGTCTTGCGTCTCTCAACTTTCTCTTCACAACATCCCACAGATTCTCTATGGGGTTCAGGTCAGGAGAGTTGGCAGGCCAATTGAACACAGTAATACCATGGTCAGTAAACCATTTACCAGTGGTTTTGGCACTGTGAGCAGGTGCCAGGTCGTGCTGAAAAATTAAATCTTCATCTCCATAAAGCTTTTCAGCAGATGGAAGCATGAAGTGCTCCAAAATCTCCTGATAGCTAGCTGCATTGACCCTGCCCTTTATAAAACACAGTGGACCAACACCAGCAGCTGACATGGCACTCCAGACCATCACTGACTGTGGGTACTTGACACTGGACTTCAGGCATTTTGGTATTTCCCTCTCCCCAGTCTTCCTCCAGACTCTGGCACCTTGATTTCCGAATGACATGCAAAATTTGCTTTCATCCGAAAAAAAGTACTTTGGACCACTGAGCAACAGTCCAGTGCTGCTTCTCTGTAGCCCAGGTCAGGCGCTTCTGCCGCTGTTTCTGGTTCAAAAGTGGCTTGACCTGGGGAATGCGGCACCTGTAGCCCATTTCCTGCACATGCCTGTACACAGTGGCTCTAGATGTTTCTACTCCAGACTCAGTCCACTGCTTCCGCAGGTCCCCCAAGGTCTGGAATCGGTCCTTCTCCACAATCTTCCTCAGGGTCCGGTCACCTCTTCTCGTTGTGCAGCGTTTTCTGCCACACTTTTTACTTCCCACTGAGGTGCCTTGATACAGCACTCTGGGAACAGCCTATTCGTTCACAAATTTCTTTCTGTGTCTTACCCTCTTGCTTGAGGGTGTCGATGATGGCCTTCTGGACAGCAGTCAGGTCGGCAGTCTTACCCATGATTGCGGTTTTGAGTAATGAACCAGGCTGGGAGTTTTTAAAAGCCTCAGGAATCTTTTGCAGGTGTTTAGAGTTAATTAGTTGATTCAGATGATTAGGTTAATAGCTCGTTTAGAGAACCTTTTCATGATATGCTAATTTTTTGAGATAGGAATTTTGGTTTTTCATGAGCTGTATGCCAAAATCATCAATATTAAAACAATAAAAGGCTTGCACTACTTCAGTTGTGTGTAATGAATCTAAAATATATGAAAGTCTAATGTTTATCAGTACATTACAGAAAATAATGAACTTTATCACAATATGCTAATTTTTTTAGAGGGACCTGTAGACGTATGAGTGCTGCCAGCATTGCTGCAGAGGTTGAAGGGGTGGGGGGTCAGCCTGTCAGTGCTCAAACCATACACCGCACACTGCATCAAATTGGTCTGAATGGCTGTCATCCCAGAAGGAAGCCTCTTCTAAAGATGATGCACAAGAAAGCCCGCAAACAGTTTACTGAAGACAAGCAGACTAAGGACATGGATTACTGGAACCATGTCCTGTGGTCTGATGAAACCAAGATAAACTTATTTGGTTCAGATGGTGTGAAGCGTGTGTGGCGGCAGCCAGGTGAGGAGTACAAAGACAAGTGTGTCTTGCCTGCAGTCAAGCATGGTGGTGGGAGTGTCATGGTTTGGGGCTGCACGAGTGCTTCCAGTACTGGGGAGCTACAGTTCATTGAGGGAACTATGAATGCCAACATGTACTGTGACATACTGAAGCAGAGCATGATCCCCTCCCTTCGGAGACTGGTCGCAGGGCAGTATTCCAACATAACGACACCAAATACACCTCTAAGACAACCACTGCCTTGCTAAATAAGCTGAGGGTAAAGGTGATGGACTGGCAAAGCATGTCTCCAGACCTAAACCCTATTGAGCATCTGTGGGGCATCCTCAAGGTCTCTAACATCCACCAGCTCTGTGATGTCGTAAAGGGGGAGTGGAAGAGGACTCCAGTGGCAACCTGTGAAGCTCTGGTGAACTCCATGCCAAAGAGGGTTAAGGCAGTGCTGGAAAACAATGGTGGCCACATACAATAATGACACTTTGGGCTCAATTTAGACATTTTAACTTAGGGGTGTACTCACTTTTGTTGCCAGTGGTTTAGACATTAATGTACACTCACTACTTTACATTGTAGCAAAGTGTCATTTCTTCAGTGTCGTTACAGGAAAAGATATAATAAAATATTTACAAAAATGTGAGGGGGATACTGTAGTTGGCACTGTCATACTCTCCATTGTAGTTTTTTGCATCCACCAAGAGTGTCCTGGAAGAGTTCAGTCTACCAATGCTTGATGGTAACTTTTTGCTGCTCTGCTTTAAAGCTTTAAAGCTACATTTAATCACATGAAATATTCTGTCCTCTCTTTCAGCCCCAACAAATGCAGCCACAGGCCATTAAAACACAAATACAGCCACAACCTGGTCCACAGGGAGCTTCGGGAGTTCCGGCATCAGCACAGTCACGGCCTCCGCCACAAGGTAAAGGTTGCAACATACAGTATGTAGGGAAAAAAGCTATATGGATATGTGAGAAAGACATAAATATAAAAAAAGAAAAATATAATGATAATGTTTGTTCCTATATGTTTAAAAATTCCTGTCCACTCACTGTGTGATTTTTGGAAAGAAATGTGTACAAGGTAAGAATTGTGTGTCAGCTGTGGAACACCATGATAAAAAAAAAAAGGCAAAGAACTGTCTCTATCAAATATTTTCATTTTATTTTGAATAGAGCAGGGAATGATTTTTGCCCCTGACCCCATTCAGATATCCCCTCAAATATAAAATCAGTGTGCATTTCCAGTCACAGCCAATAGATGTCATCAGTCAGGGAAATCCTTTTCACTACAATAAAAACACTTTGGGGTCGTGTGACATGCAATCACCCATCCGTGATAAATTCTAACCATGTTTTGCTTAATTTAGTGATTTCTTATGATCATCAGCTCCATCTAGTGGCCATATTTAGGTATTTTTGTCCAATTGCGGTATTTCAGGAAAAAAAAACGCATATTATGGCCACTAGATGGAGCTGACGATCATAGGAAGTCACTGTATTGTGTATAAGAAAAATATAGTCAGAATTCGTCAAGGTTGGGTAAATGCTTGTCACAGTTAGCCAACACATTTTTTTTAACAATAAAACCCTCTTTGTATTAGCGGGGCTGCAGAACTTTGGAATCTCTGGTTAGCTCTCTTTTTGATTGATTTGTTCCTGCTTGATTATTTTCCATATTTTCTGTCACAGTGAGCATATTGTCATCTGTACTAGAGGGGACATGAAATCACTCAGAAAAATGAGACAGGGTTTTTATCTCAGGCAGTAGGAGAGAAACTAATACACAGCCCAGTACCTGACACCATAATTTACTTTGTATTTGAGGCTAACCCCTTCATCACCACATCGTGCTGACTAATAGCAGATTGCTGTTACTAACTCATATCTGTTCAGTGGTGACATACAATGTATGAGGAGTTGTCAGACACTGCTCCTAGGTTTTTGAATTTCACAAGCATCTGTTAGACAGCAGCATCCCCATAAACAGCCATTGTGCATGAGCAGAGATATGGATTAACCATGAGATGAGCTACTAAGACTAATGTGCTTTGGCATTTGCCTAGAGACAGGGCCATCTTACCGAATGGGCACGCTGGAAAGTTGCCCGGGGGCCCCACTTGCTCAGGGGGCCCCACCTGCCAAGTGACCCAGCCCCAGCCAAGCATTAGTCCCAATTCCCATGTGCATCCAACCACCGAACTTAGCAGGTGGCAAGCGCCTGTCGGCCCTGCGCTGCTGTCAGGCCACTTGGGCCGTGGAGGGGAAGCCCACAACTGCAGGAATGCCTGTCTGCCTCCACGAGAATGGGCACACACAGGACAGTCGAGTCTGACTCCCATCTGTGTGTGTGTTAATCGGACCCAGCCGCCCAACTTGGAAGCTGTCATTAGCCTGGCACTGCTGTACTAATAAATATCGATAACTTTCATTTTTATTCTCGTGGGTGATTGTGTAGGCGGGGCCTCAGTGCACTGCATTGCCCGGGAGCCTATAATGCTCTTAAGATGGCACTGCCTAGAGAAGTGGACTAAGTTTAACAGACGCAATTGCTTAGAAAGGCTATCACCATTTAGGGGCCTGTTTAAATAATGATAGCCTCGTTTTTCTGAAAATTCATTTACTGTAGATGAATTGGTAATTCTAAATGCAAGCAATGCACAGACACTACAATTGGCAGAATACATAAAAATGTAATGTTCTTTCTAGACATCAGTAGGTCCTGCCTGATAATCAGTGAAGGAATGGTACTCTGCTGACATCTGCTGGATATTGCTGGTAATGCACAGTGATCCATACCCACCGATTTAAACTTTGCTTTATTTATCACTTAGTTTAAAGATGATGAATATCAGATATGGATGGCATTCAGAGAATGCTTTGCATTTTCTGCATGAATGCAAATTGGACGAGATAGAGAGCATAACATCACTGCCCCCTTCACCTTGTCCAATCAGGGATTGCTTTGCATTCATTCCGAAAATGAAAAGTATTCTCTGAATGGCACCTGTGCCAACCATCTGACCTCTTGTGTTCAGAAAGCAGCAGGCCAGTCCCAGAAGCAAGTGGAGATCACTGGAAAAGCAGCATCTTCTTCAGTGAATTCAGATTTTTTTCAATATACAGTAAAACCTTGGATTACGAGCATAATTCGTTCCGGAAGCATGCTTGTAATCCAAAGCACTCTTATATCAAAGCGAATTTCCCCATAAGAAATAGTGGAAACTCAGATGATTCGTTCCACAACCATTTATTCATAAATCCTTCAATTTATAGTCCATATAAAAAGATTATAGCATTGTGATAGGTTGTGTAACCATACAATGTCCATCCACAAATAGCCGCTTCCACAAGGGGATTGGAAGCAAAATCCAGCAGGAGCTACAGGGTAGCAATATGGTTCCATTTAATGAAGGTACAACATTTAGCAACTCACATGGTTGATGAATAAAACAGGCACATCTAAGTATGCAGGCATCCGGGGTAAAGCTGTCCACATAGACTATCTTCTGCACCGCTGGCTGCCAGTCTGTAATCCTGACCGGGAAGACCACCCTGCAGTAAAGCGATCTGAAAGCAAGGGGCAGCATGGAAAGAATATCGTAGATGGTGGTGCGGAGGATGGTCCTATGTGGACAGCTTTACCCCGGATGCCTGCATCCTTAGATGTGCCTGTTCCAATCATCAACCATGTGAGTTGCTAAATGTTGTACCTTCATTAAATTTAACCATATTGCTACACTTAGAGGCGCCTCTCTTCTCTTTTATACTCAGCTGTGACTTGAGGCTACTTGTATATCAAGACATCGCTTGTATATCAAGTCAAAATTTATTTGAAAATTTTGCTTGTCTTGCAAAGCGCTCTTAAACCAAGTTACTCTTAAACCAAGGTTTTACTGTATGTTTAACTTTATGCTGTTTCCTATTTATTTTGGAAAGGTGGAGCACGGCCAGGACAAGGGCCAGCACCTCCCAGGACAGGGGCCCCACCTCAGCAAAGACTTTCTCCACAAGGACAGCAGCCTCAAACCTCCCAGCCTAGTTCCCCACAGCCACAAAGATCTCCAAATTCCCCTCAGCTGCCTAGACCAGCCAGTGGCACCCCTCCAGCACAGGCACCCAAACCTGCCTCCACCTCTCCACAGCAGCCCAGACCCTCTACTCAGGGGCAGCCCCAGCCCCAACAGGCGCAGATGGGAGCAGCTGTCAAGTCTCAGCCATCTCCTCACCCACACCTAAAGTAAGTAATAATTTGCAGCGTGCCAATATACAACGTTCGCCAGAATCTTACAAAATATTATAGATCTAAATTCAGTCACTAAAATCTCATTTAAGCTTTAGCATGTTAATGTAATTTTAAAAGCGTTTTTTTACTGAATAACGAAATAATGAAAAATACCCAATGATCTTTCCATGAATATCCCTGTTTATGCACTTCTTGTTTAAAAGATGTTGACCTTCTGGAACATGCTACATGCTCTACACGTTTTTAAGGTGGAGAATGTACCCACTTCTGCAGCAGCTCTGCAAACCAAGCCCTCTGCGTGACAGCAGTACAGGGAGAAGTTCCCCGTATCAGCTGTCACTTTTTGACAAGAGCGGGGCCATGCAGGGCTCCGCCCACACAGCCGCATCATTCATTTAGAGAGTTCTGTGAATTATTGAACTACAAGTACTGCCATCCTTTGTGGCTATCGGCTTGTAGCTCTTAATGAACTACAACTGCACTCTCGTAGTTGATCGCTTCCTTTTTAATGGGCAGACAGTTTACACTGACAGTTTGCAGGAGTCCTACATGGCATCAACAATGCTTTCCAGGCTCCTCAAAAAAAAAAAAAATAGTAAAATGCACATTTTTTTTAAAAAAAAGTGAGCTTATCCTTCAATGTCAACCTGTCACATTCACTCGTGGTGTAGGCTACAGGCCTCCATGTTGACATATATTCAGAAAACCAGTTCAATAATGTACAGCTGATGCTAATGCATGTAGACAGGTGGTGGCTTAAAAAGGCAGGATGATATTAACAGCTCTGAGATGTAGAAAGGATGAAAAAAGGTAAAAACTGTATTTTTGTCAAAAATGGCAATTGTTTGATACAATGCACATAGCAAATTAAATATCATCCAGTTAGGGCTAGCATCTACTTTAACACTTTGCTTTTGCTTTTCAGCAAATCCCAGTCACTGACCAACAATTTCAATATCTCTGATCCCTCACAAAGAGGTTCCAGTAATGAGGATGAAGCAAAAGCTGAAACCATTCGAAATTTGAGGAAATCATTTGCCAGCCTGTTCTCTGACTAATATCCAATTCTTATAGCCTTCAGAGAGGTATATTCAGTCCAACATCACCCAATTTTACAGATAAAAAACAATGATCCTTTCAGTCATGCCCGCTGTGATAGGATTGCATTGAAACATCTGATCCAGTCCCTACAGGACCTCAGATCTTCCGTTCAAGAATTGTATCAACCGCTGTTATAAGGCAATGACGACTGGGATGATTGAACTTTAGAAGCTTTCCACTGACATCTGAAGATGCTTTTTAAATGTTCCTAACCAGCTGGATATAAAAAAACATGACGACATTGTTCAACTGCTGGGATTCCTCTCCAGATAGCCAGACTCCCAGATGTCTGCTTCCGTGGTGTCCCCTTGTGTACATAGGTAAAAAAGCATGAAAATGTGATCCAGTTTTCCCTACCCATGGTACCCAACCTTCAGGAAGTCAAAATATCGGTCAAGATCAGGGTGATATTCGAAATGTTCTTCAGATACTAGAGCTGAGCTTCACCATTGACGTGTTAGAGCTACATGCAGTTCAGCTTAACATGTACAGGTATCTAAATTCAAAACATTTTTGAAGCTTGAATAGAGTATGGATGGATTAAGACCTTGGTCTTATTGCGGTCTGTTTATCCGCTGCAGTTACCGCTAATTAATTCTCCTTGTGATTATTTACTTAAGGACATAAAGTGATGTGAAAGCCAACATTTTATGGTAGTCACCAGAACAGGAACAGGAACAGAGGGGATGCCTGTTTAAGGGGGGATCTCCCATCTTGTTTGGAGAGATTTTCTTTTAATTCTTCAGTTTCTATTGTGTCTCTGGGACAGGAAGTGAAAGGAAATGTTCCCAATGGGGATACAGACAGCAAAACACATCTAATAGAGGTCTCAACCATGCTCTACTCCATCCAAGATTTAAAAAAAGTTTTGGCTTTAGATATACTTTAAGCAAGCCATAAACATGATTGGACCCTTGGATAAGCCTTCCTTCACATACAAGTACAAGAAATGTCCTTTTGCAGCTTTTATTATTGGAATTTGGAGCCTACCCCCAAAGAGAACATAAAACAACAAAGTTCCTTCACAGATATCAGTCAGTCACTCAATATGGTCCACCAATAGGATCACATGTGCTTCATATACACAGAGAATATTTCATGGTTCCACAGAAAGTGTTCAACAGGCTTGTTCTGTATATGGTCAATGTTAAACCATTTTGAAATATCTTAGTTCAAATTCCACAATAGTCTTGGCCTGTATGTGACCAACCTCGGGCCATCTCATGCTACGAATGACTTAGGCTTCAACTCCCAGGAGTACAGTGTTTTCTGGTCTTTTATGACTAGTATGCAAAGATAAGTTAAATCAAGATCATGTCTTACACAAGTTTAAAGCAGTTTTTTCTTTCCTGTTCTGCTTACGCTTGAAAAAGATGTCCTGTTTAATGCTGCCATTGTCTGAGACTTTCAGGCATTACACCGAGAAAATGCTGCAAGATGCAGATATAGTCATTAAAATCCAGATAAAAAATGTCACCCGCATCAAACCCACCGCCTCACTGTGTTCCTGTCAGCCATCTAGAGGACTCTAAGTTGCACCCCTTACATATATGCTCTTTTGAAATGATATTGTTTGACTTATATGCAAAAAGCTGAAGCCATTCCATTATCTACTGCAATTTTGCCTAATTGCACTGTAATACAAGATTCTGTCTTCCTCAGACAGTTAAGTACAGGTTCATGATTATTGGTGGTTGTTTCTGGGTACTCAATCTAGTCCCAAAATATAATTGTCTTCCTCAAGAAAAGAAATCTGGACCAACTGTGATGATTGGTTGTATAAGACGTCTTGTTATGGTCCTTCAATAAAAATAACAGCAATATCACTGATGTAATCTTTGAAAACATGAAGACCACAAGGGAGGTTATCGTCAAGGTAGATGAAATGTATAATGTTCTAAGAAGTCAATCCTTAGTTGGCAAGTACTCTGCCCTGCAAGACATCTTTTATGCCTACCTATTCCATCACGCCGATCCAGGATTCCAAAACTATTCCTGGAATTTGAATTGTTTTGTGATTTAAGACTGCTTCTGCTCATATAAATCAAGTCTTATTACTTGAGCTTTAAGTAAAATCTAGTGTTCTTCCAATGCTATCTTACCAGACGTCATGTGTGCAAAAATGACAGGTTCTTAGTTGTATCAGGTGACTTTATAAGTGCTTTCCAGTCTCCAGACCAACCACACAGCCATGTTCCCCTAATGCACTCGTTATGGATAAAGTGCAAACCTTTTGAACAGAACTGCTGACTCTGATGTGTGAATCTGTGTTGTGCAGCCACCCTTTCACTGCAGTTTATTGGGAAGGTCATATCAGGCTCAGTGTGGGTGGTGCTGGAATCAGAGAACACATTTTTGCATGTGAGGGTGAGGAATTATACTGGAGTACAGATTTATAAAGCAGTATAATTAGTCAAACAGGATGGGTCTCAGGCTCAGAAATTAGGCTGCATAGCGAAAATGCCATCAAGTTGAATGCAAATTGTTTTAGTTGAGTATAAAAGGCAACTCCAAGACAATCTATCAAATGGAGAGAAGAGGCAGGGAGATAAGTGAATGAAGTCGGGCATACGTCCTGAGAGAAAAGCCACCAAGATTTGTAAGCATAAGACTTGCCACTGCATACCACTTAAATTTGAACTCAGAGCAAAGCTTCCCCTTGCTCTACCTGCCACCTTTTAAGCTGAATCTTGAATGGAGAAAAAATAACCTTTGCCGTTGGGGCCCATCTGCACTTAAAGAGTTCAACAGTTGTCCTATCTAGGGGGATAGGAATACGGTGAGATACTTGTCTTATTCCTTGTTCCCCAGGCTTTCTGTTTCTTGCAAGACCGATCCCCCAAAATTGCGCCTCTTTTTAGCCAAACGGGTGACAGCTATCAGACCTCATAATGTACAATGCAGGTCCAGCAGTCCTGCATTTTATGTGGTGATGCAGAAGACCTGTCCACATCCTGGGAGCATCAGAAAGCACCAGGTGCGATGGTAAATGAAGAATAAAGTATATAGATCACATTACCTCTCATACCCCTATACAAATCGAGCTGAGAGACCCACTGCAAGGGTACGTTTTTCTTCAGCCTGGAGCTCAGCATAACAGGTGGCTGATACAGCAACAAGGGACAGCTTTGGTCTGTTAGTGCTGGATAAGGCCAAACAGGCAGGTGAGTCTTCCATAAAGCATGCACTTTAGGCAACAGCAGCAGAACGACAGCTTTGTTTGAAGTACTACGACTGCAGGACCTGGGACTCGAATGTACAGTATATGCCATTTATTTAATGAACTCATCAATTCACTCCCCTAAACCCTGCTTTGTAAGTTTCCTTGGAGTTATCCCCTAGATGGAAGATAGGTGAGAGATAAAGTCGGTAAGTGCTAGAGCTGTAAAACTTCTCCATAAACTGCTATCTGACAGATACTGTGGACTCAATAATGGATCCAACTGGTTTACATGCAGAATTTAAAGTAACAAAAACTTAGACTGAGCAGACAAGAAGTGCATTGAAAAGGTGGTGGCAGAAGATGTGGCACTCACTTCCATTGGTTTACTTCAGGATCTTCCTGCTTTATGTTTTTGTGTATTTGTGTTTATTTATTGACCGCATAAAAAATATAAAGAAAATAAAGCCTCCGAGTTTTCTTTTTCACTGAGGTTACTTCTGCGTGATAAGCTCAGTCTAATTTCCCCAGGTATTTAAAAGGTTTTCTTGAAAACCTGAAACTTTTCCCATAGCAAAATACTTGTGTAACAAGGCACCATACTCAAAGGTAGCAAAGCACTTCCATGTTTGTTTCGATTAAACGATCCAATTTCCCCGGTGATAACATCACTGCTGTAGAGTCAGCAAGCAGTCCAGGGAGCAGAAATGGCAGGGACCACATAAGGCTTCATTTGCATTATGTGGCTTAATTTGCTGCCTGCTCTTCCTGGTCAGTGACTCATAGTACTGAAGTCAAAGGATCAGTTTAACTACCAGGCAAGAAGTCAATAGGGGCAGACCCTGTGTTTGTTTCTCCAAGCCCAGGTTTACTTTCCAGTAGTCCTGTGCCCAAAAAATGGCTAGCAAATGGCAAAGTCACCAGTATTACCTGTTGCTGCTCTTATGCTGATCTTTCCCCATTACTGACTTACTATGTTCCTTTAGCCCCAGTTCACACTGCTGCGACTTTGAATCCGACATCCCTGTGTGACTTTGTGGCTTGCATACCACTTCTTTAACAGGAGTAAATGCAAGTCGTGTTGAAGTTGTGCCAAAAGTAGTGCAGGAACCTTTTCCTAAGTCGGAGCAACTTGAGTCGCACCTACTAGAATGGCTCAATTGTGGGGCACGACTTGTCATAAGACTTTGAACTCTCAAGTCACATGACAAGTCACAGCAGTGTGAATCGGGGCTTAGGAAGTAACAGCACACAAACAGTAAGCAGCACAGTACAGGCGGTCCCCGAGTTACAAACATCCGACTTACAAACGACTCCTAGTTACAAACAGAAGGAGACAACAGGATGTGAGAAGAAATCTATGCCTAGGAAGGAAAATTCACTCCTTTAAGAGTTCTCATGGGAAAAAGGTGTCTCCACTGAAGCTTTATCACTAATCCTTGTTTCCACAACAACCCAAACTTTTCAAAATCCAACTGACAGAATCACAGAAAGTGAAGTGAAATCTTCTGACCAGGGGCACAGACAGCAAATCAATCCTTACAGGGGTATTAACCCTTCCCTATACTATCCAAAAAACAATTATTTTTTTGGTTTGATTTTTACTTAAAAAATGTACATGTTCTAACTTACATACAAATTCAACTTAAAGCATTTGTTACCCCAACACTTCATATTCCTGATATATGCCTGCTGTACTATGTACTTGTATGGGAAAAGTATCCTGTTTTCTTTGTATTGCTTCCTTTATGTGAAATCCCTGGTGTTCCTGCCAGTCCCCTTGCTTTTCTATTAAAAACTGACCAAACTAAGCAAGAGAGCACACTATATAGTCAGTTCTCTAGCCATGCTGGAAACTCAGTATGCTCTCCTCCAATGATCCGACTAGTCCTGACACGCCCTGCTGCACAGCCATTCACTGGGAAGCTTGATGTGCTGCTGCTTCTCCACCCCCAGCTCTTATGCATCTGAGAACAGAGGGAATGTGATCACTTTTACAAAAGGGGAAAAAAGCTATTTATAATTCTTTTTATATCTATACAAAAATGTTTTGCATTTCATTTCTATTTTAAATGGAATGGGTTGTTTTACAAGGTGATCATTTACAAACCTAAAGAACCTATATCTTTTTTGTAACCCGGGGACTGCCTGTAATGACAGCACCAAATCTGGTGAGACTAGCAGTCAGAAGCATGCAGCTTTGAGACTCAAGGCATAGAAAATAACTGATATATTGGGTACTGTTTAGGCATAATTAACACTTCTAGATGTTCTTCATAAGGTAGAAAACCCTTTACTTTCTGAGTTCAGGCCCACTTTTACCTTCATGCAGACATGCTTCAAAATTGAAATGGGGGTTCGTTTCATTTATTGCATAAGATTTAGAAATAAAAGACAATTTTTATTTGAATTACATAGTCCACTTCTTATGAACACAAAATATATGAAAATGTTATACTCACATTTAAAATTAAATGCATCTTGTTATTCTTACAATTTATTTCACTGCAATAAACTTTAAAGGCCAACTCCAGTGAAAGCTTTTATTTCAATGAGCAAGAGTTAGAGGCTCTGTCATGTTTTTATTTCCATCTGCAATTCTGTTGGGGACAGTTTCCCCCTGCCTTCTGGTCAGAGCAGGAAGTAATGGGAGCATCTTTTCAACAATGACAGAGACAAAAACACATTTATTAATACATTGGGTAAGGTTTTAGAAGCTTTGCCTTCCTCTGCCAGCTACAACTACACTCTTCATTTCTTGTACAGGCTTCACAGGGACCGGAAATGAGGAAAAATCTCCCTAGCTTGAGGATAATAAAAACACTACGAGAACTTTTTTTCCCCAACTCTATCCAAAAAAAAAAAACATTAACATGCCTTGCATTTATGGCAGCCTGTTGAAATGAATAGGGCTGCCCACATACCCCCAGCAATGGAAACTACCATTTACTGGGAACGCAGCACACACACACACTCGTTGACTTAGTGCATACGTGTGCCAATCACATAAATGGCACAACACTGTAACTCCTCTTACACGTTACTGCACTGCAGAAATGTAAATACGCCCTTAAAGTGAGTTCGTCTTAGTAATAAACAATAAGTAAAAAAGCACCACTGGCAAAAGAAAAGGGTTTAGGGCCTGTGTCAATGGGCTTTTGTTTGCTTCAAAACTTCTCAATATTTAAGTCTATGGCAACTGAACTTGCAATAAATTCTAAATGATCTCAAAAGCATGCTGCATTTAGCCATCGAATCGAACGGACACTGGTCCCTATACTAACTTGCCTAATCACCAGTGGGAGAAACCACAGTGCACACAGAGATAATAGGCATCTGAAATGCTGGATGTGATTAGGCTTTTGCACTACAAAAAAAGCAAAAGATCTGACAAACGAGAGGTAGCACAGGTAGAAAAACCTTTTCTTTTGCAGGTGTTGTTTCGTTACTTTTTGAAACCAGCATCCCTCAGGGATGTTTCTGCATATAAAGCAAGGCCAGAACTACAGAGAACAACCCAACCCAAGGGACACTGGTGGTTTGGCAAGGAGTAAGAAATACAGTTTTGCACGTTCACAAATTTCGCCATCGCTAAATCAAGCAGTGAACACCATCACAACAAGCTTTGTGCACTTAGGAAAAGCCGACTGTGAGCCTGTAATTTGCTGCAGGTGTTGGACAAACCATAGAAAACGCCTGTGTGTACGATGCCTTTATCATGCCTTGCCCTTGTTGCTAATCCTACCACCAAGACTGACAAAGATCTCCTGATTTTCTAATCTTGATAGATACAAAGCAAAGAGTTTTTTTTATTTTGGTTATGGAGAAGGGTTAAAACATCTGTTTGGCTAGCAGTAAAAGCCTGTTTCACCATACAGACATAAAGGAAAACTTCCAACAACAAGACAAGCAAAAATGAAAATTCTTATCTTACTAAAGTAGAAGAAAGCTAGAACCTCTATGAATTATTTATTGCTTTTTTCTCCCCTGTTGAATGTTTCCTTCTAGTTCCTGTTTGCAAGTTAGGCTCTCTCCAATGGTGCCCCATAGCAGTTAAAACCGAACAGGGGGTTAAAATCTAAACTAGCAATCTTTACCAACTCTCTCCAGAACTGAAAAAAGTGTCTGAACCTACACTTTAATGTGTATTTAATAGCCAAGAATTGTGTTTCTTTTAACCAAGTGTCAGTTCTAGCTTTACCCACTACATCTGACATCTTACAGCCAAGGCTTAGTAAGGAGGGAGGCATGAAATGGGCCCTCCCTGCAGAAAATCCACTATTAGAAGAATGTTGGCATGAAGGCTCCTGGGTTGTGTGGCCTCCTTAGCGGGAAGCCACCATGGCCTGGTAAATTAGGGTTGATGCGAGGCCTCACAGGCTGGAAAGGGTCAATTATTGGTCTTCTGCCAGGTACGAAAAGAGAAAGGGGGTCTCTAGCAATGGGTAGCATGGGGCGCTCGTCAAATTCACCTCCAATGATGCCAGGTGGATAGGGAAAGTTGGGCGGGAAAGGGTCAGGGACGAAAGGGTTAGGCAGGTAGGGTGGAGGAAGAAGTGGCTGGCAAATGTGATGTGAAGTCAATCGACTTAATCTCGCTTTATACATCGCCTTGTACAGCTGTAGAACACAAAGAGTAGAGGTGAGGGATGAGACATATGCAAATCACAGTGTCATGTAATAATTCTATATATGCGTATAAGTAAAACACATCCTTTCTTGTATCTCCAGGTTAACAGTAGTACCAAATGCATCCATACCATTGTGATTCTTAATAATTTATGCCCAACAAATACATTGTTGACACCTGACAATAACACCTACAACTATATAGTAAAAAGAGAGGGTACAATGGAGCGCTTACAGCAACCTCTGTGTACAGGTCCCTTTACATGGGATAGCAATTACATCTAAACCGTATTAAGAAGAGTTCTATACAGTACTAGTCATTTCAGTGTGTGTTCATGCAAAATGGTATAGGAGTTAGTGGGCACATTTAACCACTTTAATACAGGGCACTTTCCTCCCTTCCTGCCCAGGCCAATTTTCCCCTTTTAGCGCTGTTGCATTTTGAATGACAATTGCGCGGTCATGCAACACTGTACCTACACCAAATTTATGTCATTTTCCCCCCACAAATAGAGCTTTCTTTTGGTGGTATTTGATCACCTGTGGGTTTTTTCCTTTTTGCTAAACAAATAAAAAAAGTCCGAAAAGTTTGAAAAAAAAAAAAAAAAAGTTTTTTTGTTTATGTTATACAATTTTGTAAATAAATAAGTTTTTTTCCTGCACTGATGAGCACTGATGAGACTGCACTGACAGGCACTGATGGGGTGGCACTGATGGGGTGGCACTGATGGAGTGGCACTGATAGGTAGCACAGATATGCAGCATTGGTGGGCACTGGTAGGCGGCACTGCTGGGCACCGATAGGCGGCATTGATGGGCACTGATAGGTGGCACTGACGGGCACTAATGGGCACTGATAGGCGGCATTGGTGGGCACTGATGGGCACTGATGGGCGGCACTGACGGGCGGCACTGGTGGGCACTGATGGGCACTGACGGGCGGCACTGATGGGCACTAATGGGCACTGATAGGCAGCACTGGTGGGCAATAATGGGCACTGGTGGGCGACACTAAAAGATGGCAATGATGGGCACTTGTGGGCAGCACTGATAGGGAGGGCACTGGTGGGCAGCACTGATGGGGAGGGCAATGGGGGGCTCCCTGAGCCCTGATTGCCATCCCTGGTGGCCATAGTGGGCATCCCTGGGGTCATAGTGGGCATCCCTGGGGTCATAGTGGGCATCCCTGGTGGTTCTAGTGGCATTCCCCCCGAGGGTCTGCACTGGTAATCAATGATCTGATTGCCAGTGCCGACCCCCCCCTGTCAGGGGAGCCGCCGATCGGCGCTCCTTTACTCGTGCCTGTCAGGCACGAACTAAGGAAAGCCGATCAACGGCTGTTCCTGTTTACTATGTGACCAGCCGTGATTGGACACGGCTGATCACATGGTAAAGAGCTACGTCAGTAGTCTCTTTACCGAGATCGGAGATGCAGGGTGTCAGACTGACACCTCGCATCACCGATCGCCGCTCTGCGCGCCCCCGGGGGGCGCCCAGAGCTGTATTATCCTGCCGCCGTCATATGACGTCCTGTCAGGATAATACAACCACATTCCCGCCGTCAATTGCCTATAGGGCGGGCGGGAAGTGGTTAAATAGCAGAATATGCGCATTTTTGAGTTTTATTGCACACAGCCGTGCACAAAGCATGAGGAACTCCAAATGCCCAGATGAACTTTCAGCTTAAAGGATAAGTTAACTTTAAAAAAATAGATAAATGCACATATTTTTGCAGGTAAAAACAAATTAAAAATGTTTTTCTTTTTCTTTTTTTTGGAGCCTGTAAAGCATTGCACCAGTGATCAGCAGAACACTGGTCCCATGCAGGTCTCCTGCAGACCTGTCAGTATATCTGTGTGCTCGTACATCCCACACAGCCACACTGTTTTCAAAAAGAGACAGCTAGTAGGGGGAACTTCTCCCTGTACTGCTGTCACAGGGAGAGGAGGGAACAGCAAGCGAGGGCAGCAGTGGGAACATGCAGGGCTGCTGTTAGAAGTCACGGAGACCCATACAGCCTGCTTGACAAGGCCCCCTGGCCAAAAGTAACTGAGGACATTGATTTATCAGTCTCTTTCTCTACAGCCTCAGCTGCACAGATAAATATATAGGAAGCGCTCTGAGGCTGCCTTCTCATTCACAAACTGAAGCACAGTAAACACAGTTTACTATGCTTCAGTGATGAATGGACGCAGGAGTGATTGGTACTGATCACTCACTGTGTTCATTCAGGAAAGGAAGGGGGCCAGGAAATGACATCCCCCTGTGTGCTGGCGGGATAGGAGGGATGCCAGAAGAGCTGCGGGGGAATAGGGGCACACGGGGGGCCCAGACAGCACATGGAAGGGGCGCATGTGCTAGAAATGATCCCCTTGCAGTGAAGCCGGAGGGAGAGAGAGAGAAGGAGAAGCTAGCAGCGTTGCAGTGGGAGACAGAAGAGGATCGGTGTCTGCAATAAGACACTACAGTTGGCCCTCCTGGTCAGCAGGTGCCTGGGCCCCCTTTTGAACTGAACTGATGAGGCCCGGGTCCAGTATAGGAGGGCTGGCTGTACTGCCTTATCAGCGGCCCTGGGAACATGTTACATGTTCAACCCCAAAAACGGGTGACACATGTAACATGTTCCCAAAGGTGAACTTATCCTTTTAATCAGCTGAATATATTCCAGGTGCATCAAAACAAAAGATGCTCAAAGTCTTACAGTTTGTTTTCTTTAGAAAGCAGCCACAGCCTAAGTAGAAAAGCCTGTCTTTTGCCAGCATTCTGTAGAGTAGGAACCTTGCTCGCTATGTAAAAGCAGTGGTCTCTATGTAGAGGTGTGGCACACCCTTGAATCAGACTTACAACCATATGCGTGTGAACACGAGTGCTGAGATTTACGTGCTTATACCCACATACAGTGTTTTTTTTATAATACGTGTCTATGGGCAAAAATACACTGCAGCTGTGGCTCCTGAGCACCACAACAACTAGATTTTGCTCTGTATGACCATACACCTAATTAATATACGGCCATGTGAAAATGCTCCTAATGTTTTCTTGTTTTCCACACTCACCTCCTTCCAGTCTGTCTGTGAGGTCCTTGAAGTTCTGTCTGTAACAAAACATGAAAACTTTGAAGTTCAGATTGTAAAATTGACCAGAACAGGATTGTTTTTTTGTCTACCGCAAAATTCAAGTTTACTTTTTAACGTCAGTCTTTTAAACTATAACAAAGTATGTAATATAGTACTTGTTATAATACTGTAGGATTCAACGTGTTGTACTGAGTGCTAAAATCCCGCTGGAAACATTCTATAAAACTTATAGGCAACCTGGTGAGGACAGAATTTACAAAGAAAGGTATGTGAAAAGACAAAAGGTGTATAGGTGAACAATAAATTAGTATTTTTTTTTTTTAGTATCTAAACCCAACAATAAAATTGTTATATATTGCATTTACAGTAAGGGGTCCCGAGATGTGGTGGCTGCTTATTTTTCTTTTTTTAGGATTTTTTTCCTTTATTTTTACATGGCGATCCTGCCAGTAACAATCTTCCTGTCCTAGGGCAATAACACTCACCTACTATACTGTATCTATGGAGGAACAGTGTTGTCAGCATAGGGCAGGACTACAAAGCCCATTTCCCTCTCCTCTTTTCTAGAACACGTTAAACCTTACAGCATCTCAGATTTTTATGATTGGGTTTGGATCTACTTGATGTAAAAAAGATACTTGCATACGTTAAATAACCCACCTCTGAAATCTCTTCTGCACAAGAACTTCCACAGGGTGGGGTCTCTCGTGCCTGCATGTAGATCTTTACAAGAGGCGGAAAGTGAGAAAAGTGAGCGCACATCCAGGAGGCGGAAGATACGCAGCTTTAGTTCCAGTGGTAAAACCAGCAGACCGAACACATCAGGGAGTTCCAGGGCTGTAAGAGAACACACTCTGAGCTAATCAAACTAATTAAAAACTAAACCCAAGGCAGATATAAAACACAAATAATTGCGGCTCTATATTTAATTATACATAATTCAATTTATTTTTTTAACCACTTCTAGACTAGGCTTTTTCTGGCACTTTTTGTTCGCGGTGATATCTCACATGCATGGAGCGATCGCTGTTTGCGCGAGTGCGAGACCAATGCATGAATTTTCCTTTGCACGCAAGCATGAGGGGAAGGGGGCACTTTAAAAAATGTTTTTATTATTTTATTTTTTTTTTTTTTATTATTTTTACCCTGTTGTTTTACATTTAATTTTTTTATCACTTTTATTGTTCTCACAGGAAATATAAACATCCCCTGTAATAGTCATAGGCAGTCTGAGGTACTCTTTATGGAGAGATCTGGGGTCTATTAGACCCCAGATCTCTCCTCTGCCCTTAAAAGCATTTAATCACACCAAGATCGGAGTAATCAATTGTTAGCCCTGTTTAGAAATGGCACTGTTTACATCTGGGGAAACCGGAAGTGAGGTATGCTCATTCCAGATTCCGGATTATCTCTATGGTCAGTTGGCGGAAGTGCGTTTGTTGGTCTCCCGGTGGGAGAAGAGGGCCAGGGAAAGCCTCGGAGGTAGTGGGGGGACCCCCCCCCCCAAATTGCTTGTAAAAGCAATCCAGCGGCTAATTAGGATTGCTTTTACAAGAAAGGTGACTGTCGGCTATAAAAAACAATACCAGCCATCATCCCCGTATAACCACTCAAGTCCAGCAACTTACTCATACGTCACTGGGGCTGATGCAATCAGTATCAGAGTTTAATCTGGCATCAGCCTTTTGCAGCCCCTGTACAACAGAGCTCAGACTATGAGAGGAAAAACTGTTCAAAGAGGCTATCACTTCATCTGCTAACAAGAGACATACTGTTAGGATGGGAGAGCAGAGAGATGAGCTAATCACTGTGCCGCTTCTCTTTTCACTGTCCAGTCACAGGCGAAGTACTGTGGCAACAGCTCTGGATTGGAGGGGAATTTTGCAGAAAAAGTTGATTTTTTATTTATTTTTTTAATGGTTTATAAATTTTGATCTTGTTATTTGTGGCTGGAGTTCTGCTCTAACATCCAAACTTAACACCGCATTATTTTCAAATCCAGCTGTGAAACAACTATCCAATACAGTAATCCCCCGCTCCATCACGGTTCAGTTTTTGCGGTCCCGGTAATTCGCGTTTTTTTTTTTGTAATGTTATTTTACTATATAAATCATTAAAAATGAAATATTTTTGTGTTTTCCATAGCTCTTGCTATGTCTCTTAGTATCTTTTATGTGTTTAAATGAGTTTATATTGTTTTAAAAGTGTGTTTAAAGACCTTAAAATGCTTTTACATGTACAGTGACCGTAAAAAAAAACATGCCTACAATGCATTTTAATAGGGTTTTTCTATTTCGCGGAATTTCACTTTTCGCGGCTGGGTCCGGAACGTAACCCCCGCAATGGAGGGGGGTTTACTGTATTGCATATACAAAGCGTGTATTTGCCTTTTAAACCTGCAGGTGGGGATTTAGGCTAATTTCCAAATGTACCCTCATTCAAGAAAACCTGTTTAAATAGTTCAATACCGGAAGCTGAAATTGAGTCAAAACAATAGAGATACAAGCCGACACCATACAGTGGAAAATCCTATTTTAAATCAATGGGTGCTGTAGTGATTTAATGGATGGAGATGTCAATGTCACCAGAACACCAATGTTGGGTCACAAACATGTAAGATGTTGGGTTTTTTCAGTGTCCCTTTCATCAGGGCAATGTTGACCTAAATCCTTCAAGTGAGAGCAATTACTCCTTTTCAGTTGGCTAGCTATGAGGTTTCGATCAGACAAAGGGAGGCTCAAAGCAGGCTGCTACTGCTGTGCTAGCTCTTTAGATGACCCACTGTGTTCTTGTCATATTCTAAAGCAGAACTTCACCAAGCCATCGGTCAGGCTTTTCACAGCTATTTAGGACTCCATCGGAAAGCTTTCCCTATGCCCCCATTCTCCCATAAGCTAGACATTTTCAAGTGATTTTGTTGTTTTTTGTTTTTTTCTGACATTTTTTGTGCAAATTGGCATTTTGAAGCCTTTTGCATTCAAGCTCAGGGCATTTTTGTTTTGGTCTATGGAAAGCAGTATCATCTGTGACATTATATGTCATCTCCCTTGTATCTGCTTCCTGTTTGTTTCTGTGTATTGTTGGGTCTTGTACTATCAGAGGTCTTGAGCCATGTACATGATGACAGTTTCTTCCCATGCACTCTGCTCTTGCCTCAGTCCTTGTAATAAGGATCACTGGGGTTGTAAAGGTTCTTGTTGGCTCTCACCAGATGGATGAAAATCTCCATATCCATCATTGACACTTCAGAATCGTCCATTTTGTTCACAGGTCTGGGGTTGCTAGGAGGAGGAGATTGGGTGCTAAATGCTTGTTACATGCATTTTCAGTCTATAGGGCCAAAAATGTGAAAATTCTGCTAAAAAAAAGTTCATGCATTTTTTTGCACAAGTGGCTGCTCAACGTTTAGATGTGAACTAGAAACAATGAATATAATCGGAATCTTCATGTTGAGTGTTGTCATGCTTCAGTAAATGCACAACAAATGGGGCTTACTGTCTGTCTTGTTGAGAACGGTTTGACCACACAGGAAATGAGGGAAATCTGCAACGGAGTCACAGACAGGAAAAAAAAAAAAATCTGACAGGGGTTCTAACCTCCCCCTACTCCACTAAAGAAAAGCATTTTTTTTCTGTCTGTGTTGCTGTTGGAGTGTTTCCTTTGATTCCTATCTGGCAAAAAAATGATCATCTGGAAATCAGGGAACTCTCTGGAAAAGATCCCCGGATAGTCGTAAATCCTATCAAACACTAAGAAAAAACAGTTTTGGTTTGATATCCACTTTAATGTCTTGATTGTCAAACATAGGAATCTTCCACTGTTTCAGCCTACCTTGCCGCGTTGCAGCCAGTAATGGGTAGACAAGCTGATCCTTGAATAGGCGTGATAACCTCTGTAGGTCCCTGTACACCGAGCTCACATTATTATCTATAATAAACAGAAGACATATTAACAGAACATTAGAGAGATGACACAAGATTCAGCAATAAAGCCATTATACATTTATGACAGCAGTGCTAAACAGTGCACACACAGGATGAAAAAAACAGGGGAAAACAAGAATTTCATTAAAAAAAAAAAGCAATTCTTTATAATACACTGTGCTTTGGTAAACTAGATGGCAATTAGAATCTACTTTTAAATGGTCATTGAACCCAGACTGAAAAACTATCATTAACCACTTAAGCCCTGGAAGATTTTACCCCCTTCCTGACCAGGGGGTATTTTGCGATTCGGCACTACGTGATTTTAACGGACCATTGCTCGGTCATGCGACGTTGTACCTAAACAAATTTGACATCCTTTTTTTCCCACAAACAGAGCTTTCTTTTGGTGGTATTTGATCACCTGTGCGATTTTTTGATCATGCGCTATAAACAAAAAAAGAGCGTCAATTTTGCAAAAATAACAATATTTTTCACATTTTTTTATATGAAATTCCCCCCCAAAAAAAATGTAAAAATCTAAATTTTTTAACATTTTCGGCCAATTTGTTTTATGCTACCTATGTTTGGTAAAAAAAAAAAAAAAAAAAAAAAAAAAAAAAATCGCAAAAAGCGTATTTTGATTGGTTTGCGCAAAAGTTATCGTGTTTAATAACAAAGGGAAAGATTTTTGTCATTTTTGTTGTTTTTTTTTTAACGCGTCATGGCGGCGACCTGCGATTTTTTTTGTGGGACTGCGACATTGGGGCGGACAGATCGGACCCTTGACTGACATTTTTGACACTTTTGGGGTTACCAGTGACATTACTACAGTAATCAGTGCTATACATATGCACTGTTACTGTAAAATGACACTGGTAGTGAAGGGGTTAACTTTTTTGAGAGGGAGGGGTGGTGTGTGTCCCTAGGGGCGTGATTCTAACTGTGATTGGCTGTGGCTTGAGGTGTAGGAACAATGATCAACGGTCCTACATAGTAGAACCGTATGATCACTGTTCCTACACAGGGGAGAATGACAGGCGGCTTGTTTACATCAGCCGCCTGCCTTTCTTCCGCTGTCACGGACGCGCTCGCTCCCCAGAGCCTCACAGGCTAGTGACGTACCGGTACGTCACTTTGCCTGTGAGGGGCTGACCGCCGCAGTATATGTACTTGCGGCGGTCGGCAAGTGGTTAAATTCTACACTGAACAAAATTTTAAAACGCAACACTTGTTTTTGCCCCCGTTTTTCATGAGCTGAACTCAAAGATCTAAGACTTTTTCTATGTACCCAAAGGGCCTATTTCTCTCAAATATTGTTCACAAATCTGTCTAAATCTGTGTTAGTGAGCACTTCTCCTTTGCCGAGATAATCCATCCACCTCACAGGTGTGGCATATCAAGATGCTGATTAGAAAACATGATTATTGCACAGGTGTGCCTTAGGCTGGCCACCATAAAGGCCTCTCTAAAATGTGCAGTTTTATCACAGAGCACAATGCCACAGATGAGCGTGAAATTGGCATGCTGACTGCAGGAATGTCCACCAGAGCTGTTGCCTGTGAATTTAATGTTCATTTCTCTACCATAAGGCCCCTTTTACACATGGGAGTCCGTCGGCGGACTCAGTTTTTCTTAGCGGGGGATCGCTAAGAAACCTTACAGTACCTTGAAAAAATATTCATACCCCTAAATATTTTCCACATTTTGTCATGTTACAACCAAAAATGTAAATGTATTTTATTGGGATTTTTTGTGATAGACCAACACAAAGTGGCACATAATTGTGAAGTGGAAGAAAAATGATAAATGGTTTTCAAAATTTTTTACAAATAAAGATCTTAAAAGAGTGGCGTGCATTTGAATTCATCCCCCTTTACTCTGATACCCCTAACTAAAATGAGTGCCAAAGGGAATGAATGCCTCCACTGCAGCTTCAGCTGCGTCCTCCATTTTCAAAGTCTCACGCACAGACACAATTAGCGTGCCTGCCAGGGCCTTTTTGTGTGCGGCTACAGGAGTGGAGGAATCATCCTCAATATCTGAAAACTCAGGGCGCGAGGCCGCAGACCCCTCAGGGTGGGCCCCGTCCACATCGGTCAGATTTGATTCAGAATCTGAGTAGACAGATGAAGCAGGGGAAGAAAGGGGGGCGCTTTTTACCACCCCGCCACCCAAAAGCCACCTCCACCCGGAACACAAAGGACCGCCGTCAGTGCATCAACGGAGGGTTGGGACCCGGAGGGCCCCCCAGGTTTTGAAAGGGTGGGGAATTGTGCTGCAAGGATTCCACAAGGAATAAGGGTACTCCACAAAAGTGCACAAAAACACTGTTAAGGGACACCCCCACCACGCTGGTAACACCACCGGTTGCCAGCCACAGAGCACCCCCTGATCCTGCAGCAGAGAGAGGGAGAGGACCCCACCAGACTCACCACCAGGCAGTCACCGGCAGCACCGGGATCAAAGCGCTCCAGGTGCGGCGTCCAGGAAGGAAAGAGGCCCAGGAGTCAGAACCAGGAAATAGGGAGGGGCTCCCACAGCTAAAATGAACACCCAGGAGGCTCCACAGTGATAGCCGCCAATCAATTCAATACCGGACTAACGCAAAATGGCCACTGCGGCTACACAAACATGGCTGCCAGCCTATACAGAAAATAGGCTACAACAAAATGGCGGCCCCATGCGGCTCCAGGAGGGATCCCTGGGCCCAGGCAAGACACAGAGCAAGAAGGGGGGGGCCATAGCAGGAACCCCCCACCAGGTACAGCCTCCCCCTCACAGCCGATTGCCCGGTCGCCGGCGGCGTACTCCGTCTGCCGCCATCACCAGTACAGCACCCTGCCCCGGCCCCCGGAGGTAGCTAGACCACCATACAATCTCAGTGTAGCAAGTTTTCCAGGCATTGGGCCTGATGTGGGTCTGCCATTGTTACCGGTGACACCTTCAGCCCATTTAAGCTGAATACCCAAGTGTGAGATTGGAGATAATGACCATTCCGGCATCTTTGGTTTGTTTTGTTTATTTGATAATGGGGATGGGAGAAGGGAATGAGTGGGATACTCCTCTGGCTCAACTAGGTACAACTGGGACACTTTGCAGAAAAATGCCTGTTAGCGCTGTCTTGACGCCAGCTGGATGTCGACCAACGCTTGCTGGCGCTTAAAAATACTGACTTGCTGAACTGTGTTTGAACTTGACTTTTGAAACTCTGGTTAGCTCAAAAGTCCTGTAAATAGCTCCCCCCAGCCCTTCACTGACTGAGGTAGCTCTTTGTAACTGCTGGTGCTGCTGCAACTCTCAACACTGTACACTACACACTGTACACTTTAACTCTTCAGGGCCCAACCGCTGGCACCCCCTTTACATTTCAGGGTCCTCTCACTAGGCACCCCCTCTAGACTTCAGGGTCAACACTGGCACCCCCTTTACAGCTAGCTGGCTCCTGGATCCCTTGGACCTTCACCGGAGTGGTCCCCTCAGCTAGGCAGACCCCTAGTGGCAGTTTACAGTACTCACAAACTGGGAATGCTTTCCTGAAACTGGACCCCCTCTGCTCTGCTGGTCCTCGGCACACCGGATCCTCTCCGCAGCTCAGCTCACTCAGTCCCCTCAGGCAAGCCGCCCGGGACACCCGATCCTGCTGACAGGAGGAGAGCCATACTCTCCCTCCTGGGACTCTGCTTCAGGCCAAAGACACTGTGTCATGCGCTCCCCTCAAACTTATACCCACTCCCAGAATCATGTGTGGCAGTATCTGCTTTTCTGGGGTAGATACAGAGTGTGCCATTGGCTGGATGTCCTCCACTGCCCAATGAGAGCCCTCTCATGGAGCACAGTGGGGAGACTTCTCAGTCTCAACAGCTACACCTGGGAGACATGACAGCCCAGCTGAAAATCATGGCCCTGCTGTTAGGCAGCTAAGGCCCACTATACTTTGCCTAGCACCTACCTTGTAGGGTGCTACATCAGTATAGGTGAATTGGGGGGCAGAGAGGGGGGATAGATGACCCACAGGACCATCAGACTAAAGGGGGGGCATAACGGGAAGGAGGAGAACCCAGGGGTCCGACCGTCCCAGGGAGGGGGGGGATAGCTACTCACCACACTAGGAACCAGGCAGGCACCTCTACAGACAGAACCTCCTCACCATCTAAATGGGGGGCTGTCGGCCAGGAGGAATGCTGCGACGCAGGTTGAGACCCGGTCGTATTCAACCTCGCAAGGCGTTTAACTCGCAGGCCAGCCCCTGTCCAGTGGGGCCATTTCGCGGCTCGCAGGCCAGACTGGGGGGACCACTGGATCTAGATTATCCAGCCTGTCGCCAAGTCTGGCAGTTGATTGTAGATCTCACAGGCAAAAAACAGGAGAAAAAAATCTATCCAAAAAGAAAAAATTGCCAGGACAAAAGATCCCAGCAAGGAACTAAGTCCTTACTCCTGACGAAAAAACTGGGTACCAATAGCAGAGAGAGGGAGTATACCTCCTGGGATTGCCCATAGGCGTAGTCAAGTTATTTTTCTGCCTAGTGTCCTACTCCTGTAGGGGGCAGTATAACCCAATGGTCAAAAGATCAGGAACTGTGCCCATCAATAAACAAAAGAGAAAATATTTTTTACTTTCTGCTATAAAACATATAAAAAAATGTAATAAAATTTAGGCCAAAATGCATTCTGCTAAATGTTTTTGGTCAAAAAGAATCCCAATAAGCATATATGGATTGTTTTTTGCCAATATTATAGTGTCTACAAATACATACTATGGGATATATTTACGAAACTTTTATTTATTTATTTTTTTATACTAGCAATGGCGGCGATCAGCGGCTTATAGCGGGACTGTGATATTGCAGCAGACAAATTGGACACTGACACTTTGTGGGAACCAGTGACACTAATACAGTAATCAGTGCTAAAAATATGCACTGTCACTGTATTAACCACTTAAAGACCGCCCACTGCAGATTTACTGCCGCAGGCGGCCGCTCCTGGGCAAACTGACATAGTACTACGTCGCTCGCTCAGGAGACTCTAGGGGGCGAGCGCACGCCGCCGGCGGTGCGCTCCTGCCCCCGCTTGTCAGCCGGGGAGCCAGTGCGTGTGACAGGCTGCTCCGATGGCCGCCGGCCACCCACGATCTCCCCCCGCTGACAGAGAAGGACAGACGGCTGATGTAAACACAGCCGTCTGTCATTCTCCCTGAAGTGATCACAGAGGTTATGTGATCCTGCTATATAGGATCGCATGTCTCTGTGATGACTTCACAAGCCACGCCCCCCCCACAGTTAGAATCACGCCCCTAGGGACACATTTAACCCCTTGATCACCCATACTGTTAACCCCTTCCCTGCCAGTGTCATTTTTACAGTGACAGTGCATATATTTAGCACTGATTACTGTAGCAATGTCACTGGTACCCCCAAAAGTGTCAAAAATGTCAGTTAGGGGGTCAGAGGTGAGGTGATCAGCCTGTGGCACTGCTGAGGTGTTATGAAGGCCCAGGTTGCTTTTGGCAGTGTGGGCAGGTGCCAAGTCCTGCTGAAAAATAAAATTAGCATCTCCATAAAGCGCAGAGGGAAGCATAAAGTGCTCTAGAATTTCCTGGTACAGGGCTGCGCTGACTTTGGACATGATAAAACATAGGGTGCTCAGCAAGTGGTAAAATGCTAGTTTCCTGGATACCATGCTGATTCTCTGGATTCACTACTTTCTACTTGCTGACCACAGACAAGCATGCTGAGCAGCATGGAAAGAAAGGTTGCTACTGCTAAGGAACCAGATGCCCCCCCTTACCCACCAGTTCTGCCTCAATGCTGGACTAAATCCATAAGTGTATTGAAAAAACCAACACCTGCAAAAAGATGGCAATACTCTTCAAGAAATGTATGGACATAAAACAATCAACACCTTTGTAGCCAGTAGCAGAACCTTAATGTATTCCATACAGTTCTGCCACTGGTGCCAAATTTCTGCAACTGTACAGATTGGTTTTACACCGACAAATTTCTAGAGGCCCTCACCATTGCTGTGTGGATCTTGGCTCGTCCATAGCTGCAGATCAACTGTTGTTACTTCACTTGTTGCATACTTATTCTGGTAAAGAATATTGAAGCCAGAGACTTCTCTGATTGCTTTACTATTTTGTGTGTTGCTTGCTAGGATTCTTTCCTGTAGCTACGGAATCCCAAGGGAGCCTGCAAGCATTCCTATAACTCACAATACATGGTACTTACAATTTGACTTTTCAATCTCCTTTACATTTATAAAAGCTATGTTAAATGAGGACCTACCTAAGCTATCTATTCAACTTGGATCCAATTAGATTGGCCCTTACACTACAAAGTTTTTGTTAGATCTAAAGACAAAATGTACAGCCAAATCTAAAATTTCCCTCTGAGCACTGTACTGCAGGTTATTAAACTGTTATCAAACCCAATTGAGAAAACAAATACGTTTGGGGCCACACTTACTGTTGCTCTTCTATGTCAATAGGTTTTGAGCACTTTTGTTGTGCTAATTATGCATTTTAATAATTATTGCAGTACAACCCCCTTTTTCCAGTGGATGCATTCACTTGCGTGGGGTGATAAGAGTCCCATCATAGGCACATGCGTGTTTTCCCCAAAAACTTAACACTAATGTGAAGACATTCTGTGCGCACACACATAGGCGGGGTAGAAAGGTTTCTCTGCAAGAGGATGTCGGCTTTTTCCACCTCTCTGGCTACTTTAGCTTGACTGACAGATGGCCAGCAGAAAATCTCTAAAATCTCAGGAAGCATGAATAGCACAACGCACATGCAAGTGCTCCTGGGACATGTAGTCCTGCTGTAAGGGCTTTGGAAGAGAATGTGTGCATGTTCCCTGATTGGAAACTCAGTGAGCTGCTGCGACAAGGACGCAGAATGGGGGAGATTTCTGCAAGGTAGATTACAGGTCTGGAAGCAGTGTAGAAGCAAAAAAAAAAAAAAAGGATTATGGAAAATATATTCTTAAGAGTATAGGGCAGTGATGGCGAACCTTGGCACCCCAGACGTTTTGGAACTACATTTCCCATGATGCTCAACTATACTGCAGAGTGCATGAGTATCATGGGAAATGTAGTTCCAAACCATCTGAGGTGCCAAGGTTCACCATCGCTGGTATAGGGAGTGGAGTTATTTGAAACAATCACCATCCCTCATGGTATAACTAAACAGGGTATGTGGACAGTACCGCGTTAAATGTGGAACTGAAGGACTCTATATATAAAGTATACCAAAAAGTTTTAACTGGATATCTCAACTAGATGCGTTTCGCAAGAAAGATCTGCTTCTTCAGGACTGACATAAAGTTGTTGTCAAGCGGCAACACCTAGACCTGGTTACCTGGGAAACAGAACACATTAGTAAAAATTGTACTGAAATCTGCCAACCGGCCCATGTAGCTTTACTGCTACAAGGCGGCGGCTCTGCACAGAATTACGTATATAGACACGATTCTGCATTTCCAGGTAGGGGGCGCACGCCGGCTGTGATTAGACACAGCATAAGACGATCAGAGAGTACCAGCCAATGGATGACCGCTGGCACCCGCTGATCCACAAGGAGGAAGACAGGACAGAGCTCTGCATATGAAAACAATACAAAGCCCTGTCCTGTCAGCGGGGATGTGCCGGTTTTTGTTTCCCTGGCACACTTCTTAGTAAAAGCACCTTACAGTAAACACAAACAGTGGTTAGGCACACATTTAAACCCTTTGATATCCCTAGACATTTAACCCCTTCCCGGACAGCGTCATTAGTACAGTGACAGTGCATATTTGTAGCACTGATCATTGTATTAGTGTCACTGGTTCCCACAAAGTGTCAGTGTCAGACTGCCCGCCATACTATCACATTCTCGCTATAAGTCGCTGATCGCTGCCATTATTAGTATAAAAAAAAAAATGAAACATTTTTAAAAAGTTCCAGTATATGTACCATAGTTTCCAGGCGCTAAAACATTTCAATCCAAACAATCCAATTAACATACGTTATGGGAAAAACATTTTAACAAACCCATCTAGCAGAATTCAGTGCCTTGAAAAAGTATTCACACCCCTTGAAATTTTACACATTTTGTCATGTTACAAACAGGAACGTAAATGTATTTTATTGGGATTTTATGTGATAGACCAAACACAAAGTGGCTCATAATTGAGAAGTTGAAGGAAAATGATAAATGGTTTTCAAAATGTTTTACAAATAATTATCTGAAAAATGTGGTGTGCATTTGTATTTAGCCCCCTTTACTCTGATAACCCTAACTAAAATCTAGTGGAACCAATTGCCTTCAGAAGTCACCTAATTAGTAAATAGAGTCCACCTGTGTGTAATTTATTCTCAGTACAAATACAGCTGTTCTGTGAAGCCCTCAGAGGTTTGTTAGAGAACCTTAGTGAATAAACAGCATCATGAAGGCCAAGGAACACACCAGACAGGTCAGGGTTAAACTTGTGGAGAAGTTTAAAGCTGGGTTAGGTTATAAAAAAAATATCCCAAGCTTTAAACATCTCATGACGCATTGTTCAATCCATCATACAAAAATGGAAAGAGTATGGCACAACTGCAAACCTACCAAAACATGGCCGTCCACCTAAACTGACAGGCCGGGCAAGGAGAGCCTTAATTAGAGAAGCAGCCACAAGGCCCATGGTAACTCTGGAGGAGCTGCAGAGATCCACAGCTCAGGTGAGAGAATCTGTCCACAGGACAACTATTAGTCCATTAGTCCAACTATTAGACTAAGAAGTCCAGTTTGCAGTTTGGGAGAAGCCATGTGGGGGACACAGCAAACATGTGGAAAAGGGTGCTCTGGTCAGATGAGACCAAAACTGGACCTTTTGGCCTAAAACCAATACCCGATATGTGGTGGAAAACTAACACTGCACATCATCCTGAGCACACCATGAAACATGGCGGTGGCAACATGTTGTGGCAATGCTTTTCTTCAGCAGGGACAAGGAAACTGGTCAGAGTTGATGAGACGATGGATGGAGCCAAATACAGGGCAATCATAGAATGAAACCTTTTAGAGTCTGCAAAAGACTTGAGACTAGGGAAGAGGTTCACCTTCCAGCAGGACAACCCTAAACATACATCCAGAGCTACAATGGAATGGTTTTCAAAGCGTATTCATGTGTTAGAATAGACCAGTCAAAGTCTTGACCTAAATCCAACTGAGAATCTGTTGCAGAAGAAGAATGGGCAAACATTTCACTCCCTAGATGTGCAAAGCTAGCAGAGACATACCCATAAAAGACTTGCAGCTGTAATTGCAGTGAAAAGTGGTTTTACAAAGTATTGACTCAGAGGGGCTGAATACAAATGCACACCACACCTATTACATATTTATTTGTAAAATAATTTGAAAACCATTTATCATTTTCCTTCCAATTCACAAGTATGTGCCACTTTGTGTTGGTCTATCACATAAAATCCCAATAAAATAGATTTATAGTTTTGGTTGAAACATGACAAAATGTAAAAAATTTCAAGGGGTATATTTTTTTCAAGGCACTGTACATATTGGCCTAAATTTATGAAGAAATTAGATTTTTTAAAAGAAAGTGAAAAATATTGTTTTATTTTTTCATTTATAGCGCAAAAAATTAATAAACCTAGTGGTGATCAAATATCACCAAAAGAAAGCTCTATTTGTGGAAAAAAAATGATAGAAATGTTGTTTCAGTACAGTATTGCATGACCGTGCAATTGTCAGTTAAAGCAATGCAGTGCTGTATCACTAACAATGGCCTGGTCATGAAGGGTGGTAAATCTTCAGGAGGGCAAGTGGTTAAGATATGAGACATCAGTTTTGTTAACTCGCACAGTGTTGTATACGCTGTTGTGCTTTTAAACCATCTTTAAAGGGATTGTAAAGTCTTGTGTTTTTTTTTTTTTTAAATAGCAAACATGTTATACTTCCCTCCTCTGTGTGATGTTTTTGCAAAGGGCAGCCCCGATCCTCCTCTTCGTGGGTCCCTCTTCGCTGCTCCTAGCCCCTCCTCCAGTCAGGTGCCCCCACAGCAAGCAGCTTGCTATGGGGGCACCCAAGCTGAGCTGCAGCTCCATGTGTCCATTCAGACACAGAGCTGCCATTCAGCCCCACCCCCTCTCTCTCCTGATTGGCTAACTGACTTTGAATGACAGCAGCGGGAGCCAATCAATGGCGCTGCTGCTGTGTCTCAGCCAATCAGGAGGGAGAGTCCTGGATGGCCGAGGGACAAGTAGACATTGCTGGATAGAGATTGGGCTCAGGTAAGTATTTGGGGGTGCTGGGGCAGCTGTGACACACAGAAGGCTTTTTATCTTAATGCATTAAGATAAAAAAAACCTGACTTTACTCCTTTAAAAGTACAATACATTCGTTTTAAGGATGTATGTCCGGTATAATTTTATCTAGTTTGTTAATAAAACTTTTGAATATATTTTTATAGTGATGCTTTTTCCTTTAATAGCACATTTAAACCTCCAATACTCCACATACACTTTTCAATAAATAGTAAAATGTATTTTAGAAGAGATGTACTTAATAGAATAAACAAGGAATAGAATTGTTAGGCTGTATATTCATCCTTTGAAATCCACATAAATGTAACTCACCTGGTCCTGGGAAGTTGATGAAGGAATTGGTGGGCAGCTGAAGGGTCTTCACACATTTCACTCCCTGGTTCATGTTCACAGCAGCTGCAAGCATCAAGCAATACAAATGGTTTACATGAAAACGCACTTTATCAATTCTGCCACAAGCAGTGAGATAGATTACGTGACAGAATTCCTACAAGGTTACACCCAGAGTTAAAAATGAATTCCCCATCTGCTCAGTTGTGCACCCCCAGAACTGTGACAGCGTGGTGATGATCTGGAGTCGGCTGGACAGGTTCCTGATCATGTGATCACTGTGGCATCCAATCACAGTGATCACATAGTCGCCTATGAAGGCAAAATGCAAACTATTGTTTCTTGGCCCTACTATGGGTACAAGCAACAAATAATTCACATATATTGGGTATCCCCATTAGCAACAGAATTATGAGAATTTTGGGTTGTTTGATGTTGCTGGGTCATGGTAAACATAGCAGCACCAAAGTATTCTGCTAAAGTCTAGAAGATATTTTTTTTTTTACTATTTTGGGCCAGTGTTTCTTTGATCAGACAAACTCAAGAGATATCCATTAACGATTATCCCCAAATAAAAACCAAATTTGTAGGAATTCCCAAAGTAGATGAGAAAAATATAGCGCTTGCTGATGTATGCAGGAAACTAAGGGAGTGGGTATACAATATTATCTAAAATTTCTAAAACCATAAAATGGGCTGAGCCCCTATGACATAAATATATATATATTGGATAATAAAATAGTTAATGTGCCAAAATCAAGTCCAACAATTCACTGTGATAATAAAGTGCGGAGTGATATTCAAAATAGTTCATAGGTGACTCATTAGTGAATAATCCAAAAAAGCCAAATAAAGAAGGAAAAAGTGCTGGTGCTTGGTGCTGGTTCCTCCAATGGGACAGGATGTCCGATCATGCAGATATTAGGGATAAGGTGTAAACTCACCAGATAAGGTGGGTCTCTACTACCTTACGGCAAAGAGACCAGTAGAGCTTTGGTGACCCTCCAGGTCTGAATAGTGGCAACTGCTGGGCTCCTCTCCCTCTAAGCCTGGGTGCCCCAAATGGGGTGTGCGGGTTCCGTACGGTTCCTCCGGATATGTTTATAGGGAAAAGAAGGAAGGCCTCTAATGGATGTCTGTAGCGTGGAGAGCGGCTTGCCTTCCAGGCTAGCTTCCGGGTTTGACGGCGTGCGTTCCACCTGACGCCCGTTTCGTCAGAGCGTAGTGACGTCTTCAGACCTGGAGGGTCACCAAAGCTCTACTGGTCTCTTTGCCGTAAGGTAGTAGAGACCCACCTTATCTGTTGAGTTTACACCTTATCCCTAATATCTGCATGATCGGACATCCTGTCCCATTGGAGGAACCAGCACCAAGCACCAGCACTTTTTCCTTCTTTATTTGGCTTTTTTGGATTATTCACTAATGAGTCACCTATGAACTATTTTGAATATCACTCCGCACTTTATTATCACAGTGAATTGTTGGACTTGATTTTGGCACATTAACTATTTTATTATCCAATATATATATATATATTTATGTCATAGGGGGTCAGCCCATTTTATGGTTTTAGAAATTTTAGATACATTGTATACCCACTCCCTTAGTTTCCTGCATACATCAGCAAGCGCTATATTTTTCTCATCTACCTTGTGGGAATTCCTACATATTCACCTTGCACTTTATAGCAGCTGCTCAGCCAATATATATATTCATTTTATCCATCAACCATAGTAACCATCTGGTTAGGCACTCCTAGGCGCGAGAAATATATTCCACTGAATATATACCTTTGCAAAAACCAAATTTGTCTTAAAAACAAGGTATAATTCACTTGGATACAGTAAATAGTTGTATGTCCAGTTTTATTACACAAGTTAAAACTTAACACAAGTTGCAAAAATAGTTTCAGAAGTTAAAGTTTGTTTTGCCTTCCGTATTTGAGTGGGGTACACACTATAAGAAAAATCGGGCAAATGATCGTCCAATTTTCCTCATTGTTTCACAGCAAATCAAAACCGATGAAAAAGAGACTTCGTATGAAATTCTCGTACGAAAAAATGCTTTTTTTTTTGTTTTTTTTTTTGTTTATTGTTTCTGATCATGCGTAGTCTTTCATTTCTGATTTCTCTCATACGAAAACGGTACACATTAAGCACTTAAAGAGGTTGTAAACCCACTTTGTTTACTTTTACCTATAGGTAAGCCTACATTAAGGCTTACCTATAGGTGCTATAAATATCTCTTAAACATGCACCGTTTAGGAGATATTTACATTGCATGCAGCCGATGATGTCATCGGTGCATGCGCGCTGAAGGAACGGCCACCCGTGTCGTTCCTTCAGATCCCAGTGCCGTGAACAGCGGCTCCTGCGTGCATGTGCGGGAGTGATGCATACTAGCTCATTATGCCTTTGTCTTTACAGGTTTTTTTTTTTTCGCATTTTTTTAAGCGGGTTTACTTCCCCTTTAAGGACTAAGCCCATTTCTGGCACATGTTGTTTACAAGTTAAAATCAGTATTTTTTGCTAGAAAATTACTAGGAACCCCCAAACATACATATATATATATATATATATATATATATATATATTTTTTTTTTTTTTAACAAAGACTCTGGAGATAAAAATGGTGGTTGTTGCAATAATTTAGGTCACACTGTATTTGCGCAGCGGTCTTTCAAACGCAATTTTTTGGGAAAAAATACACATCACTGAATATAAAAGAAATAAACAGTAAAGTTAGCCCAGTCTTTTTGTATATTGTGAGTTGTGAAAGATGATGTCACGCAGAGTAAATAGAATACTCTGTGGAATAGCGTCAAACTGCGGTACTTAAAAATCTCCATAGGCGACGCTTTAAAAAAATTTTAAACGGTTACCAGAGGTTTTTTGCTCTCACTCTGACAATCGCAGAGATGCCGGACGTGATTTAAAACACGGTTTACATTTGCGGCCGCAACTTAGTTATGCGTTTTCTTTTTGGTGCGCGAGCACACAGGGATGGGTGCACTTAAAAAAATGTTTTCCTATTTATTTTATTTTTATTTTTTTTTACTGTTCTTTTAAAAAAAAATGTGATCACTTTCATTGCTGTCACAAGGAATGTAAACATCCCTTGTGAGAGTAATAGGCAGTGACAGGTACGCTTTATGGAGGGACCCTAGACCCCTCCATTGCACTTGAAAGTATTCAAAACGGCAAAATCTGCATTTTTGAATACGGTCACTTTTTTTAAAAAATTGGCGCCATTGGCAGCCGAGCAAACCGGAAGTGGGGTCGTGACATCGCTTCCGGGTTACTTCATTGGAGACCCCATCAAAGCCGAATCCGGCTTAGTTCGGGACTCTGACCAGCTGGCGGACAGGAGACCCAGACAGGGCGGCGGAAGGCAGCGGGGGGGGGGGGGGGTGACTAATAGGGGGTCGCTATTTACCATGTTTCCTGAAAGCAGAGACCCTGCAGAATAAAATAGTGGCAGTTGCAACTTTTTACCTTACACATTAATTGTGTTTTTGTTTTTCAAATCTAGATTTTCAGTAAAAAATACACTCAAACTAATTTTAGTGCACATAAACTAAATACTCATTGTTTGATATATTATAAAAGCTGAAGTTGCTTCAAGTAAATAGCTACTACACATCAAGCTTCAAAATTGCACACGCCCGTGAAACGGTGAGAAACTACAGTACTCAAAATTGTCCATAGGCGATGCTTTAAAGGTCTTTACAGCTCAGGATTTAAAGTTAAAGCGGAGTTCAGGCCTCAAAATTGACTTTGGGCTATCCGCTTGCTGACATTAACCTGAAAAAGAAATGGATAGTCCCGATCTTTTTTTTGTTTACTTACCTTGTTATAGAAGAAAATATACTTACATTCCTTCCACTTCCTCCCTCTGCGGCCGCGGCACGCGCCGTCACTTCCTCTTTGCATTGATTCCTGGGAGCTGAACGTCATCGCTCCCAGGAATCAATGCGCCTGCACCGGCCCCGCTCGTCACTTCCGGTGCGGCGCCTCATTCCCTGCTAAACAGCTTCTGGGCATGCCCAGAAGCTGTGCAGGGATGACGCGCCTGCCCCGAAGTGATGGCGGGGCTGGTGCAGTGCATTGTGGGACCGAAGAAGACAGGGAAGAGGACACCGAAGAGGACACTCCGGCTTCAGCTGCCCACACACGAGATGGCAGCGCTGGACAAGACATTTTCAAGGTAAGTATTTCTTCTAAAAGGTAAGTGCAACCCGGGACAGATCAGAGGCTAGCCATTGTGGAATGTACTAGCCCTGACTGTCCCAGGGGTATTTTTTTCTAAAAAAAACTTTTCCAAGGACGGAACTCCGCTTTAACAGTGAATGAAAGTCCTAGTCATTTTAAACATTTTTAGAATGTTTTTAACTACATGTGGAAGTGATCTAGTGGCTTCTTCTAAAAAGCTCACAATCAGTAAAAAAAGTCAACAATCTCTGCTGCTATAGTTGCCATGAGTTTGTTTACATGCCGGTAATGCTGCCATAATGTTTAGGTTTACAGCAAGGATGAGGCCTCATATACACATAGCCAATGTTTACCAACGGCCGCGGGAAAACGCAAAGCACTTCTGGCGGTCAAAATTTCCCCATCCTGAACACCATTCTTGCGCGTTCAGGAGAGGGGGGTTGAACTTCTCTTACCCACAGCAGCTCCTAAACGATCCTAAAAGCCTATGTGTACATGGACACATAGGCTTTTATGGAGTTGAGTTTAGGAGCTTTGGCAAAAAAAAAAAACTCCAAAAGCTCCTAAACTCAATGCCCCATTCCTCAGTGGCAGCCAGGAGTCAGGCCCTTTGTTTGACCAGGTTTGACAGTGTTTGGATGTGGTGATTGAGCACTCAAAGCCCTAGCACAGCACCCTGTAAGGAGATCTCGTTACCCCATATTGAGAAACACTGTGTATTTTTATAGATTTTATTATAACGGGAGGAATTGATTTACAAGGGAAACTTCCAATTTTAAATGAGTCAAGGGGTGAGAGAGCAAGCGACTGTCATTTTGCCACTGAATAGGAAAGGTGACAGAGCCTCTTTAACATGAGCATACACCAAGCAAGATAGTTAAGCAATATACGTCACCATTGATAACAAGAAGCTTGCTCATAGGCATGCAGGCCAGAAGAGCAGAACTGTCTCCGCACAGGGGGTGAGTGTAACGAAGCTTGTAGATGCCGTCACTGTGCCGCCAGCCCTCGGGCATAGATTCACCGCTTCCTTCAACACCCTGGAGAAGAAACATTGTCTGGATTAAAGAAAGTTTACCCTGCATGTATAGCCAAAATGTTTTTTTTTCAGTTTTGAAACCATTGGGCAGCAACACAACTTTACAAGGGTTCTAACATATCCCTATGTAAAGTGTAACAGTCGACTTTTTTCATTTTAAGTTCCCCCACTACTATGTTAAAAAAAAAAAAAAAAAACCTCAAAGTTCTACTTACCCTTCCCATATTCCAGCGTTGCCCTCCGTCTTCCTCCTCAGTCTGGTACCGGCAATTGCTTTGGGCTGGGCAATACTCTGTCATTCTATTTCTTGTGAGCCCAGCCTGGTGTTTACACTCTCCCCCAGGGGTGAATCATCACATAGGCTGGGCTCACAATACTCCAGGACTAAGCAGCATTCACATGTCTTTACGGAAATAAGTCCACCCCCACTGCCACCAGAGGAAGAAGAGGAAGAGGATGGCATGACATCAGACTAGCCAAAAGATGTCAAGAAAAAGTATGTATAGGGATTAAAATAAAAATACCTAGGGTGAGGTGTTCCGAGTTCAATTCTTGGGAGTTTCGCTTTAATCCATAAAGAAAAAAATGGCTATAGATACATTATAAAAGTCTAAGTTGTGTTGCTATGGCTATTTTGGTGTTTTTTATAGTATAGAAATGTTAAAGGAGGGTGTACTGAGCTGTAGGTGTGCTGCACTGTGTATACTGACATGTATGGGCGGTGTACTGAGCTGTAGGTGTGCTGCACTGTGTATACTGACATGTATGGGCGGTGTACTGAGCTGTAGGTGTGCTGCACTGTGTATACTGACATGTATGGGCGGTGTACTGAGCTGTAGGTGTGCTGCACTGTGTATACTGACATGTATGGGCGGTGTACTGAGCTGTAGGTGTGCTGCACTGTGTATACTGACATGTATGGGCGGTGTACTGAGCTGTAGGTGTGCTGCACTGTGTATACTGACATGTATAGGTGGTGTACTGAGCTGTATGTGTCCTGTACTGTATTTTCTGATATGTAAACAAATAATTAATTCTGTATGCAGGCCTATTTATCGATTATGAAAATAGTTGACAACTATTTTCATAATCAATTAGTTGTCGATTAATCGATTAGTTGTTTCAGCCCTCATTTTTAGATACTGGTCTAAATAGTTTGATCCATTTTTAGATCCTAGATCTATTTTTAGATTCTGGTCCAAACTGTTTGATCTATTTTTAGATCCTTGTCTAAACTGTTCAATCTATTTTTAGATCCTAGATCTTTTTTTAGATACTGGTCTAAATTGTTCGATCTTTTTTTAGATCCTATATCTATTTTTAGATCCTGGTCCAAACTGATTGATCTATTTTTAGATCCAAGATCTATTTTTAGATCCTGGTCCAAACTGTTCAATCTATTTTTAGATCCTAAATCTATTTGTAGATCCTTGTCTAAACTGTTCGATCAATTTTAAGATCCTAGATCTATTTTTAGATCCTGGTCCAAACTGTTGGATTTATTTTTAGATCCTGGTCCAAATTGTTCAATCTATTTTTAAATCCTAGATATATTTTTAGTAGGTCTGCAACTAACCATTATTTTCATAATAGATTCGTTGTCTGATTATTGTTTCGATTCATCGGATAAAATAAAAAACTCAAAAAGCGTGGCATATAAATTTAGTTATTAAGTAAAAGTTTAAAAAAAAGACAATTTATTCATGAATATCTCTGTGCAGTGGTAAACACAAACAAGCTATATAATAATAAAATATATACCTGAGCTAAATTCCCTACAGCTAGTATGTGTATTTAAACTATCAGGTGCTAAAGGGGTGTGACCAAATATTAACACTACAAATTCTGGATGGACTATATGTGAACTAAATATCTCTGTTTTTCATTGCATATTTTGCTGGAAAGGGTGTAGCAGTGTGCAGAGGGTTCATCCAGAATTTGTAGCTATATGGTGAGGTAACAAAATATCTAATCTACTCTAATAAAATACAGAAGACCTCACAAAAGTAAGTACACCCCTCACATTTTTGTAAATATTTTATTATATCTTTTCATGTGACAACACTGAAGAAATGTCACTTTGCTACAATGTAAAGTAGTGAGTGTATAGCTTGTATAACAGTGTAAATTTGCTGCCCCCTCAAAATAACTCAACACACAGCCATTAATGTCTAAACTGCTGGCAACAAAAGTGAGTACACCCCTAAGTGAAAAAGTCCAAATTGGGCCCATTAGTGTTACAAGGTTGGGAGCAAGTGTGTTAATTTTGGAGTTATCGCTCTCGCTCTCACATACTGGTCACTGGAAGCTCAACATGGCACCTCATGGCAAAGGACTCATTGAGGATCTGAAAAGAGAAATATTTTTTTTCTTCCCTATACCATAAGAGCAATCATAGCAGCTAAACAGCTGCTTGATTTTTCTTACAGGCGGCAGGAGGGGACATCCCCCCTCCCACCGCCATCCGGTGTTTCTACCGGCTCGCCCATAGGATCGGCGAGCCGGAGAAGGAATCGGCCACCAGGCGGAAGTGTACCATAGAGACTGCGAGGACCTGATGATCCCCGGCAGTTTCTAGGACTCTCGGAGGCCCGGGCCCGACGTGATGACGTCACACCCGGCCTGGCAGTTTCAATACTGCCGAGATCTCGGAATTCAGTTGAAATCTTTTTTTTTTTCCAGGCTTTCTAGCCTGTAGGTGAGATCTGAGGTCTTATTGACCCCAGATCTTCCCATAAAGAGGACCTGTCATTCACTGATACTATTACTAGGGATGTTTACATTCCTTGTAATAGGAATAAAAGTGATCAAAAAAATAAAAATTAAAAGGGAAAGTGTAAAAATAAAAAAATAAACAATAAAAAAAATAAAAAATAAATTAAAGTGCCCCCGTCAGATCACACACAGAAGCGAACGCATGCGTACGTCGCGGCCACATATGTAAACGATATTCAATCCATACATGTGAGGTATAGCCGCGAATGTTAGAGCAAGAGCAACAATTCTAGCCCAAGACCTCCACTGTAACTCTAAACTGGTAACCTGTAAAAGATTTTAAAAAGAGTCGCCTATAGAAATTTTAAAGTATGACATGTTAGGTATCCATTTACTCGGAGTAACATCATCTTTCACATTATACAAAAAAAATAATTTTTTTAATTCACAAAACAGTTTTTTTTCCAAAAAAAAAAAAAACGCGTTTGAAAAATGTCTGCGCAAATACCGTGTGACATAAAAAGTTACAATGACCCCCATTTTATTCCTTAGGGTCTCTGCTAAAAAAAAAATATATATATATATATTGTGAGGGATTAGCTCGGTGGCGGGTGTGGATGACCCCTTGGGGGGTGCGTTTTCCCAGAGAGGTAGCCGACAAGTGCTTGCAAACAAACAGTGTGGTTTATTAAATGGTACTTTCTTCACCAGGCTGTATGCAGCAAAACATCCAAAATAAAATAAAACAGAAAATAAATCCTTGCCTCTGTGGGCGGCTACCTTCTCACAACTGGAACCTGCCTAAGTGTCTGTCTCCAACCTACCGTCGGGCAGACTTCCTTGTCCTCCAGCGGACACTCAATAGTCCTTTTATAATAGCTTCACAGGGCAACACAGTCCTTTGTTTCTTTCACATCAACAGTTCGTCTTCTCACCTTTGAGACGTATTCACCCTTGGTTACCGTCCCGGGCACACATCACTCCGGGGGGTCTTCTCCCAGGCCCACACATCCTGTCGGGAGGCACACGCTGACTGTCCTCCTGCTCCCAGCCCACATGGCTTCAGGATGCAGCTTCTGGAGGCAGCAAACAATAGGAATTTCTCTGAACAAATTATAGAGCCTTAACTCCCTCATTCTGAACAGGTGAAGGCCTTTCAACTTCCTGCTGGCTAGCTCTGTAGCCAACACCCTAAATTAATTAATGGACTTTCTAAATCAGGTAGAAATGTATCTCCTTCCTGTGACTACATTCCCAGATTTAGCTGACTTCCTGTTACATACCCCCCCCTCTTGTTTCAACCCTAGGGTTGGGACACAGATTTCCAGGCACGCATGTGTCAAGCACTGCTGACTCACTGATAAGCCTCCTATTATCCTCAAGCTTCCGGATGAAACTGTTTTGTCATCTTCATTGACGGATTTCTCATAAATGCCACACAGTTTGTCTCTCATCTCATATACACATTCTTCAACTGCATTTTTGGCATCATTTCGCTCCTTCTCGTTTCTGTCATCTTCATTGACAGCTTTCTCATAAATGTCAGACAGCTTGTCCCTCATAACCGTCTGTCCAATCCACCATGGAGGACCGTGATCCATAGGCAACTCAATTGGGCTAGTCTTAATGTCTTCAACATTCTTAAGACGCCTCTCTCTGCAATCAATAAATGTTTTCCACAAAACTTTGAGAACCTTTGCTTCACTAAGCTTTGTTCCAAGTAGGGACTCTTGACATCCCTCTGTGACTTGAGTTGCCTCTCCATACAGCTGTACACAATCATTGACTTTTTGTTGTAAAAGGGAATGATCTTCCTTCTTGAGCTTTGCTTGCTCTAAGATGCTGTGCAGAGGATTTTCCAATTGAGACAACAGGCTGTCACACATTTCTTCAAAGTGACCCCTGTTCCTTTTCCCAGAGATATCAATATCATTCACCAAACATTTCATATTCATAGGCAGATCTGAAGCATTTGCACTCATCAACTTCTTAAACTTTTCGCCCTCCTGAGCGAGTCGCAGTAAAGGCCTACTATTTGATTTGATATTCAGTTTATATTTCTTGCCAAACTCTTCACAGAAGTAGCCAACCAGAACATCATCAACTTTCCTTCCACCAACATAGGGGTCAAAGGCAACAACACAGTTGAACCCAGCGATCTGGGTGGTATCCATTATAGACCTCCTCTCTGCATCAGTGAAGAAGCATGGAACTGCAACACATTCTTTTACAGGTTTCTTCAATGCACTTTCTGCTGAACTATTTGACCGCTCAAGGTCACCTAGTTCTTTTTCTCTATCTGAATTCCACATGGAATGCATCTCAAGATCACGATCAAACTTCTGCCACCCGTCTTTCACCAGTTCCATTTTGGAAACACTCCCTGAAAGGCACTTATTCATTTGCTTCACGTTTTCACCAACAGCCTTAGTTTTCTCCACTAGGTTTTCAGCCTGAACTGAGAAATCACCACATTTCTTACTCAGCTCCTTTGTTTGCTGAAGTTCTAATGATACATTTTCCAATGCTTGAAGTTTTTGAAGGAACGGTTTATTCCAAAGGGGTGATTCAAGCCACATGTCATCACATTTCTGAGGCTCACTCAGGACAGACCCCAAAACACTGATCTTTTTAAAAACTGCATCAGGCACACTATCCCCTCTTTGGGACAGATCCTCTGTTGCCTGGAATTCCTCTTCCAGTTCCTGCAACGGAATCTTCATCTCTTCTACTTGTTGTTCTAAGGCTCGCTTAGACTTTTCTAGCTCCTGAACGCTTTTCTCAACCTCATCCTTGTAGCTGACCACATGTTCCATCTCTGTACATAGCTGCTTGTTAACTCTTTCTAGTTCAGCCTTGGACTCTAGAGCTTCCTCCAAAGAGCGAGCCAAGAACAGGGCTTTGCTCTCGTTATCACGCGCCTCCGCTTCTGCGCGGTCGCGTTCTTCTGCATATTTTGCAGACACAGTCTTCTCTTCACCAAGCATCTGATCAAACTTCTTTTTCACATCTTCAACACACTGTAATGAAGCAACGCTTTCTTCCATGCGTTTTTTCATATCCGCTATCTGAGCTTGCAATGTTGCGACTTGCTCTGATAGGTTTTTCTTTGCTTCCGCCTCCTCTTTTAATTGTTCCAGGAAGCCATTTTTCTCATCTTCCATTTGTTTGAGCTTTGTGCTAAAACTCAGCCTTTGACACCTCTCTTCCTGTAAGAGTTCCTGCGTGTCTTGCAGCTGCGATTCCAAGATAGAAAAATCTTCCGCAATTTCTCTAGATTTGCTGTCTGCTTGAGAAAGCTGATTTGTAACATTGTCCAACTCAACCTGCAGTCGGTTTGCCTTCTCTGACAGCTTAGCACACAATCGGTCACCTTCTGACACCTTGACTTGCGATTCCAGAAGCTGTGCCTCTACTTTTTCCCTCTTATGTTCACAATCTTCTTTTCCCTGCATAAGAGCCTTCACCTCATTGGCTAGCATCTGGGAATAAGAATGTAATTCTGCCACACAGGCTTCTTTCTCCTTTAACTGCTGCTGGAAACGTTGGGCTTCACCTTTCCAACTTTCACAGTCTGCACGTAATTCATCTACCACATTGCTCAAAGTGGTGAGCTCATACACAGTACTCAGTAATTTAGCCTCTCTTTCACTTTTCTCGTTGTCGCTGAGAGACAATGTCGTTTTCAGAGCGACATTCTGTTCCTGCGACTCCTGCAGGTCTATTTTTGTAACTTCCAAAGACTGAAGACTTTTTTCCAGCTGATTACGCAACTCCAACATATCAACCATACTTTGCTTCTGCAAAGTCTGAATTTCACTTTCCTTTTCCATGAGGATGGTATCTTTCTCCTTTATAGTGTCTTGACATTTTTGCAACTCGACCAAAAGAAGAGCAGTGGATTCTTCCCACTGTAACACATGAGACTTGAGTAGTTCATTCATTTCCTGCAAGTTTCTATGCTCCATTTTAAGCAATTCCAAGGCTTGTTCCTTTTCTTCCATTTTCCGTTGCAAGGCATCCAACTCAGCCCTGCACACATACTCGGTTTCCTCCAAACCGATGGCCTCCATTGGCTGCTGGCGTCTCTGTTTCCAGCCTGCCATGCTCTCTTGATGAGCCTTTTGTTGAGCTGCAAAGCTCTGCTGAAAATCCGCATTTGCCTGCTGTTGAGCTGTATTTGCTTGCTGTTGAGCTGCATTTGATATAATCAGATGTTTCAACATCTCCATTTTGAGTTTACTTTTCATCTGAGCACACTGCGTCTCCATAGCGGTTTCATCAGTGTTGCTAGGGACAACAACCTTCCTCTTTAGTAGACTCTCTTTAGGCATGGATGGGGCTGGTTCAGACGGCAACATCCCCTCCATCCATAGAATCCGGTCTCTCATTTCATCTATCTTTGCATTCTTCAGGCGTTTGGACCGCCCCATCTTCAATAACTCCACAAACAAATTTTTCACAGTCCAGCAAACAATTTTCAGACCACTGTCTCTTCAACACATGTAGTTTTTCTCTCTCTTGCAGGATCTCTTTTCCTGCACACACAGTTTGTGCAGTCACTTGCACCAGACACAACAAAGTTCATCAAATAATTTTGAGACCGCTGTCTCTTTAAAACACTTTTTTTTTTTTTTTCTGTCAGGATCTGCTCTCCTGCACACATAGATTGTGCAATCTCATGCACCAGACAAAGTTCATCAAACATATGCACTCCATTGCAGGGATCTCTGCTTATGCCCGCATCCTCCACCATATGTGAGGGATTAGCTCGGTGGCGGGTGTGGATGACCCCTTGGGGGGTGCGTTTTCCCAGAGAGGTAGCCGACAAGTGCTTGCAAACAAACAGTGTGGTTTATTAAATGGTACTTTCTTCACCAGGCTGTATGCAGCAAAACATCCAAAATAAAATAAAACAGAAAATAAATCCTTGCCTCTGTGGGCGGCTACCTTCTCACAACTGGAACCTGCCTAAGTGTCTGTCTCCAACCTACCGTCGGGCAGACTTCCTTGTCCTCCAGCGGACACTCAATAGTCCTTTTATAATAGCTTCACAGGGCAACACAGTCCTTTGTTTCTTTCACATCAACAGTTCGTCTTCTCACCTTTGAGACGTATTCACCCTTGGTTACCGTCCCGGGCACACATCACTCCGGGGGGTCTTCTCCCAGGCCCACACATCCTGTCGGGAGGCACACGCTGACTGTCCTCCTGCTCCCAGCCCACATGGCTTCAGGATGCAGCTTCTGGAGGCAGCAAACAATAGGAATTTCTCTGAACAAATTATAGAGCCTTAACTCCCTCATTCTGAACAGGTGAAGGCCTTTCAACTTCCTGCTGGCTAGCTCTGTAGCCAACACCCTAAATTAATTAATGGACTTTCTAAATCAGGTAGAAATGTATCTCCTTCCTGTGACTACATTCCCAGATTTAGCTGACTTCCTGTTACAATATATATATATATATATATATATATATATAATATTTGGGGGTTCCGAGTAATTTTCTAGCAAAAAAATTATGATTTTTACATGTAGGAGCGGAGTGCCAGAAATCGCCCGGTATTGAAGTGGTTAAGGAACTCAGCAGATGATAGCCAGACCATTGTTCCTAATTTTTATGGACAGTCTACTGACAGGATTGGTACCAGCTGATTGGAGAAAAGCCAACATGGCACCAATATTTAAAAAAGGGCCGAGATATTTTCCTGGGAACTACAGGCCGGTTAGCCTAACATCAATAGTCTGTTAGCTATTGGAGGGGATGATAAGGGACTATATGCAAGATTTTAGTAATGAAAATGGTATCAGTAGTAGTAATCAGCATGGATTCATGAAGAATCATTTTTTCCAGACCAATCTATAACCCTTTTATGAAGAAGTGAGCTGCCATCTAGATAAAGGAAGGCCTGTGGATGTGGTGTATCTGGATTTTGCAAAGGCATTTGACACAGACCCCCACAAACGTTTAGTGTACAAACTAAGGTACGTAGCTATTGACCATAGACTGAGTACATGGATTTAAAACTGTCTTAAAGGGCACGTCCAAAGGGTGGTGATAAATGACGAGTACTCGGATTGGTCGGTGTGGAAAGTGGGGTCCCCCAAGTATATGTCCTGGGACCAATCCTGTTTAATTTATTCATAAACGATCTAGAGGTTGGGATAAAATAGCTCAATCTCAGTATTTGTGGACGATACTAAGCTAAGCAGGAAAACAACTTTTGCACAGGATGTGGAAACCTTACAAGAAGACCTGAACAAAATAATGGGGTGGAAAACTACATGGCAAATGAGGTAAATGTTGGAAAATGTAAAGTAATGCATTTGGATGGCAAAAATATGAACGCAAGCTACTCACTAGGGGAAGAACCTCTGGGGGAATCTTGGATGGAAAAGGATATGGGGGACCTAGTTGATGACAAGCTCAGCAATGGCATGCAATGCCAAGCTGCTGCAAGCAAAGCCAACAGAATACTGGCATGTATTAATAAGGGGATTCACTGCAGAGATAAAACGATCATTTTCCCACTCTACAAGACTCTGGTCCGGCCACATCTTGAGTATGCCGTCCAGTCCTCAGAAAGGATGTGCTGGAACTGCAGAGAGTTCAAAAAAGGGCAACAAAGCTAATAAAGAGAATGGAGGACTTCAGCTATGAGGAAAGACTACAAGCATTGAACTTATTCTCTCTGGAGAGGAGAAGCTTGAGAGGGGATATGATATCAATGTACAAATACTGTACTGGTGACCCTAGCATAGAGAACATACTTTTCAGTGTAAGAGAATATAAAAAGACACGCGGCCATTCACTAAAACTAGAAGAGAAGCGGTTTAACCTTAAACTGCGTAAAGGATTCTTTACCATCAGAGCGGTAAGGATGTGGAATTCTCTTCCACAAGCAGTGGTATGAGCAGGGAGCATTGATAGTTTCAAAAAAACTATTAGATGGGCACATTAACGATCACAACATATGGAGTATATGATGTACTATTTACACACACACACACATCATAGGTTGAACTGGATGGACTGGTGTCTTTTTTCAACCTCACTATGTAACTATGTAATTTAGATAGCATTTACTTTTAAAAGTTTTGGATAGAGTTGGGAGATTTTTGTTGTAAATATACATTTTTATATGGATTCTAATGGCAAAGCTTTTTAGAATTATTTATATGCATAAAACCTGTAAATAATTCTGCTTCTGTTGTTTGACCTAAATGCTCCATATGGTCTCCAATGCCTACCTGAACAATGTAGCCTGTCTCCACCATGAGTACATGGATGACCGCCATCAGAGCATCGTTGGGAGTGCAGCAGCTGGCGGATAGGTAAAGAGACTCCAGGGAGTGCGGTATCTTCCCATCTACAGATTCACTAATGAGCATCGGCTCTGCCAGACAGCAAGGGTGCTCCTCTTCCATTGTAGTCTGCTCCCCGGCTACTGCTCCATGACAGGAACTAGACATGAGCTTCTGGAATGTAAACAAGAAGACATTCATTTTATCTCTAGGACACCATGTGATGTAGAACAGTTTTTACAGCAATTTTCTTTTCATTTTAATTAAAAGGAAGAATCCACCTTTTTACTGTTTGAATCCTTTTTATAAAATGTTTTCTTTCCAAGAAAAAAGAAGAAAAATACAAAACATAGCAACAATAGTAGCCTTGCTAATGTTTCACGCACAGCAACATAGATACAAGTGAGGCACCAAATAACCGGGTTGGACTGCCCAATATTTTAGTTATGAGACCAGGTAGCCAATGTAGACTGCCTCACACCAGCTCCATAATGTGATGGGCTCTGTTAGTAAAAAGCATTGCCATTCCAGTTAGGAATTATGAAAGCCCAAAAAACCTAGGACACAATCAATACTTGAAGACTCCACCTTTTTAAACAAAATATGATTAATTAAAAAAGGGGGGAGAAAATTCCACGCTAAGGTTGATGAACAGGCTGCTGCCTCCCTATAAATATAACCTAGTAATTGAGTGTTCCATCCCATAATACCTCAGCCCAAAGAGAGACCTCTCTATCTAATATCCTGGTGAGATACCCCTGTGTGGGGTTGTTGCTTCTGGTGCGTGCATTTGATATTAGTGGGACCACGAGCACCCCTACTTCACCTGGCTTTACAAGTATTTGGGAACAACACGATCACCCATTTTTCACCTGGCCTTTATATATCTGCATGGACTTTTAATAATTTATAGTTGCACTAAATGTTTTAAAGATTCACCACTTTATCATTTTTGGAGTATTGATGTATACCTTTTAACTATTTATCTATATACACAGTTTTGTTATATACCTCATCACTATTTGCACTAGATCACTTTATTATCGCACTTAAAGCGGAGTTCCGGGCACAAAAACAATATTTTTTTTTTGTGCCCCTCCGCTAGTTCGAGATCACCTGAAAAGGAATTGGATAGTTATTTTTTTTTTTTGTTTACTCACCTTTTAATTGAAGATCGTAAATACTCACCTCAGGAGTACTTCCTCCCTCGGCGCCGCGGCTCACCCCGTCACTTCCTGTCTCGCTATGATTCCTGAGAGCTGAACGTCATCGCTCCCAGGAATCAATGCGACGGCACCGGCCCCGCTCGTCACTTCCGGGCGACGCCGCATTCCCCTGCTAAACAGCTTCTGGGCATGCCCAGAAGCTGTGGAGGAAAGCGGCGCCGCACCGGAAGTGACGAGAGGGGCCGGTGCAGGCGCATTCTGGGACAAGAAGACGCGGAAGAAAACACAGAAGAGGACCGCGCCGGCTTCAGCTGCCCACAAGAGAGATGGAAACGCTGTGGAAGAAATTTTATAAGCATTTCTTCTAAAAGGTAAGTGCGATCCGGGACAGATCAGAGGCTAGCCATTGTGGAATGTACTAGCCCTGACTGTCCCGGGGGTATGTTTATTAAAAAATGACTTCTGTGCCCGGAATACGATTTAATATCCACTTCTTTTTATTCATATATTTATTTATAAATTGTCAGTCACAACACTTGGTCACGTTAGATGGCACATTAGTATTTCTTACATTTTTTCATGTGATTTATTGGCCTCCATTGGCAATATATTTATGTGACATTGATATATGTACACTCACATATTTTTTATTGCAACTCTACAATCATACACTAATTAGTCCATCTCCCTAGGCAGCGCCATTGACCCTTTTACTTTTTACATTAAAATATAATTAATGCACCCACATTAATAAAGTATGAATTTATTAACTTTTTGCATTGAAGCCTACAGAGCATTGCAGCGTCAATCAGTGCTTTGTGGGTGGAATTCACAGGTTCCTGCATTATTTACACCCCAGCCCCAGATCTGTAAAGAGGTACAGACCTTCAGTTATGAGGCTGGAGGATGTAAACCATAAATTACAAGTGCTGTCACGTCACAGCTTTTGTGCCAGCAGATCTAGAGCCACGGTGGCAGATGGGACTTGTAGTCTTTCAATTCAAAGATCCTTGTAAATTGATGTGTTAACTAGGGAATGGCTGGACTAATTCGTTTCAGGAAGAAGGTCTACTGTACATCACTCCCAATAGCAGGACCACTTCTGAGAATGCTAACTGAATATTCTGGATGCAAAACTTTGAACCTCTGCAGATTCAACAGTCAGAGTAAAGTCAAAACTTGCATACTAGCTCCGGTTTGTCCCAGAAATATTGGAAGGAGACAGCCAGACCTGTATTGGAGCCCATATACAATTTAATGTCTCGTAGCATCTATTAAAAAGCCAGAACATTTTGAGGATTGTGAGGGCCCCCTGAATAGTCTGCAGAACCAGTGACTGGAAAAAAGTATTATTATATATCAGAATTATAATTGTAGATTTGAGATCTTTTCCATATTGTTCTCTGTCCAGCATTTTAAAGCCCTGACAAAGCCCCTTAGAACTCCTGAATTGGGTTTTAAATGGATAATGTGAACAATAATGTATCTTTGAATTCCTGTCTGGTGCTCTCCAACAAATATTTCTTGAAGCAGTATTAAACTCAAAAACAAATATTTATTAAATTGCAGCTTACCAATTCTTAGATGGGGTGGCTGTATTTTTTTTTTTTTTTTAGTCTTTTTTCTTTTATTTTCACTTGGTGATCCGGCCAGTAAGTCTTATCGTTTTTAACTTCCTTTAAAGACCAATATCTCTAGGAACATGCTACACCCATGTTTAGCATATAACATGTAATATGTTCCTAAGCACCCCTTTCCTACCCCGGAGCCCCCCCCCCCCCCCCCACCAGTGACAATGTGCGGGGAAGTTCTCCCCCGCAGTCACAGTCACATTTAAAATCAATTGAGCCCCACACAGACGTCATTCATTCAATGAGATCTGAATGAATAAAGTAAGTCTGCCACCGGAACAGATGAACTTGTACTTCTAAATGGACTACAAGTGTAGTAATCAGCTCACTCATAGTCCATTTAGGCTCTGTTCACACAAAGTTGCATTACAAGTTGTTCCCCATATTTTCCAATGATAACCATTCATACATGTATGATTTAAAGTCGCAGCTTTTGTCCGACTTTCATGCAACTTGAGGGCCATAGACTTCAAACCCTGAAAAGTTGGATGAAAGTTGTACCTGAATGTCATACAGTGCAATAGTTGGCAATTATAATTGATCAAAGCCAAAGTCGTATCCAAGTCACACTCATCCAAATTGGCATGAGCCCCTGTTCACATTTGAGCGACTTATTTGACAGGTCAAATCACATGACAAGTCAAAGTCTACTGCCAGCAATCCCACTGTTAAAATCGGTGCAACGCCGACTTTGAGGTGCCGCTTCGTTTTGAAAGAGTAGTACATGCACTACTTTTCACGATTTCAGGTGGGACTTGAATAGCCATTTGTGCATGAAGCTGCATAGAGGTCTTTAAAATTGCACCCAAAGTCACACTAAGGTGCGGCTTTGAAATTGTGCAATTTCTGATGAAGTCGCACGATTTCAAAGCCGCGTAAATGTGAAAGGGGGCTCAATGTTGCACTTCAAAGTCCTGCACATTTGGAGTGGTACAAGTGTGAATGTATAGTGATCTCCATGTTGTCCATCAGAACTGCAGAGGACTCCTCTCACAGGAGGAGGTCGTCCAGGTAGCCCAGTACTGCAATTCCCCATTGACATAGCAACTAGAACCAGAGCCAACACTTTTGTGAAGACCCGAGGAACGGAGGCGAGACCAAAGGGTATAGCCACAAACTGATAATGTTCCTCTCCTACAGCAAAGCGGAGGAAGCGCTGGTGGCGGGCACAGATTGGAATGTGCAAGTAAGCATCCTTGATGGCGATAGAGGCAAGAAAATCTCCCTGATGTAGGGATGCCACCACCGTGCGAATGGACTCCATTCTGAACTTCTGCAGCCGCAAAAGCAGTTCAGGGCCTTGAGATCTAGAATCTGATGCACCTTGGCCTCTTTCTTTGGGACCGTGAACAGGTTTGAATAAAAACCCTGAAACCGTTCCGAGGCTGGAACTGGGACAATCCCACTCTGAAGCAGCAGGTCTTGTACCACTCCAAAGAGAGCTTGCAATCGTTCTTGGGACAGGCGCACATTGGAAGGAAAGAACCTTTCCGGAGAACGAAACTCGATCTTGTAGCCAGATCGTAGCACTTCGTGGACCCATTTGTCCTGCACCAAGGAGGTCCACGGGCCCGGAAGCCAGCAAAGACATCCCCCCACCCCAGACAGGGTGAGGACGCACCTTCATGCTGAAAGAGCCTTGCCAGACCAGGGCTGCTTGGAACCTCCCAAGGAGGACTTGAAAGATTTTGAACCCTTGTCAGGGGACCCTGAGGAGTGAAAAAACTTCTTGTGAGGGAAGAAGGACGGGCCATGTCTGCGACAAAGTTCCTTACACTTACCAGCCTGCGGAAGAAAAAGTACTCTTCCCCGCTGTGAGACTCTTAATTATGTCATCCAGGGTAGCCCCAAACAGGTGATCTCCTTGAAAAGGTAAATCAGTCAAAGCTTTTTTAGAGGTCTGGTCCGCAGACCAACACTTAAGCCACAATACGCACCTAAGTACCACTGCCGAAACAGACAGCCTAGAAACCAGGGAAGCCACATCCAAAGAGGCATCCCAGATAAACTGCAGCCCCTGGACCAACTGGCCTGCCAGTTCAGCAAAGGCAGGAGGAATCTGCTCACCCTCCAGGTCACACTGCAAAAGTTTAGCCCAGTCGGTCAGAGTTTGCAACACCAGGGCTATGGTGAAGACCGGCGCCAAACCAGCAACAGTGAATATATTGCAGGCCGCAGCCTCTGCTTTTCTGACAGCCGATCCTTAAAGGCCGCTGATTCCTCAACCCAAATCATGGTTGCCTTATTTAACCTGCAAACCGGGGGGGGGGGGGGGGGTGCACCCCCGATGGAACAGTCCACTTTTTAAGGAGGGTCTTAAATGATCCAAAGACCACCAGAGTACAGGGGGGGGTCTAATGGGAACCCAAGAGTCCGACCATCCCCGCTCCAGACAGAACCACCTCGCCATCAAAAATGGGGGGGGGGGGGTGTTGGCCAGGAGGAACGCTGCAACTCAGGCGGAGACCAGGTCATATGCACCCTCGCGAAGCGTTTAACTCGCAGGCCAGCCCCTGTCCAGTGGGGCTATGTTGCAGCCAACCTAGCGTGGAGCTGTGGTCTGTGCACGCTCGCTGGCCAGACTGAGGTGACTACTGGATCTAGATCATCAAGCCCATTGCCCAGTCCAGCAGTTTATTGAAGATTTCGCAGAGAAAAAAAAAAAAAAAAAATCAGGAGAAAAAAGCCATTGAAAAAAAGGGAAAAAATTGCAAGGACCAGAGATCCTAGCAAGGAACTAGGTCCTTACTGCTAACTAGGCAGAAAAAAGGAGAGGAGTCAATCGAGAGAAGTCAGTCTAATTACTGACTCGGGACTGCTGGTAAATCTTCATTCGAAGATTCAATCGGCTGCAGCACTGATCAGTGTATTCTTATCATTGCACCCACTTATCATATCCACTTTGCTTGTGTGGATGGGGAAATCCATTCAGTTTTTTGATCATCCCGCTGAGTCATCTTTGACCAGCTTACAACTACCCTCCCCCCAGACTGGCAATACTGCGGTCCAAAGCGGTCTGCTTTACTTCTTTGTCCAAAATACAGAAACACTAAGAGGAAGTGTTACTAGCCAGATCACCAGGTAAAATGAAGGAAAAAAAGCCTACAAAAACAAAAAAAATAAATACAGCCACTCAATCTATTGGATTGCGTCTATTGGATTGCTAAATTGCAATATATTACATTTTTGTTTTTGAGTTTATGTAATATAATGCGCCAAAGAACCCCACGCATACCTGAGAGCTGTCCCCTGAGAGTCTTCAAATCACCGTCTGATCTGGAAATTGAATTACACCAGGGAACCCAACTCTCCAAAACCTGATTGTTCTTGAAAATGACTATAAGAAAACCAAAGCCACTGGATAGATGACTGCCATACAACTAGCATTGTGGACCCCTGCACACCTATGTCTGCTTTTCACCTGCATTTGTTGACCGTTGCCCTGTATTGCATTAGGACAGCTCATTCATTTTAACAAGCCTCAATGCACAAAAAAAAAAAAAAAAATGCAATACATGAAATATTATTGGCCAACGCAGACCACTGCAATGCAAAACATACAATGCACTCATCTGTACACTGGAGGACAGGTGCTTTTCTTGACACTGTAATGTGTGATGGAATAAAGGGCATCAGACAGGGGAAAAGGGGTCCTTTTAGAGACAGACCATCATTGGCATCCCCTACATTCTCTCAATACAAGTGCATGAGGCCATGCCACCCACCTCTGGTAAGCTCTGTGTTACTGATGTCCGATCACCTCTCTGGTCACTGTGACTTTTGCTGGGCTGGATAACCTCTATAATAGAGACGGCGGGTTGGCGCTGATTCAGGGTGGGCTGAGTAGTTGATGATGCAGCTGCTGCAACCAGCTCTGAGTCTGCAACTCGGAGAACTATCAGATCTCCGGATATAATGCCGCATGATTCCAGGCTATTCTGGTCCTCAGTCAGGGCGTCCTTGCCGTTCAGAGTGATGGTGAATACCGCATTCAAACTGTGAAAACATGATTAGATTCAAAGTGAAGTGCAACCTTCCCAGCATATTAAATAAGAAAGATTATGAAAAAGGTTACATCTGCTGCAGACGCCTTATTTAGATAAGAATCTTAAAGGGTAATTCCACTTTCATGAAAAAAATATAGCTAATAAAAGTATATAGCATTAGGGTTGCACCAATACAGGTATCAATGCTGATACCAAGTACTTTCATGAGTACTCGTGAAAATGCTCCGATACCCGAAACTAATATCTTTGCGGTGTGATTTGAGCTCATACAAAACAAAAGGCTCAAATCGCACTGCAAAGAATTGCATGCAGTTTGAACAGGAATGCAGGTGTAACATGTTACAGATGCACTGGCCCCTGCTCCCCCCAACCCCCAGTCGGACAGCTAGCAGGGGATCTTCTCCCTCCTGCTAGCAGTCACAATCTGTAAAAGACCATCCAGTCACAGAGTTCCGTGAATCAGAAAACTACAAGGTCTGACAGCTTTTGTGTCTGTCGGCTTGTAGTTCTCAATGAACTGCCACGGCACTGTTGAGCTCTGTAGTAGTTCATTGATGCTTCCTGCTAGTTTGTGTCTGCAAGAGCCCTGCGTAGCACCCACGATCTAATGATCGTGGATGCAATATTTTCCAGGCTCCCAACAAAAAAATAATAAATGCACAAAAATATGCCAAAAGATGTGCATTTATAATTTTTTTTTTTTTTTTTTTTTTAACATATCCTTTAAAATACTTCTAAAGGTTTGCAGACCCTGCAGCTTTTCTCATTAGAACACTCAAGAGTGCACCAGCTGATTATAATGAATCAGACCCTCCTATTCAGAATCAGTCTGCAAAGAACATACCGGTAGTGAAACAAACAGCTTTTTCTTCACAGGAACAAAAGGTAGGAATCTGTACATTGATCACCCAGAGGAGGTTGTTTTTTTTTGTCAACAAAAATGGAGTTAATATATAGCTTAAAGTTGATGTCCAGGTTTACTTTCACTTTAAAGTGTTACTAAACCCAGGACCCTGCATTCGCTACTTTTGGTCTCCCACAGTGCACGGAACATGGAAATGGAAATATTTTAGGAAATATAAACTGCTAAATACCTTTTCTTGTCAGCGCCAACATGTCACCACGCATGCGCCGCCGCCGCTCGGGACAGGCCGTACATGTTCGGCTAGTCTCGGGAATAGCCGAATGTATACAAGCTTTCCTGAGCGGAGGTGGTGCATGCGCAATGACGTGTCGACAGCCAGGCGGCGCCATTTTTAAATTTAAGGCGCCTCTGAAACCGGTAAGTGAAACACAGCCACACTACCTGCTATTATGCGGGGCTGCGGGCATACTACAAGGGATGCACCTGTACCATGCCTGCAGCACTGCATCTCCTGTAGTATGCCCACAGCCCCGCATTATCTTGTACTATGCCCACAGCCCTGCATTCTCCTGTACCATGCCCGCAGCCCTGCATTCTCCTGTACCATGCCCGCAGCCCTGCATTCTCCTGTACCATGCCCGCAGCCCTGCATTCTCCTGTACCATGCGCGCCGCCCTGCATTCTCCTGTACCATGCCCGCAGCCCTGCATTCTCCTGTACCATGCCTGCAGCCCTGCATTCTCCTGTACCATGCCTGCAGCCCTGCATTCTCCTGTACCATGCCTGCAGCCCTGCATTCGCCTGTACCATGCCCGCCGCCCTGCATTCTCCTGTACCATGCCCGCCGCCCTGCATTCTCCTGTACCATGCCCGCCGCACTGCATTCTCCTGTACCATGCCCGCAGCCCTGCATTCTCCTGTACAATGTCCGCCACCCTGTATTCTCTTGTACCATGCCCGCAGCCCTGCATTCTCCTGTACCATGCCCGCCGCCCTGCATTCTCCTGTACCATGCCCACAGCCCTGCATTCTCCTGTACCATGTCCGCAGCCCTGCATTCTCCTGTAACTTGCCCACAGCCCTGCATTCTCCTGTACCATGCCCGAAGCCATGCATTCTCCTGTACCATGCCCACAGCCAGGCATTCTCCTGTACCATGCCCGCCACCCTGCATTCTCCTGTACCATGCCCGCCGCCCTGCATTCTCACCCTAGGCTTATACTCGAGTCAATCATTTTTTCCATTTTTTTTGTGGTAAAATTAGGGGCCTCGGCTTATACTCGGGTCAGCTTATACTCGAGTATATATGGTAAATTAAAATTTATGTCATTTTTTCCCCACAAATAGAGCTTCTTTTTGCTGGTATTTGATCAAATGCTGGGTTTTTTATTTTCTGCGCTATAAACAAAAATAGACCAACAATGTTATTGATTGGTTTGGGCAAAAGTTATAGCGTCTACAAACTATAGTATATATACATTGGAATTTTTATTTATTACATTTTTTTATATTAGAAATGGTGGCAATCAGGGACTTGTAGCGGGACTGCGATATTGTGGCAGACAATCTGACGCTTGTGACACTTTGTGGAAACCAGTGACAAAAATATGCGCTGTCACTCTACTAATTACACTGGCTGGGGTTGTTAAACGTCTAGGGCGATCAAAGGTTTAAATGTGTGCCCAACAAGTGCTTTTGTATACACCTTGTGGTGCTTTTACCAAGAGATGTAATGAATTTTATTCCCTGATTTGCACGGAAAGAAAATTCATTACATCTCCACTGTCAGGATGGAGCCCTGCATTGTCTACATTGATGTCCAGCCTCTCTCGGCGATCAGCGGGCGCCGGCGGATATCCATTGCCTGGCACCCAGTGATCACCTTCTACTGTGAATATTCACAGCGCCTGTTCCTGTGTGAAGGGGAGGGGGGGGTGTCCCTTCCTTTCAGTCAGCTCTCAATGAGCTCTGCAGAGTGTAATTCAGCTCCCCATCCCCTGTTTTATGAAAGCTCAGACGAGCTACAAAATTCCTGCCCTTTGAAGGGATTTAGGAAAAGAAGACTACAGATAAACAGGTACAACTTATGTAAGAGGATTTTTTTCATCTCTGTGTATTACCTGAGGCCAGTCACCTCACTGGGTATATGTGAGGGTTTACAACCACTTTAAAGCTGAAATCAAGGCTAAGCAAAAAAAGTGCAAATACAAGATGCATCTGTATTATTACGTGAATCTTTGTGTGCTTTGTGTATTTCTTCCAGATCTGTGCAGTGTGTATTATCTATTTTCCTAGCACAGGTACTTTTATGTAGCATTTTAGGGAGGGGGGCAACTTGAACAAGTGCACCTTTTAGATACGGTGATAGCTGATCACGTTTACTTTTATCACTAAAAAAAAAAAACTTTATAAGACAACAGAACAACATTAAAGACAACATTAAAGACAACAGAAGCCATTTGATAATGAGATCATTTAAGAAATGTATGCACACCTGTACCCCAGTGAAGGTAGGAACGATGCAGACAGCTTCATGCGGAGATCTCCTAACGTTGGCTTCTCCTCTTCCAGCTCCAGTCGCCCTGTCTGACCTCCGACTCTCACCCGAAGCTTCATTCTGCCTTCCGAGGGCAGTCCTATCAAACAGTAATTATCAGAAATAAAGAAATCACATATGTTCTCTTTTTTTGCAGGGTCATCCGGCGTCTCTATCCCAGCAGTCTCTGGTTTCCCACACACTATTTTCTAATCTAGAACACTTTCAATTTCACTGGGCAGAAGAAACTTTCACTTTCATATCAGCATCAGATTATACAACACATTTCTCAGATCAGCAGACCAAGAGAACCTTGAAAATAACATAATAGAGGTTTCCCAAGTGTTCCTAAATGTGTTACAACCTTATTTTAAAAAATGGGTTTTCATTTTTTTTTTTCAACATGTTTATTTATTATTGGTGTTTTCTTTTTTTTGTAAGGCTGCATTCACATGTCAGCGTATGGATCGCGGGCAGAATCGCCGCGCGATCCGGAGATCAATGCAAATCGCGGGACGCCTGTGCGTTGCCCGTGATTTGCAATAGCACCCCAAACGCTGAGCAAAGTTGCCGCAATTTCCGCCTGCCGAATCGCGGTAACATCGCGCAAAAAAAATTGCGGGACGCAATACGCTCCAAAGAAGCTCTTGTACTTTTTTGGGCGTAATGCGTCCCGCAATTTTTTTTTCCGCAATGTTACCGCGATTTGGCAGGCAGAAATCGCGGCAACATCGCTCAGCGTTTGGGGTGCTATTGCAAATTGCGGGCAACGCACAGGCGCCCCGCGATTTGCAACGATCTCCGGATCCATATGCTGACATGTGAATGCAGCCTAAAGCATTTTTTCAATAGGCACTGGTGACGTAGTCAGGGCCTCACAAGTGTCCTCAAGGAAGTTCCTTCCAGAAAGATCTCACCTGATCTGACACGTGGGTTTTGCCATGCCTTAGTATTCAAGAAGTCATTACTGACTCAATATTTAATATAAGCCAAAATTCAATACTTAACACATTTTACACTTCCAGGTATAGTCCTACTTTTTTCAGGAATGTAATAAATGCACCCATACTAAGAAAAAAAAAGTGGGATTTTAATTTTTAATATGAAGCCTGCAAAGCTCTGCAACCATAATCATTGTGTTGTGGGTGCAAAGCACAGCCTCCTGTATAATTTACTCCCAATCCCTACAGAGGTACAAACCTTCTGTTATGGGGCTGGAAGAAGTAAACAATTAACTACAACTGTGATGATGTCACTACACTTGTGCCAACATGATCTGTGAGTCCCCCAGCCACAGTGGAAGATGGGACTTGTAGTCTTCCCATTTACAGATCCCTGCACTAAATTTAAAGAAAACAGGATGCTGCAAGGAAAAGCACCCCACAATTCAGGTTTGAGGGTGGAGGTGTTGTGGAAAAGGACCGTATTTTAGGTTATACTCTAAAAATGGCCCTATATGCGGAGTATGGTGAGGTGGCAAGATGGCTGCTTAGAACAAAGATGGCTTGAAGTATTAATCTCTTGTCTTTCTTCTTTTCATGTCTGTGCAACATGCAACCTTGCAAAAAAGGGATAAAAACATATCTCATGACTTGGAATATTTTCCAACAAAAAATCCCCTCCTTGGAGAACGAGGACATTCTGAGATGTCATTGTCTGGATATATCTTTGATGGAAAAACACAGAAATATTGACTTTTAACTCTGAGCTTGCCAAAGCTTTTACTAACCTTTGATTGGTTAAATAATATCTTTATACATCCTATTATTCATATGTCATATTGTATATTTAATCTCAAACACGGAATAATACATTTAGATCACTTTGATTCAAACTACTGACTCTGGTTGATCTCTAGGTAGCTACATATCTGATTTGGTATCACTGACCAATAGGTGTCAGGTATCTGTACCGGAGAGGAAAAGATTCCACTACAATGGCTTTAAAAATATATTTTTTTAAAAAGTAAAGAACATTAATTAAAAATTCCAGGCATCAGCATGTTAGGCCTGGTTCACACCTATGCATTTTTTAGTGCATTTTGAATTTTGCATAAACACACTATGGTCCATTTAACATGGTTTTCTATGAGTCACATTCACATCTGTGCAATTTTTGGAAAGGGCCAGGGAGTTTTTTCAGGATTCAGGTTCCATAGACTTCAATGGATCAAAAACCTGTATTGAAAAACTTAAAATGCACCTGGAATATGCAAACTGCAACCTGCATAGTTGTGAACCAGGCCTTGGCTTATACATAGTTACATTGGTCCAGTTTGGTACTATGCATATGCCATATGTGACCGATGCCCCTTAGGGGGTCGACAGATAGTTTTTTCAGTGCGTACACTAATTTCCTGCCGCATTTCAGGCCAATAGCTGATATTCTGTACATCATCATCACCTGCCACCCAGATGCAGCGTGTCACTTGCCACTGTCACCTGCCACCCAGATGCAGTGTGTCACTTGCCATCCAGATGCAGCATGTCACTTGCCACTGTCACCTGCCACCGAGGTGCAGCGTGTCACTTGCCACCGTCTTCTGCCACCAGATGCAGCGTGTCACTTTCCACTCAGATGCAGTATGTCACTTGCCACCCAGATGCAGCATGTCACCTGCCACCATCACCTGCCACCCAGATGCAGTGTGTCACTTGCCACTGTCACCTGCCACCCAGATGCAGTGTGTCCCTTGCCAACGTCTCCTGCTACCAGATGCAGTATGTCACTTGCCACTGTCACCTGCCACCTAGATGCAGTATGTCACTTGCCACCGTCACCTGCCACCCAAATGCAGCTTGCTACTGTCTCCTGTCACCAAATGCAGCGCGTCACTTGCCACTGTCACCTGCCACCTAGATGCAGTATGTCACCTGCCACCAGATGCAGTATGTCACTTGCCACTGTCACCTGCCACCTAGATGCAGTATGTCACTTGCCACCAGATGCAGCGTGTCACTTGCCACCGTCACCTGCCACCCAAATGCAGCTTGCTACTGTCTCCTGCCACCAAATGCAGCGCATCACTTGCCACTGTCACCTGCCACCTAGATGCAGTATGTCACCTGCCACCAGATGCAGTGTGTCACTTGCTACAGTCTCCTGCCACTGTCACTTGCCACTGTCATCCGCCACCCATATGCAGCTTGTCACTATTTACACTACTTCTGGCAGCCTCTCACCAGCGGCGTCCAAACAGTTAAACTTCCACATGCGGGTGGGTGGTGAGAGATGACGGAACTATCTCTCTGCTTGCCCACGGCTGCAGCTCTGTCAAGAAGAACAGCGGTGATGTGAGGGGGCAATAAGAGATGATGTCATCTCTCTGCTGCCCACCACACCACTGACAGAGATTGATAGAGACTGCAGGGACAGGGGAAGGTCTGACCAATATTGGTAAAATCAGTAAGTTTCTGACCGATACCAATTATTTGAAAAATGTGAATATCGGCCCCCAATAATCAGCCGCTCCGATAATCGGTCGAACCCCAATCAGCATTCTAAACACAGGAAGTCAGCCGCTCAGCACAGAGAATGTTTTGCATTTTCAGAATATATGCAAAGCCTTCCCTGATTGGATAGGGTAGAAAAATAGGGCAGTAACATCACACTCTCCACCTTGTCCAATCAGCAAATGCTGTGCATCCATTCATAAAATGCAAAGCATTCTCTTTATGGCGCCCGCACTGAGCAGCCAACTTCCTGTATTCACAATGAATCAAGCTGGCTTCTCAGTATGGGACTCAGGTAGCATTGTTTACTTCAGTGATTTCCAGTAGAGATGGGCTTGGGCGTGTTTGGGATCCCACCTGCCCGATCCCGCCAGGAAGTCGACACTGCACACGGCCAATCACAAGCAGTGAGACATTTCCTGATCTGTGCAGCTGCGGACCGGTAAATGTCTCACTGCCTGTGATTAGCCATGTGCAGTGGCGGGATCGGGCAGGTGGGATCCCGAACACGCCCGAGCCCATTCCTAATTTCCAGCATCCAGGGGCATCGGCCAGGTATGGTATATTCAAGCAGAACCAATGTAACTATACACATGGCGATACCTGAAATTCTTCTGTAAGGCTGACATTCTTTTTACCAGCCCCAGTCAGCTGTCAATGTGCTTTATTTCATGCCAGGCACATTGACAGTTAACAAACCCATGTGATGAAAATGCCTGAAAAGCACTCTGATAGCCTATTCACATAGGGTTGTCACCTCGTCTCTTTTAGGCCCCTTTCACACAGGCGGACCATTAAGATCCGCCTGTCCATTTTTTTGGCGGATCTGAACGGTCCCCCCCCATGCATCTCTATGGGGGATCGGATGTCAGCAGAGACATGTCCGCTGACACCCGATCCGATCAAATCTGGACGGATGGAAACCCTATTTTCCAACCGTCCAGCGGATCGACGGTCTGTTCTCATCCAATTTCCCCATAGAGATGTATGGGGAACTGACAGCTGTGTCTCCGCACACAGCGTGGAGACACAGCTGTGATCCTTCTGCTCAGAGGGGGATCAGCGGATCGATCCCCCGCTGAGAAAAACGGAATCCATCCGACAGACGGACAGTGTGAAAGGGGCCTAAAACTGGACACATTAATTACACAGGTTCTGTGGCTGATTAGGTGCTAATAAAACTCACTTGGTGCCTTATCTGCAAAAAATTGGCCTCAGAACCTGTGAATTTCATATGTGTTTGGGTTTAACCACTTCCCGACCACCCGCCACAGTTTTACTGCGGCAGGGTGGCTCTCCTGCGCAAACCGACGTAGACCTACGTCGGTCATGCGTGGGAAGCTAGGGGAGCGGGCGCACTCCCGCCCCCACTCGGCAGCGGGGAAGCCGATGCACAGGTCAGGCGGCTCCGATTGCCGCCTGACACCCGCGATCGTTCCCCGCTGAGAGAGAAGGACGGTCAGTTGTTGTAAACACAGTCGACCGTTCTTCTCCCTGAAATGATCACAGAGCTCATGTGAGCCTTCTATATAGGATCACATGTCTCTATGGTCATCTGAGAAGCCACCCCCCCCACCACAGTTAGAATCACTCCCCTAGGCTCACATTTAACCCATTGATCCCCCATAGGGTTAACCCCTTCCCTGTCAGTGTCATTATTACAGTAACAATGCATATTTTTAGCAGTGATTACTGTAGTAATGTCACTGGTACCCCCAAAAGTAGTTAAAGTAACACAGTGCCAAATCGCAAAATAGGGCCTGGTCATTAAGGGGGCAAATCCTTCCAGTCTTAAATGGGTTAAAGGGATGAGGTGGCAATAAGGTTGCCACCTGATCCCTTGAAACCAGAACACACATTAATTACACAGGTTCTATGGCTGATTAAGGAGGTAAATAAGCTCAGTTAGTGCCTTGTGTGCATTATATTAGCCTTAGAACCTACATATGTGTCCTGGATTAAAGGGATGGGGTAGAAACACTAATCCACAGTCTGAGCAGAGGTGTCAGAACCAGGGGCACACACTGCAACGGGTTTCTAGTTCCAAAATATAACATACATAAGCAGCATGTCCACTCACCATAAACAGGAAACAGAACCAGTGAGGAGAGAAGGCTTTCCTCCTCACCGACCAATCAGGTGCCAGCTTCCACCCAACAACAAATACTTTGTGACAGCTATGGACAACGCCTCCACATACACCCCCAGTCGCGTGACATTCCAGAGTCCCCCAGCAGGGGGAAGCAGAGAGCCCCCCTTCCTCATCCCACTCTTCCCATATACCTGCACACAGGACCCTCTCCAGACTCCACGCACAGCGGCTCTACACTCTTTCACGTGACCAGTCTGCGGCTGACAGTCTCCGCCATGTTGGTGTGGGGCGGAAGTAGCCAGCAGCGTGATGCACTTTCCTGCCTTGCTGCGCTGGGCGGAAGTGACATGCTATTTCCGGCGCCGGCTGGCAGTGTGTGTGTCTGTGTGCGTGCTGAGATAGAGCTGTCACCATGAGCCGCAGCTACAATGATGAGTTACAGTTTCTGGACAAGATCCACAAGAACTGCTGGAGAATCCGCAAGGGATTCGTCCCCAACATGCAGGTATACCACATGTCCTATGTATAGATTGGGGGAAGCACTATAGGCCTCTATTTACTCTGCCCAGCAGATGAGGCACTACAATGGCTGGAGGGGGAGGGGGGATAATATGATGTATAGATCACTTATCTCAGAGGGGAAGGGGGTGTCCCCCATAAAGTATAAATAAAGGCAAAACTTTTTTAGTTATGGATAGAACAGCTGTTACATAATTTTTTTTATACATTTTTTATTTGTTTGTTTTTGCTGTCTATACCCCTCCCCCCTCCCCTCCTGTAGATTTAGCTTCTCTATTCGTCCTGTTTAAAATTATCATTGAAAGTGACAGATAAAGAAAATCCCAAATGTTAGGTTGTCACTAGAACAGGAAGAGAGGGGAAATCTTCCAATGTCCATCTCATCCAGCAATTTTTTGTCTGCCTTTCACCTGCTCTTACATAGTAAGTTTTCTGTGTGCTTTCAGGTGGAGGGTGTATTCTATGTAAACGATCCTCTGGAGAAGTTGATGTTTGAGGAACTGCGAAATGCCTGTCGAGGTGGAGGTAAGTCTGGCATTGATATGTAATCCAGAGCTGACATATGTATCAATATTCTATTCACGGATAGTGACTTTGTAAAATGTATTGGGGTGGAGCACAAATTATTTTCTGTTCACTGGTGCGAATGTTGAACAATTGTTTTAATTGGCAGTTGACACCAGGAATCGTACTGGAACATGCTACGCATTCCTTTGCAATTCACATGCAGTTCAGTGAGGTGCAATTTGAGCTTGTTCATTTTGAATGGCCTAAATTGCGCTGGACCAAACTAAAATTAGGGCGTGCACTACTTTATCAAAAAATGTGCTGCAATCGGATCACATGGTACCATGCGATTCGGTGCAGGCTATTACACTGCTTTTGTGGCCTGCATTTAGGGTGTTAATTTTTTTATTTTTTTTAAACCACTTACTGCCCGGCCACCGTCAAATGATGGCGGAGCGGTGCAGCCATTGTTCTGTGACGCCGTCCTATGACGGCGCACCAGAACGTCCTCTCTCGTGCACCCGCGGGGGTGCGCAGTGCAGCGATCGTGGGTGCACCGTGTTGCTAGGACACGGCACAACCCCGATCTTGGTAAAGAGCCAATGACATAGCTCTTCACCCATGTGATCGTCTGTGTCCAATCACAGCCAGTCACATGTTAATGAGGAAATGCTGTTTATCGGCTCTCCGTGCCTCACACTGTGAGTGTGTGGCGAGGAGAGCCGATCAGCGGCTCCTCCTCAAAGGGGAGACTAGGACAGATAATCACAGAAAAGTGAAAAGCGGTGCCAATTAGTGCCCACCATCAGTGCCTGCTCATCTGTGCTGCCTATCAGTGCTCATCACTGCGGCATATTAGTACCTCCTCAATGAAGGAGAAAAATTGTTTATTTTCAAAATTTACTCACCTAAAATAAGAAAAACTTTTTTTTTTTTCAAAATGTTCTGCCTTTTTTTCTAAAAAACCCATCAGTGATTAAATACCACCAAAAGAAAGCTCTATTTGTGTGAAAAAAATGATAAAAAATGTTATATGGGTACAGTTTAGCATGATCACGCCATTGTCATTCAAAGTGTGACAGCGCTGAAAGCTGAAAATTGGCCTGGGCAGGAAGGGGGTGAAATTGTACTGTATTGAAGTGGTTAAATAAACATGTTATATTTATCTGCTCCAAGCAATGGTTTTGCACGGAGCAGCCCCGATCCTCCTCTTCCCGGGTACTCTGTCGGTGCTTCTGGCCCCTTGACCTGCTAAGTGCCCCCATAGTGCTTGCTCTGCCCTGCTTCCTCCTCACTGGCTGTGAATTGACAGCAGCAGAAGAAGTCAATGGCTCCCTTTGGTGTCTCAGAGCCAACGAGGATGTAGTGAGCTGGGAGAGCAGACACTCTCGTGTACATAGCTGGATCAAGATTGGGTTCAGGTAAGTATTAGAGGGGGCTGGGGGGGGGGGAGAAGCCCACTGAAGGTTTTTTACCTTACTACATAGAATGCATGAAGGTAAAAAACATTCAGACTTTACAACCACTTTAACTATGACACCTGCTGCAAATGGCAACTACAGTGCATTTTGAACGCAGTGTGGGAAACACACATGGAACATGGGTTCACACACCGTATTTTGGTGGAAAAGGCACTTTGTTTCTGTACTATAATGTACTTTTATATCTAAAACTGAATAAACCGAACTTGATTAACCACTTACCGCATACTAACGTAGGTCTACGTCGGTAAACTTTGCGGTAGTGTACCGGGATGATGCCTCTAGCTAGAGACACCATCCCGGTACCGTGGTTTGAAGCCGACGGTTGGCTTTCCGTCGGTACCGACCGATGCGGCTCGGGAGCCGCTCGATCGGTACCCGGGGGGGCGGGAGGGGACGACCCCCCCTCCCGCCGCCTTCCGTGGCTTTGCTCGGGGTTCCCGTCCCGCCGGGAGCCCCGAGCACCCAGCCTGCGCGTCCGCCGGCTGGATGGAGTCCCGATGACGTAACCCGGAGGCGGCGTCCATGACGTTACTTCCGGGTTACTGTGCTGCAAAAGGCGGCAAATTTGAAAATCGGCTGTATGCAAAAACGCAGTTTTTGGCGTTTTGCATACAGGGAAGTGTAGTGGAGGGGTCTAGGGTCTTTTAGACCCTCGGTCCCTCCATAAAATGTACCTGTCACACATATTGCTGTCACAAGGGATGTTTACATTGCTTGTGACAGCAATAAAAGTGATCAGATTTTTTTTTTTTTTTAAACTGTAATAAAGTTAAAAAAATAAAAAAAATAAATGGGGAAAAAAAAAAAATTTAGCTGCCCCCGTCACCGTTCGCTCGCGCACAAAAAAAAACGTATACGCAAGTCGAGCCGCAAATGAAATCGCTGTTCAAAGTAGAAGTGACATCATAACTGTGCTGTACACAGCTTGTGCAGAGCTGGCACCCAGTAGGTTCCACTCACTACAGACTGCCTGCAAAATACTACAGAAGGGGGGCAGAGACAAGACCTGTCGCTCTGCACAAAGAGAGAGCAGCAGTGAGAGGTCTTTATTACAGGAAGCTCCTGCACAGAGGCGAAGCTTCACACTGGATTACTGCACAGATCTGGAAGCACACCAAAGTTGAAGTAAGAATACACATGACTTTTGTATTTTGACAATATTTGCTCATCCTGGACAGCTTTAAAGGGGAAGTGCCCTTTAACTTTACAGCATCTACCTAACTTGAAATGTTGCATTTGGGTGAACCCATCCTTTATTAAAACATAATGTGAATTTCATAACCACTTAGATCTATTTTTTTTTTTTTGCTTGTTTAGGAGCTGGCGGTTTCCTCCCTGCTATGAAGCAGATTGGCAATGTGGCAGCCTTACCAGGAATTGTCCATGTAAGTATTTTGTATTGTATTTTTAGGATGTTTTGCTCTTTAGGATTAACCCCTTGCCTTGGCAGGAGGCAGCCCTTTAAGTGGGCTGCAATATTACAGGGGGCTCCTGTTTATTCATTCACTGTGATTGCCTGCCCAGTGATGATGTAATCAGAAGCTGGTTACAGCTTGGTCACAGTTCTGCGGGCGCCAATGAAGGGTGCTTCAGAACAACACAGTGACGCATATATGCAGCAACTATGCGTTAAGTCCCACCTGCCATGTTGCCATACATATGTGTTAAGGGTTTAACCACTTGCCTACTGTGCACTTAAACCCCCTTCCCATCCAGGCCAATTTTCAGCTTTCAGTGCTGTCACACTATGACTGACAATTGCGCGGTCATGCTACACTGTACCCATATGAAATTTTTATCATTTTTTTTCACACAAATAGAGCTTTCTTTTGGTGGTATGTAATCACCTCTGGGTTTTTTATTTTTTACAAAAAAAAAGAATAAAGACAACATTTTGAAAAAAAAAAGTTTTTCTTATTTTCTGCGAGTAAATTTTGAAAATAAATTTTTCTCCTTCACTGATGTGCGCTGATGAGGCGGCACTGATGTGCGCTGATGAGGCGGCACTGATGTGCGCTGATGAGGCGGCACTGATGTGCGCTGATGAGGCGGCACTGATGTGCGCTGATGAGGCGGCACTGATGGGCGCTGATGAGGCGGCACTGATGGGCACTGATAGGCGGCACTGATAGGCGGCACTGATAGGCGGCACTGATAGGCGGCACTGATAGGCGGCACTGATAGGCGGCACTGATAGGCGGCACTGATGGGCACTGGCGGATGGCACTGGACACTGACGGGTGGCACTGATGGGCAGCACCATCAGTGCCCACACTCAGTGCCCATAGTGCTGCCAGTCAGTGCCTAGATGAGCAGGCACTGATGGGCACTGACTGGCAGCACTATGGGCACTGATTGTGGGCATTGATGGGGGCACTGTGGGCACTGATGGGGGGGGGCACTGTGTGTATGTTTTTACCTTTTAGTAATCAGGGCACTGGTGATCGGTTCCCTGATTACATGTCTCTGTGTCCCCGGCGCTGTGAGGCTCCCCCTCCTTCCTCACACTGCAGGCTCCGTGTGAGGAAGGAGCGCCGGCGATGAGAGATGATCTCATATGTTTACATATGAGATCATCGCTCATTGGACAGCCCGATCACATGGTAAATGGCCGCTGTGATTGGCCATTCACCACGATCTGTGATCGGCCGTGTCCAAGGGACACGGCCGACACAGATTTTCCCCGCTGCGCGCTTGTGGGAGTGCGCGGGGGGCGTGTCACTGGGAGGCCGTTTAAAAATGGCCTCCCGAAAATTCAAGTCCGCGCTGCAGCCGTATATAGGCTGTAGCGCGGATGGGGGGAGGTTAATCATCCTCAAAATTACAGATGAAATATGAAACTTAAGTATCTGATCATCCCAGCAATGTTGAGGGACAGTTGATGATGTATCAACAAAAAGATCATACAGTGTGTATGTATAACCCTAACAATTACCTTCTCTTACTTAGTCTCTTTGGTTCGTTAAATATACCATTATAAGTGTTTTGTTATATTTGTTCAATAAATGCAAAAGATTTCTTGCTTAAGTAAGCCCGGGCTGCATGACTCCTCCCCAGAGGATTTGTCCATGAGACCAGGGCTCACAGGAAGTGGGTTGAATGATGCTGAATAAGATTCAACCCAGAAAAGAGAGCACCAGAGAGAAGGTGAGTATGGGACCCGTATCATTGATTTATCCAAAGCTGATCTCCACACCACCAGCGAGGGACCTCGGCAGACTAGGGTAAGAATATCTTGCTTCACAAGGTAATAAAAATACTTGCAGGAGGGCTGAGAGGGGGAGGGGTTAATGTTTGCCTGAGAGATGGTCTTTAATTATTTGATACACCACGAGGTGGGCTTTAAATTTGAACAGTGTTTTGTGCTTCTAAAAATATAATTCTGCTACATACTGTACTTCTAAATGTTTTGTTTTCTTCTGCTTCAGAGGTCCATTGGTCTTCCCGATGTCCACTCCGGCTATGGATTTGCCATTGGAAACATGGCTGCTTTTGATATGAGCAACCCAGACGCTGTTGTATCTCCAGGTTTGTTTATTTTTTTTTTTTTCTTGAGGATTAGAGTTAGAGAAATTGATCCGAGATTGACTGCTGATTGGGCAGATTGTGATAAATTGGGTATTTTAGAGGCAACCTTTATTTCTATTGCCCCAATATGGGGCAAATCCTATTCCAGAACAGCTCTCATTGAGGATGTTTTGTGGATAGGTATTGAGATAAATTAGTTATCTATATTTACTATGACATCTATATTTATATCATTGTAGGTTGTCTGTAATCTCTATATAAGCCTAGGAATTGATCAGCTCATATTTTAGCCTTAGTAAAAAATATAAATTTGCTTAGTAATATAGCAACTAATAGTTCCATTGAAGCAGTGGACAGTTTTATTTCATTAGCCTGATAACCCTTACCTTATGCAGGTGGTGTCGGATTTGACATTAATTGTGGAGTCCGTTTGCTACGCACCAATCTGGACGAGAGCGATGTACAACCTGTGAAGGAGCAGCTGGCCCAGTCTATGTTCGACCACATTCCTGTCGGAGTGGGATCCAAGGGCGTCATCCCTATGAGTGCCAAGTATGTGGTGACACAAATAACTCATAACATTGAAGAAGTAGCAGAAGGGAATGTTTCCCTTGTAAAGAACAACATATTCATTTGAGAATCTAATTTTGTTTAATACTGCTTTAAAATTAATTTGATGTATCCATGCTCTGTGTCTAGGGACCTGGAAGAGGCTCTGGAGATGGGCGTGGATTGGTCTCTAAGGGAAGGCTATGCTTGGGCAGAGGATAAAGAGCACTGCGAGGAGTATGGCAGGATGCTGCAAGCTGATCCTAGCAAGGTGTCTTCCAAAGCAAAGAAAAGAGGCCTACCCCAGGTATGGAATGATCTCATAGAACTTTTGCATATATCTATAGGTTGCATAATGTAAGTATGTGTAAACAACTATGCTTTTCCTGCTAATCTGCTCATTTTTTTTTTCCTTTTTTACATTATTTTACATTGCTATCCGTTGACCATTTTAATTATATTTCCTTGTCTTCTATTGGGAGACATAGATTCTCATTAAGCAGCCTAGGGTTATACTGCCACCTACAGAAGAAATTGAAAATAAGCACGTAAAAGCTGTCTCCTAGAGACTATAATCCTTCCTATACTATTCATGTATGCGGCAATATAACCCTAGATTTCTCTAAAAAGAGCTTCATCCATTTTTTTTTTTTTAAAAGTACAAGTCAGCAGCTAAAAGTACTTTTCCTGCAGGTCCCACGCACTGCTATCTTGGATTCAAGAGCTGGCTGTGATTTATCCCGCTGCACATGTGCAAGATTACACAGCGCAGTGAGCCTGGTCCTGCAGCCTTCTGGGACATGTAAAGTGTCCCAAGAGCCTGCAGGCGGGAGGTATCTGTCAAATAAAGGTACCAACTCCCAGAAAAAAAAAAAAACTCAGATGTGATAGTGTGGGGAGGGTTTTAAGTGGTATGTTCACTTTTGAGTGAAGGTACCCTTAGGCCCCTTTCACACAGGCGGATCTCAACGGTCCCCCCATGCATCCCTATGGGGCATCGGATGTCGGCGGAGACATGTTCGCTGACATCCAATCCGATCCATCAAATCTGGACGGATGAAAAACCCTATTTTCCATCCGTCCAGCAGATCGGATGAAAACGGACCGACGGTCCGTTCCCATCCGATTCCCCCATAGAGATGTATGGGGCTCTGACAGCTGTGTCTCCGCACACAGCGCGGAGAACAGCTGTCATTCTCCTGCTCAGCGGGGGATCAGCGGATCGATCCCCCGCTGAGATAAACGGAGTCCGCCGACGGAGCGGATAGTGTGAAAGAGCCCTTAATGAAAATCTGTAGTTTTGGATTCTAAAACAATTTTATAGAAAGTTCAAAAATCTTATTTCAGGTGTGTGTGTGTGTGTGTGTGTGTGTGTGTGTGTGTGTGTGTTGTTGTGTGTGTGTTTTTTTTTTTTTTTTTTTTTAATATATTTAATTTCCATCTGGCAGCCATGGCATGTATTTTTTTCCCATCTAAAGTTCTATAATGCATTTAATTTCAATTACTGTATTTATAAAAAAAGTTTGTTTTCCAGCCCATGTGATTTTATGACATTTTCTTTGCCATCCTCCCAGCTGGGAACTTTAGGTGCTGGGAACCACTATGCAGAGATCCAGGTTGTGGATGAAATCTATGATGAATATGCTGGCAAGAAGATGGGCATCGATCACAAGGGTCAAGTGTGTGTTATGATCCACAGTGGTAGCCGAGGCCTGGGGCACCAAGTAGCCACAGGTAGGTTTTTGTGAATATGTTTTACTAGACTGAGTTTTAATAAATGCCTGCACTTTTGTAAATGTCCCCAGCTGTGCATTAGTATTTTCAGAATACTGTGCCTTTTTAGAATTTGAATTTCAGGCAGAATAGAAAAAGAATTTTAATCCAGTTTTGTATTCATTAAAATGTATGCTTAGATTTAGCTTCATTAAATACCTGCATTGTCTTTATGTTAACCCAAAAATAAATATTGCATATACTGTATATGTTTGTATATTAGTGTAGCTGTTGATAAATGTTACGTGTTTTGCTTGCTTTTCTTTCTCCATTTGCTGTAAAATGCCTGATGGCTTTCCAGTTCCTTTTTGTTTCTTCTTTCAGTCTGACCACACCAAGCACTGTTGTAGATCTGTATTGGCGTGGTCAGTTTACAGACCTAAGCTTGCTGCTTGGAGCTACAAGACGCTGTGCCAATGCATGACGTGCCTGTATCGCCTGTAGCCATGACTGCTGGGAAGGGCTGGCAGGATGCTGTACTGGTCTTACGGAAGACATCACAGCACCGTGCCTCTGTACTCCTCTCAAGAGCTCTCAGACCAGATACAATGAGTGGGCTTGCTCTTGGAAGGAGAAATGTAAATATCAAAATTTCTTGATGAGAATGTCAGTCTGCAGCAGTGCGTATTCCTATGCAGACTGCATGTGTATGCAGGCTGCCCTATATAATGCCCTTATGCGATACTAAGCCTCCATTGGTAAAAGAACTGAAATCCAATGATTAGAGGGCTCAGGCTAGGACCACCAAACTGGTAAGGAAAGGGCTAGATGCTGGATTTCCTCCAGCCAGGAAATGAAGCAGGTTCTATGTGACTTGCTGCAGCTTCTTATGTACGCCGTAAGGTGCTCACGGTGTGCAGAGAAATCAAAGTATGCTATTTCAATTCAGGAGAGGAGCCTGTACAACTACAAGGATGAAAGGAAGGCTGGAGTTCAGATTTAAGGAAGGGAACCCTGTACGAAGTCTCTGCTTTTATAAGAGAGACATTTGGGAGAAATACTATTGTTGATATACTGTATAATACAAACCTAGAACGGTGTAAAGCAGATGAAGCAAGTTCTTCATAATACTAATTAGACCAGTTTAATTGACCTAAATGTGATGACTGTCATTATTTTGCCTTGCAGATGCCTTGGTTGCTATGGAGAAAGCCATGAAGAGAGATAAGATCATAGTCAATGATCGGCAGTTGGCATGTGCCAGAATTTCCTCTCCTGAAGGCCAAGATTATCTAAAAGGCATGGCTTCTGCCGGCAACTACGCCTGGGTGAACCGCTCATCCATGACTTTCCTCACAAGACAGGTAGGGATTGCTAAGGCCTAGACTGATTAGATAATTTCCCCACTTAGATTCTTTTATATAGTTATCAGGCAATGATAAATATATATTAGCCTCCCTTATCCTGTTTTAGAGGCCTCTGTGACCGGTTAGGATATTGTGGGCTACTGAAGCCAAGCTGGTCATTTGGGGATTATGTTGTTGCTGTTCTGCATGACTTTGAGAAAGATGGACTTGATTGCATTGAGACCCCCAGGTGCTTTTACTTCCAAAGGTAATGTGTAGCATTTTAACCTTGAGCAGGCATCTCTTATGTACTGAATGTTACAACGACTGCACCTGCTGACCTTTGTATCCTAACCTCTTGGGGCTCTTCTGTTGATGAAATACCCTTTTAGTTCCAGATGACTCATCAGACCTTTGGTTGGTTTATTTGTGGCACATCCCCTTGTGCCTTTCTTCCACTTTTCACTGTGGGCTGCCAACAAGTGAACAAACCTGTTCTGTCTTATGTCTCTTGTAGGCCTTTGCCAAAGTGTTTAACACGACTCCCGATGACCTTGACTTGCATGTCATCTATGACGTCTCTCACAATATTGCCAAAGTGGAGCAGCACGTGGTGGACGGGAAGGAGACGACCCTGTTGGTACACAGGAAGGGATCAACGCGAGCCTTCCCACCCCATCACCCGCTGATTGCTGTGGATTACCAGGTGAGAAGACTTAATCAAACCTTCTAATAGGACTTCTATAAAATGTAGCCCAGTTAAGTTTTCTGATCACTTGATCTAAGGATTGGCACCCCACTGGTAAGTTAAAACAAAAGTATTATTTTGTAATCTTCAGGCACAAAATGATTTTTAAACGTGTGCAAAAATGGCTCTGGCAGCAAAAAGCTTAATGGCAGGCCATAGTTCTACCTTTTTATGCTTTTAAAGTTCTTTCACTTTGAAACGGTATTAAAGTTCTGTACTTTAGAAAAATCGCTAATTTCGTTTTTCTTCTCACCCCAGTTGACCGGACAGCCAGTGCTAATTGGTGGCACAATGGGGACCTGCAGCTATGTCCTAACTGGAACTGAGCAAGGGATGACTGAGACATTTGGCACCACTTGCCATGGAGCTGTAAGTAGACATTTCATCTTATATGTGTGTTTGTATACAAGCAACCAGTGGCCTTTTTGTGTTGCTAAAACCTAGACTGTCTCCTGCAGGGACGGGCTCTTTCTAGAGCCAAGTCTAGACGTAACCTGGACTTCCAGGATGTTCTTGACAAGCTGGCAGATATGGGTATCGCTATACGAGTGGCCTCACCAAAGTTGGTTATGGAGGAGGTAAGTTTCATTGATTTATAAAAATATTAATTTGTTTTGATTTTTATTTTTAAAGATGTCTAAATGAATGTGATGTATTGGTGGCATAATTATAGGCAGTGAATGTGACTTTACCTAACATTTACAGGTGGTTAATCTTTCCCTGTAGTTTAGGAGAAGATTCAGCTGCAGTGAATTTTTGGTGAATGTGCTATTTACTGCTACTACTATAAATATGTCCCTTAGTTTAAAGTGGTTGTAAACTGCTGGCTACTTTTTTTTTTTTTTTTTGGTCTGCAAGGTAAAGGCATAATGTGCTAGTATGCATCACATTCTAGCATATTCTGTGAAACTTACCTGAAAACAAAGCCCTCCAGTGATGTGATGTAGTTGCTGGAGGCAGCGTCCATCTTCTCCCAGTCTTCCTTCATGGTCCGCGGACTCGGGCTGTGTGACAGGCAAAGGCCGCGATCACGTCACTCCGCGCATGTGCGGGGGAACCTCACGGCACAGTTATCTGAAGGAACGGCAGGGGAGGCTGTTTCTTCAGATTGTATGCGCCGATGACTTAATCGGCTGAATGCAATGTACATATCTCCTAAATGGTACACGTTTAGGAGATATTGACAGTATCTATACGTAAGCCTATAATAAGGCTTACCTATAAGTACATATTTTACATTCGACTTTACTTCCTCTTTAATTGCTACATCAGTATTTGTTCAGTTCAAATCGGCAAAATTCATACCATTTACATCAAAACAAAAGCTGTTTAATACCTTGCATAAAAGATAATGCCTTAATGTATGTAGGTAACATAGGCACTATTTACAAAGGGTGATGATACACAATAATTTACATATCGCATAATAATAAATGGCAGGAAAATGTATACGTCACATCCTGAAGGTCTCATAGATAACAGAAACGTGGCTACTATCGTCCCTGAGTTCTACTCATGCGACGCTGGAATGGTAAACGATTCATGCAGCCAGATGCCCTACATGTTTCGCTTGAATGATCAAGCTTCCTCTGGAGCTACTGGTACATAACATTCCATATGGAGCCATGTATGAATTCAAGGCAGGCCTGAGCCAGTGTGTAGAAAAGATAAATGAAGTAAATCATGACGGGTAATGGTCACCATGACACCATGATGGTGGTTTCTCCCCATCCGGGGGATACCCTTGTTAGAATAGTTCCATTCTTGATGCCTCTGCCAGAGTGACCTCCCTTCTGGCATATCTTATTCCTTATACATCTGGCTAATTGCCGTTTGTGGCAATCTATTTATACTTTGTGTCCTTCAAGACATTCTCATCTGCTCCTGGTACCTTTTGGCAATTCATTCCAATAAGTTCCCCCGTCATGATTTACTTCATTTATCTTTTCTACACACTGGCTCAGGCCTGCCTTGAATTCATACATGGCTCCATATGGAATGTTATGTACCAGTAGCTCCAGAGGAAGCTTGATCATTCAAGCGAAACATGTAGGGCATCTGGCTGCATGAATCCTTTACCATTCCAGCGTCGCATAAGTGGAACTCAGGGACGATAGTAGCCACGGTTCTGTTATCGTCTATGAGACCTACAGGATGGTGACGTATACATTTTCCTGCCATTTATTATTATGTGATATGTAAATTATTGTGTATTATCACCCTATGTAAATAGTGCCTATGTTACCTACATACATTAAGGTATTATCTTTTATGTATTGTGTTTTTTGTTATTTCCTCGTTTGGGAATCCTTTCTGGTTTTAAATGTCAATCAATAAAAAGTTTTCTATTATAAGCCGCTATCAGTGCCTATAAAGTCCATATCTTTCTCCACTTATCTGACATTTCAACTAGGATGTGGCACTTTTTCAATTATTGCTGCGCCCAATTTTGCTGCTAATTGGCTGCGCATTTTCAATTCTTTCTTTAGAAAGAAGTCACGGCCCCTATAGAAAAGCCTATCTCCTGCCAGCATGCTGCAGAGAAGGACTCCTTCTGTCTGTCTGGAAGCAATAGTTTCATTGCAGAGGACTGGCACACCCCTTGCAGAGTTAGCACCAGAGCTCTCCAATCAGTAGGAATCTTGAGCTTTGGTGATTGCAGAGCGATTGTTCTGACTCACCATTGAGGAGTGGTGGGGATTTTACCTCTGCAGAGAAACCACTGCTTCCACACAGAGTGCAGGGATTTTTCTTAGCTGCAAGCTGGCAGGGGATACACTTTTCTACGCGGGCAATGGTTGCTTTCTAAAGAAAAGACGCTGTAAAACTTTGTGCACAATTTTATTTTGATGCATCTGAAATTTGTTTAGCTGACTTTAAAGGTTAATTTGAACTTTACAGAAATACCTCAGGGAAAGGCTTCAAGAATCTTCTAAGACATTTAAAGGATAAGTTCACTGTTTAAAAAAAAAAAAATGTAATAAATGCAAATGTATTTTTTTTTTGCAGGTAAAAAAAATGTACATTTATTATTTTTTGCTGCAGGAGCCTGTAAAGCATTGCACCATCCATCAGCAAGATCGTTGGTGCCATGCAGGTCTCCTGCAGATCTGTCAGTATTTGGGGCTACCTCATACCTTGTACGCGGTCCTATACATTCTAACAAGAAGACTCTATGAACTACCACGGCGCTCACAGCGCCGTGGTAGTTATTGAAAACTACAAGCCGACTGCCTCAAAGGCTGCCAGACCTTGTAGTTTTGCATTCACAGGACAATGTGAATGAGTGACATGGCTAGGTGGGAGGAACCCACATTTTTTTAAAAAATTGTGAAACAAAGAAGTAGATCCCTGCTAGCTGTCAGGTCGGGGGGGGGGGGGGCAATCCCTTTGTAACATGTTACGAAAGGTGAACTTATCTTTTTAATTTCAGTGTGTAGGTTCCTTCCTTTCAAATCATTGTTTTTATATCTTTGTAGGCTCCTGAATCATACAAAAACGTCACAGATGTAGTGAACACATGTCACGATGCAGGAATCAGCAAGAAAGCCATCAAGCTGCGGCCCATTGCCGTGATTAAGGGCTGAGTGCAGCGAGGACACAGGACTGTACACAAACTGAGAACTAACGCTAAATTGGGAAGCCTTCCTTTTGTGGTGGAATTCCCAGTTCTGAATCAATATTTGATTCAAATTTTTTTTTTTCATTTCTCATTTTTTTCTTATCTTTTATTTTTCATTTAATTTCTCTGAATCTGATTATACCCTGTGTAACAGGAATCGGTCTTCAGTAACAATGCAGTAGTCAGGGAAAGTCTTGCTTCAATACAGATTTGGATCTCCTGCTTCCTCTTTCCCAGTTTGTGTTCAAAGGAGCCTGTTAGGGCTATTGAAGCCACCATTTCTGCCTTGTATGGAGCTTCCAGGGCTGTCATGCTGAATCTGTTTTCAACACGAACTACCGGAGGATGATAGGCAGGGCCAATGTCTAATCTAGAAATTCCTTGCCTTCTATGCTAGAAAACCTATTGTGGCTCTGCCATGAGACAAAGAGCTTACTTCCTTGTTTCTTACTGCTCTGCAGTAGAAAACGAGGTAGGTCAGACAGCCAGAAACATTGTTGTCAGCTTTGTGTTGTCCAGTCTGCCAGGTTATAACCCCAATGTTCCATATCTTTTAGGTGAGCGAGTTTAATGAGATCTGCATCAGCACTGTGGAGGCCCTTAGCTAATTATGTTTTCCATCATAACTCTTTGATACGTAGACAGTATTTCTACAATCATTCATTGGGGGGATACAGCAGACCTCCTGAGACTATACACCCTGCTCTTAGGAGGATGGCCACTATGCAGAATGGCACTGTTCCTCCATTTGTGACCCATATCCCTGCTCAGTGTTCTGTGAAACTCAGCAGTGGCCCACACTAGATCTGATTCTCTCCTGAAATGGTAAATGTATGGACACCCTTAGAATTAAATTCTGTTTTTCACAGCTGTTTTGGCTTTCATCACCAAAAATGTCTTATCAAGCGTTAAAGCGACTCTTTAAAATTTGTTTTTTTTTTTTTAAAACAAAGGTTCCCCCCCGCTGTGAATCTCTACAGTTTTCCAGATTGTTGGATGCCTGGTCCTCCTCTACACACTCTAGTTAGTTCTTTCCCCAGACCCTTACAGGACACAATTGTGATGTTATGTGCACCACAGACCAGGTATCTGACTGTCTTAGAGGCTGAAGAGTTTGGATGTGGCAGGGTCAGTCTTAACCTTGTTCTAAGCAGGGAAGCCTTTTTTGTTTCCTTTTTAAACTAGCAACAGCGACTCTTACTTGGTTGCTAGAGACAAAGCGGTTTCTTACATCAGGCACTGTTGTATCATGGATGTTTTGCTTTTTGTCTAGTCAGTGTGGATTTCTTTACCTTTGAATGTGACAGAAGGTAATGCTGTGAGCATTAACAGGACTATGTCAGTTCCTAAAAAAAAAAAAAAAAAAAAGAAAAAAAAAAATCCTAAATGGCAGAGGTATTATACTCGCCGCATTGCTGTTGGGAAAAAGGGAAGTAAGCTCCAGTCTTCTCTTAGACAATGCTGAGGACTCTCTCACCATCCCATTCACCTGGCATCGGCCCTGTCACATGACGTCATTCACATACTTCTTCATATGTGGAAGTGCTGAGTGTCTTCTTTTTCTTTCCAGCGGCTGAACGGGACAGTGGGAAATTTGAGTATATGCTGCTGTTGCCACCTAAATGTATGTGTCCCGCATGGCAACCAATCAACTTCTCCTTTTTTTGTTGCTACAGCAAGTTAGAGCTTGGTGGTTGCACTTCGTACCTGATGGTTTTGGTTTTCCCATTGGATCACAGTTGTTAAATAGGCTGATTTTACACCTCTGCATATGCATTTTTATGTGCATTATCATCAACTGTTCCATGTCCTGCATTTCTACTATCATTAATAGACCAGATAACTGTTGTTAGTGCATCAAAAAAAAAAAAAAATGGACAGCACCTGTCATCGCTTCACACAGATGTCGGCTAGACCAAAAGGAATGCTTAACCCATGTATGCATTGACCTGCGTAAACCTGCCAAGGATATAAATGGGCCTTTCTCACTAAATGGCTTCTAGGCTTAGCTCTCAAGTACACTGTTGACTCCATACTAAATAATGATGAAGATGAATTCATTTTTATATTTATTTATTGGGGATGTATGTTCCTAGACACCTTTTGAACACCTTTTAAAAAAGTGATGCTGCCACCTTGATAAAGTCGCCAAGAACGATAGCAAAATTCTGTCTGCCTACTTTGGTTTATACGATTTGTTTTTACTGTCCTCCATGTGTCTGCATAGAATTATGGTTTCGATTATTTTTTGTGTGTGTTTGTAGGGGCTTTTAGGCAAATTAGCTGGTCTTTTCTTTGAGTTGCATGTCTGTATTTTGATTTCCCAAGGAATCAAGCTTACTTTGAAGTAAGCCTTCCAACCCCCATTTTCTGTTAACAGATAACTGATTTTTTTTATTTTTTTTTTTTATTTCATGGAATATCCTGATCTGGCTATTCATAATGAATTAATAGGGGCACAAAATGAAGTCCCTTGTTTTGCTTAGAAGGGTTATTGCGTGCCTTGTGTTTGTGAAATTAAAAGCACCATGAGCAATGAAAACTAGAGTTTGTGTTTTTATTCAGTTATTTTCCTGTCTTTAACATGAACCAATACTTTGGCCTTACTAAGCCACATAACAGGTCCATTTTACAGCAGGAACTTTTATGCATCTAACACTGCGTTTGGCCACCATAATCCTTTGACAAGCCCCCATGAGAAGGCACTCAGGCCTGGTGATTGGCTGCTGTAGTAGACAAAGTGTCATGAGGTCTTCTCCATACCTGGAATTACCAAGTATTTCTTGGCTAATCTGGTGGTAGATCAGGGGATGCAAGGAATGTATAGGATGCATAAATGTCCCTCCAGTAAAATGATCCAATATGATGAGATCTTGGAAAGGAGCAATCTATTTGTTAAAGGGTTAGGCTATACAGCGAACATCACAAGTCCCCTTATGCATAAGGAAGGATGTGCATAGCACGTCAGTGTGACTTGTAATGATTGGTGTATAGTGTGACCTTGATCCCAAGAGCTTGCTGGTTTCCCTAATCCCACTGTATTGGACCAGCATTCTGCATGTTTGATTTGTTCGGCAGTTAAAGGAAGGAGTGTTATCCAGGTGGGTGCCAGAGAGGATATATACAGGGTACCTCTGTGCAGAAGGAGTCTTCAGGGTCCTTCCAGTAAAATCACTTTAAGGCCTCATGCACACTGGACATTGTAAAAAACAGGAGTAGCTTTTGTAGTGAGTTTTTCAGCTTTTTTTCATTGGCGTTTTTTTGCATTAGTGATTTTTTGCTGTTTTTAGCTAAAAAAAAATCACCTCTCTGCTATTTTAGTAACTTCCACTTTCCCACAATGCAATGCTTGCCAGAATTGCATCACATAAGTGTTCACAACCATGCGATAAGATTTAGGTGCGGGGGGAAAAAGGGTCCTACAGCATTTTGGTGCATATGTGATACAATTTGAGCCACACAAAATATATGGCTCAAATCACATCGCACAGACATCACATGTGATGTGCACAGGGAAGCGGTGCGTTTTTGGTGCAAATAACATGCAGTGTTCAGCATGCACCAGTGTGAACCCAGGCTGTGTTCCATGAACGACACCTCGAAACAGAACCCATGGTTAAAAAAGCAATGGAATAAAAAAAACGTCGTCAAACACCAGTTAGCATAGTTTCTTGGCGTTTATCGACAATAGTGTTTTTACAGCTGAAAAACGCCACTCAAAACCCACTCGTTTTCGGGGGGGTTTTTACAGCCAGAAACTGCCCCTGCCAAAAACCGCTGATAACAGCCTTTGTGTGCATGGACACATAGGATAAACAAAAACAGCAGCTGTAAAAACGTCCAGTGTGCATGAGACCTAAAGAGTAACACCACCTTTTTGTTGAGAGAGAGAGAGAGAAAAAAAAAAACATTCCTCTCTGCGTGATGTATGTACATTGCAAGGATTTTAACAAACTTTGTTGCAAATTCCTACCCTTGGTTATTTTTGAAGAAATAGCTGTTTGTCTTGGTCCATGTGCAAAATGAATCTGTATGAGAGTAGTTTTATAATTATCAGATGCTGCACACGCAGGGCTCTGAGGAAAGCGCCAGGGTCTGCATCCCTTTAGACGTGATTTCCCTTTGGGAGTATCTCACCAAAAATTACATTTTTGTGGAAAGGATGCCAAAAATCTGACTTGTATCTTCGTGCAGAATTCTGGGTAAGCCAGTTACATAAGTAGGCTAATATTATATTTTCAGGGGGCGTACTGTATCCAATCTATGTACAGAACACCTCCAGGTAGCCATATCGCATTTTACAGAAACGTACTGTGCTACAGATAAAAAGGAAAGAGTTTTTAATAACATTCAATTACAATATCACTTGAGACTCAATTTTATGTTATTGTCTTTTTATTTGCTATTTTGTCCCTCATAAGTGAAGTTGCCCTTTACGTGATCATAAATTATGGCATTTATATTGGTTATATAAAAAGGCAGCTAGGACACTTTTTTTTTTTTTTTTTTTTTTTTTTTACATATCCATCTTTCTGTTGAATTTTAGTTTCATGTAATCTCTGTCCAGTTTTCAATCATTTTATCAGTTTTTTTTAATTGCCCATTGCACTGATCTAGAAAAGACACATAAATTCCGGTTATTGTTATGTTGCTTACTGTGTTTTTGGATTCCTGCTAAATAGATTTTTGCACTTTCAATAAATGTTATATTTAAAAAGTTTTGAAGAACATCAATAGTTGTAGAAAATTGAGTATACAATAAACATTTATGTAATAATAAAATTTAGAAGTGAACAATACAGGACCACAGCCACATGTTGAAAAGACATCAGACTTACAAGGGTTAATATGCCCAGGAGGAAGTATTTGTATACCATGAAGATCTAGGTAAAGAAATATTAAAGTGGAACTTTAACTACCGTATTGTCCGGCGTATAAGACGACCCCCCTATTACATGATCTACCGGTAATACTTAGGTTACCTTGCAGATATTATACACGGCGTATAAGACAACCTCCCATTTTTGGGGGATTTTGGCGTCTTATACGCCATAAAATACAGTATTTTTAATTCTTATGCTGCCAGCCTTAGCAAAGAGATAGGAAGGCATATTTTCTATTACCTTTCTTGTTTTTAAACTTTTTTTTTTTTTTTTAACATTTCCTCTGTTGATTTCTGGTTCTTGGCCTAGGCCAAAATTCTGTCCTACATTCTAGGAGTCTTCATGGGCATTTTGTTTTTACTTTCATCTGGAGAAGGGGAGGATGGGCTTTTGCAGCTAAGTACACCTCTTGCTTGCATGCTGGGCAAATGAACTCCAGGAAGTAAATGTTACATGAATCATCTGCCCTTACTCAAGATGGCTGCGACTAGAATTACTAGGGGCGTGTTTTTTTTTTTATAAGAGATTTCTCAATAAAATAAAGCATGGAGACATGGCATGGATGGCGTTTGCTTTGAATATTAAAAATGAATTGAATAGTGTTTTCAGTTTGTGGTTCTTAGAGTTCAATTCTGCATTATCTGACATAACTCACCAAAATGAAGGGGGAGGGGGGGATATTTTGTTCTAGTTATAACAATTTGAACATATTTGCACCTATGGGGAAATTTTAATTTCCAGCTAAGTGCAAATTGTAGCATGAGTTTAGGGTAATAAATGAGCATGGTCCTTCTTAAACAAAGGGAAAAAGATTGATATAACAAGAAAAGGAAAGTGGAAACAGGCAGTGGTGTATTTTGGTTTTGTGCTGCCCTAGGCAAGACTAAAATTGGGGTTATAGTTGGAGCACCCCCCCCCCCTCCTATGTAAATTTGCCCATTCCTTTTTAAACCGATGTAACTCCCTCCAAAATTGAAGGACTACAAGTCCCAGCATGAACCCCTGAAATCTCACAAGAGGGGGGGGGGGTGAGAGGGGATGAGAGAGGGAAAGAGGGGGATGAGAAAGAGAGAGGGGGTTAGAGAGGCGGCTCTAGCAACCAGTGGCCAATAGTGTCATGTGGAGGGGGGGGCAGCTTTTTTTGCTGCCTAGGCCAAAATACAGCACTGGAAACAGGTGAAGGTACTGCATAAGAAAGAGGGTGGATATAGGAAACCAGAGGATAAGGTAAGGGGAGATGCATAGGGCTGGAATGTATGGACATTGGGGTGCTCCAACTATAACCCACCAAGTCTCACCGCCTACAAGGAGGAATAATGTGACATTGGTATTGAAGGGTGGGCGTGATGTGCTGAAAACTATTTTTTTAAATATAAGTCAACAGGATCAAACATGACATTTTTTTGGGGTTTTAAAAGCCCAGCTCAAGCCCAACGGTAAGCAGCCCAGTCAGTAGAGTCTTTAAGCCACAACAAAACTTCTGTTAACCACAATCAAGAGAGCGCCAAAATAGAGAAAACTGCAGTTTTCAAGCACTCTGGCTACAATGCTTTAAAAATTGGTTCATTTTAGATTGTAAGCTCTAACGAGCCCTCTGATTCGTCCTGTATTATAACTACTGTCTGCCCTCATGCAGTGAAGCGCTGCGCATACTGTTGGCGCTATATAAATCCTGTATAATAATAAGTATTTCAGTCAAGAAATGTCTGAATTTAATATTAAACTGCAAAACAACTCCATGCAACTCAAGTTTCTCCACAACAAGTGTGTCAAATTGTGTCTTCAGATCTGTCTTTGTGCACCAGAACTCGATAATTTGGAGGGGCGTCCACATTCTCTTGACTGTACAGTATATTTAATTTATCCTAATTTCTGATTTTTACCCAAGAATTACGACAAAGAGCAAACGCAGCATGAAGAGGCTCTGAGAAGGTGGTGGTGAAGGTGTGCAGGTGTCTGATTGGGTCACCTAGCTCATAAAATGACAGCTGCCCGGCCCCATAGTCTAAATAAATTCCTAATAATTTCAGAGATGATGACTCCACAAGTAGCTCGGATGTTTGTGAATTGTGAATAGCTGTGTAATCTTTATAAAACAAGCATATGCACCACGACTTGTCATTATTACCAAGACAAGACTTGAGCCCTTCCTTATCCATACTGGCATAGGACACCCCTATGTACCACACTCCACAGGGGCTGAGTTCCAGTTCCCAATAATGTCTACCTGATGAAAAGGTGTTTTCACTTAGAACTTGGGATCTCTTAAATCTCTCTGGTGTTTCTGGTCGATGTTGATCTATTTCTGCAGTCAGCGCAGTTTTCAGGTCACCCAGCATGGCGACATCCTGAGCGGCAGTTCTGATGTCCAATGTCAACTCTGAAGCATACAGTTGTCTCTTTGCAGCAGTCATGATGTCTGATAGACCTCGGTGTAAAGTCACAGTGATCTGACCCTCATCTAGGTCACCAAGCTGGCCACCATCTCCCAGGGTTTCATCAACCTTCCACTCCTGCAAGGCTATTGATGGATCATTCATGTTACACAGTTCCTCAATATCGCTTATCTTCTTGGACAGATCATCCTTCTTAATTTCCAGCTGCTGCAGCAGATCAGAGACTGAGCGCTCAAGTTGCTCTTTCTGCCTGGCGATCTCCTTTAAAGCCTTCTTCTCTAGGTCATCCAACTTACTCTTGATGTCTCTAAACAGGGCCGTCACTCTCTTTGCTTCTCCAGCTGCTTTAAATTGAACTTTTCGTTTGTGTTCCTGTAGATCCCGAACTCTTGTCTCAGCTTGCTCTTTTGCTGAAGTCAGGTTCTCCGTAATAATTCTGAGATTTTCAGTGAAGTCAGTTAGAGTATCCATTGTTGCAGTGTTCTTCCGAGTTCAGCAAAGGTTGTTGCAGAAAGCAGTGCTGTCACTGTCACATCATCTGACTCTTCCTGTTCAGAGTGCTGGGTGTGTACAATGGAAATGGAAATCTTTAACCCAGTCAATTCCTTGACTTTGACATTTACAACTTTTTCCTAGACAACATGTTTTTCAAACATTGAACATGTCAAACGAATCTTCACATGTGCCATGCTTCACTAGTCCCAAGCAAATCTGCAGATCCTTGCAAGCTCTGTTTAAATTCAAAGACCATGTATATAGCGACAATCAAAACCCTTGGATTTAACTGAAGTCACAATAGACAAAACACAATGGAGTTTATTTATTAAAACTGGAGAGTGAAAAATCTGGTGCAGCTCTACATAGAAACCAACCAACTTCCAGGTTTTCTTCCTGGTTCAGACTGCCGCGACTTGTCATGCGACCTGAGATTTCAAAGTCGCATGGCAAGTCATACCCCATTAACGGCAATAGAACCAGTCTAATCAGTGCGACTCCAATCGCTCCGACTTAGAAAAAGGCTCCTTCACTTCTTTTGGTGCGACTTCAACCCGACTTGCATTGACTTCTATTAACCACTTGCCGACTGCTCACATTGAGCCTACTGCGGCAAAGTGGCTCTCCGGGGTCCAGCGACTTAGACTTACGTCGCGGGATCCCGCCCCCTCTCGGCGGTGCGCGCACGCCGCCGGAGGCTCGCTCCCGCTGTATTTGGACACAGCGGGAGTCGGGCCAGGGGAGGAGAGGCGGTCTTCCCCGATCATCGGGGACAAACCGAGGAAATCCGCCCGCTTGTGTAAACGCAAAAAATGAAAAGCGCAGAGGTGATCAAATACCACCAAAAGAAAGCTCTGTTTGTGGGAAAAAAAGGACATAAATTTAGTTTGGGTACGGCATTGCATGACCGCGCAATTGTCAGTTAAAGTCGCGCAGTGCCAAGTTGCAAAAAGTGGCCTGGACATAAAGCAGGAAAATCCTCCGGTGGTAAAGTGGTTAAAGAAGTCGTATGCAAGCCGCAATGAAGTCGCACTCAAAGTCGCAGCAGTGTAAACCAGGGTTTATTGCCAAAGCTTAATTAAACAAGCTGAAGTTAGAAGCTGATTGGCTTCCATGCACAGCTGCCCCAGTTTCTGAGTGCACCACTTTTAGTAAATCTCCTCAATGTGCTTAAGCTGATAACACACACAACTCTATTTTCTTGTGTCTTTTGAACACACCCATTAAACATTCACAGTGCTGGAGGAAAAAACAAGTGAACCCATATATACATTACTTCAACAAAAGCTAATTGGGGGTCAGTAGTGTGCACATCTGGAATCAAATTAATGAAATGAGTTTGGAAGGGTGGTTTAGAGCTACTTTGATTATTAGAAAACACTCAAACTTTTTAAGGCTCCATTCACACTGCACTACTCCAAAGTCACACGATTTCCAGCGCAACTATAAAGCGGTTTTCGGAGCAACTTTGATCTGACTCTACATTCAATATATCAAGTCGCACCAAAGCAGTGCAGGCACCTTTTCAAAATGGCTGCAACTAAGTCGCACCAATCTGAATGGGTGCCATTGAAAAGAATGGCTGTGACTTGTCATAATTAAAGTCATGCTAGTGTGAATGGAACAAAACAAGTGGTCACTGCACTCACCTTTACCTGGCCTTTGCAGCAGGGAGCGCATGGAAGGGCAACATATGCAAAACAAAGAAATTGCCGGCTCAACTTACCGACCAGCCTGCTAACAACAGGGGTTTAGTTTTCACATATTTGCAAATACATGTGTAAGTTACAGAGCCCTGTCAAGACACCCCAGTATCTGTAGTCCTAATTCAAAAATTTGAAAGCCTCCACAGTAGAAGCACATGCATTATAATGGATAGGCAGAGGGCAGGTGAGCCTGGAGGAAGCCCACCTCTCCTTAAAGGCACAGGGGGGGGCACACTAGACACCCAGTACATTGCACATTGGCAGCAAAGGTGTCCAGTGGGCCCCTCGCACCAATATTTCAGCAGTACAAATGGCCACAGCCCTGACCTATAACTGGCCTTTGCGGCAAGGAGCACATGATAGGGCAACGCATGCAAACAAAACCAAAGAAATTCCCAGCTCAACTTTCCGACCAGCCTGCTAACTGAGTTGTACTGTATAACAGTATGCTCTAAAAACAGGGGTTTCGTTTGCACATATTTGGAGCTTACACATGTATTTGTGAATGTGTGAAAACTAAATCCCCTTGTTTTTAGCGCATACTGTTAGACAGGATAATTCAGTTGATTAGAAGGCTGGTCAGTAAGTTGAGCCGGGAATTTCTTTGGTTTTGTTTGCTAGTGTGAATGGAGCCTTAGGGCTCTTTAACACTATCCGTCCATCGGATAGACTCCGTTTATCTCAGCAAAGGAAATCGATCCGCCGCTCCCCCGCTGAGCAGGAGGATGACAGCTGTTTTCCGCGCTGTGTGCGGAGACACAGCTGTCAGTTCCCCATACCTCTCTATGGGGGAATCAGATGGGAACGGACCGTCGGTTCTGTTCTCATCCGATCCGCTGGACAGATGGAATATAGGGTTTCCATCTGTCCAGATTTGACGGATCGGATCGGATGTCAGCGGACATGAAATCCAATGCCCCATAGGGATGTATGAGGGGACCGTTCAGATCCACCAAAAAAAACAGACAGGCGGATCTGAACGGTCCGCCTGTGTGATTGGTGTGAAGATTGCTGTTCATAATAAACATCAGCTGATCTGTATCATGGCTCGTAAAAAGAGCTCTTTGAAGACATACAATCAACAGTAGTTGATCTGCAAAGGGATACAAAGCAATCTCAAAGTGTTTGGGCATCCATCAATCGACAGTGAAGCTGGCCATAGATGAAGCAACCACGGGTTGCGGGAAAGAAAATTGCTCGATTCCACCATCAACACTGACTGCAGAGCCATTGTGTTCTCTAAGTGGGGGGAGCCCTCCCTGCTGAGAGAACATGCAGTGGTCATTGCTAGCTGGAAATAATTGCATGAAAAATTCAACATGCTAGCTGTACCCAAGTCAATCATGCTAGCTGTAGCCAAGTCAATCACTCGATCAACTTGGGTTCACTCAGCCTGCCCATACATGTTTTGAGTCCTGCTGAACCGACTAAGATTCAAACGGTCTATGGCGGGCTTTAAAAAAAATTTCTATAAATGGAGACAGTTTAGTATTGTGGCTACTCTTCCTAGAAGTGGATGCCCAGCAAAAATCACTCCCAAGGCACAATGCAGAATCCTCAGTGAGGTAAAGAAGAACTCAAGCGTAACAGCTAAAGGCTTAAAGACTTCACTGGAACTGGCAAACTTCCCTGTTCATGAAGCCCCGTACACACGTACCGATGGTCGGCTTACAAATGTTCCTCTTTTCTCCCCGGGATGTCGGTGTCTGCTGAAAAGTGCAAAGACAGCACAAGGACAGCACAAGAATTTTGTCCGCCGACTGCAGAAGTGATGTCATGTAATGGTTAACTTTCCCTGTGTTTTCTATTTTCTGAGCATGCCCAGTCTTGCAAATCTGCGGTCTGTCGGCCGAATTGTGTACTGACAGGCGAACAATCGTCCGTTCTGGTGTCGGCATACAAATATTTTCATGTTTGCACGAAAGACTTTTGTCCGTGGATTGTGCGCAGACATCTGTCGGAGGCACCATACTAACACGCGTACAATCGGCAGATCCTTCGTCCACCGACGTTTGTATGCCGACGATCGGTACGTGTGTACGGGCCTTTAGTCTACTATATGTAAGTCTTTGAACAGGCAGGGTGTCCATAGCAGAACACCATGGTGAAAGCTGCTGTTCTCAAAAAAAATAAAAACATTGATGTTTGCCAAAGGGCACCCTGGCAAACCGCAGCCCTGCTGGGAAAATGTTTTCTGGATTGATGAAACAACAGTTGGATTGTTCGGAAAGAACACTCAGCACTATGTATGGCACAAAAAAAGGTACAGCTTACCAACATCAAAACATCATCCCAACAGTAAATTATGATGAATGGAACATTATGTTTTGGGCTTGCTTTGCTTGTTATCATCGAGGGGAAAGTGAATTCCAAAGTGTACTAAAATATCCTACAGGATAATGTCAGGATGGCTGTCTGCCAGCTGAAGCCTAGTAGAAGTTGGGTGATGAAGCAAGACAATGACCCCAAGCTTCGAAGCAAATCCACCACAGACTGGCTTCAGAAAAAGAAAATGCGCCTTTTGGAGTGGCCCTGTCGGAGCCCAGATCTTACCCACAAATAAATGATGTGGAATATCCTCAACAGAGCCATTCACACTCGACGGGAATGATCACAAATCCCTCCTGAATGTTGTGCAAGTCTGCTCCAGAACTACCAAAAGCACTTGCTTGAAGTCATTGCTGCCAAAGGAGTTTTGAACAGCTAAGAGAGTTCACTTACCTTTTTCTCCAGCACTGTGAATGTTTAATGGGTATGTTCAATGAAAGACACAACAAATTAGAATTATTTATGTGTTAAAAACTTAAGCACCATTGTTGTGTCTGTCTACTTATTGTGACCTAGATGAGGATCAGAACACAGTTTATGGCAAATCATTGCTCAAAAACAGTTAATTCTAAAGGGCTTCAGATACTTTTTCTTGCCACTGTAAATGCAAAAAGCAGAAACTGCACACTGAGAAATGCTGATTAAATCACTTTACAGAACATAAAATTAGTAAAAATGTACTTGACTTGATCATGACATATAACCAGGTCGTGAAAACAGATGGTGAGACACTACTGAGATAAATACAAAGCTGCTGTTGCTGACCTTCTTCCAAAAATGCTAGTCGTCCTACATAATTTTCTACTATATTTACAACAGTACAGTTGTACTGTTTTGTTCAAGCCAATCTTGTGATTCATATACATCTGCTACCTTTACCAGCCAGGAGGGTAGCCACTATTGACTATTGCAGCTTCACAACTTACGATGTCATTGGCCTGCTCACTAAACTATGAATGATCATCATCACTCTTTCTAGTTTTTTCCTGGTCAGCCCCCCTGTACTTGAGACAAACCGACAATTTGATTGGCTTACAGTGAAGACCCTCCCGTTCCCAGTCTGATTTCAGATCTGCTAAATATACCTTTGCAAGTGTTGTGTTATATATGTTCAATAAGTGCAAAAATACCTGTCAATTCTATCAGAATTCTTGTTAGTTGATAACTTTAGTGCTTTCTGCTCAGCTATTTTGAGGATTACAGAACACACCCCAAGTTATGGAGAAGAGGAGAGGGAGTCCTAACACACTTTCTGCGCTAGGGTGGCACCAATGTTCCTCCTTAGATATGTAGGTGGGGTGCAGGGGCAGCAATTGACCCAGTCAGCAGCAATAGAAAACTTGTATTGAAGTAATGAGGAAGTAAACCCGGTGGGTAGACTGCCCAACCAAGTGCACTCATGGTTTCCAGCAATGTAAGCAGAGCGGGTTCTGTTGAGAAGGGCAGAATGTGGCCTGGCCGTCTTTTTGCCCAGTCAGGAAGAGTTGCGCCCTTACACTTTCCCTCCTTGTCAGGAACCTTTCCCTACCGCTAGTACTCTCCCTAAAGCTGGCCATACATTATACCATTTTCTTATTCAATTTCCTTTAGATTTACCATCAACTATGTAGTGCAAGGGCCTGCCTGACTGCATGCAAATTGAAAATGTTTAGATTTGCCCTCCTTTTACATGGTTTTGGTAAATCTAAAGGAAAATTGTACAAGAAAATTGTATAATGTATGGCCAGCCTAACAGACAGGGTACCAAAAAGTGTGCCTAACCCAGAAGCCATGTCCTATATAGACTTTGCCACACCTAAGATGGCCACTAGAGTCACAAGGGTGGCCAGCATCAAATCCGATCGCTGCCCCAGTGACTCAGGAAGCCATAGAGGAACCCTAAGTGACAGGGCTCTGATATGCTTAAGGGTGCTGTTTATATTAACCTAGAGTTTTGCTTCAATATCACTGGACACAATTTCCCCAAATATAACAAGTTTACCATAAACCAAAAAAACTGAACATATGCGACTAGCTGAATCTCATAAATAGATAAGAAGAATTTGCATTACGCAGATGGTCAGTGTTGAAAACCCAGGGACGTTTTCAGTGACAGTCGCTTAAAAAGCTATGACTGCCCATGCAGTTTAGAGGCACTTGGCTGCTGTGCACTGTAGGTTGTTGTGTAATGTATTCCAGACCTGATGGCAAATCAAATTTAAAATGTGATGGTTTCGAAAATTGATAGTCCTGTTGACTGCTGTACAGTTACATTACATGATGTTTCACGGCTTTTTTGTTTCATAATTGTATAACCATCTGGTGGAGATTTTTGCAAATGGGAAATGCAATTTATCTCAAGTTGTGGTGTCTGTTTTGTGTGTACCAGCTAATCTAAATTTGGCTATTATTTTCCTGGGCAGATTAGAAAAAAAAAAAATACAATTTCTATGGGAATAACACTGTCCCTCCAGTCCTGAGATTTGCATGCCAGACGACAGTGCTAACCTGGTGACCTGACTTTTTTCTGTTGGAGGTGAAGAAATACAGAATTGGTTACTTCTCACCTCCACCAATAACATCATCCATCGTCTCTCTCCTTCTCTCAGTACGTTCTTTGTTAGGGTAGATACATGCAGCAAATTTGAGGACTTTATGTCAGGGCTTTTTTTCAGCAGGAACGTGGAGGAACGCAGTTCCGGCACCTCCAGCACTGAATGTATGTAATAGCAAGGGGTGCTGGGGTGTGCTGGAGGGTCTATCAATGCTGGTTTCTGGGGGATCTCTTGTCACTGACGGGGATCTGTTTTTGTGCGAGGGTCTATTGTTGCTGGTGGAGGATATATGGATCTTCTATTGAGGAAGAGGTCTATCGATGCTGGCTGCTGGAGGGTCTATTGATGATGGCTGCTTTGAGATCTATTGTTGCTGCAGTGGGGTATAATGTTGCTAGAGGAATCTTTTTTTGCCGGGGGTGATATTTTGTTGTGGGTAGTCCATTGTTGCTGTGTGTGTGTGTGGAGTCTTTTGTTGTGGGTGGTCCATTGTTGCTGTGTGTGCGTGTGTGTGTGTGTGTGTGTGGAGTATATTGTTGTGTAGGGGAACTATTGTTGCTGGGGGTGAATCTATTGTTGCTTAGGGGGACCTATTGTTGTTGGGGCGAGGTCCATTGTTGCTGGGGGTGTCTATTGTTGTGTGAGGGATTTATTGTTTGCTTGGGGGATTTATTGTTGCTGCTTTTCTTGTTACTAGACAAGTACAAATTCCATACAAATTATTTCGCACCCCAAAATGATACTTGGTGCAGTACTGGGAGGTGGGTAGGGGGTGGAATCAAGGAACGGTGCTCGGAGGTGGGTTGGGGTAGAGACGGGGGGGGGGGGGGGGGCGTTATCAGAAGGGAGGAGGGAAGTCCCTGCACCTATTCTCTAAGAAAAAAAGCCCTGCTTTATGTAAATAAAGGCATCATGGACTCACTTCTTGAAGAGGGGAATAATGAAGCGAGCAGCACTGATGTCTGTGCTTCTCCCTGCATCACTAAGGGCCGCCCCCATCTGAGATCGTTATGTGATCCCTGACATCACAAAACGGCCTGAAGGAATCTGAAAAAGGGATGTAAAAAGTATTTAAAAAGTTAGGGATCTCTAGGATGGAGCACGGGGTATGGGAGGGGGTATTCTAGAGATGAACTTTAAAGCGGAACTAAACACCCTCCCCCCGATGTATTTAACAGTTTGCCTGGAGTTTAGTCTTTACATTTGATTAGGAATATGTTGCTGTCTTACTGATGCTAAATAAAACAGTTTTTATGCAACCAATGGGCTTCATTCATTTAATGACCCAACAGAAACAACCAAAATGCCATGCATTAAGGAAAAATAAGTCAAAACTAAACATATTCCAAGATTTAATTGACACATAAACTGGTTTGACATCAGCATACAACATGATACCGAGTTTACATACTTCCTTTGAAAATGTGACTAAAGGCCCGTACACACGTACCGATTGTCGGCCGTAAATATTCGGCCAACGTGCGATCGGCCGATTGTCGGCTTGTTAGTATGATGCTTCCGACAACTGACTGCGACTTTTCGGCCGAACAAAATCTGGTGTGCATGCTATAAAATTTTTGTTGGCCAACACCAGAACGGCCGATTGTTCGTCAGTCAGTACAGATTTCGGCCGACAAAAGCCAGATGAGCAAGACTGGGCATGCTCAGAGAAGAAAAAACACACGGAAAGTTAACCATCACATGACATCACTTCTGAAGTTGGTTGTTGTTGGCCGACAAAATTCGTGTGCAGTCTTGAGCACATTTCAACCAACACGACAGCACTGGACAAAAGACGGCCGATCGTTCGGCCGACAATCGGTACGTGTGTACGGGGCTTTAGCAAGCATAGAAGTTAGTCAATTTCTGTAACTGAAAATGCATTTCAAGTTGGGCCTACAAAGAGATAATATCTCAAATGAACTCTGGTTTCCTCTGTGAATGGTCACTTCTGGTTGGAGTTTTGAGGGCATTTTGGTGTGTTACTAGACCTTCTTTTTGTGGAGAGTCTGGGTGGCCGAGATAAGATCCAAAGGGTCCTCTCTCTTTCATTGTATGACCCCTTAGGTGTAGATCAGATTGGGCTTCTTCTAATGGAGACCTCAAGGACTCCAGATCCAGTAATGCCTGTAGACGCTTGATGTATCCAATAGCAGCTCGTAGAGTTTCCACCTTGCTCAATCGCTTCTCAGCCAAGTCTTGGGGAAGATGCTGTCTGAGTCGGGTGTAGCCCTCATTAACACATCTCACACGTTGTCTCTCCCTTTCATTCCGCTTACGGATAAAAGCTGGTTCCAATGAATAATTGCATAGCCCAATGTGGCTTTGGAAGGGCAAACATGAAAAATGTCCAGAGTATCTACTATCCCAACATGAAGCAGGATCAAAGTGGAACGAGACCCCATATGAATCTCTTAAGGAAGCCTCACAATGGTCAAAGTGGAAGCCCCAAGGGATAGTCATGGAATGCAGTGATGCCCTGTTAAAGAACATATCTTGTTTATTGATGTTCATAACTTGTCAGGGACAAGAACTGTTCAAAAATAAGCGCTCCAATTCACTGATTTTGATCAACGCATTCAGATTTCTATAAATCAACAGGTCATCCAAGAAGAGATAAAAAAAAAAAGAAATACTGTACATAAGTAAAAGGATTCGCATGGATGGAAGACTAGATTTTACTTTTTTTTTCTACCTCTTTATCGAATCCCACCCAGTCTACAGATGAAATCCCCAGACATGGTCCTTATCCAGGAGCTTCTTGGCTGTCCCGTTAATCCACACTTGAAAAAGATTCTGCTTTGTGATCTTTTTATACACAGAGATAATGAGGGAGAAGATAGAACATGGAAACAAGGAGGGTGATCTTTTGATTCCTTCTTTAGGTGTCTCCTGTAATTCTGCAACCTAGAAGAAAAAAAAATGAAAGAAAAACATAAACAGATTGTGAATTCCTGGTAACCTGCAGCTGCGTTTGATGTAGGTCCCTCTGAAAGATTGGCAATTTTCACAGTCAAAGTGTAATATGAAGGTGAGAACAGAGAGCCTTCAAAGACATTACAGTTTACTGTCAGTTAACCAGTTAATGGTCAGAGGCAGGGTATCACTTGGTGCCAACATACAGCTTGGTGTTGGTAATCTGTGGAAATATACCTATGTTAAAAATACTGACAATTTACTAGTTCTGAAGCCATAAAAACTGAAATTATTTAGAGCGTCACTGCCCTAAAACTAGTATGTGGTTAGTATGGATTCCTGCTTCCAATCCTGCCTTCTTACAGAGATGGTTTTTGTTTTGTGCCTAGATGTTTTTGTTTTTTGCTTTCTCTCATTTTGCCCCGTTCACACTGGGGCGATCCGACTTCCCGGGGCGACCTCCGAGGTCGTGGTGCGAGCAGCGCGCCGCGACCTCGGAGCGGCCGGCACGGACTTCATAACATTGAAGTCTATGACGGTCGCTCCGGGTCGCCCCAAAGAAGCTCCGGACCCTTTTTCTAAGTCGGAGCGACTTGTGTCGCTCCTATTAGAATGGGTCCTCAGCTTCTCTATGGAAGGCGACCTACGGCGACCTGTGAGGCGACCAGGTCGCCTCACAGGTCGCCCCAGTGTGAACGGGGACTTTGAGTTCTTGTAATGTTTAGCTGAAGGCATTGTCACATTTGTTGTACTCTTTTTCTAAGTGCCGGTTCACACTGTTCCGACTTGTCAGGTGACTTGGTCCCCTGACAAGTAGCGGACCGTGCTGTGCAATTGGAACCGTTCTAATAGGAGCGACTCAAGTCGCTCCGACTAAAGCCTCGTACACACGCAACGATTATCGGCCGACTTTTGTCCAGAGTTGTGTTTTGTTCACGAATTTTCTCGGCCAACAAAAATCTACTTTAGAAGTGATGTCATGTGCTGGTTTACTTTCCGTGTGTTTTTTCTTCTCTGAGCATGCCCAGTCTTGCTAATCAGATTTTTGTCTGCGAAATCTGTACTGACTGAAGGAAAATCGGCCGTTGTGTTGACGGCCAACAAAAATTTTATTCGGCCGAAAAGTCAGAGTCGGTTGTCGAAAGCATCATACTAACAAGCCGAAAATCGGCCGATCGGACGTTGGCCGAAAATTCCCGGCCAATAATCGATGCGTGTGTACGAGGCATTAGAAAAAGGTTCCTGCACTACTTTGGGGCGACATCGGAGCGACTTGCATTGACTTCCATTATGTGAAGTCGTTGCAAGCCACGCCGAAGTCGCGGTGCACGGACGACAGCATAACTCGCCCGAAGTCGTGTCGCCCTAGTGTGAACCAACACTTAATGTTTGTGATTTTATTATACAGATATAAAGAAATGTAGCTGTGTTTTCTGGTGCATGAATGGAACTGAGACAATGCAGCCAGCATCCTTGCTGAATCACTGCTGTTGGAAAATCGATTACTATTTTATGTTATATTCTAATCAGGCCACCTAGTAGCCTTTAAGAAAAACAAAAAAAAAAAAAAACAGCTCTGACTGAAACAGCATCTGTTCTATAGAAAGACAAGGTGCTACTGCCCAGTTATCCAGACCTAAAGAGGTAAATGCAACCACCGTGCCAAACTAAGGCTTCCACACGCCCAATAAATTGAAAAACAAATTAAGAGTAAAGTCGGCAACCACGTGAATATGCAGCGATGAAAAATCTTTACTTTAAAAATGCAAGGTGAAAAGTTCTAGTACAAAAAACAAGCACTGATGCATTTTACCCTTACCAGCCTGGTAAGACTGAAACGCATCAGTGCTTGTATTTTGTACTGGAACTTTTTACCATGTGTTTTTAAATAAAGATTTTTTTATCACTGCATATTCACATGGTTGCCGAACTTAACCGATATTGGAATACAAATATCTGCTCTCTGGCGCTGTTTCTATATCCAGAGTCATTAAACCTGGAATAATGAGGACATTCTGTGAGTGCAGGGTGTTATAGATGTAGCAAGGTTTCCAGGCCTGTGGCCTGATGTGGGTCTGCCATTAGAACCGGTACTCCCTCCAGCCCATGTGAGCTGTGGCCCTGGGTGTGATAACTGAAGCAGCAACAACTCCGGCATCTTTGTTTGGGGTTTTTATTTAATTTGGTAATGGGAGAAGGGAATGAGTGGGATACTCCTTGAGGCTTGAACTAATTACATGTGGGACTTTGTTACTAAAAAATGCCCGTTGGCGCTTCCTTGACACCAGCCGGCGCCAGCCAACGCTCACTGACTCTGAGAACACTCTGTATAACTGTAGAAGTGTTGAATCCCCGACTTATAGTCTAGAACAGTGGTTCCCAACTCCGGTCCTCGGGACCCACCAACAGGCCAGGTTTGCAAGATAACTAAATTACATCACAGGTGATCTAATTTGCTGCTCAGTGATTGCAGTATTCTAGTCTGCATCCCCCAAGGTAATACTTAAAATCTGGCCTGTTAGTGGGTCCCGAGGACCGGAATTGAGAACCACTGGTCTAGAAGATCCAAGACTGAGAGCTGTGGAACTCCTGACACTGCTGTGCTGTGGAAGTCACTAAATACTGTCCCCCGCTAGGTACAGCTTGAGGTAGTATATAGTAGAACTCTGTGTAACTGTCGCTTTACTGACACTCTCTGTACAATTCAGGGCCTAGACTGCCGGTGCCCCATTTTACAACTTCAGGGTCCTCAACCTAGGTACCCCCTTTACAGTTAGCTGACACTGGATCTCAGAACCTCTTCCGGAGTGGTCCCCTCTAACTTCAGGCGAACCCCCAGGGGCAATCCTCAGTACTCACGACCTGTGTAGGCTTTCCTGGGACTGGACCCCTCTCTCTCTCCGCAGGCTCTCGGCACACCGGATCCCCTCAGCTCAACTCATCACTCTCTCTGGATACTCAGGTGACACCCCGAGACATCCACCTTCCTCTGACAGGAGGAGAGACAGCCGCACTCTCCTATCTGGGACTCTGCTCCCGCCAAAGACAACCTGTCACGCACTTCCCCCAAACTTATACCCACTCCCAGAATCCTTTGCAGCCTACTGCCTTCTGGGGTAGTTACAAGCTGGGATGTGTCCCCTGATTGTGCTTCCCACACTGCCCTATGAAAAACCTCTCACAGGAGTCAGTGGGGATACTTCTACCCTCAGCAGGCACATCTGGAAGCCATGACACCCTACCTAACAAATCACAGCCCTGCTGTTAGGCAGACGAGGCCCACTATATATTTACCTAGCACCTACCTGTAGGGTGCTACATAGACTTATGCCTCGTACACACGCATCGTCCGACTTTTGTCCAGAGTTGTGTTTTGTTGGTTGGAATGTGCCTAGACTGCACACAAATTTTTCCGCCCAACAAAAATCTACTTCAGAAGTGATGTCATGTGCTGGTTTACTTTCCGTTTGTTTTTTCTTCTCTGAGCATGCCCAGTCTTGCTCATCAGATTTTTGTCTGCCAAAATCTGTACTGACTGCACGAAAATCGGCCGTTATGTTGACGGCCAACAAAAATTTTATAGCCTGCACACCGGATTTTGTTCGGCCGAAAAGTCGGATTCGGTTGTCGGAAGCATCATACTAACAAGCCGAAAATCGGCCGATCGGACGTTGGCCGAAAATTCCCAGCCAATAATCGATGCGTGTGTACGGGGCATTAGACTCTTGAGGGTGCCCTGCACTCACGAAGTAATGATGCAGATATTGAGCCTTTAGTCAGTAGTGTGTGTAAGCATTATTTTGAAATGCAAAAATAGTTGCTTTTCTTGCAAGGGAAATTAAAGCTTCTAACGACTTAAAGCAGGCATCAATAAATGCCTGACCGTGGTCAAGAGCCAGGCCTAGTGACAGTCCTATCTGAACTGCCATGGTTGTACCACTCAACAACCTGGGTGTCTCTCTCTTCTAACTTTTTTGTCAGCCACCCTCTAGATCCCTCTCCTGAGTCTCCCTCCAGCCACCACTACTGTTATTCTCATAGCAGGGCAGAGAGTGTGAGGTGCAGCAGGTCTGGACAGCAGGCGGTAGCTGCCAAATTTGTCATGTTAAAAAGCGAGTGATTGCTTGCTAGGATGCAGGGAGGTTTCTCGCCTCTGTCCAGACCTGCTGAGCCTCCTACCCTCTACCCTGCTTTTTGAAGTGGTGATAAACTTCAGGCATGAAATATGAACAAAGCATATCTCTCTATAGTGTGTACTTGTCTCAGTTAAGAGCACTAAAGCTCCATTCACATCTAGGTGTCCCAGATCGCGGGCGGAATTGGCGCAATTCAGCCCGCGATCCCGAAATGCTGCAATCATGGGACGCGGTTTCAATTCCTGTTACTTCCTTCCAATGGTACCCCGATCGCGCCACGATTTTGCCTTAATTGTCGCCCAATGAATCACAGTAAAATCGCACAAACAGAATCGCTGGAGGTCTAGATGTGAACAGAAGGAAGTGTCACTTTTGTCTGCTGCTTCGTTCCTCTGCTATCAGCATGAATCACTTCTGACAAGTTTTCCTGACACCAAGAGAAAAATGGAGACAGGGGAGGGAACTCCAGCTGAGCCTCATCTCTGTTCCTGTGTACTGTGTGGAGGGGGGGGGCATGTCTCTTCCCTCCAATCAGCTGTCAGAGCTCTCCTCCCTGAGCTCTGCAGAGTGTAACTTTAGTTCCCCACCCCTTTTTTGCTGAACTGTCAGAAAAGCTTTAAAATGCATTACTTTGCATGGCTGTAGAGAAGAAAGGGCTGCAGATAGACAGGTATATTTTGTTTGTTTCATCTCTGTGTATCTCCGGAGGCCAGTCTTTATATTGGGTATATGTGAGGATTTATAACCACTTTAAGGTAGGACTGTGAAAAAAGGGGGTTGTGATGGGAAAGGAGCTGTGGACACTGATGTGAAGGGAGAATGTGATGTAAAGCGGGGACTGAGGAGACTAATGGAAAGGGGGGACAGTGATATAAAGGGAAGGGGGTCTGTAATGTGAAGGGGGTACTAAGGACACTGATGTAAGAAGGGGACAATGATATAAAGGAGGAAAAGGGGCTGTGCTATGAAGGATCCGCCATTACACAAACATGAAATTTGGACCCTTGCTAGAGGAAAATGTTACTGTCCTGATATCCATGATTTTTTATTTAATACCCCTGACTTAGAAGATATGAGATATTAATATACTGTACATATAGAATATAAATTTCATAAAAAGAATACTACATATGTATGAGCAAAAAAGCATGATAATATGCTAAAATAAAACATTTTTTAAGTATAGCCTCTTTTTGATCCTTCTGTAGTAAACAATATAAACTCCTTATATGCAGACACAGAGATATCTCCCAGCTAGGTTCTGAAGATCAGAAGAGTTTCTCACGGATTTAGGGAGTATTGAAATGACATGTCTGAACGGTACCTGTAATGTTTACGTCTGCCCTGGGATGTTCATTAGCTTGGTTGAAGTGCTTACAGCTGGCGCTGGTGAGATTAGGTCAGTTTGGTTTGATTTGTGGGTGTATCAAAAAATAAGATCTTGGCTACAGTCCAGTAGTATATCTGGAAAAGGAACCTACATTTTGTACACATATAAGTGGCTAATAATTTACACAGATCTAAAAACCCAGTATAGATGGCCATAGATAAAAGGTGACCGTTGCCTGATCTATATGATTTTGGCCTGCCTAAGTGACTTCATTATAGGAAGCACGCACCAGAGGACATCTTTTGACAAGCCACCTCAAGATAAATTTAAAAAAAAACCCTGCGTGAACTCTATTGCTTCCCTGTTGGCGACTGACTCAAATATATATGTCTATGCCTAAGCTGTCAAAAGAAACACCTAAAGGATAGTAGCGTTAAGAGGTTTTATTGTGAATATTTATTTGACACAAGCAGTCTATAGTCACTTGAACTTCCAGAAGATTTACCCCCCTTCATGACTAGGCCATTTTTTGCTATACAGCACTGTGTTACTTTAACTGACAATTGCATAGTCATGCAACACTGTACATACATTTATGACCTTTTTTTCCCCCCACAAATAGGGCTTCCTTTCTTTTTCTGACACTAATACAGTGATCAGTGCTAAAAATATGCACTGTCACTGTACTAATGACACTGGCTGGGAAGAGGTTAAAGATCTAGGGCGTTCAAAGGGTCAATTGTGTACCTAGCCAGTGTTTTTGTGTACTGTGCAAGGTGCTTTTACTAAGAGAAGTAATGGATTTTCCTTCCATCACATTCCCCCTGTCAGAATAGAACTCTGCCTTGTTTACATAGGCAGAGCTCTGTTCTGTGTGTTTTCCTGATGATCGGTGGGTGCCGGCAGATATCCATTCCCCGGCACCCGCTGATCAACTTCTGCTGTGATAAATCTCAGCAGAAGTGATGCGCCGGCAGCTGCGCGTGCACGCCCCCTACCCAGGAGTGCAGAATCATGTATATATGCGTGGCCGCCCTTTAGCAGTAAATCTGCTATGGGGCCATCGCCATCGGCAAGTGGATAGTTTTACTTTGAAGTTGAATTCCAGCAAAACTTTATTTTCTTATGTTGGACAGGATGGTAAGGGGGTCCAACCTGCCAAATTGTGTTGGTATGTGTGCTCCCATAAGGGAGATATCACTTCATGTTCCAAAGACTTCCAGAAATTCCACTTTTGATGGTTATCAGAACTGTGCCCATGGAAAGACTTCACTTACAGCAGTGGTGTCCAAACTTTTTTCAAAGAGGGCCAGATTTGATAAAGTGAACATGCGCGAGGGCCGACCATTTTGCCTGACATTCTTTGGACCATTAAAATGAAATGCAAATTAACTATTTTATGCAAAGTTTATTGCAAACGGCATACTTTTCATTTTGTCACATGGATGACAAATCTAAACAGGTGTTATGCCAGTTATCATGGAGAGGGCGCTGGTCCTGCCATACTAGCACCAAATTTGTGTTTTTTAGTGCTCCCTTATCAGGCTAAAGCCTCGTACACACGATCAGATTATCGAACGATCTTGCGTCAGATTTTTGTTGCATGCTAGTCTCATATGGAAAGTGAAGAAGTTACTTTCATACAAAAGTTCCCGTACAACAGAATTCAACTTCAGAAGTGATGTCATGTGTTGAATTGTTTTGTGTGTTCTTTCGTTTCTGAGCATGCTTAGTCTTTCTATTACGTTTTTTTTCGGACAATAACTACTAATTAAAGGAAAATCGGACGTTGTGTTGACATATGATAAAAATTTTATAGCCTGCACATCCAGATTTTGTCTTCCGAAAATTCGTTATCGGCTGTTTAAAGCATTATACTAACGATCCGAAAACTAGCAGATCGTTCGTCGGACAAAATTTTACTTCCGATTTTCGTATCGTGTGTACGGGCCTTAAGTCTGAGACCATATTGAGCAAGGGATATAAAGCTGGTGGGGATGGGCGGTGGATGTTAACATCCCAGCGCTCTGGGATTCACAGGGGCCACAACAATAGATTTTTCCAAATTATCTGTGGGGCCATATTAAAGCGGCCTGGGGGCCGCAAATGGCCCGTGGGCCGGACTTTGGACATGCCTGACTTACAGGGACAAGACCTGTTAGCGTTACTGAACTGCAGCAGAGAAAAATTAGATCTCCTGTCCTGCAAGGCAGGGCTGTACTGTGCAACAGAGCTGTGTAAATTCCAGGACTGAATAGACAAATAGAAATAATTTACAAGTTAAAAACAGCTCCTATATATAAATGTAACCTCTGCACTTAGCTGTTTACCTGGAATTCACCTTTAAACTGCATTTACCTATCACTAGATGTATACTTTTCGAAGAGCTTTCGCATCCAGCTATGTAGATGCAATTAGAGAGACAATTAAGCAGGTTTTGGATAGAACTGTGTCCTCATATATACAAGTGTATGTGCATCATGTCATTCATTACACATCTGCAGGGAATGTTTGACACACACCTACTGCAAAGCTGGAGAAAAATGCCATTAACATGGCGAAAATGATGATCTGTGCTGACAACTCAAGGTATTAACACAAACAGACTTGAGGTTTCCCACCTGGAGAGGATCCACCCTTATTTATAACTTACTGTCCTAAGTGGCAGGAGTTAAATAGCTGTACAACTAAATGACAGCTTTACATCTATGACAGAAGCATCATCTGAATGGGTAGCCACACACAGTTCCTTCATTTTCCTAGCATTCCACTTGTATATGACTATTCTGCTGCCTGTTTTCAACTTGCATTCAGTGATAAAAATGACTCAATGGATCTGCATCCTACTATCAAAAATGTAGGTGGCCTTTGCAATTAAAGTTGCTTGAAAATTGCTATTTGTATGGCCAGCACTTGTTTGGTCAACCAAGAACTTTGTTTCGAGATGGTTGAACTTGATATGCTTCTTAATTCCCTATGTAGCAATATTTCCAGGCATTGAACCTGATGTGGATCTGCCATGGTCACCGGTAACACCAAGAGCACATTTAAGCTAAATGCCCAAGTGTGAGATCTGAGACAATGAACAGTCCAGCATCTTTGGTTTGTTTTGTTTGTTTTATATGGGGATGGGAGAAGGGAATGAGTGGGATACTCCGCTGGCTCAACTAGGTACAAATTGGGACACTTGAAAAAAATGCCTTTCAGCGCTGACTTGACGCCGGTTGGATGCTGACCAACGCTTGCTGGCACTTGAAATCACTAACTTGCTGAACTGTATTGAAAACTGACTTCTGATGCTCTGGTTAGCTCCAAAGTCTTTGACACTGCTCCCTCCAATCCTTCCTAACTGAGGTAGCCTCTTGTAATGCTGCTGCAACTCTTAGCACTGTACACACTGCACTGTACACTTCAGGGCCCAACCACTGGCACCCCCTTTTACTCTTCAGGGTCAACACTGTCACCCCCTTTATTTTGCTCCTGCACTGGCTAGCTAGCTCCTGGATCCCTCTGACCTTCTCTGGAGTGGTCCCCCAGGGGCAGTTTGCAATACTCACCACTAGGAATGCTTTCCTGAAACCTGACCCCTCTCAGCTCTGCTGGTCCTCGGCACACCGGATCCTCTCTGCAGCTCAGCTCAGCCCTGTATCCCCTCAGGCAAGCTGCCTGGGATACCCGATCCTTCCTGTCAGGAGGAGAGACGGCCGTACCCTCCCTCCTGGGACTCTGCTTCCCTCCAAAGACCACCTGTCATGTGCTCCCCACAGACTTATACCTCCTCCCAGAATGCTCTGCGGCAGAATCTGCCCTTCCAGGATGGATACAAGCCCTGGTGTGCTATTGGTTAGGTTTCCTCCACTGCCCAATGAGAGCCCTCATTGGGACACAGTGGGGAGACTCCCCAACTCAACAGGCACACCTGGGAGCACATGCCAGCCTAGCTGAAAATAATGGCCCTGCTGATAAGCAGACAAGACCTACTACACTTTACTTAGCACCTACCTTGGAGGGTGCTACACCTAATTAGATGCTTGTTTTATTGTTTCGCAGCCTAGATAGGTTTGGTTAATTCAAATCGTATTTCCACCTTTAATCTAGATGTACACAAACGTATTGAGGCATAAAAATATGTCTAGAAAAAAAACCTGAAGTTTTTCCAAGCCTGGGAAGCTACAGTTGGCACCTACAGCCGACCATATAAGTGAATGTCTATAGGTGGCTGTATTGCAGTAAACACCAATTATTTAGTGCAGGGGTCTCCAAACGTTCTAAACAGAGGGCTGTCCTTCAGGCTTTTGGGAGACCAGACTGTGGCCAATGGGATTAAAAAACATGGAACAATGTCCCATCATTAGTGGGAGTAGTAGTGCCTCATTGTTGGCATCAGTTGGAGGAATGGTGCCCTATTGTTAGTATTTGAGGAATAGTGCCCCATTGTTGGTGTCTGTTGGAGGAATAGTGCCCTATTTTTGGTGTCTGTGGGAGGAATAGTGCTCCAAGACTGGCGTCAGTGGAAGGAACAGTGCCCTAACATTGGTGTCAGTGGATGGAATGGTGCCTCAATGGCCGGATAAAGGTAAGCAGCAGGCTGCAGTTTGGGGACCACTGCTTTAGTGGATACGTGTAAACATGTGCATGCACACAGAATTACCAATAAGTCCTTGTGCATGTAGCCTTGCAGTCAAATTTGAGAAACCCCTGATAATACTGTATTATCTATGTTATGTATTTCCATTCACACAACATACATACAAATTAGTAATGGGCATGTTACTATGTAAGTATCAAAGGCAGCAGTCAAAAAACTTTTTTCTTTTTAAATGAAACAGGCCTACTGTAAGACAAGTACTTTGAACCTCTCAGTAACTTTACAACTCTGCAAGAATCTATTCCTGACATGTCACAATATAAGGAGCAGTACATATAATGCAGGAGGAAGCATTTCCTCGGTCTCCTCTCCCCCAGTGATCAGACTCAGGGCCGGTGCAAGGATTTTTGGCGCCCTAGGCAAAATAAAAATTGCCGCCCCCCCATATGCTCGGCCCACGATGTGAAAAGAGAATTACAATATGAAGGGAAATTTTTCTTTCTTTAATCATATACTGTGTGTTGTTATTAGGGGAAAAAATATTGTTACCTCTTGGATAAGAAAAATAGCCTTTTCCCTTAGTTTAGTGAATGTGGGGGAAAATCCTGTGCTCCCTGTTTGTATTCGGCAGCAAGATTGTCTTAGGTCTTTATCCTTCATCAGAGGCTCTCCTCCCTCACCGCTATCCATCATAGGCTCTCCTCCCCCACCTCTATTCTTCATCATAGGCTCTCCTCCAGCACCACTATCCATAGGAGAGCCTATTAATGAAGAATAGAGGTGGTGGAGAAGAGTCTATGGGGAAAAATAGTGGTGGTGGAGGAGAGCCTATGATGGATAGCGGTGCTGGAGGAGAGCCTATGATGGAGGATAGCGGTGCTGGAGGAGAGCCTATGATGAAGGATAGCGGTGCTGGAGGAGAGCCTATGATGAAGGATAGCGGTGCTGGAGGAGAGCCTATGATGAAGGATAGTGGTGCTGGAGGAGAGCCTATGATGAAGGATAGCGGTGCTGGAGGAGAGCCTATGATGGAGGATAGCGGTGCTGGAGAAGAGCCTATGATGAAGGATAGCGGTGCTGGAGGAGAGCCTATGATGAAGGATAGCGGTGCTGGAGGAGAGCCTATGATGGATAGTGGTGCTGGAGGAGAGCCTATGATGAAGGATAGTGGTGCTGGAGGAGAGCCTATGATGAAGGATAGTGGTGCTGGAGGAGAGCCTATGATGGAGGATAGCAGTGGTGCAGGAAAACCTATGATGGAGGATAGCAGTGGTGCAGAAAAACCTATGATGGACGATAGCAGTGATGGAGGGGAGCCTAAGATGAAGGATAGCGGTGGTGCAGGGAAAACCTATGATGGAGGATAGCAGTGGTGCAGAAAAACCTATGATGGAGGATAGCAGTGATGGAGGGGAGCCTAAGATGAAGGATAGCAGTGGTGCAGGGAAAACCTATGATGGATAGCAGTGGTGGAGGGGTTAAAACCCCTTTAGACAGTGAGTAAGTCTCCTATAACTATTTATAATAGTGAAGTCTTTATCAGAACCTATTGGACCCCCCCCCCCTCGAGGTGTGCGCTGTGCTTGGGGCTCACTGAGAGTTGTAGTTTTATGTCAGTCATGTGACCCCCCCAGCCCCCTCACCTGGATGATCTGGAACCCCTGGTGCTCCTCCACATACACAGCCATGTGTGGGGGGATTCTCAGGGTCTTGTTGCTGGCGTCCATGTCTCCTCAGATCTCCGAGTTGCAGGCCTCAGATTCCCCGGACAGGCAGCAGTACTCCTTGGCAGCACAAGCAGCTCCCTCTATCACATTTCCCTACCCCGGCGCTGAGTCAAACTTCCTGACTCGCTCATTGGTTCTCCCCCCGCCCTTTCTCCTCCGACGGCTGACGTCATCTGCAGGGGAAACCTAATGCGCATGCGCGGCATCGCCGCTACGAAGATTTCCGACGCTGGAGCCCGGTGTCAGCCCTGAGACTCGCACACATCTCAAAATCGCCCAGGCAGCCGCGGGCGCCGCCGTGCAGGTGGAGCACAACAGGAGGGGCGCCGCCTGCAACCGCCGGTCCATACTGATTCCGGGACCGGGGTGCAGCAGGTAGGATGCTGGCGCCCCCTGCTGAGTTGGCGCCCTAGGCGACTGCCTGGTTCGCCTTACAGGTAGCGCCGGCCCTGATCAGACTGCAACATTGTAACTTTATAGCAAGTCACATAGTGAGAAACTGCAGCAGGGGCTGATCTGTGTTAGACATTTGCGTACACAGCCAAAGACTGCACAGACACCAGAATTTACATAATTGTGTCATCTCTGAGCTGCTATCCCAGTCCAGGTAGTAAATGGTAAACCTGGACGATGTATGAACAAAGATGGCTCTGTCCTTCTGGAGAAAACAGTAGATGAATGCATTATCAGGGGGAGTACTGGGATCTCCGTGAGAAGTAATAAATACATAGCAGGGGTAAACTAAAAGTGGAGTTTTAGCGATTCATCATCAATTAAAATGTTGAACGTTGCTAGACATACAATATCGACCGAAAATACAATCTATCAGATTTATTAAAAGCAATCATTTATTTTATCTGTAATAGGATCTGTTGTTTGCCACATGTGCAGGTATTCATGTGATCATTTGGAAATGACTGATACATTTCCACCCTTGCCATGTTCTAAATCGATCAGAAGTTCACTAAATTGATCAAATGTAAGATCCATATTTTATGATTTTTACTTACTCATCTAAATTGCACTGAATGTTCATATTGATGTGTGTATACCTAATATATTACCTAGCTTGCTTCACTTACCCTAAGAATATATCAGTTGTTAGGATAACTATAGAAATATGGACATCTGATTCCTATTTCCTTCTCTGCTATTGCTGTATTATATTTTCCTATGGAGCGCTCTGATTTTATTATTTTTTTTAAGTGATCTGCACTCTAAAAGATCAGAGCACAGCTTGTCCATCCAGGGCCAGAGCAAGGGTTTTTGTCCACACAGGCAAAGGTGCATTTTGGTGCCCCCACCCCCACTGTCTACAGCCTCGCTGGTACCTCCTTTATGTTGTGCTCGTAATGTGATGGAGCGCAGCGTGAAAGTCAGCACAAAGGGGACAGGGGTGTAATGCACAGAATTCAGTGGACAGGAGTATAATGCACATGATTCCAGGGACAGGAGTATAATGCACAGAATGCCAGGGACAGGAGTATAATGCACAGAATGCAGGGGACAGGAGTATAATGCACAGAAGGCAGGGGACAAGAGTGTAATGCACTTAATGCAGGGGACAGGAGTGTAATGCACTTAATGCAGGGGACAGGAGTATAATGCACAGAATGCAGGGGACAGGAGTGTAATGCACATGATGCCAGGGACAGGAGTATAATGCACAGAATGCCAGGGACAGGAGTGTAATGCACAGAATGCAGGGGACAGGAGTATAATGCACAGAATGCAGGGGACAGGAGTGTAATGCACAGAATGCAGGGGACAGGAGTATAATGCACAGAATGCAGGGGACAGGAGTGTAATGCACAGAATGCAGGGGACAGGAGTGTAATGCACAGAATGCAGGGGACAGGAGTATAATGCACAGAATGCAGGGGACAGGAGTATAATGCACAGAATGCAGGGGACAGGAGTGTAATGCACAGAATGCAGGGGACAGGAGTATAATGCACAGAATGCAGGGGACAGGAGTGTAATGCACAGAATGCAGGGGACAGGAGTGTAATGCACTTAATGCAGGGGACAGGAGTGTAATGCACTTAATGCAGGGGACAGGAGTATAATGCACAGAATGCTGGGGACAGGAGTGTAATGCACATGATGCCAGGGACAGGAGTATAATGCACAGAATGCCAGGGACAGGAGTGTAATGCACAGAATGCAGGGGACAGGAGTGTAATGCACTAATTGCAGGGGACAGGAGTATAATGCACAGAATGCAGGGGACAGGAGTGTAATGCACAGAATGCAGGGGACAGGAGTGTAATGCACTTAATGCAGGGAACAGGAGTGTAATGCACTTAATGCAGGGGACAGGAGTATAATGCACAGAATGCAGGGGACAGGAGTGTAATGCACATGATGCCAGGGACAGGAGTATAATGCACAGAATGCCAGGGACAGGAGTATAATGCACAGAATGCCAGGGACAGGAGTGTAATGCACAGAATGCAGGGGACAGGAGTATAATGCACAGAATGCAGGGGACAGGAGTGTAATGCACAGAATGCAGGGGACAGGAGTATAATGCACAGAATGCAGGGGACAGGAGTGTAATGCACAGAATGCAGGGGACAGGAGTGTAATGCACTTAATGCAGGGGACAGGAGTGTAATGCACATGATGCCAGGGACAGGAGTATAATGCACAGAATGCCAGGGACAGGAGTGTAATGCACAGAATGCAGGGGACAGGAGTGTAATGCACTTAATGCAGGGGACAGGAGTATAATGCACAGAATGCAGGGGACAGGAGTGTAATGCACAGAATGCAGGGGACAGGAGTGTAATGCACAGAATGCAGGGGACAGGAGTGTAATGCACAGAATGGAGGGGGCAGGAGTGTAATGCACAGACTGGAGGGGGCCGGAGTGTAATGCACAGACTGGGGGGGGGGGGCAGGAGTGTAATGCACAGAATGCAGGGAACAGGAGTGTAATTCACAGAAGGGAGGGGACAGGACTAGTGTAATGCACAGAATGGTGTGGGCAGTAGTGTAATGCACATAATGGAGGGGGGCAGGAGAGTAATGCACAGAATGCCAGGGACAGGAGTGTAATGCACAGAATGGAGGGGGCAGGAGTGTAATGCACAGAATGGATGGGGGCAGGAGAGTAATGCACAGAATGCCAGGGACAGGAGTGTAATGCACAGAATGGAGGGAGACAGAAGTGTAATGCACAGCATGGAGGGGACAGGGGTGTAATGCACAGAATGCAGTGGACAGGGGTGTAATGCACAGAATGCAGTGGACAGGAGTGTAATGCACAGAATGCAGTGGACAGGAGTGTAATGCACAGAATGCTGGGGACAGGAGTTTAATGCCCAGAATGGAGGGGGAAGGAGTGTAATGCACAGAAATCCAGGGGGCAGGAGTGTAATGCACAAAATGGAGGGGGCAGGAGTGTTTAATGTACAGAATACAGGGGACAGGAGTGTGTAATGCACAGAATGGAGGGGGCAGGAGTGTTTAATGTACAGAATACAGGGGACAGGAGTGTGTAATGCACAGAATGCAGGGGACAAGCCTCCCCAAATTCCCAGTCCCAGCACAATCCCCCCTTTCTTCCTCATCCTAGCACTTATCCCACACCTCTCGACTCCCAATGCACAAACTCTCTTTCTCTCCAATACCCCTCTCAGAATAAATCCTCTTCCACCCCCCAAATCCTTTCTCCCAACACAACACCCCATTCTAGTACAAATTCTCTCCCACTCAATACCCCCCCCCCTCCAAATCCCCCCCACACAAATCCTCTTTTCCCCCAACCCCCTTTACCTGCACAACAAATCCCTCTCAGCAAAAAAAAATCCCCCCAATCCTTCTTCTAGCACAGATCTTCCTCCCAGTGTAAATTTTTTCCCCATCTCTAGCACAAATTGTCTCCCCTAAATCCCCCTTCCCAGCACAAATCTTCCTCTACCCCTAAATACCATCTCCCAACACAAATCCCCTTCCAGCACAAATCCTCTTTCCCCACAATCTCGCACACCAGCACAAGTCCGCTGCCCAGTTCCGTCAAAAATCCTCCCACCCAAATCCCCCTTCCCAGTACAAAACCTCCCCCCAAACACAAATCCTCCCCCCTTTAATTACAAATCAATCAATGATACATCTCAACTCTCCTGCTTTTTGTGGGAAGAAAAGAATAAAAGCCTGCAAATCCAGGGCCAGTTCACACCAGCAGGCAGTGCGGGAAACCTGCATTCTGTGTGCGTTTCCTGCACCGCAAGTTCAAACGCACTGCAGTTGTGATCTGCAGTGGATATGAATGTTAATGACACCCCAAGCACATGTTGCAAATGTAATGCGTTTTCCTGCACCAGATTGTATGGTACAGTTAGTACCATGTGATCCGGTTCCTGTGAATTCTTTTGAACTACTGGTGCAGTCAGATTTCATATCCATTCCCCCTCCTAGCACAAGTCCTCTCTTGTGTCAAAAAGTCAAATTTAGGTACCTACACTGCTTTATTAATATTACATTCAACAATGTATTGAGGGATGCATTAATTGGTGGATTTTATATCCGCCTGCATTTTAATTTTAAGTAGGCTTTTGCTCAAAACGTAGAGTTATACTACTTTAAGGTATTATTATTCGAATTAAACTGTTAACATTTCTTTAGTTTGAATGGCTGAATTGGATGATTTTATTCACCTTTTATTCACCCTTTTATGCCTTCCTAATAAATTCAAAATGGACTACGTGCAAACCTGCATTCACAACTGAGCAGAGCGCATTTCTAGTGATTTGTAAGGCTCCTTTCACACAAATTATCCAATCAGATCCGCCTGTCAGTTTTTTAGGCGGATCTGATCGGATCCTCCATGCACCCCTATGGGGCAACGGATGTCAGCGGAGACATGTCCACTGACACCCGCTGCCATCCACATCCGATCCTGTCCGTGAAATCCGGACGCATGGAAACCCTATTTTCCATCCGTCCAGGGGATCGGATAAGAGCGGACAGGCGGTCCGTTCTCATCCGATTCCCCATTGAGAGCAGCGGGGATCTGACACCTCCCTCTCCGCACACAGAGCGGGGAGGGAGCTGTCACCTGCCTGCTCAGCCGGGATCTGTGTATCGATCCCCCGCTGAGCAGCACAGAGTCCGCCGACGGAATGCGGACCGCGTGAAAGGAGCCTAAGCATTTATTCATGTTTTTCTGATGTTTTGCAATCATTTTTGCACATGCTTCAGGAGTTTGTTTCCTGAGCTGGCAAGGGGTGGAGAGCACGTTTGTAGAAGGAGATGATTTCTCCAGGGGTGAAAACCCCTAAAAAAAGGTGCATGTTGAGATTTTACAGGCACTCCTATGGGACTAAAAATTTCTCAATGTGCTAAAAAAAAAAAAGCTCATGTACTTTTTTGAGCATAGAGTGTTTGGCAAGAGTAAGAGTGTGAACAGGGACAATAAGAAAGAATGGGATTCTCCAAGCTGAGCATAGTCAGGATTAGTCAGACATAGGGAAAGGGGCTGAAAAACACTTTACACAAAGTGTAAAGGGGATTTAAAGAAAAAAATACAAGCAACGATGATCACAGCGTATATCAGTGTAGTCCCAAAATCAACTACCTAATTTTCCTGTATAGTAAACACAACTTTGTGAACTTATTTTGGATATGTCATTTTGATATAAGATATTCTTATGAGGGCTATAGAAAAGCCAAATAAAATGAAGAGTAGAAAAAAAAGAGGAGAGATACACTATGTTGTCAAAAGTATTGGGACACCTGCCTTTACACGCACATGAACTTTAATGACATCTCAGTCTTATGCCTCGTACACACGCAACGATTATCGGCCGTGAATTTTCGGCCAACGTCCGATCGGCCGATTTTCGGCTTGTTAGTATGATGCTTTCAACAACCTACTCCGACTTTTCGGCCGAACAAAATCTGGTGTGCAGGCTATAAAATTTTTGTTGGCCGTCAACAAAACGGCCGATTTTCCATCAGTCAGTACAGATTTCGGCAGACAAAAATCTGATGAGCAAGACTGGGCATGCTCAGAGAAGAAAAAACACACGGAAAGTAAACCAGAACATGACATCACTTCTGAAGTTGGTTTTTGTTTGCCGAGAAAATTCGTGTGCAGTCTAGAGCCAATTTCAACCAACACAACAACACTGGACAAAAGTCGACCGATAATCGTTGCGTGTGTACGAGGCATTAGGCCGTAGGGTTTGATATTGAGTTGGCCCACCCTCTGCAGCTATAACAACGTCAACTCCTCTGGGAAGGCTGTCTACATGGTTTAGGAGTGTTTCTATGGGAATGATTGACCATTCTTCCAGAATCGCATTTGTGAGGACAGGCACTGATGTTGGAGAGAAAGCCTGGCTCGCTGCTGTCTCCACTCTAATTCATCCCAAAGGTGTTTGATCGGGTTGCGGTCAGGACTCTGTGCAGGCCAGTTAAGTTCCTCCACACCAAACTCGCTCATTCATATGTTTATGGACCTTGCTTTGTGCACTGGTCCAAATCATTTGATGGAAGGGGGATTATGGTGTGGGGATGTTTTTCAGGGGTTGAACTTGGTCCCTTAGTTCCAGTGAAGGGAACTCTTAAGGCCTCAGCATACCAAGATATTTTAGACAATTTCATGCTCCCAATTTTGTAAGAACAGTTTGAGGATGTCCCCTTCCTGTTCCAACATGACTGCACATCAGTGCACAAAGCAAGGTCCATAAAGACATGGGTGAGCGAGTTTGGGGTGGAGGAACTTTACTGGCCTGTACAGAGTCCAGACCTCAACCTAATAGAACACCTTAGGAAAGTATTAGAGTGGAGACTGTGAGCCAGGCCTTCTTGTCCAACATCAGTGCCTGACCTCACAAATGCGCTTCTGGAAGAATGGTCAAACATTCCCATAGACACACTCCTAAACCTTGTGGACAGCCTTCCCAGAGGAGTTGAAGCTGTTTTAGTTGTAAAGGGTGGGCCAACTCAATATTGAACCCTACAAACTAGGACTCAGATGCCATTAAAAGTTCATGTGCGTGTAAAGGCAGGCGTCCCAATACTTTTGACATTATAGTATATGACAAGGGCAGAAGAATATGAGAAGCAAAGGTAGATATTAAAACAAAAAGGAAAAAGCAGAAAAGAAGCAAAAGAGAAGCGAAAAGCCATAGATACAAGAACAAGATACAAAAAAAAAGACAAAAGACTAAAAGCAACACATAAGATAACAATATATGAACTGACCTTGCTAGTTTGAATACCGCTTCTCCACTCTTCTGTGAAAGTTTTTCCTCTTTCTTCTATGAGTCGAACATAAACAGAGACTGAGCAGTGATGGCCTCACAGGTAAGGTCTTTATAGCCTCAGGTGAGATCTGTGTGTGAGTGAGAAACCACGTGAGTGGCTTAAAACAAACTCCCTTAGGCTGTATCTGGGTATTTTGGCCTCAGAGTAATTATTCACATCAAAGGATCCGTTCAGTATCTTCATCGTGTTCTTCTACAGCTCTTCTGCCCTACCAGACGGAGCAGATAAGTCCTCTCTTTTCAGCTACTGAATCTCTCTATTAAGAGTGGGCCAGACCACATTACAGAACAAGGGGACTGAGATATTTTAATGCATTAAAGGATTACAAGCATCCGCTCAATGAGCGCTATCCTTATCCCGAGTGATGGCGAAATCAAAGAAATTGTAAAATGAAATGAAAAAAGTGTTCCATCCACTTACAGTGTGACAGAATGGGCAGTGATTGTTAGATTTTAAAGTAATAAAAATAAATAAAACTCCACTTAATCAAACAAAACTAAACCATATACATAGCATATCAATCTCTTTCAAATGCATGAATAATAGATCTGTGTGACTAAAAAAACTATTATCTGAATATCTTAGATCCCAAAATATTAAAGAGGTTGTAAACCCGTACAAAGTTTTTTTTTTTTTTTTTTGGTAACCTGTAAGAGAAACACATAATGAGCTAGTATGCATCGCATACTAGCTCATTATGCAATACTTACCTTAGAAGGAGCCCCCGCCGTGCAGCTCGCTTACCTGTATGACGGGCGACATGTCCAGTCGCCCGTCTTCCGGGTTCGCGGCATCCGGCCATCTGATTGGCCGGAGCCGCGGTGACGTCACTCCTGCGCACGCGCGCAGGAGCCGACGGTCACGGCACGGGACTCTGAAGAAACGGCACCAGCGGCCGTTCCTTCAGAGGGCATGCGCCAGTGACGTCACTGGATGCATGTAAGGTAAATATCTCCTAAACGGTACATGTTTAGGAGATATTTACAGTACCTATAGGTAAGCCTTATCATAGGCTTACCTATAGGTAAAAGTGTCAGAGGAGGGTTTAATTCCTCTTTAAAGTGATGTTAAAGTCTTGGTTTTTAAAAAAAAATAAAAACAAACATGTTATACTTAACTCCTCTGTGCAGCTGGATTTGCACAGAGCAGCCCAGATCCTCCTCTTCTTGAGTCCCTCTTTGCAGCTCCTGGCCCCTTCCTTCAGTTGAGTGCCCCCACAGCAAGCAGCTTGCTATGGGGGCACCCGAGCCAAGTTGCAGCTCCGTGTGTCCATTTAGACACAGAGCTGCCATTTGGCCCCGCCCGCTCTCTCTTCCGATTGGCCGACTGCATTTGATTGACAGCTGTGGGAGCCAATGGCGCCGCGGCTGTGTCAGTCAGGAGGGAGAGTCCCGGACGGCTGAGGGACTCGTGGACATTGCTGGACAGAGATTGGGTTCAGGTAAGTATTAGGGGTTGCTGGGGGGGCTGCTACACACAGAAGGCTTTTTTTCTTCATGCATGGATTGCATTAAGATTAAATACATTCTGACTTTATAACTCCTTTAAGTGCCAAGTCCAAAATGCAGTGTAGCATCCACGTATATGCAAATGTATCGAATAGTGAAAAAATATATAGTGGAAAAAAAAAGCATATATATATACAGTATTAATAGTCCACCTTCTTTTTCTTCTACTTCAATTTGAGTCCATAAAAAATGAAACGTCATCAGTGAATATTGTGAATGAATCACCACCGAATGCTTCTTCCACCTTCCAAACAGGCTGCTTACTTCAGATTTTGATATATATCCAAAAAGTGCAGCGCTAAAACCAGTGAAAAATTAGAAATGCTAAAAAGCTCCAAAAATTATATAGAGAAAAGGATAGTGTCCAAATAAATGAGTACAGTCCCAACAGCAGGTGCAGAAATATGAGTCCACGTGCAAAGTATTCAGATTCCTTCCAGTGACACCAAGGATTAGTGTAAGAAAGGGACACCTCTGTGCTCAGGTATAGCAAGCAGCTTACCGGAATTCCGTGGCTGCTCAATTGAATGAGACAGCCTCTCCCAGCTAGTAATTAAAACAGTAAATCGGCGGATGTCAAACTCAAGTGCTTCAAAACTCCTCAGAAAGACAGCCTTTCCCGGTGGGTTGTTATACCAATAACATTAATATATGTCAGGCTTGGAACTCCTCATTTACTCCATCGAGCATAGATGCATGTGTAGAAAGAATTAGAGGCCCATAGCGTAATCCCGTAAACATTAGGCAATATTTATTAAAAAAAACTACTTACAATATGAAGAGACAAAACAGGCATGTAGTTAAGCTGGTCATGGATCTAACCACGGCGTCCCGTAGGTCTCCAAATCGGCATATGAAAGATTGAAAACAGCCGGCTCCGTTGGGGGGCGTGTGGACGTTGTGTCTGGAGTCGCCAACGTTTCGTCATCAAAAGACGTCGTCTGGGCGTCAGATTTTGACCTATTGAAAATTAGGTCAAAATGCACCTTGCCCTTTAAAAGGGCTTTGTCTCCATGCAAACTTTCATCTGTGCCTTTCTCCACATATGAACACCTTTCCTCCAAAAGTAGCCCGAAGGAACAAAAAGAACCTCGTTGCGCAATATATCAGCTTACAAGCTATATTTATTAAAACAAAGGGTTAAAATCTTTCTCACAAAATGAGTGCACTTCATCCAGTGCACAAAGAAACTATTGCATTTTTAAACAGGCATTTACCCCTTAAGGTTCGGCTTCAGACACCTATCCAAGATGGCCAACTTCTAGTTCCTGTCAGTGTAATGATGCCATCCCACCACGCCCTTGACGCGTTTCGTCATCCAAATGTGTATGCCTCAGAAAGTTTTAAGGTAAACCTAATCAGTAAAATCTTATACAGGTTTTAAAGCAGAATTAAAGTCTGTCCAGTGGTCCAACACTGGCACCTTCTTTTGAGTTCCGGTCTTTGGGCCTCTTTATTCGCTGGTCGGGGATGACATCACTCTCTCATCTTTGCTCTCAGACACCGTCTCAGCACTATAAGCTGAGCTGCGCAGCTCGCTTTACAGTTCCGATGATGACAGCGTGCAGGCAGGTAGGATCATCTTTTTGCAGAAGAGACAGTGCATGTCTCTATTGCAATAAAATCCTGCCTGCTCACAGTTTTTTTACAGCAAAGTTTCAGTTCCGTATTTACATGTTAAAGCTGAGCTATTGTGGCTAATACCCAGCCAGGGCCTTTATCCCTAAAAGGGGCAAACAGATAGCAGTTCACATCAAATGGGACATTCCAACCCAAAGCACGGCAGAGCTGGTGACCATGACCATCCACTGGGCTCAAGAGAAACGAGATCCTCCCTCCAGTGGTGTTTGGCTTCCTCAGTCTCCCATAACTGGCCAGCCTTTCCCAGTCCTTGGGCATAGAATCTTTCTTCCACGGGGCTGCAGTCTCCAACATGGGCAGAACAGACAGTTTTCCTGACAGGGATCTGTCTTCAAATCATTGCTCCAACTCCCACAAATGCACTGGGAAAGTTTACAGGTGACATCACTGAGCTACCGAAAGCACAGCCCCGACTGGTTATTTGGTATCCCTATTGACTGTTTTAAATACTTTATTAATGATTATTAATATATGAGTGCATTACTTTGTATACATTTCTTATATTTGAGAATTATTGTACCATATCGGCCCACTGTCTCTTTCGAGTATATTGCAGCGGGAAAGTAGACAGCTGGGCTCCTTAAAGGGGAAAGCACTTAAATGGGCAGAAGTGAGGAATTGGGGGAAGCATTTCTGAGCGCATGGTACCCCAGATTAAAGGGGCTATCTGACCTGTAATCTTTATGGATCAATATTGGAGGGTGAGGGCACAACCAGCACTGAGGTGGAGCACAGTGTGATCTGATGTTTGCTGAGCAGCACTAGAGTTTTGGTGTCACAGGTCTGATACAATTTTCACTTGAAAAGGATAAAAGGCCCCTTTCACATGGGCGATCCGATCTGATCCGCCTGTCCGTTTTTTTAGGGGGACCTGATCGGATGGTCCATGCATCCCTATGGGGCAGCGAAGACATCCCTGTTGACACCCGCTGCTATCCGATCCAGACCGTGAAATCCAGATGGATGGAAACTCTATTTACTCGGATCGGATAGGATCGGATGAGAATGGACAGGAGGTCCGTTCTCATCCGATCTCCCCATAGAGGACAGCAGGGATCTGACAGCTCCTTCTCTGCACACAGAGCGGAGATGGAGCTGTCATCCGCCTGCTCAGCGGGGATCGGCGGATCAATCCCGTGCTGAGCAGAACGGACTCCGTTGGGCGCACTGCCTGTGTGAAAGGGGCCTAAAGGAGTTTTTGGAGTGATAAATACACTGTTTTTTTAAACTGTCACTAACTTCACACTTGGTTTCATTATTATTCACACTGTTTATTTGTGTGTTTGTTTATCATGTGGTATGTTTATACCACCTAGTAGTTGCTGTCTGCAGCAGCTGAGTGTCACATTAGAGCACATACTGTACGAGGTGGTATCAATAAGTTTCGAGACTAGCTCTGTACTTTCTTTATCTTCATTTACACACTATCACCTTCAAAATAGTTCCCTTGCACAGCAATACAGCGCTCCCAGCGTTCCTGCCACTTCTGGAATGTGTCCTGGAAGACTTATTTTTTCGAAGCGTGTCAAGCACCTTCTGCGATTTGCGCTTGATCTCCACAGTGGTGTCCAAACAGCAACTTTTGAGCTGGATCTTCTTCTTTGGGAAGAGGGTGAAATCAGCAGGAGCCAAACCTGGTGAGTTGGGTGGGTTTGGAAGTGAGATCAAGTTGTTTCCGGCGAGAAACTCACATTTGTAATGATGAAATATCAGACGTGCTAACGCACGTGGTCAGAATAGCACCAGTTGCACAGTTTCCGATGTACACAGAACAACGTCTTTTGGCACACTGACTTATGAAGATCGGTGCTCCCTGTTTCTTTGGGTGCAGCCTTGTGCTGCCATCTGTTGTACAAGGCAGGTAAGCCGCTCAGGTGAAGATACTTATCGGGTGCGTGCCAGATCCGTAATCTCAGGCAGCACTATACACACAAAAACAGTGACCGCACTCCGATGTAAGAAGAAGCATTGAATTTATTCACCACTTGTAGATCCATACATAACTTGAAACATCACGGACAAGAACCACCACTGGTTGGTGTGGTTATGAGTAAGCGAATGTAATTTTGTGAAACGCGTCAACCTTTGGTTCTTGTTTGTGATGTTTCAAGTTATGTATGGATCTACAAGTGGTGAATAAATTCAATGCTTCTTCCTACATCAGAGTGTGGTCACTGCTTTTGTGTGTATAGTGCTGCCATCTGTTGGCATATTACAAAACTAGTCTCTAAACTTTTGGATACCACCTCGTATTTAGTGCTGTCTGTGCCCTGCTTAGAGGATTCCTATTTGCTTCCAGTCCTAAGGAAGCGAGAGAAAAGAAGAGGAAATATCTCCTGAGTGAAATTCTCATGTTTAAAAGGAATAATTGAAGAGGATTAAGTGGGGGATTTTCTATCCTTGCTCTGGTGGCAACCCTAAAATTTTGGATTTCCCATTAGTTTCTGTCTCAGTGACATTGGTGACCAGAGCATATCCTTTACAACCAAGGAAGCTGCTTCTTTTTGTCCTGCAACTGCCATGGTACTGCACACGTGATCAGTTATGACTTCAGCCAGCCATTTGATGATTTGACAGTTTGGTTTAAGACACAATCAAATGTGACAGTTAACAATCACGGCATTCCAGGAATGTAACTGTCTTTTGAAACTGTTAAAATCGATGGGTTTAGTTCCACTTTATGATTTGCTGCTGTTCAGGGGCTCTCGGCTTCAGCAAAATGGCAGACTCCAGCAAGAAGAAACAAGAGCAATGCTGGAGGCAATTTGCAGCACACACTCATTTTGGTAGCATATTTTTTAATGTGGAGATCCAGGCTCCTTCAGAAAAAAAATTAAAAGTCAGCAGCTACAAATACTGTAGCTGCTTACTTTTAATATTAGGACACACCTGTCCAGGGATCCAGCCATGTCTTCACCAAAGCCGATTTTTCAAGTCTTGCGACTTCACAGCCAGTTCCCTAATGCACATGCATGAAGCACACCGTGCTTTGTGAATGGCCCGGCAGTGGGGGAAGGAGGAGGGTGGCTGGATTTCTGGCTGAGGTCAATGCGGCAAAGTCAGCCGAAAGTGGGAGCGGGTACCTGCCAAAACGAGGTACCCACTCTCCCGAAAGGTGCCAAATATGGCAGTGGAGGGGGGAGGAGGCAAACAAGTGAAGCTTCCCCTTTGGGGTGGAGCCCCGCTTTAATGTGGAATGTATGTTCCCTACTAAAGAACATTATTTTTTATCAAGTTGTTATAGGTAATGTTCCGCTTTAATGGTCCTTGCTAAAGAAAATCCTTTTTTATCTAGTACTGCACACATGTGGCTCATGATTGAGTTAGGAGATCCACCCCCCATGAAAAAAAATGAAAAGTCAGCAGCTACAAATACTGTAGCTTCTGACTTTTAATATTAGGACTTGCCTGTCCAGGGTTCCTGTGATGTCCGCACCAGAAGCCGAATTTGGGATCCGCGCTGCCGCCACTATTGGAGGTAGAGGAAACCTTTTGGCTTCCCACCTGGTACCCTACTGTGCATACGCGAAGCGCACTGTGCTTTCTAATTGGCCCGGCAGTGGAGGAAGGAGGAGGGGGGCCGAACATCTGAGGGACGGCGCCACTGCGCTGTCTCCCGGAAGTAGAGATTACCTTTTAAAAACAGGTACCCGTTCCCCCCTGAAAAGTGCCAAATGTGGCACCGGAGGAGGGAGGAAGCATATATTATTATTATTATTATACAGGATTTATATAGCGCCAACAGTTTGCGCAGCGCTTTACAATGTGAGGGAAGACAATACAGTTACAATACAATTCAATACAGGATTTTGGGTGGAACTCCGCTTTAATGTTTGACTTGAAACATGACCGTAGCTCCCGCTTGGTCTCCAGGCATTGGTGAGCATGTCCTAGGGCAAAGCATTAAGGGTCAGCGACCCCATTCAATGACTGCCTTTGACCCAAAGAACCCACACCAATGGGAAACCTATCATGTGACCCTTGCTTGGCACCCAACAAGAGAGGGAAACATGGAGGATGTGACAACCAATCAAAACCTCCTTACAACTGACGCATCACATTTCTCCTGTTTTCATTGATCTTATCCTTTGTCACACTATGTAAAGGACTATGTGGACTTGAATAGTGACATATGGAGGTCAGGACTCTGTATATAATGGCATTGCTGCTGCTGTATATGACCGCAGTGTTGCTGGTCATGGAAGGGGCTGAATATGGAAGGATGTGGCAGTGAGCACAGAAGTTCTTCATTGGTCCAGTGGCAGCGAACACTGACTGCCCTACAAATCCATTGTATTGTCCACCTGTAATGTGCACAGATCCTGGCTGTATATTATACAATGTATATATAATATATATGTATAATATATAATTCATTATAATCGTTATAGTGGTGTGCACTCTATACCACCATCCATATTCTTCCTATTCTAATGTTCACCAGCACAGTGCCATTGGCTGCTCACATCCTTCAGGCACACAGGGGACCAGCAGCACAGAACAGGCCGCAGCATCCCCCCGTCTCCATGACAACACACTAGATTCCTGCGCAGCGCGTCCCAGGGTGGCCCCACCCAGTCCTCCATGGCCGGCCCCTCGGTGCTCAGTGATTGGTGGGGCCTTCAGACGTGACGTTGCTTCCGTGTGCGCCATCTTGGGAGCGGAGGATGAGGGCAGAGTCGCTGTGCTGGAGAGGGGTGTGAGTAGCTAGCGGTATGGCGCCCTGCATTCAGTCTGCGCTGTCTGGTGGGCCTTAGAAGAGCCGGGCGGTCGTCAGACGTTGTGGAGATAGGAATCCCAGCATGCCTTGCTGTCCTAGGTGTGTGAGCTTTCATACCATATACCTGTAATGTTGTGCATGTCACAGAGGGTGGCGGGGTGAATTGCTATCCTTATGTTCTGCTGGGAATAATGCAGTCCCACAATTCAATTGGTTACTACAGAAAGCAGGCTCTTCTAGCAGCCAATTAGGTTTCAATTTCCTGGTGGTAGATGATTGGCAGCTGTCTAGTTACTAGTTGCTATGGGTTACCGCACTTCCCATTTCCTATCTTTGAAGGGGTTAGCCCCACATGTGTGCGTTTCTTCCATCCGAAGGTTTTGCCCCCTTCATAGACAGGGCTTTTTTTTTTTAATATGGCACTGTGCTACTTTAACTGACCATTGTGCGGTCATGCAACGCTGTACACAAATAGAGCTTTCTCTTGGTGGTATTTCATCACCACTGGGTTATTTATTAATTTTATCGCACTAATAAAAGGAAAAAAGACCAAAAATTTTGAAAAACAATATTTTCTGTTATCTGCTATAAAACCGATCCAGTAAAAAAAAAAAAAAAAAAAAATGTTTTTCTTCATAAATTTAGGCCAATTTGTATTCTGCTACATATTTAAAAAAAAAAAAAATCCCAATAAGTGTATATTGATTTGTTTATGCAAACATTATAGCATCTACAAACTTCGGGTTTTCTTTCTGCGACAATCTGTGACTTCTAGTGGGACTTAGAGGTGCACGATTCTGGATAAAATGAGAATCACAAATTTTTTATTTATTTTTTTTTTTTGCTTAGAATAAAGATTGATTTCCTCACGATTCTCGGCCTAACAATGTAAAACATGTTTATATTTACCAATGTTAGTAAACATTTGTGGCTCTTTTTTTCTTTTTTTGACAGATGTGCCGTTTTTTGCATATTTTCAAATGTGTTTTTGATGTGTTTTCATGCTTCATGCATTTTTTTTTTTTTTTTGTAGGCGGAGGAGACTCTTGTTGTTAAACACACAACCTTACCAAAAACCAATACATGCGTTTTTCATCCAGTTCTATTGAAGTCTTTAGTTTAGAGCAAACAATTGCCTCTTCTGCATGAAAGTCCCTGCACCTTTCCAAAATATGCACTTGCAGGGAACTGCATAGATGTAAATGGGACCCATAGGAAATAATGTTAAAGTGATATTAAAGGTTTGTGCGCTTTTTTTTTTTTTTTTTTTTCTCAAACATGTCATACTTACCTTCTCTTTGCAGTTGTTTTGTACGGGCAGCCCCCCGATCCTCTTCTTCTCGGGTCACCCATTGGCGCTTCTGACTGGTCCTCCTTGACCAGTGCCCCTAATACCAAGCTGCCTGCTATGAGGGCACTGGTGCTTGCTCCCTCCCAAGCACTGCTCTATGTGTCCATAGGACAGAGTTGTGGCTCGTCTCCACTCTCTCCTCATTGGCTCACTGGCTGTGATTGACAGCAGTGGTAGCCAATTGCTTACGCTGCTGTTTCAGCCAATGAGGAGAGAGAGAATTGGGACAGCCGAGGCTCCTGTACACATGGCTGGATCGGGAGGTGGGGGCTGTCGGGGGAGGAGCACACATTTTTTTTTTTTTTTTTTTTTTTTTTTTTTTACCTTCATGCATTTCTGCACTTCAGCAAATTCACTAAAAACACATTGATGTGAACCTAGCCTTCGGGCCGACTCACGTGTGTGGTGCATTTTTGGCGCATTGCTTTTTTTTTTTTTTTTTAGGTTTTGCATTTTAGGTGTGCTGCCATTTAACCTCCTATTAGAAGGCACATTTTGATGAAAGCGCATCAAAGTCCTGCATGCTACATCTTTGGTCCACTTTCATCAACACGCACATTCTAATAGAGTTCAGTGGCAGCGCACCTAGGAAATGTGACATGGCAAAAAGGCATTGCTCACATGTGAACCCACCCTTAGGCTAAGTTCACACTATTGAGTGCCAGGAACACATTCGCATGTGTTTCTGACATGCAGGAAAAACCTGCTGCTGTTTAGCAGATGCACTATTAATTCCTAATGGCTTCCCCATGCATCGACAGAATGTCTGTGTTTTTCAAAAATGGTTCGGGACTTCTTTCTCCGCATTTCTGCGGTTGAGGCATCCCAATGAAATGAATGAACTCCCCTACCTGCAGAACGCAAACCACACAAGTGTGAACTGGGCCTAAGGATGTTTTTACACCTTCACAATTTTTCTGTGTGCCTTCTTTCATAGAAAATTCTTCATCCAAAGCAGTGTTAGCCTGCGAAAAAAAAAAAAAAATGCAGTAAAACTAAGACTAGATTTAATAAGTTCTAAACATCTCAAAACCTAAATTAACACTTCTGTAAATTGACTACTTTTGAGAAAAATATCATGTAATATATTTTAAGGCAAAAATTATATCTGACGTTTATCTCTTAGTGAGTTGATCCCTGTGTTGTGACTGTTGGGGATATTCACCTCTGTATTAGTCCTGGTGACTGTCACTGAGACAGAAAGTGATAGGAAATTCAAAATTTTAGAACTGAATGTAAGGGGAAATCTTCAACTGAGGATAACGGTCTAATAAGAGAATTTAACTCCGGGAAAACCTAAAAACTACCCTCGCAGTGGGGTTGCCTCTGCACTGCAAGAGTTAAAGCTGAGCTCAAGGAAATTCCCCCTTGCTGGGGAGCAGTCCCCACACCAGCTACATGGTCATTTAGGTCTATGGGACTGGAAAAAGCAGTCATGAAGTAAAATGCAGAGTCCATAGCCCTGCACTGGATGAAAGGATGTTAAGGAACAGTCCACACCGCTGGAGCAGAGGAGAGCATTGGGGGATTTGAGAATTAGGCTAGTAAAACTGCTGATCCTGAGGCTTCAGACCAGTGATGGCAAACCTTGGCACCTCAGATGTTTTGGAACTACATTTCTCATGATGCTCAACTACACCGCAGAGTTCATGAGCATCATGGGAAATGTAGTTCCAAAACATTTGAGGTGCCAAGGTTTGCCATCACTGCTCTAGACCTAAAAGACAATTTTACTCTCTGCAGTGCAGGGAAAGCCCCACTTCAAGGGATGATTTTTAATTTCCTTGAAAACGTAACTTCACCAAAAAGGGGGAAGTTCCGCATTTTCACCTCCAACCCCCTCCTCTCCCCACTTTTGGCAAATTTTTACATTTTTAGGGGAAGTGGATACCTGCCTTTGACAGGTACCTACTCCCACTTCTGCTCAGATTGCCTAGTTGAACTTTGGTTTTCACTGCAGCCTTCTGGAACCTGTGACTTGTCCCAGAAGGCTGCGACCATTCAGAAACCACTGCATGGCTCATGCACGCACAGTGGAGAGCCGGCTGTGAAGCCGCATGGAGTCACAGCCGGCTTCCCACACCAAACATGTCAGCGCTGAGGACCCAAAGACTGGTAAAGAACCAGCCTGGGGGGGATGGCACTGAATCCTTGGACACATAAGTATCCTTTAAATCAGTAGTTACAGTATTTGTAGCTGCTGACTCTTAATATTTTTTATACAGCTTGAAGATCCTCTTCAGTCTTTAAATGCTCGTTTTTGTCTAGGGGAACTTTGAAAAACACTTTTATCTACCTTCTTCCTCACTCTTGCAGGCTCCTTGTTTCCATGAGATCATTTCCCTGAAGTAGTCCTGCATTGTAAGTGAGGAACCCAAGAGCCTGGCCACAACCTGGAGTGTCAAGGGAAGGCGAGTGCTGGCTGCTGTTGAACTTGGGAAACAAGTAAGTTAAATTACTTTAAATGTTACCCTAGACACAAATGAGCATTTTAAAAGGTTAGTTCACTTAAAAAAAAAAAAAAAATACCCTATGCATTTTACAACCACCATTCCATAGTGCTAACTTAAAGCGGAGTTCCGGCCTGGGGGGTGAATTTTAGATAAAAATACCCCCGGGACAGTCGGGGCTAGTGCATTCCATAATAGATAGCCTCTGTACTGTCCCGGGTCGCACTTACGTTTTAGAAGAAATACTTACCTTTAAAATTTCTTCTCCAGCGCTGCCATCTCAGGTGTGGGCAGCTGAAGCCAGCGCATCCTCTTCTGCCTCCTCTTCAGTGACGTCGGAGTCCCAGAATGCCCTGCACCGGCATGCCCAGAAGCTGTTTAGCAGGGAATGCCGCGCCTGCACCGGAAGTGACGAGCGGGGCCAGTGCAGGCGCATTGACTCCTGGGAACTCCGCTTTAATCTGGCTTTAAAATAATGCATTCATGCTCTTCCCAAACCTGCATGCCATTTGTTTTTTGGAGTGAAGCCTGCCCCAAATGCTTCTAAAACTTTTCACAGCTCGGTCCTGTCCTCTGCTTCAGAACGGATCAGCTGTTCAAACAAGTGGCCCCAGTGGTACAAGAGCAAGCAATGTCCTGAGACCTACACATGCACAGTGCTGTCTCTAGGGGCTGCACATGAACTTCACAGCTGCAGCACTCCTTTCACAGCTGTCGAGCTGATCTGCTTAGCAGAGAGCACAATGTGGGGCTCATAAGGACTGTGCTCCCTCCGGTACTTCTAGGGGGTGTTTGTCCTATCAGCTAGCCCTTCCTAGAGAAGAGGACAGCACAGAGCTGTCAGAAGCTTCTGGGGCAAGCTCAACTCTGTGCACAAATGGCCCACACAAATGACCCGTCCTGCTTACTCTAAACCAGGAGTAGGCAGCATTGACACTTAATCTGTGGTGACACTACAAATCCCATCATACATCTGCCTCTTGGAGTCATGCCTGTGACTGTCAGTCTTGCAATGTGCCTCATGGGCTCCAACAACCAGTGCTAAGATTGCCTAATCCTGCTCTAGACTGATAAAAGCATCAGTGTGTCACTTCTGGGAGTTTGCAGGAACAACAAGTAGCATCTTCCCAGCTTTAATCTTTTGTATTTGCTTCAGTTTTCTGTAAATGTATCTTTTTTTTTTTTTTTTTTTGTTCTAGTGAACTTCAATGGAGCATTTATCGTCCTGTGTTATCAGTTCACCTTACAGCCACACTACCTTAACCACCTTCTCTCCAGCCCAGAAAATGGAGGCTGCTCATGACAGGTGGAGTGTTTCTCTATATTCTGCAGCAAGGTTTATGCGACAATGAAGTTGGCAGCAGACACAAAGTGAAACAGGTGCCTCATGTAAGGATATTTAAATTCTTCCTCCATGTTTTATGGACTTCAGCTCTATGAATTGTTCTTTTTATAATCCTCCTAAGGGCTCGTTTACACTTGCTTCAAAATGTGGCGTTGTACATGTTTTTTTTAGGCCTGCTTCACATGGATCTTAACTTGTATTAGAGCAGCAAGCTTTAACAACACATTAACAGAGCTTTCAGCAAACTTTGTTGAAGCTTTTAAAGCTGGAGATGGCAACTGGTCGGTCGATGGCGATCTACCAGTCAACCGTGTCCAGGTGACTGGTAGATCATGCCTTCAGCTTGCCAACCCACTGTTCCCACAGTGTCAAATGCAGTGGGACTTCTTCGGTCATCTCCACGGCAGGTACCTGGTCAGGGAGAGGGCAGTCACAGGATGAGCAAGCGGTTTCATCAGCCGATGCCTCTCCTGTAGCTCTGGCTGCATTATAAGGCGGAGAGGCCTTCCTCTGCCCTGCTGACTCTTTCCAAAAATAAGGGCGCCAAATCCCTGTGCTTTGATCACTTTCATGTTGTTCAGGTAGATTGATTTCCACCTCTCAAAGGTTGCCTACCCTTGTTTTTAAAGTAATATTTAACACAGTTGCTAATGGAAGTATTAATTGCCACTAAGAAGGCTGCTAGCAGACTTCAGCTGGCTTTTATCAAGCCTCAAGTAGTTCTGAAGCCTGCTAGCAACTTGATTATAGTGGCAATCAACACTCCTATTAGGATCTGTGTTCTACATTTACCAACTGGAGTTGAATGTTACTTTAAAAGCTTTAACAAAGCTTGCTGAAAGCTCTACAAAGGCGTTATCAAAGGTTGCTGTTCACACTTCTCTTATAAAAGCTGAAGCCCATTTGAAACTGACATTAAAGCACTCTGAATGCCAATCAAAGCACCTGTCACTGAATAAAATGGTGAGCTTTATAGTCCTGTTCACACTGTTTGCTTTCTTCAAAAATTAGACCCCATGTCACTTTCTTCAAAGCCTCTCCAAAGCACCTATAGAAGTCTTTGACAATGCTCCCTTACAGCACCTGAAGCTTTTGAGGGGATTTTATTCAGCTTTAGCTTTGCTTGGTTTTGGAGGTATTGCTGGTATGAGATATCCCAGGATGCACTGGGACACCAACAAGTGAACTGGAAAGATGTCATCAGTAGTCACTTCCGGTTCATGTGTATATATTTTGGAAGAGTTTAGTGCAGAAGTCACATCTGGTGTGCAGCGTATAGCAGCAGTAAGGTGAAGAGGGTCCAGACGTAAGCCGCACAAGTGGTGTGCAACATGGCAATGCTATACCAGAAGGTGAGCAGGGACCCGAGAGAGAGGGAGAGAGGACTAAGCGGAGAGGATCAGCCGGAGCTGGAGATACTAGCAGATATCGCACGTGGTGAGCAGCGTGGGAGCAATATAGCGGGAGGTATTCAGGTACTGCAAAGAGAGGAGGATCAGCAGGGTTGGGGGTTACTACTATGTGGGTGGATCAGCAAAGCTGGGGGTTACTAATGAGCTGGGGATCTGCTGAACGAGGGTGCTAATGAGCTGGGGATCTGTTGGGTGGGGGTACTACTGAGCCAGGGGTTCTACTGGTCCCCTTTTAAAACAAATAGAAAATCAACTTACAAAGGGCATTTACCAAGCTTCACTAAAGCTTCAAAAATACTTCAAAAAAGTGTAACTGAGTCCTAAAGGAAAAGTCCAATTTTTGTGGGCACCTAATAGTTGAGCAGAAAGCATAAACCAACAGAAGAAGCACCACACCAAAATTTTAAGAGGTCAAATCACATTATTGTCTCACTATAAAACATCCATTGAGTTTCGGGGGACTGAAACCTCTCCCTTCATTGGGGCTACAAGTAGGTTATTAAGTATAGATAAAAGTATATTTCTCTTACGTCCTCCGACAGTCGCCGCCGCTTCATATTCATCACTAATGGGGTTATTGACCTTTGCTCCGCAGGATCTACTGCGACGCCAGCTGTAGCAGTGTCTCTACCAGTGTTATCCTTTATTTGTCTTATCTCTAGCCTATATTGACCCATGTTAACCAAGCTGCTGTTTGTTAAGTTGCGATACAATCGTAAACCAATAGACTTGGTAGTTTGTTTCTTTTCAACACTAATCGATATTGATTGTAGTATGCACTTACTTGAAGTTCACTATGTGACACGACTGTGATTTTTTTCTGTTTTGTTACTTGCCCCCTCGCTTTCCCCCATATTCTGTAAAACCCCTATTTCTCAATAAAATCAGATTGAACTAAAAGATAAGGTACAAAAGATTCAGGTTGGAATCCATCTACTCGGTCAGAAATATCCTCCCGGCAGGAATATTTATGGCCACAGTAGATCTGCAAGATAAAGGTCTACCTATACCGATAAAAAATAGTCATCAAAGATACCTAAGATTTTCTGTCAAGGGTCTGGCTACCACTCTCTACATTTCCAATACACAGTTCTACCTTTCAGCATCTTTTCCGCACCCAGGAATTTCTCAAAAATTCTCAAAAATAATGGCAGAAGCCTTAAAAAACTGACAAAAAAGACAGCGAGGCATAGGCGTGGTGCCATATCTAGACTATCTTCTATTCTTTGCCAAATCAGCAGACAGACTGGATGCCAATCTACACAAGAGCATCTCTTACTTGCAAGGCTTAGGATGAATTGTGAACGAAGAAAAATCGCAATTAACCCTAAGCTAGAGAGTCATATACTGCATACTAGATGCCAGAATAACCCAAGATTCTCCTAACAGAGGAAAAAGTCAAGAAGATCAAGGAAGCAAAAGCATCCCTGATAGAGACCAAGTTCATGACCATCAGACGGGTCATGGCAGTGTTGGGACTAATGAGGTCCTCAATCCCGGCCATCACCTGGGCCCAGCTGCACATGAGACCTCTACAAAATCACATTTTGGCCCGATTGAATGGCAACCCATCATTCCTAGAGGCAAATATTTTGGTTCCTCGTGCAATCAAAAGAACGCTCCAGTGGTGGTTCAGCCCGCTAATTTACTTCGAAGGACGCAGATGGACACAGACCAATCTGGTGCAAATCACTACGGATGCCAGCGCTCTGGGTTGGGGAGCACATATGGCGCACTGCTGCGCACAAGGAAAATCGAACCCCCACTAGTTTTAAACATGCTCAAACCTGAGGGAGTTAAAAGCCGCAGAGGAGGCGCTAAAAGCGTTCCAACCGGCGATTCAGTGCAAAGATGTCAGGATTCTGTCAGACAAAGCCACAACTGTGGCATACCTGTACAGACAAGGGGGCACAAAATCCACCCATCTAATGGGCCTGATGAGAACAACACTGTCGTGGGGCGAGAGAAACCTCAGATCAATCTCCGCCATCCATCTGAGTGGAACTGACAACACGCTTGCAGATTTCTTGAGCCGAAAAATCATAATACAGATGAAATGGTCCTTAAATCAAATCATCTTGTGGATCACCAGAGTCTGGGGGGTGCCTGAAGTGGATCTGTTGGCAGCAAAAATAAGTATGAAACTCCCAAAATTTTTCTCTCTAAACCCTACAGATGGCAACATCAGGGTAGATGCATTAACCCAAAGCTGGGCTCCCCATCTGTGTTATGCATTCCCCCCCAACTGCCCTAATATCAAAGTTGGTACAAAAGATCAAGGAAGAAGGGGCTACAGTGATACTTATTGCACCCCCATTTGCCTCAGAGGCCATGGTTCAGTCACTTAAAAAATACCTCAGTATTCAGCCACATCTAACACTTCTAGACATGCCGGACCTCCTATCGCAAGGGCCAGCCAACCACCCGAACCACTAGGTCATGACGCTTTTGGCCTGGATCCTGAAAGTGTAAGGAAACAGAACAAAGGTCTGTCAAACAGGGTGATTGACACCATCTCAGCCAGCAGAAAACCCAGTGACTAGAGCCATCTACAAAAAAGTGAGGAAAAAGTTCGTCCTCTGGTATGAGAACAAAGGAGACCCTGACAAGGACTATTCCAGCAATCCTAGATTTTTTTTACAGGAAGAAGCAAGACAAGGGCATTTCCCATAACACTTTGAATGTTCAAGTGGCAGCCCTATCTTCCCACCTAGACATTAGGCTGGCAGAAGTCACGCTCCTAAGAAGATTCATTCTGGATGAAAAAAGCCAGACCCATGAAGTTCAGCACAACTCCGACATGGGACCTCTCTACAGTACTTAAAGGATTCCTCTCCGCACCCTTTGAACCATTGGAGGAATGTTCGGATAAATACCTTACACTTAAAACAGTACTCCTGGTTGCGCTTGTCAGCAAGAAGAGTCAGCGAAATACAGGCTCTATCCATGGTAGAACCATATTGTTTAATTCTGACAGATACAATTATCCTCCCATTAGACCCATCCTTCCTACCAAAAGTCTCCTCAACTTTCCACAGAATTCAGGATGTGTTTTTTTTTTCCCTCCCTTCCAAATTCAATGGATAGCAAGAAAAGTGACCTGCAACTAGCTAGATGTAAGAAAGCTCCTGATAGCTTACCTCGAGAGAACTAAAGATTGGCGAAAAACTACCACACTATTCATTCTCCATGCAGGAGTCAACAAGGGGAAGCCAGCCTCAAAGTACGATAGCCAGATGGATAAAGCTTGCTACTCAGACAGCCTACCAAGCACTAAACCTTGCTCTGCCGAGCAGTCTCGACCCACTGGACCAGAGCTTGGGCATCCTTAAGTGCAGAAAGAGGCGGGGCAACACCGGAGCCCATCCGCAGGGCATCGACATGGTCGAGCTTCATTACCGCATCGATCAGCTGTCCAGTCAGAACCAGACATTTGTTTGCAAGGTGCTCTAGACTTTATCCCCTCCCTAGTAAGTATTGCTTGGTACATCCTCTCAGATGCTGCCCTGGAAGACGATTAGAGAAAACAGTTAAGCTGGATACACACTATACAACTTTTGTTTGCTTTACCTTTTGATTTACCTTCCACAGTGTAGTGAAAGGTAACATAGTACAGCGCTATTTACAGATAAAAAATATATATTACAAAATTCATAAAGTCCATAGATGAGTCATCAAAACCAGAAGAAAAAGGTAGATGACACCAACATTCCCAAAGAGAGCCACACACAGAGAAGAGGGTGACTAAAAATCCAAAAAGAGTGCAAGGGCCTGCCTGACTGTATACAAATTGAAAGTGTTTAGGTTTGACCTCATATTATATGGTTTTGGTAAATCTAAAGAAAATGGTATAGTGTGTATCCAGCTTTAGGTACCTGGAAACTCCTTAGAAAAAAAAGACTTACAGGACAGCACTCGTTCCCGCCCTAAAGATCAAGGCAAAATAGGGTTTGCGGACTCGTGTGCTTACTGAGGGTTCTTTTGGTGCTTTAATAAGGTATGACTGACATTTTTGGACTATTGTGTTTCCTGTTTCAGATGCTGCCCTGGAAGATTTCTTAGAAAAAGTTACCAGGTACCCAACTCTGTTTTTATTTATACTTTCTTGTAGCCCTGAAAAAGGGGGAGGTTTTCGACCCCCGAACGAGCTCCTTCTTTTGGTTTATGCTTTGTTACTTTCTGAATACTCAATATAGGGTTAGCCCTGTTTGCATGCAAGCTGCCCAACCAAAGCCGCTGTGCTTTTCAAAATTTATTGTTTTCCCCTCACTTCTTTGTATAAGTATTGATTTCCTAGTGCCCCTTGGATATATCACTGTGTAATATATAAACAGGGCTGGCATGGTACATTATGCAATATATAGGGCTTGCTGTTCCCTGTAATTTTGTTGTCAGTGGCTAGAGATCAGCTTTACCCTTCATACAAAGGTCTGTTGTGCTATTATGAATAAAAATAATGGTAATGCGTTTTTTCTGCTGCAGGATGAATGAGTTGAATCTGAGCGCTGTGGGCATGGACCAGCTTACCTCCTCCTCGGTTGCCAATGCTCTGCCTGTCTCAGGAAACCACCTCGGACTCACAGCTTCCCCGCCACACAATGCTCTTACCACATCAGGTATACAGGGGGAACATGGGCTATGGTCTGCTATCCATGCTGAAACCGTATATGTTTGCTTGTCTTTTTTTCTAAATATGTGATCAGTGGTAGAGGCATTGTAGATCTGGACTAGCTCTGCACCCACAACAAACCCATTGCCTAACCTTACCTGCAGAGTTTATACGTTCAACCCTGTCTAAGATTTGCTTTTATGGCTGTCTGTTACAGAAGAGAGGCATCATTACAAGAGAGTGCTGTCTTGCAAGAGACGAGGTAGAGTGCTGTCTTGCAAGAGAAGTATTAGAGGTAGATATTGAAAGGGTGTGAGACACTAATACTTTTGCTGGCCATACATATGGCAATTTTGATGCAGTTTTATTTAGTTTATGATTAAATGGGTCAATGTATCACCGGCCTTACCATAAAGATATTGTTATACAGAGGAATTAAAAAGTCTACACACCCGTGGTAAAATGTGAAGTCTCTGTGATGTAAAAAAATTAGACAAAGATCCTTTCAGAACTTTTTCTCCCTTTTTAACCGGTTGCCGACCGCCGCACGACTATATACTGCGGCGGTCAGCCCCGGCCAGGCAGAGTGACGTATCGGTACGTCACTCGCCTGTCACTGACTTGCGAGCCTATCGCGGGCGGGCGCCCGCCGCGGCTCGTTCACAGGCAAGTCAGTGCGTGTGACCGGCGGACTCTATGTCCGCCAGTCACACTGCGATCGCTCCTGTGAAGGGAGAAAGACAGAGCAGCTTGTGTAAACAAGCTGCCTGTCAGTTCTCCCTGTGTAAAAGTGAAGATCTGTCCGTTCTACTATGTAGAACGGTTGATCTTTGCTTTTACACCAATAGGAATGTCCCTACACAGTAGAAAGCACGCCCCTAGGACACACTTAACCCCTCCCTGTCCAATAAAGTTAACCCCTTCCCTGCCAGTGTCATTTTTGCAGTAACAGTGCATATGTATAGCACTGATTACTGCAGTAATGTCACTGGTAACCCCAAAAGTGTCAAAAATGTCAGTCAAGGGTCCGATCTGTCCGCCGCAATGTCGCAGTACCGAAAAAAAAATCGCAGATCGCCGCCATTACGCGTTAAAAAAAAAAAAACACCAAAAATGACAAAAATCTTTCCCTTTGTTAGTAAACGCGATAACTTTTGCGCAAACCAATCAAAATACGCTTTTTGCGATTTTTTTTTTTTTTTACCAAACATATGTAGCATAAAACAAATTGGCCGAAAAATGTTAAATTTTGATTTTTACTTTTTTTTTTTGGGGGAATTTCATATAAAAAAATTTGAAAAATATTATTTTTGCAAAATTTACGCTGTTTTTTTGTTTATAGCGCGTGATCAAAAAATCGCACAGGTGATCAAATACCACCAAAAGAAAGCTCTGTTTGTGGGAAAAAAAGGACGTCAAATTCGTTTAGGTACAGCGTCGCACGACCGCGCAATTGTCCGTTAAAGTCACGCAGTAAAAAATCGCAAAAAAAACCCTGGTCCTTTAGCAGCCAAATCCTCCGGGGCTTAAGTGGTTAATATGACCTGTAAACTGTACAACTCAGTTGAACAACAAACTATAATCTTTTAGGTGGAGGGAAGTAAAAATAAATATTATGGTTGCATAAGTGTGCACACCCTTAAACTAATATTTTCTTGAAGCACTTTTTAATTTTTTACAGCACTCAGTCTTTTTGGGTAGGAGTCTGTCAGCATGGCACATCTTGACTTGGCAATATTTTCCCACTCTTCTTTGAAAAAACACTCCAAATCTGTCAGATTGCGAGGGCATCTCCTGAGCACAGCCCTATTCAGATCACCCCACAGGATTCAGGTGTGGCCTCTGGCTGGGCCCTTCCAAATCTTTAATCTTCTGGTGGAGCCATTCCTTTGTTGATTTGGATGTATGCTTTGGGTCGTTGTCATGCTGAAAGATGAAGTTCCTCTTCATGTTCAGCTTTCTGGCAGAAGCCTGAAGGTTTTGTGCCAATATTGACTGGTATTTGCAACTGTTCATAATTCCCTCTACCTTGACTAAGGCCCCTGTTCCAGCTAAAGAAAAATAGTCCCAAAATATGATGATGCCACCACCATGCTTCACTGTGGTTATAGTGTTCTTTTGATGATGTGCTATGTTTTTGCGCCAAACATATCTTTTGGAAGTATGGCCAAAAAGTTGAACCTTGGTTTCATCAGATAACACATTTTCCCACATGCTTTTGGGAGATTTCCGATGTGTTTTTGCAAAATGTAGCTGGGCTTGGATGTTTTTCTTTATAAGAAAAGGCTTCCGTCTTGCCACTCTACCCCATAGTTCAGACAAACGAAAAGAATACAGGAGATTGTTGTGACGTGTTCCACACAGTACTTGCCAGATATTCCTGCAGCTCCTTTAATGTTGCTGCAGGCCTCTTGGCAGCCTTCCTGACCAGTTTTCTTCTTGTCTTTTCATGCATTTGAAGGGACATCCAGTTTTTGGTAATGTCACTGTTATATTTTCTCCACTTGATGACGGTCTTCAATGTGTGCCATGGTATATCTAATGCCTTGGAAATTCTTTCCTTACTCTTCTCCTGACTGATGCCTTTTAACAATAAGATCCTCTGATGCTTTGGAAGCTCTCTGTGGACCATGGCTTTTGCTGTAGGATGCAACAAATAAAATGTCGTTAAAAACCTCCTAGAACAGCTGAACTTTATTTGGGGTTTATCAGAGGCACTTTAAATTATGGCAGGTGCGTACTGACTCCTATTTAACTTGTTTGAATGTGATTGCTTAATTCTCAACATAGCTGCATCCCCAGTTATAAGAGGGTGTGCACACCTACGCAATCACATTATTTTATTTTTTATCCCCCAACCCCCCCAAAGATTTCAGTTTGTTTTTCATTTGAGTTGTACAGTTTTTATAGGTCGCATTAAAGGTGGAAAAAGTTCTGAAACGATTTATCTGTGTGTGTGTGTGTGTGTGTGTGTTTCCTCCTTTTTTATTTTTTTTTTTTTTTTTTTTTATTTTTACATCACAGAAACCTGACATTTTAACAAGGGTGTGTAGACTTTTTCTATCCACCGTTAACAATTGGTGGTGGGGACCCTTGATCTAATTGGTAATTTTTAGAGTCAAGATCTGGTTGATGTGTTTTTTTATTTTTTACCCTGATTTACGCTAATTTTAATGGTAGAAAACGTAAAGCTGAATTTCAGCTTTACTTTTAATTTTGTAGGCATCATTTTCTGTTTGGAGGATGTCTAGCAGCATCTAGCCCCTTCCTCTCTGCTTTGACTGTCCCTGGCTTGCCAGTTCTTTCAGTTAAGGAGGCTAAGCATAACATGTGGGCATTACCTAGGGCAGTGTGCGTGCAAATACAGCCTGCCTAGGAATGCCCACTCCTCCAGACTGACATTCACCCATTAAGGTATTTTGATTTGCAAAACTCCTCCCAAGACCCAGCCCACTGCTTGCATCAAGGTTACGGGCTCTTGAGGATGAGTACGGAGGCTAGGTGCTGTCATGTGTTCAGGAATCTATGTACAGCTCCTGCCAGCCCCTCCCACCAGCCATGATATGCCTGGAATAATAGATAAGCACAGAGACCCAATGATAAAATCTCTGGGACTAAAATAAGGTATAAAAGAAACCAGGGAAGGCAAGATATATGCATTTTTTTTTTTATAACGTCAGTATTATTTTGTGTGGCAAGTACCTTTTTTATTTAGTCACTTTTGCAATCAAGGTCTAGTTGTGTTCGTTTTTTCCCTTTTTTTTTATTTATTTTTTTTTTTAAGCCATAGTTCTGCTTTCCACTGAGCGAATGGTGAAAAACGTATTGGCTGATGTTTTCAATCGTGTTGTTCCCTAGCAATTGAATACTTGCTGGTGTCTTTATATCCCTTCTGGTTTACCGAGCAGCAGCCATTAAAGCCCAAAGGATTGTGTCATGCTTTCTTTTGAAACCTCAATAACCTAAAGCAATATCAAACTACAAGTTAGTTAAAACTTTGTTATATAATGTGAGAGGGACAGAAAAGACTCTGTCCTTAGTGAACACCAACAACTTTACTTTTGTGTAGGTTTGTCCTTCAAAACAAGCATGTATTCATAACATTGATTTTTATCTTCTCTGTTCTGTTGTGCAGGTCTACCTGTGGCCATTCCCAACATTGGTCCATCTTTGAGCTCTCTTCCTTCTGCCCTTTCTGTCATGCTTCCTATGGGTATTGGAGAGAGAGGCGTAATGTGCGGCCTTCCAGAGAGAAATTACACCTTGCCACCACCGCCATATCCGCATCTTGAAAGTAGCTACTTCCGCCACATACTGCCTGGTATCGTATATTCATATTCTGATTTTTATTTTTTTATTTTTTTTTATTTACTTCATAAAAATTTCAAGGCTGTTGGTAAAAGTACACCACATGATTATTGCTCTAAATAGTGCCACTCCTTTCAGATCTCTTCTTGCTCATGACCTACCTCTTCTATTCATCTTGGCTCCCTACTGGCCTATTCACTTTCTATAGTCAAAAGGGAAGTGAATAACGGCTGAATAGGGTGGACGACATGGCTTTTTCTCTATTACTGACTAAGATATAAAGATTTATATGAAATGTAAAAGATTATGTCGAGTACATAGATACGTAACCTGTCATGCTTTAAAATTGCGCACGCCCATGCAACAGTGACAAACGACGTAATTTTTACTATCTATAGGTGACATTCTAAAAGCCTTTTACAGGTTACCGCTTTAGATTTGTACAGGAGTTCAAGTGCTAGAATTACTGTCCATGATCTGATGTTTGCGTGTGTGCAGGATGGAAGTACTTAAAATGTTTTTTCTCTTACGTCCTCCGACAGTCGCCGCCTCCTCTAAGTCATCACAATTGGATATTGTCCACCTATCCGTAGGAATAGCTAGGCATATAGACTTAGTCAAAAGACAAAAGGCATTAGCATGTACACACCCACGGGGGCTGTCCCATCTGGTCAATACCCCCCCTGCATCACCACTCCCAACTCAGTTTTAGTTTGCCTAGCAATCAGGAATAGTCAGGCTACCTTGTGCTGGGGCTTCAGTCTCAGCCTTCCTATATCTTTTATTTGATTTTCTTTGAAAAATGTCAGTTTTTTTCTCTCAATTTACTAGCTGTTTATTTTGTCAGCTTTAGTGTTAGTTTATTCTTCGAATGAAGATGGATCATGTGGTGCTGGGATTCGGACTGGCCGCCCTGGTTCTCCAGGGCACTGAGGGTCAGATGGACCCCCAGCCCGCCATCGAGCGTTCAGCTATGGTTCGCCCTGGCATTATGAACGACCCATCCCTGTTCGCTGCAGGGATGCAGCCGTGAGGTGGCTTCCTCACAGGACTCGTCTGCGCTGCTGCAGCGTCATGTCCCTGGCTCACGGCACTCCCTGTCAGGAGAGGACAGAGGTTTATCCGTGCATAGAGGCTCCCCCACGCCATCGGGTACAGGTAAGTACTTTTCTGTGTGGGGCCTCTGTCTGGGGTGGCAGTCTGTGTTGCTGTGTGTCCCCATGTCTGTGCCTGTGTGACTCCCTGTGTGATCCCTGCGGGGTTCGTTTTGTACAAATCTGAATGTTTTTTTACTGGGGGTCCCTGTGTCACCTTAGGTGCATGTTTGGGGGTACAGACGTGAGTGTTGTGCGGCTTTGCGGGACGAACTCAGGTCCCTCAGGGACAATCCGTCCTCGTCACTCAGGACCTGCATGCGGGGCCTGGGGTTGATGGTGTCGGCGTTCGAGGCGATTCCCTTTGCCCAGTTCCACACGCGGGCTCTCCAGACGGAGATCCTGGCCAGGTGGGACAGACTTCCTCAGTCCTTGGATCTGGATGTCTCCTTGAGTCGCCAGACCAGATTGGCTCTTCTGTGGTGGATCCAGTCCCCGGCGGTGGCGGAAGGCAAGTCCTTCCGCCCGGTGGTGTGGACAGTGGTTACCACGGACGCCAGCCTGTCGGGCTGGGGTGGAGTCCTGGGCAACCTGTCTGCCCAGGGCACTTGGTCGGAGGAGGAATCCTCTCTCCTGATAAATGTGCTGGAACTAAGAGCAATAAAACTCTCTCTTCCAGTGGTCGGACCGTCTCCAGGGCCTGCCTGTTCGCGTACAGACGGACAATGCTACCGCGGTGGCTTAGATCAACCACCAAGGGGGCACCAGGAGTGCTCGAGCGGCCCGGGAGGTGACCGATATTCTGTCTTGGGCCCAGACTCATGTCCCGGCGATCTCGGCAGTTCACATTCCGGGTGTGGAAAATTGGCAGGCCGACTATCTGAGCCGCCAGACCCTGGACCAGGGGGAATGGTCCCTGCACCCGGAGGTCTTTCAGATGCTGTGTGCGAAGTGGGGATCCCCAGATGTGGATCTGTTCGCATCCCGGCTAAACCGAAAGGTGGAAAGCTTCATGGCAAGAACGCGTGATCCGTTGGCGGACTCCTCGGATGCATTAATGGCCCCTTGGCATCAGTATCGTCTGATGTACGCCTTTCCTCCGATTCAGTTACTATCCTGGTTCCTTCGCAGATTGGCCTCGGAACCGCACATGGTGATTCTGGTGGCACCGGACTGGCCTCGCCGGTCCTGGTACGCCGACATTGTTCACTTGGCAGTGGCACCTTCGTGGCGCCTGCCTCTGCGGGAAGATCTTCTGTCTCAAGGTCCGATCTTCCACCCTGCTTTACGGTCGCTGGCTTTAACGGCCTGGCTGTTGAGACCCAGGTCTTGAAGGACAAGGGTCTATCTCCTGAGGTTATTCCTACCCTGATCAAGGCTAGGAAATCTTCCTCTGGTAAGATCTATTACCGTACCTGGAAGGCCTACTTCACCTGGTGTGAGTCCAGGGGGTTTTCCCCTCGTTCTTACTCGGTGTCGAATCTTGGCTTTCCTCCAGTCTGGAGTGGATCAGCGCCTGGCGCTGGCCACAATAAAGGGCCAGGTGTCAGCACTGGCGGTCCTCTTCCAACGCCCTGTGGCGTCTCATTCCTTGGTGCACACATTCATTCAGGGTGTGCGACATTTGGCTCCTCCCAGAAAGGAGCCTTTACCTCCATGGGACTTGAATTTGGTCCTGTCCGCATTGCAGCGTGCTCCCTTTGAGAATATCAGGGAGATATCGTTGCCTCTGCTGTCGAAAAAGGTTGCTTTTCTTGTGGCGATCACTTCGGCTCGCAGAGTGTCGGAGCTGGCGGCGTTGTCTTGCCGCTTCCCTTACTTGATACTTCACAGGGATAAGGTGGTTTTGCGACCACCCCCATCCTTCCTTCCCAAGGTGATCTCTGATTATCACCTTAATGAGGACATTGTCCTGCCTTCGCTTTGTACGAAGCCTAAACATCCAAAGGAGATTGCCTTGCATTCTTTGGATGTTGTTAGGGCGATCAGGGTTTACCTGAAGTCTACGGAATCCTTTCGGAAGACGGATTCCCTCTTTGTCCTTCCTGAGGGACCTCGGAAGGGCATGGCTGCGTCCGCAGCGACGATTGCCAAATGGATCAGACAGACCATTGAGCAGGCTTACGCCTTGAAGGAACGGGTTCCGCCCATCCCTGTTAAGGCGCACTCTACCAGGTCTTTGAGTACTTCCTGGGCCTATTGGCATCGGGCCTCGGTGGCCCAGGTGTGCAAGGCGGCGACTTGGTCGTCGGTGCACACCTTTTCCAAGTTCTACAAGGTAGATGTTCTGGCATCAGCTGATGCTTCCTTTGGCCGCAAAGTTCTAAGTGCGGCTGTGCCATGATGGACCCTTGTTTTTTTCCCTGGGTCCCTGGCTTTTGGCATTTGCTTTCCTGGGCTGTTGCTCCTGTTGAGCATTGTTTGTTACTGTTGCCCAGTTGGTTCTTACAGTGCATGTAAGATTCCTTTCTCTGATGTGCGTACTGCGTTGCCTTTTCTACGGTTGCGTCTCCCACCCCTCATGTCTATACTGCTTTGGGACATCCCAATTGTGATAACTTAGAGGAGGCGGTGACTGTCGGAGGACGTAAGAGAAAACTGAATTTTTTGTAAAATCTCACCTGTAAAATTCCTTTCTCTGAGTCCTCCGACAGTCGCTGCCCCTCTTTTTGGGGTTCTTATTACCTACTGCTATGCTACCAAACTGAGTTGGGAGTGGTGATGAAGGGGGGGTATTGACCAGATGGGACAGCCCCCGCGGGTGTGTACATGCTAATGCCTTTTGTCTTTTTACTAAGCCTATATGCCTAGCTATTCCTACGGATAGGTGGACAATACCCAATTGTGATGACTTGGAGGAGGCGGCGACTGTCGGAGGACTCAGAGAAAGGAATTTTACAAAAATTCCGTTTTTCTATTTTTACACCGTCGCTTTTTTAATTTTTTTTTTTTTTTTATCACTTCTATGCTGTCACAAAGAATGTAAACATCCTTTGTGACAGCAATAGACATGTGACCGGTATTTTTTTTATGGAGAGATTTGGGGTCTCTAAGACCCTAGAATCCTCTTCTGCCTTTTAAAAGCATTTGATCACACAAAGATCTGTGTGTTCGAATGCTTTGATTTTTGAAATTGGCGGCATTTACATTCGGGTAAATCATAAGTGATGTCTGATCATCGCTTATGGTTTACCATAGCCCAGTACCAAACAAAGCCTGTACGATCTTTGTTCGGCTTTGCGATCAGCCAGCAGAAGTGCTGGCTGGTCAGTGAGGACTCCCAGTGGGACAGGAGATCCCGGTAAAATAGCAGGAGGGGGAAACGTCCCCTCCTACTGCTTGTAAAAGTAGCCGCTAGGATTGCTTTTACAAGAGAGCCAACCGTCAGTTCTAAGAAAAATAAAATATGCACAGGGATGAGGCCTGCAGCTACAGGCATCATCCTGGTCTAACCACTTGAAGTCCAGTGAGGTACCAAGTACGTGACTGGTTGGCAAGTGGTTAAAACAAGATTTCAGTAACCTGCAGGCACTCTGGAGCAATTCATCCTCAAAGCTTCCAGCAGAAGCACTAAAGTTATGTAAGGCTTTTCACTGGGCTGGGCTGTACTTGCTCCCTACTCCCACCGGTAACCTAATCACTCAGTGCTCCTGCTCTGCCTTTCCTCCTGTTCAGGTTCCCCCTTCCAGAGCTCATGCTCTGTTTTTACATTGGAGATAAGAAAACTGCTAAGGTAGGAGAGAAGAGTGCCTGAGAAAACAGGATATATAACCCTACAGTATCTACCAGCATGAAAATATTATTTGGAATGACTAGCTATTCAAATTGTATATAAAGTTGTTTAAATGGCCCCTGTTTCCCATGTAAGTGTTGTTTTAAATGGCTTTTTTTATTTTATATGTTTTATAAAAACCTGTTGATCCTGCTAAATTCTGATCTCTTTTTTAAAAGCTTGACCCCTGCTTCCAGTGTGCAGCATTTATATCACTCTCCAATTAACTATGAGCAGCTGTGCTGTTATCAACTTTGCTGCAGTCAGTGCTGCCTGCAGGTTGACTGATGGCTGCTCTGACCATTTAGCAGATGAGCATGGGACATTGGTGGGTAGCTTAATCTGTTACAAGGAGAGGAAAAATAATGAATCTGCTGGCAGGATCAGCAGGTAATAAAATGTTATTGGGGGGGGGGGGGACTCAAAAATATACTGCTGTGTAAATGCTAGTCACAGACTGCATCATATTTTGTATATTTTTTTTTTTTTTTAACCTTTTGTCTAATTTGCTGTTTTACGGAGATGTTCTTGTTACACTGTTAAGATCCTGCTCTAATCCTTTTGCATCCTCTTTTTGCTCTTTTCCAGGAATCTTGTCCTATTTAGCAGACCGCCCTCCTCCTCAATACATACACCCCAGCTCTTTGAATGTTGATGGTAATGGAGGCCTTACGGTGTCCAACAACTCTTCATCTCTAGACCCATACCAATCTGGTGGCTCTGTTGGGCTGGAGACTGGAATGGTGTCTCTGGACAGGACAGTGGGTGGACATTCCAGTCAGAGCTTACACCCCAGTGATGGGCACGAGGTAGCGCTGGATGCCGGGATCAGTATGGACAACGTGTCCCGGGTGAACAGTCCCATCACTACTGACCGGATAACAGAGGAACTAACCATAGAAGGTGTAACCGGGGAGCACTCGCAGATCTCCAGTGTGTCGCGCTCCCACGAGTCTCTTGCTGTTGAGGCCAACCTACCTCCGGACGCTGTGGGCCATGCTGGGGTCCTGCCATTACACAGCGGGTCACTGGAGCTTCCCGTGGTCATGGAGAGCGAGCACCATATGGGGGCTCGGTCCGGAATGACGGAAAACTCGCTCAGCGATGCTATCCACACTGTGGCCTTGAACAGTAACCCTGTCAGCGTGGCGCTTTCTACCTCGCATCAGCTCTCCTCTTTAACCTCCGTATCACTACATGGGGGTACCATGAGCTTGGAGCCAGTCACTGTGTCTTCCATCACACAGGAAGTATCACTGGCAGGCGGGCATGTCGATGCTGGCAATCTGACTTTCGTCCCGTCCTCCTTGCAGATCGACTCAAACTCCAACAAGGAAAACATGGCCACTCTTTTTACAATTTGTGAGTGGGTTTCAGATAGAATGTTAAGCTATGAATATAATTGTGGACTTCACATTTTAACCGTAGCAATAGTTATTTTTGGGAATACTTTTAATTTCCGTTGTGTTTTATAGAGATTTGTTCATTACATATGGAAGCAATATGATTTAACTACAGTCTCCCATTTTTTTTTTTTTTTTAATCAGTGCCGGTCTTTGTGTCAGCTCAGGCATTTAAAGAGAACCTGTCACCAGACCATTTATTTCAACAGTCTGTTGCCAGTAAAACCTCCCTTGTGTAGACATTAAAAAGCCTTGAGACTGCTGATTGGATGTGATATCAGCAGCCCCAGAAGACTGTCACTCAGGTGACATGCTATAACATCCCCATTTGCTTTTCCTGGGGCAGTTACGTAAAACATTATGTAGAAAGGGGAAGGGAGGGGTGAAGTAGATGGGCCAGCACAAAGTTATTAACCACTTCAGCTCTGGAAGGGTTATCTCCCTTCATGACCAGGCCATTTTTTGCAATACAGTACTGTGTTTACTTTAACTGTCAATTGTGCGGTCGTGCGACGCTGTACCCATTTGATCACCTCTGCGGTTTTTATTTTTTGCCTTCTAAAAAAAAAAAAGCTTGACAGTTTTGAATGAAAAAACAATATTTTTTTTTACTTTCTGCTATAAAACACACCCGGTAAAAAATCAAATTTCTTCATCAGTTTAGGTCACTATGTATTCTGCTACATGTTGGTAAAAAAAAAAAAAAAAATCCCAATAAGCGTATATTGATTGGTTTGTGCAAAAGTTCTAGCGTCTACAAACTATGGGATATTTTTATTTATTTTTTATTAGTAATGGCGGCGATCAGCGACTTATAGTGGGATTGCTGCAGACAAATCGGACACTAAGTGACACTTTTTGGGGACCAGTGACACCAATACAGTGATCAGTGCTAAATAAATATGTTCTGTCACTATACAAATGACACTGGCAGGAAAGGTGTTAATGTTGGGGCAATCAAAGGGCTGAATATGTCCCTAGGCAGTGCTTGCTAACTGTGTGGGGGGTGCTTGTACTGTGGAAAGACAGAGCTTAGCAGAAACACAGGATCTCTGTCTTCTCTTATTCCAGAACTGCAATCTACCTTATTTACATACAAACCACCATTCTGCCTTTATCGGGAATGGTCTGCCGGACCCGCTGATTGGCTCCCGCTGTGTCCGATCAGTGGGAGGTGGTCACTGGCAGCTCGCTTGGGCTGCCAACCTGGAAGAGGCGATGATGTACAGGTACCTGATTTTGCCTGTAGGATCCGCCGCCCGCAGTACAGTGTTAATTTTGGCCACAAATTTAAATTTAGTTTTAGTCTTAGTACTAAAATGGCATTTTAGTTTTACTCCCATTTTAGTCTTCTGCAAGTGTTTTAGTTTTAGTCGTATTTTAGTCGACTACAACTCCAGTACATTTTAGTCGACTACAACTCCAGTACATTTTAGTCGACTACAACTCCAGTACATTTTAGTCGACTACAACTCCAGTACATTTTAGTCGACTACAACTCCAGTACATTTTAGTCGACTACAACTCCAGTACATTTTAGTCGACTACAACTCCAGTACATTTTAGTCGACTACAACTCCAGTACATTTTAGTCGACTACAACTCCAGTACATTTTAGTCGACTACAACTCCAGTACATTTTAGTCGACTACAACTCCAGTACATTTTAGTCGACTACAACTCCAGTACATTTTAGTCGACTACAACTCCAGTACATTTTAGTCGACTACAACTCCAGTACATTTTAGTCGACTACAACTCCAGTACATTTTAGTCGACTACAACTCCAGTACATTTTAGTCGACTACAACTCCAGTACATTTTAGTCGACTACAACTCCAGTACATTTTAGTCGACTACAACTCCAGTACATTTTAGTCGACTACAACTCCAGTACATTTTAGTCGACTACAACTCCAGTACATTTTAGTCGACTACAACTCCAGTACATTTTAGTCGACTACAACTCCAGTACATTTTAGTCGACTACAACTCCAGTACATTTTAGTCGACTACAACTCCAGTACATTTTAGTCGACTACAACTCCAGTACATTTTAGTCGACTACAACTCCAGTACATTTTAGTCGACTACAACTCCAGTACATTTTAGTCGACTACAACTCCAGTACATTTTAGTCGACTACAACTCCAGTACATTTTAGTCGACTACAACTCCAGTACATTTTAGTCGACTACAACTCCAGTACATTTTAGTCGACTACAACTCCAGTACATTTTAGTCGACTACAACTCCAGTACATTTTAGTCGACTACAACTCCAGTACATTTTAGTCGACTACAACTCCAGTACATTTTAGTCGACTACAACTCCAGTACATTTTAGTCGACTACAACTCCAGTACATTTTAGTCGACTACAACTCCAGTACATTTTAGTAGACTACAACTCCAGTACATTTTAGTAGACTACAACTCCAGTACATTTTAGTCGACTACAACTCCAGTACATTTTAGTCGACTACAACTCCAGTACATTTTAGTCGACTACAACTCCAGTACATTTTAGTCGACTACAACTCCAGTACATTTTAGTAGACTACAACTCCAGTACATTTTAGTCGACTACAACTCCAGTACATTTTAGTCGACTACAACTCCAGTACATTTTAGTCGACTACAACTCCAGTACATTTTAGTCGACTACAACTCCAGTACATTTTAGTCGACTATAATCGAATGGGTGTAGTTCAATTGTAATTTGTAATGCATTATTTAAGCATTTCTCTACAATTTCCAAACTCATTATATACTAATGCTGGTCCTGGAGTGAAAAACCTAATATGTTATTATTTATGCTATTAAGCTTTGAGCATGCACCAGTGTTAATTTTGGCAGCAAATTTCGATTTAGTTTTAGTTAGTCTTTTGACTAAAATGCCATTTTAGTTTGTCGTATTTTAGTCATCTAAATTGTTTTAGTCGTATTTTAGTCGACTAAAATTGTGTTAATTTGGTCGACGAAAACGTTTTAGTCGACGAAATTAACACTGCCGCAGTATATGTACCTGGGGCGGTCGGCAAGTGGTTAAACATTCCTAGAAGGGGAGAGGGCTATCATATGCTTCAAAGTTAATTGGAGTGTTAATTTGGAGGTGGAGACTCTGCTCCTTGCACAGGTGCAAAGGACCGCAAGGGCTAGAACAGATCATAATGGGGGATTTTAACTACTTGGAAATTGACTGGAATAATGGCACTGCTGGAACAGTAAACGGGCAGGAACTTCAAAAAAAACTACAAGACAATTTTATGGTACAGTTTAAATAGGCCCCAACTAAATTCTTCTCTGCCAGAACTGTAAATCCCAAGCAATGTGGAGATTTACTAATGTTCATATAAAGGAACATCTGGGTAGCAGTGGCCAGAACATGATTTAATTCATGTTTGCTATAAACCACAAACGCATACTGGAAAGATGAAAACACTTAACCTTAAGAGAGCAAATTTTCCAAGGATGAGGGCTGCTCTCCAAGACTTAGACTGAGAGGGAATGTTGGCATCGATGAACAGAAATAGGAATTCTTCAAATCGATATAAAATATATTCCCATGGGCATTAAGTTTAAAAGGTTAAAAATAAAACCTATGTGGCTCACGGCCAAAGTTAATAAAAATATAAACCTGGAAGGCACCCAATCATCATTTAAAATTTTCAAAGAATATAACCGAATATGTAAAAGGGGAATTAAGGCTGCAAAAATTGAAAACGAATGACAGGTTGAAAAAAATGCGTAGGACAAACCCCCAAAAATTCTTCAAATATATTAACAGTAAAAAGCTCAGGGCTGAGTATGTAGGCCCTTAACTAGATCATTTTGGGTTGGTTACAGAGGACATAGAGAATGCTAATTAAGTAAATATGGGGATAGTATTTACTTAGCCCCAAATGATCCACAATGGCTTGAATTTGAGATGGTTCAGAAACCTTTAGACAAAATAAAGGTGAATATGGCTTACACCCAAGTGTCATCAGAGAGTTTAGCTATACTTTTATCTAAGCCATTGTTTCAAATTTTTAGAGACTCTGGTGCCACTAAAGGGGCACTCTTTACATCTGGGGGAAAATAAATATTACCTTAACATACAGAAGGGCTTCTTCATAGTAAGAGCTGTGAAAGTGTGGAATAGACTCCCTTAAGAGCTGGTTCTGGCCAGCTCAATGGATTGCAAAGAGGAGGGGGGGGGGGTTGGGACTTTAAATGAGACACCTAGTCCGATCCGACCGGTATCTCCATCCCTGTGAGTCAATGACCAAAAGAAAGGGGGGTTGGGACTTTGAATGAGGCAGTGGTAGGCAGCTGATGAGAAGTGTAAAAATCAAGTTTATTGAATCATCTGCTAAAAGGACAGGAACATTACCACAATGTTCCTGCAATGTTCCTGTCCTTTTATCAGATGATTCAATAAACTTGATTTTTACACTTCTCATCAGCTGCCTACCACTGCCTCATTCAAAGTCCCAACCCCCATTTCTTTTGGTCATCAGCTCAGTGGATTGTTTGTTTTAAAAAAGAGCCGAATGCATTTCTAAATGTACAAAATGAAACTGGATTTAAATATTTAGCGGTAATAACAAGGGTATTTAATCCAGAAAATTTCCGGTTGCCTCATGGGGGTTTTAGAAAGAGGTTTTTCCCCCGCTGGGGCCAATTGGATCATGCTTTGAGGTTTTTTAGTTTAACTCTGGATCAAGCTTTGGTATAGGATTGAATTGTGTATGTGGTGCTTTTCTATTTGTGTGTGTGTGTGTGTGTGTGTTTTTTGTTTACTAGATGGACTAGTTTTGTGTGTGTGTTCCTCTCCCCCCCCCCCCCAACCCTACTATGTAATATATCAGGAAGGAGGGGCTGTGCTAAGGAATTGACTGACTGTGCCTGAAAAAGGTGAAATTATCTAGCAATTTCAGATACACATTGCAAGTGAACAAAATTGGTTTTATAAAAAGGAAAAACCTGCAAGTAAGCATTTAAAATACTTTAATTTTCTAAAAATTTACCTGGGTTTTCTTGAATATAGTGACAGTCTCTTTAAGCTCTTTATGTATGTATCCATCCTTCTGCCAGACGTGACCATAAGCAAAATATTCTTCCTTCTTGCAGGGTGTACACTGTGTAACCGGGCGTATCCCTCAGACTGCCCAGAACATGGACCAGTCACCTTTATCCCTGACAGCCCCATTGAGAGCCGAGCTCGCCTGTCCCTTCCCAAGCAGCTGGTCCTGAGGCAGTCAGTGACGGGGGCAGAAGTAGGTAAGGATGTGAATGGGCAAAGTGGCTATCTCTCTTTTTAAAGCATGCTTTTGATTCTGCTTCATATTCGTGGAAGAAAGTGTAGATAATTTAACCTCAGCTATAGAGTCTGTTTGGTTTCCCATCTACTTTTACTTTTAGGAGTATGGACCCAGGAAAATATCCCAGTCAGAACCTGCTTTGGTCCTTTAATAGGACAGGAGAGTCAGTCCTTGGAAGTTGCAGGCTGGACTGACAAATCTGCCAATCACATCTGGAAGGTATCTGCATGTTTGCTATGAGTTGCCTGTTATTGTCTTAAAATAAAAGTGCATTTTTGGGTTAAAGAAATAAAAAAACATGCTCAGTACGTATCTGCAGTACTTCCATGTTTTTTCTCCTTTAAAATGCTGCAAATACAAAAACATACCTGTTAATCTGCCTGAGAGGCAGTGAGCTCACTTTCTGCAGGGAACTGACAACACTGCCTCTGTTGTACTGAAATCTCAAGCACTGTTGTCAGCCCTGCCCAGTTCTCACTGCTGAGCTACAAAAAAACAATCCCTATGTTATTGACCTGAAAGGGTAGGCCACCCTAACACTAAAATCACTACATCTACAGGAATCACTACATCTACAGGCATCCACAACCTAAGACTAACATCTATAACCTTATAAAGAAGAAATCGCTATACTTTTTCTGAAGCCGCTCCGGTTCCGGTCTCCAGCAGCAGAATCTCTGCAGAGGAGACAGCCGATAACCGCTGTGAAATTAATGGGAAGTGACACCACCCACTATGGGGCTTCTGTTATCGGCTGCCTCCTCTGCACCCGCTACCACAGTGAAGCTGCCACTGACAGCTCAGCGTGGGACCGGATGGGCTTCAGGAAAGTTATGTATGGCGATTTCTTCTTTACAAGGTTAGATATGTTAGTATAAAATCATGGATGTCTATAGATGTAGAGGTTTTAGTGTTAGGTGGGCTTATCCTTAAACTGGTGGAAGTGATCTTTAGCACAGAAAGAAAAGCTGAGGGAGAGATGGAATGGTCATGAAAATGCTTACTGAGGCTCATGTTTTAACTCAATTTCTGAAATTGGGATAGCTAATAACATGGTTATCAGGTGAGCTCCTAAACCAGGCATCCAGGATATGTTTGTTTTCTGGGGCTTCCCTGCTTTGAGATCATGGGCAGCTAGTGGGAAGCATGTTGTGCCTGTACTTGCTCCCCATCGCTGAAAGCTGTAACTTGCTAAGTTGTGTGAGTGGCCACAGCTCTAGCTTTTCTCAATTTCTGGAGTTATGTGGACCACAGACCCAGGAGGTTTTTAAAGGCGAAGTTCACCTTCGGTACCGGCACTTTTACCCCCCTTTTTGCTCAGGCCAATTTTTAGCTTTCAGTGCTGTTCATCGCAACACTTTGACAATTGTGTGGTCATGCAACACTGTACCCATGTGAATTTTTTTCCACACAAATAGTTTTCTTTTGGTGGTATTTAATCACCACTGGGTTTTTTTGTAAAAAATTAAACCAATACAGGCGTTTTAGTGGTAATAACCACTTAGGCTGGCAATAGTATAATCCTCCTTCACAGGTGGGGGCTTCTAATGGGGCCTCTTTGGTATCCACTGCTCATATGCGGTATTGGTATACCAGTATGTAATACTCCTCCGGATATTCACAATGCTCCTCCAGTGGCTTTTTGCATTTCCATAACCTTATAAATGCAATGGAAATCCAAAAAGCCACTGGAGGAGCATTGTGAATATCCAGAGGAGTATTGCATACTGGTATACCAATACCGCATTTGAGCAGTGGATACCAAAGAGGCCCCATATGAGTAGTGAATACCAAAGAGGCCCCATTAGAAGCCCCCACCTGTGAAGGAGGATTATTGCCAGCTTAAGTGGTTATTACCACTAAAACGCCTGTATTGGTGTAATTGGAGGTGAGCAGCCATTTCACCTATTTGGGGATTTTGCTCACTTCTGGTGACACAATCTCTGTAATCTCACAAAAGTCACTTGAATATCTGTGGAGAGTCACTATAAGTCACATCCCTTCTAAACAATAATTACACATGGACATTGAATACTTGTGAAGAATCACTACTAATCACATACTGTGAAGCAATCTTTGCACATGAACTATACATCCTGCTTTTGTCACCTCACTTTCATACTGGAGTAATGGTTATTTCTGATGTCATGTCACTGATGGATGTTTTATTGAGAACTGATTATTTGAGCGTTATTGTTACATATTTATTACTTATTTCTATTTACTTATTATCATGCCTTGCACATATTTTTCTTTGTCTCAGACAGACAATCTCTACATCGTTTATTTTTATTCTTTGATTATGGGTATTGCCACATTTTGAACATTATCTACTACTTTGTGTCAAGATACACACTCCTATATTTTTTGTGAATTTGCACAATTATTATATTTAATATTTTTTTTCTATTTTATGTGACTTTGCACATCGCTTATCTAGAAACACTTCATCTTATCCCTATTCAGGACACATATTTCTTATATCTGTCATTTAATGCATTCTTGCACAGTCTCAACTACTTGTAACTTTATGCATTTTTGCACATCAGCACTGTGATTTTATGCAATTTTGCATGCTACTATCAGCAATTGTAAGTTTATATTCAGCCTTAGGAGTCTTCTACGTTTTTTCGATATCTTACCAGTCTAACTCCTTATATCTTTTTGAACATGAAACTAGCGCTGATTCAACCCCTCTACCTTCATTACTGATAGTACCTTGTGATAGTACAGAATTGGCTGCCCGTTTCGTATAGGACCTTTGTCCTATTATTCCTTGTCTCTTTATACCTATGCATATTACCCTATACCCACCGTTTTTTTTTCCCATGTCCTATACCTGAGTGGTAGCGCAGAGGCTCTCGTTTCAGTTTATGACTGCCCAATTATCATTCAAAGTGTGACAGCTGAAAATTGGCCTGGTCAGGAAAGGGGTAAAAGTGCCCAGTAGGCAAGTGGTTAAACTGATTTGTTTCATGGGGGTTTTAAAACACTCTTCTGTTCTTAGATGTACAACAACAATGTGATGGAATTCTGCATCATAACGACAGACGAGGATGAATGTAACTGGATGATGTTTGTGCGGAAGGCAAGGTATGTAGGGATAGAGAAAAACCAGTTGAGGGAGATGGAATCTCTTTTCAGAAGACCTTAACGTTGGGTTCTGTTTGTTTCTTCCAGGAACCCGGAGGAACAGAATCTGGTGGCGTACCCTCACAATGGGAAAATCTATTTTTGCACCTCCCAGGATATCCCCGCCCAGGAGGAGCTGCTCTTCTATTACAGTCGGGACTATGCTCAGCAGCTGGGTAGGGGGAATATATAGCATTGACTCACAAAGTGAAATAGCATTTATTTACCCCACACACACCATAGTAGTCAGTAAGACCCTTTTCTGGTTCAGGGAGTATTTTCAGAAATACCCAGTACTACCAGGTCTGGTAGAAACCTCCTCTCCCCCCTCTCCCCTTTCCTCAGTTGTACAGTGGCTTGAAAAAAGTACTCATACATCTTGAAATTTTCCACATTTTGTCATGTTACAACCAAAAACGTAAATTTATTAATTGGGATTTTATGTGATAGACCAACACAAAGTGGCACACAATTGTAAAGTGATTAGGAAAATGATAAATGGTTTTCAAATTTTGTTACAAATATCTGAAAAGTGTGTTCCTTGGCTTTCATGATGCTGTTTGTTCACTAAGGTTCTCTAACAAACCTCTGAGGGCTTCACAGAACAGCAGTATTTATACTGAGGTTAAATTGGACTCTGTTTACTAATTAGGTGACTTTTGAAGGCGATTGGTTCCACTAGGTTTTAGTTAGGGGTATCAGAGTAAAGGGGGCTGAATACAAATGCTTGCCACACCTTTCAGATAATTGTAAAAAAATTGGAAAACTATTTATCACTTTCCTTCCTCTTCACATTTTCTGTGCCACTTTATGTTGGGCTATCACCTAAAATCCCAATAAAATGTGTTTATCTTTTTGGTTGTAACATGACAAAATGTAGAAAATTTCAAAGGCACTGTATGTGTGGGATCCATGCTAGAACAAATATTGGAGGTCCCTCTGCTGCTTGTTTTTGGCAGTGAGGGAGACTCTTTGGTTCATCCAAACTGGAATAATGCTTCAGTTTGCATTGCACTTCATAGGGTTGCATTTAAAAAATTGTGCTTTTTGTCTGTTTTTATTTATTTTTATTTTTTTTTTGACAGGTTTGCCTGAGCAGCCAGAGGTGCTGCTGTGTCACTGTGGGAAGGAATGCTTGTCATACGCAGAATTCAAGGCTCACCTGAACAGTCATGTAAACAATCACCTCACCAGCGAGACCCTGAGCAGTGAGGACACCAGCCAATCCCTGACCCCTAGCAAAGAGCGCAAGTGGAAGTGCTCAGTGTGCCCGCGCTCCTTTTCTTCATCCTCTAAGCTCAATGTACACTACATGGGACATATGGGCATGAAACCCCACAAATGTGAGTTCTGCAGCAAAGCCTTCAGTGACCCAAGCAACCTGCGCACTCATCTCCGCATACACACAGGTAAGCCCCACCCCCCTCTTTTTCCTGTCCTGGGTGGACATGTGTCAGTACTTTTGGAATCCTTTGTCATTTCTTAAGTGTTTATTGATTGAAAAAAATTTAAATGATTATCAAAATATATGGTTTGTTTTTTTTGTTTTCTGGGTTTTTTTTTTTTTTTTATTTTTGTTTTGGATAGACAGTGGGGTACACACTAGTAGAAAATCGGCCGAAAAAGATCGTACGATTTTCGGCTAGTGTGTACACAACTTTCAGCAGCCAATTCCGACATTCTCAGCGAAAAAAAAAATGGAGGGACAAACTCCAAAATTTTCATCGTCCGTCCTCAGCACTACCAGTTTTCGTTTAATGTGTATGCAATATGTCTGCGAAAAATCGGATACGAAAGATCGCTCATAATCGGAACTTGCTGACGACCCGGAAGTTTATCAATAAAAAACACAAATGGATAATTCGTATCTATATTGGTTGCACTAATATGAACTGAGCGCTCTCTCTCTCTCTCTCTCTCTCTCTCTCTCGCTCGATCTCTCTCTCTCTCTCTCGCTCGATCTCTCTCTCGATCTCTCTCTCTCGCTCGATCTCTCTCTCGATCTCTCTCTCTCTCTCGATCTCTCTCTCTCTCTCGATCTCTCTCGATCTCTCTCTCTCTCTCGATCTCTCTCTCTCTCTCGATCTCTCTCTCTCTCTCTCGATCTCTCTCTCTCTCGATCTCTCTCTCTCGATCTCTCGATCTATCTCGATCTCTCGATCTATCTCGATCTCTCGATCTATCTCTCTCTATCTCTCTCTCTATCTATCTCTCTCTCTATCTATCTATCTCTCTCTCTATCTATCTCTCTCTCTATCTATCTCTAGCCACACATACAGGGGATATATACAGTCTATACACCAATGTGGCCTCAGGGGTCACACATATACTTACTTGCATCACACTTTACGATCAAACGTCCCAAGAAAAAAAAAAAGGGATCAGATGAGAAATTTCATGTAACATTATGCACCGTCAAATAAAAACAGTTATGACCACTGAGTAAGAGCTAGAAAAATCGGACAATATTTTGTCCGATTTTAGTTGAGTGTGTACGAGCCTTGAGGAGTGTTAGAACCTCCTTTCAGGTTTTCATTGCTGTCTATGTCCCTGCTGGTGACCATTGTCACTGCAAGAGAAGTGGGGAGAATTCCAAAATGTTAGTTGTCTACAAAACAAATGAGGGGAAATCTTCTAATGCAAACCCTGTTCCTGCGACAACCAAGAAGGGAACTCTGGGAAAGAAAGTGAAAGGAACTATCCCCAATGAGAAAAGGAGTAAACTATAAATGTGCCTTCCCTACTCCACATAGAACTAAAACGTTTGGCTATACCAGTGGTTCTCAACTCCGGTCCTCGGGACCCACCAACAGGCCAGGTTTGCAAGATAACTAAATTACATCACAGGTGATCTCATTTGCTGCTCAGTGATTGCAGTATTCTAGTCTGCATCCCCCAAGGTAATACTTAAAATCTGGCCTGTTAGTGGGTCCCGAGGACCGGAATTGAGAACCACTGGGCTATACATACACTTCAAAGGATGTAAAACAGGTTTTAAAGTAAAAACCACTGGGAAATACAAATGCAGTAATTGCTGATCACAGTCTGAGAAATGATAGTTGCTTGGTGCTTCTACAGAGTTGATAACTTGCTCCCAATCTGCATGTTACCAGTTAGTGCCTCAGATGTGCACTGACACTATTGACTCATGGTAATAGCCAGGCAGCTAGCATTGTTAGAAATCAGCATTGGTAGCCTGCATTACTTAGCCTGGAACATTTTGCCGTATTTTTCCATAGCTAAAAATAGAATTATTGGACCTGTTTTAATGCCAGTTGCATGGCTCTTCCAACAGGGCAGAAGAATCATCGCTGCAGTCTTTGTGACAAATTGTTTACGCAGAAAGCGCACTTGGCCTCACACATGGTGACCCACACGGGGGAGAAAAACCTTAAATGTGACTTCTGTGACAAGATGTTCATGCGGAGGCAGGACCTCAAACAGCATGTGCTCATTCACACCTGGTGAGTAGCCACATCACTCTGCTGCTTGAACAGCTTCTTATTGATAAGCAACCTGTACCAGTAAGCACAGCTTAACCAAACCAGCCAAAACTTTTGGGATTGTGGAGTGGGTGTGTGTGTGTGTGTGTGTGTTGGGGGGGGGGGGGGGGGGGGGAGGTGGGTTAGGGTAGAACCCCTGTCTGTGTTTTGTTGTGGTCTGTTTTGGCTGGAGTTGGGCTTTAGGGCTGAAGTTTAAAACGGGTTATTTTTTTCCTTCCCTGGTTTCTCCCCCTCCCAGTCAACATGCTAATAACACTTTGCCTTTCCCTTTTCATTATAAGTTAATCTAACATGTTACACTGCAGCAGATGGCTATTAGTCCATTGATCTTCTTGCACTCTAGTAACTGTCTGCCTGTATGGGAGGTACAGGATACTGAGATTCTGCAGGAGCCTGACATTGCACCAGCGATCCTGTTCAAAAAGCCTCCTAATGTCCTGTGGGCATTGTGTGCATCACTGTTTCACTTTTTCTTCTCCTCCTATTCTATCTACAATAGGAGACTAGCAGGAACTGTTTGTTGGTAAGATGTTTTTATTTTATTTATAAAAGGTGGCACTCAATATGTATGTCATAAAAACATTAAAGTGAAATCAAACGTGGAAATGACAATGCCACGTGTCACCAGTAGCACAAACAACCACAAATTAATCAAAAATCAATCCACACTCAGATACATTATCTGTGATGAAAGAAAATAAATATAGCATAAGCAAATACACAGTATGTGAACAAGTGATGATTGTCCTATAAATAATCTATCTGGTGTTAAAGTGTAGAGTCCATAGAAATTCAAAAGATAGTGAATCCAGTGACGCCTCTATGAATTAAAATCACCACAAACTCCACCACCGTTGTGTCCCAACTCCCATCGGATGATAACTCACCAGAAGATATTGTCTCCCATTCTCATGGTTAGGCAAATGCGCTTTTGTTAAACACGTTAATACAAGATTCTTTAGTCAGCCTGTCCGCTCCTCCAGCCCTCTTGTAATAATTAACATTCCGTGGGGGTACATGTAAAAGAGAGGCTCCACTAGTGTAATACAGTTACACACTCTAGTGTTTAATAAAAAAAACTTCAATACACTCTCATGTTAAAATGTAACCGGCATTAAACTTATGTCCTAGATCAGCGATCTGACCCCCTTTTGGTCTCACCACCTCCACGCTGAAGTACAGATCATCCGGGGACCATCACTTAATCTCTCTGCTGTTCCGGCTGCCGTACACTCACGCCCCGACGTGTTTCGTCACTTCTGACTTTGTCACAGGGGTGACAGTATGGCTCGGCAACCTGCTTATCACTCCATCACTGGGCTATTAACCACTTCCAAGGCACTCAGTGGGAGACGGAGTGTATAATTGCGCAACTGCAATCACTAGCAGAAGCACCACCTTTCCGTCTGCACACTTAACCTTTTATATGCCAATTAATGATGGAAAACTGTATATATGGTCACGCAGCTATGATTACTGACAGGGATAACCCCTATCCGTCTGCTCCATTAACCTATGTTGTCCCATTTTATTCAGAACACTAAAAGAAGAGCTGTAAAAATACAGATATAATATATTGGCAATCATCACCAATCAATAATCCACTAACCAAATAGCCTTGGAACGTTACATAGAACTCCCGATAATAGAAGAGTATTCCAAGTAAAACTACCTCTATAACCCTTAATTTCAAATAATAATGCCTATACATAATCCATGTACTAAGCACTGTAGTCATATATATAATGGACTAAGCACTAAAAATTAATAAAATTTAAATCTAAATTAAAATACAAATCTAAAATACAAAAAGAACACCAGGTATCCAGCCTATAACCTTATTGTATGTGCTAAAATATAACAGTAATAATAATACTGTCTGAATCGAATAATCACTAACAAAACCGTTAGATCCAATTCAATGTTTAGGCCCGCAGGCTCTAAAGTATTTAATAAGTATATCCACTTTGTTTCGCACTTGGGGAATTCCCTAACCCAGTTAGAGCCTCTCCAGGAAGGCAAAACTCTTTCTACTCCCCAAAACTTATGGCCCCTCGGATCTCTGATGGTACCGTTTGAAATGTTCAGAGACACGGTGGTCCTTGAATCCCTTATTGTGATGTTCTGTATATGTACACCCCTAATTGAAAATGTCCAAATTGGGCCCAATTAGCTATTTTCCCTCCCCGGAGTCATGTTACGCGTTAGTGTTACAAGGTCTCAGGTGTGAATGGGGAGCAGGTGTGTTTTAAATTTGGTGTTATCGCTCTCCCTCTCATACTGGTCACTGGAAGTTCAACATGACGCCTCATGGCAAAAAACTCTCTCAGGATCTTAAAAAAAAAAGTGTTTGGTCTACATAAAGATGGCCTAGGCTATAAGAAGCCAGGACCCTGAAACTGAGCTGCAGCTTGGTGGCCAAGATCATACAGTGGTTAAATAGGACAGCTTCCATTCAGTACAGGCCTTGGTCGACCAAAGAAGTTGAATGCACCTGCTCAGCGTCATATCCTGAGGTTGTCTTTGGATAATAGACGCATGAGTGCTGCCAGCATTGCTTCAGAGGTTGAAGGGGTTGGGGGTGTCAGGCTGTCAGTGCTCAGACTATACACCGCATCAAATTGGTCTGCATAGCTGTCATCCCAGGAGGAAGCCTCTTCTAAAGCTGATGCACAAGAAAGCCTCCAAACAGTTTGCTGAAGACAAGCAGTCAAAGGACATGGATTACTGGTGCTAATCAAACATATGAAAGTAGCAATAATATTTATTTAAACATGTTAAAAACAGAATGTATCACATGGCATCCAGTATGCATATGAATACATAATTAAAATCCTGTAGAAAGAGACCTAGCAGAACGAAGATATGACCCAAAACTAGCACCTCCCTCATACAGGGATAGTAAAAGGTAATTCCCGTATGTAGTTCTTGTATGTAGAGGTCACCTCTGTAGGTCAACGCGTTTTCGCTGTATTGCGCAGCTTCTTCAGGACCGAAAAATGGGAGGCAGTTACAGTATCTCACAAAAGTGTGTACTCCCCTCACATTTTTGTAAATATTTTTTACTCTATCGTTTCATGTGACACTTTTGCTACAATGTTAACTAGTGAGTGTACAGCTTGCATAACAGTATAAATTTGCTGTCCCCTCAAAATAACTCAACATGCAGTCATTATTATCTAAACCGCTGGCAACAAAAGTGAGTAGACCCCTAAGTCAAAATGTCCAATTTGGGCACAAAGTGTCAATATTTTGTGTGGCCCCCATTATTTTCCAGCACTTCCTTAACCCTCTTGGGCATGGAGTTCACCAGAGTGTCACAGGTTGCCACTGGAGTCCTCTTCCACTCCTCCATGACGACATTGTGGAGCTGGTGGAGGTTAGAGAACTTGTGCTCCTCCACCTTCCCTTTTGAGGATGCCCCACAGATGCTCAATAGGGTTTAGGTCTGAAGACATGCTTGGCCAGTCGATCGCCTTTACCCTCAGCTTCTTTAGCAAGGCAGTGGTCATCTTGGAGGAATGTTTGGGATCATTATCATGTTGGAATACTGCCCTGCGGCCCAGTCTCCAAAGGGAGGGTATCATGCTCTGCTTCAGTATGTCAAAGTACATGTTGGCATTCATGGTTCCCTTAATGAACTGTAGCTCGCTCCCCGGTGCCAGCAGCACTCATGCAGCCCCAGACCATGACACTCCCACCACCATGCTTGACTGTAGGCAAGACACACTTGTACTTCTCACCTGGTTGCCGCCACACACGGTTGACACTATCTGAACCAAATGCATACATAAATATATATCTTGGTCTCATCAGATTCCAGTAATCCATGTCCTTAGTCTGCTTGTCTTCAGTAAGCGATTTGCGGGCTTTCTTGTGCATCATCTTTAGAAGTGGCTTCCTTCTGGGACGACAGCCATGCAGACCAATTCGAGGCATATGGTCTGAGCATTGACAGGCTGACCCAAACCCCCCCCCCCCCCCCATCCTCTGCAGCAATGCTGGCAATACTCGTACGTCTATTTCCCAAAGACAACCTCTGGATATGATGCTGAGCACGTGCACCCAATCTCTTTGGTCGACCATGGCGAGGCCTGTTCTGAGTGGAACCAGTTCTGGTAAACCGCTTTATAGTCTTGGCCACCGTGCTGCAGCTCAGTTTCATGGTCTTGGCAATCTTCTTATAGCCTAGGCCATCTTTATGTAGAGCAACAATTCTTTTTTTTTTTTAGATCCTCAGTTTGCTATGAGGTGCCATGTTGAACTTCCAGTGACCAGTATGAGAGCGATTAACACCAAATTTAACACACCTGCTCCCCATTCACACTGGTGACCTTGTAACACTAATGAGTCACATGACACCAGGGAGGGAAAATTACTAATTGGGCCCAATTTGGACATTTTGACATAGGGGTGTACTCGCTTTTGTTGCCAGCGGTTTAGACATTAATGGCTGTGTGTTGTTGTTTTGAGGGGACAGCAAATGTACACTGTTATACAAGCTGTACACTCACTACTTTACATGGTAGCAATGTGTCATTTCTTCAGTGTTGTCACATGAAAAGATATAATAAAATATTTACAAAAATGTGAGGGGTGTACTCACTTTTGTGAGCTACTGTAAGTTAGCATGAGGTGCAGCTTCTAGATTTGTCACAGTATACTAAATTATATATTTTATCCCTCTCCTACTTCTACCAGTGACCGTCAGATAAAGTGCCCAAAATGTGACAAGCAGTTCTGCAGGACCAACCGCCTGAAGAAACACCTGAATTCCCATGAAGGGAAGAGGGACTATGTATGCGAGAAGTGCTCCAAGGCTTTTCTCACCAAATACCACCTCACACGACACCTCAAGATCTGCAAAGGCCCCACCACGGCCCCACTTACTGATGTGGATGAGGAAGATGATGACTCTGAGGAAGAGAAGTTATTAAGATCAGACTGTAATGTGTTTAATACAGACGGGAATCTTTCTCATACGTGACATGAGTGGTGTGGACGCTATTTATTTTATTTATTGTGTGCGCCCATCTTGTCGGACTGAGTTCTCACTGCACGATTGGAAGAAAACCATGATTTATGCTGGCTCCAGGTTGTATAGAAGGGGCTTAAATGTTAATTTGTGTACATAAATCAAGTATCCATATATAAAAATAAAGGAAATTGTGAAAGTTCTGCTTGCTTTGTAAATTTGCACCAACACAATCAACTGGAAAAAAAGTTTTGTACTTGGCCTTTATTAGAATGACCTCCTGTGTTTAAATCCTTGCCAGAATTGCAGTGTCCTTGTCACTTCTTGTAACCTGAACTGAAATATTTTTCTTCCTTCCAAGCTAGCAGTCTGAATACTAACACCCCCAGCATTCTCCATATAATGGAGATAAAGAAATGTTTGCAGCTCTAATCAGGAGAGCAACCCAGGTTGACAACAGTGCTCCTCCATACATACAGTAAAGTGAAGGAAGTATGTTACTGACAAGATCTCCAGGTAAAAACAAACCTAAAAAAAGAGAACTTATTTGGATAACCACATCTAAGGACTGGTAAGCTGCAATACATTACGAATTTGTTCACGGTTTTGGATATGCTTTAACAAATAAATCATGAGGAAAGTACTGCCAGTAACCAGCATATCTGTTTACAATGTGATCAGACACAACTGATGACACACTAAAGGGCTGCTGTGATTTGGCCCTTTACCTTGATTTGTAATCAGCTGTGTCTGAAGGAGCCCAGGTGCCAGGATGTTATTTCTAGTCGCAGTGTTGGTCACCGATTCAAAAAAAAAAAAAAAGTCTTTGGAATATAGAGTAAAATTAAATATTGGTATACAAATGATATATTTGAAATATAATCTTCATTATTTTGTGGAAATAACATGGTGTGGGTGGAATTCTGCGGGTCACAGGCTGTGTCACGCCCCCCCATCCTGTATCTTAGACTAGGAGAGAGATGAAGCCTCCATTAATCTACATGAAATACCCTGTCCCCATTGTGTTTTAATTAGTAGGCATAGAGGAGGAGGAGGGAGGGAGGGAGTGGGCTGTCATTTAACACTGTGTGTATGCCCACATGTGTGACTCTATAGTCACACGGGCTGCTCAGATGTGATAGAGAGGAAACACTTGGCATAGATACTGACTGAAAATGGGGCATGTGTAGAGTTGCCACCATAGCTGCAGTGGGGACATGGACGTGTGTGTATGTGTGTATATGTATGTATGTATATATGTATATGTGTATATATATATATATATATATATATATATATATATATATATATGCACATTATATAGTAGTATCTCACAAAAGTGAGTACGCCTCACATTTTTGTAAATATTATCTTTTCATGTGACAATACTGAAGAAATTACACTTTGCTACAATGTATAGTGAGAGTACAGCTTGTATTACAGTGTAAATTTGCTATTCCCTCAAAATAACTCCACACAGCCGTTATTGTCTAAACCGCTGGCAACAAAAGTGAGTACACCCCTAAGTGAAAATGTCCTAACTGGGTCAAAAGTGTCAATTTTTGTGGCCACCTCCTATTTTTCAGCACTGCCTTAACCCTTTTGGGTATGGAGTTCACCAGAGCTTCACAGGTTCCTACTGGAGTCCTCTTCCATGACGACATCACATGGCTGATGGATGTTGAGAGACCTTGCACTCCTCCACCTTCTGTTTGAGGATGCCCCACAGATGCTGAATAGGGTTTAGGTCTGGAGACATGCTTGGCCAGTCCATCACCTTTACCCTCAGCTTCTTTAGCATGGCAGTGGTCGTCTTGGAGGTGTTTTTGGTGTCATCATCATGTTGAAATACTGCCCTGTGGCCCAGTCTCTGAAGGGAGGGGATCATGCTCTGCTTCAGTATGTCACAGTACATGTTGGCATTCATGGTTCCCTCAATTAATTGTAGCTCCCCCGGGCCAGCAGCACTCATACAGGCCCAGACCATGACACTCCCACCACCATGCTTGGGGGGGGGGGGGGGGGGGGCGGTCGCGCAGTGCTGTTTTTTTTTTATTTGGTGTGATGTTTTCTCCATACCAGAAGCAAAGAAATTGTTTTGATTGGTCAAAAGACATGTCGCAATCATCTCAAAGTCAGATCCCTTTCATTGAACTCGTATGGAAATCGAATATGAAGTTGCAGAGCAAAATCAGATCAGAAGTTTCAGACTTCTGTGTCGGAGCAGTGTGAACCTGGCCTAATATATATTATTGTCAAAATGGGTGGTGCGCTTTATCAATAAATGTGAATGCATTAACTGTGCATGAAACTGAATGTGCAAATCAATATACAAACATATATGGCACATATAATGAAATCAAAGTCCCAAAGTTTTCTTGTTGAAAATCCAAATGAATATTCAGTGACTGATGTAAACAGATGGTTCTATCTCTGAAGATAACCAATCGGTGGAAACGCGTTAGACAGGAGGCGTGCCGTCACGACGTCGCTCGGGATCCCAGCTGCAGCCGGACCCGGGCTCATTAGAATTCCTCATCGCTCCTCTACATTTATTCGCTGTGTCTAATCCGCATACTTGTAAGTGTATTTTTCTTTTGATAAAAAGTTTTTAAAAGGTAATGCACTATAGCGGTCATTCTCTTACATGCAATTGTTGGATGATACCATCTTCCTGCTGAGTCCTCCCTACGGTTGCTGGGACATTCTGAGAGACAGCCATTGCGGTCCAGGAGGTTGTGGCAAAGTGCTTTTTCCATACCGATCTGGTAAGGGGCCAAGCAGGCTTATAAGCATGCACTGTGGTGAGCACGGATCGTTTTTTTGGGCTTGAGCACAGACATCATATGTTTATATTTGTATAGAGGAGCACTTATTCTATCCGTCCGGTAAGGAGGAATTCACACAGGTGGAGGGAATCACTGTTGCCTTTGATTTGTCACCATCTGTTTACATCAGTCACTGAATATTCATTTGGATTTTCAACAAGAAAACTTTGGGACTTTGATTTCATTATATGTGCCATATATGTTTGTATATTGATTTGCACATTGTTTCATGCACAGTTAATGCATTCACATTTATTGATAAAGCGCACCACCCATTTTGACATTTCACATTTTTCTGGGAGCAGCTTATCACAGACCTAGCGCACTTTCTTTTTTCACATATTATATTATACTGATCTTACTAGGTTATTTATTTTCTATACCTTTTTTTATTTTACCCTTCAATGAGTTGTTTTCCTGCTGTGTGAATTGACTATTTGTATTGGTAACTCAAGTTTCTCCACCCCAAACCCACGTATCAATGTCTTTATGGACCTTGCTTTGTGCACTGGTGCACAGTCATGTTGGAACAGGAAGGGGACATCCCCAAACTGTTCCCACAAAGTTGGGAGCATGAAATTGTCCAAAGTGTCTTAACATGCTGACGCCTTAAGAGTTCCCTTCATTGGAACTAGAGGCCAAGCCCAAACCCTGAAAAACAACTCCACACTATAACTCCCCCCCCCCCCCCCCCCTCCCAATGATCTGGACCAGGGCACAAAGCAAGGTCCATAAAGACATGGATGAGCAAATTTAAAGTGGAGGAACTTGACTGGCCTGCACAGAGTTCTGACCTCAACCCGATCGAACACCTTTGGGATGAATTAGAGTGGAGACTGCGAGCCAGGCTGTCATGTCTTGCATCAGTGTCTGACCTCACAAATGCACTTCTGGAGGAATGGTTAAACATTCCCATAGACACACTCCTAAACCTTGTAGACAGCCTTCCTAGAAGAGTTGACGCTGTTAAAGCTGCAAAGGGTGGGCCAACTCTATATTGAACCCAAGGACTTGGATTTTACTTTTGGTAATATAGTGTATGTGGCAATACATGGTCCTTAGAAGAAGTGGCTTAGACACTAAGCACAGCAATATCAGATGTGGATTGGGGCAAATGCATGTTTAAGGAAATCTCTACTGTAGGAAATTTGGAGACTGCCTTGTTGACCTCTCTTCTAAACCATACGATTTTTTAATAATTTTGTACAAAACTCAAGATCTTAGTCTTAACCATGGGGTTATGGCAGCTTCCTTCAGGTGATTGGAAGCTAGAGGAAAAAAAAAATACTTTTGGGTATATTTACTATCCACAAATTTTGCTTCATCTTGGCGCACTCTTAGTTGGCACCTGTTTTTCTAAGGTTGTTGCTGGAGCCAGCTCCCTAGAATACCTGGTTGTGATTTTGGACAAGACCCTGTCCAGGATCTTCCAGCCCCAGGACAAACTTCTTTCACTCCATTCACACGCCCAGGCCTCTTAGGCCCAGGGTTAGCCCTAGTTTCGTGCTTGTAGAAGGTTTACTCCTGGGCCTTTCAGTCCCAGTGTTGGCCCTTGATTTGTACTTTTATAAAAGTCAATCCCAGGCCTTTCAGTCTTCAGGTTGGTTGGCCCTCGATTCGTGCTTGCATAGGGGTCTTGGCCCTGATGAGTCTCCTTCGAAGCACAATCATGCACCCAGTTTCACAGCATTGCCAACTAACATTCTGGTAGTGTGACACAAACTGACTTGGTCTTTGGACTATCTCGTTCCTCTGACATTGAAGGACAGACTCTTCATAGTATGGTGGATTTCCAGTTCATTATCCTGCCCAGTCACTAGCTAAAACAGCTTGACTGTTGGGTGCCTGTCCTTTTTAGAATAGGAGCTTTAAGGGATTTGATCATTCCTATCCTCGTGAAGACTAGGAAGTCCAATTGATTGCACCTGGAAAGCTTATTTATCATCCTAGGAAGTACCTTGTGGGATGCATCCTGTCCTTTTCCAGACTGGTCTAGACCAGTATCTGGCTTCAAGTACCATCAAGGGCAAACCTCGACCCTGGATGTTCTGCTTCAAAGACCGTTGAGTTAGTTAAGCACTTTAGCTCCAGGTCTTTTCTGGCACTTTTTGTTTACATGTAACAATCAGTATTTTTTGCAAGAAAATTGGATAGAACCCTCAAACATATTAATTGGTGGGTTTCAAATTTTTTTTATGTCGCATGGTATTTGCGCAGTGGTTTTTCAAGCGCAATTTATTTATTTTAAATACACTTTATTTTAATGCAAAAAAGCACAATACATAACCCAATTTTTTGTAAAATATAAAAGATGTTACGCCGAGTAAATAGTTACCAAACATGTCACGCATTAACCACTTTAGCCCCAGAAGGTTTTGCCTCCTTAATGACAGGCCATTTATTGCAATATGGCACTGCATTAATTTACCTAACAATTGCACGGTTGTGCGACGCTGTACCCAAATAAAATTGATTTTCTTTTTTCTCCACAAATAGAGCTTTCTTTTACTGGTATTTGATCACCTCTGCGGTTTTTATTTTTTGCGCTATAAACAAAAAGAGTGACCATTTAAAAAAAAAAAAAAAAAACCTTTATTTTTTACTTTCTGCTATACTACACGTCCAATAATTAAATGTGAAAAAAAAAATCAGATTTCCTAATCCATTTAGGCCAATATATATTCTGCTACATATTTTTGGTAAAAATCCCAAAAGGTGTATATTGATTGGTTTGCACAACAGTTATGGCATTTGTATTTTTTTTTTTACTAGTAATGGCAATCAGCTATTTTTAGCAGGGCTGTTGCATTGTGGTGGACAAATCAGACAGCTGACACTCTTTTGGGGACCAGTTGCAGTTACTGTACTAATTACACTGGCAGGGTAGGGGGTTAACATCAGGGGCGCTCAAAGGGTTAAATGTGTCCCTAGGGCGTGCTGGCTAACTGTGGGGGGGGGGGGTTGCTCTGACTGGGAGAAGACCGAGATCCATATTCCTGCTTGGCAGGAACACACTATCTTCTCCACTGTCAGAACTGCTATTTGCCTTGTTTACATAGGCAGACCACTGTTCTGCCTCTCTGGGGAATGAATGCCGGTGGCTGGCGGACATTGGGTCTGCCTGACCCACTGATTTGCTCTCCCTCTGTCCAATCGGCGCGCCCTTAGTGGCTATTGCACAAAAGGATGTACAGGACGTAATTTTGCGCATTAGAGCAGACCTGCCGCAGCAAATGTACATTAGGCAGTAACCAAGTGGTTAAAATTGCACATGCCCACACTACAGTGACAGGCAATGTAAATTTTACTATCCATAGGTAAATTATTTACAGGTTACCACTCTAAATTTATAGAGGAGGTCTGGTGCTGGAATTACTGCCCATGATTTGATGTTTGTGGTGATACCTCACTTGTGTGGGACAATCTCTGTCTGCGTGCGTTTGCCTTTGCGTGCAAGCATGGGGGCACTTTAAAAATGGTTACTTACTGTAAATTCTCCTTCTCTGATGTTCATTGACAGACACAGCTCCTGATCATTTTGACCATTGGGTTATACAGCCCCCTACAGGAGTAGGACACTAGACAGAAAAAGAGCTTGACTATGCCTTTGGGCAGTCCCAGAAGGTATACCCCCTCCCCCCCCCCCTCTATGCTATAGGTACTCAGTTTTGTTACAAGCAGTCTCAGAAGTAATCCAACTCCATATAGGGGTGGGTGCTATGTTCGTCAATGAACATCAGAGCAATGGATTTTACAGTAAGTCAAAAATCCCATTTTCGCTTTTGTTCATTGAGCTCCTGATCTTCATATCCATTAGGACGTCCCAATGCAGTGTCAAACATGAGTGGTGGGAACAGCAAGAAAAAATTCCCAAGGCTAAACTGTAGCCAACCAGCTAAATGGAGCTAAACAAAAATAACTGCAGCCCACCTGAAAAAAACACTACACCCCCTAAAGAGCAGCCTGCAAAACCTTCTGGCCAAAAGAGGCATCCGCAGATGTCAACACATCCACTTTATAAAATTTTGTGAAAGTGTGCACCGACAACCAAGTAACCACCTTGCACACCTGCGTCACTGACTCCTGATTACCGAAGGGGCCAAGAAGCACTAAGCGCCCGTGTAGAGTGCGCCTTCACAGGGAAAGGAGAAACCTGTCCCTTAAACGAATAGGCCTGAGTCACCATCTGTCTAATCAATCTAGAAATGGACGCAGATGAAGCAGATAGTCCGTTTCGAAAAAGGGGAGGGGAGGGGGGGGGGGTGGTGTCCATCTTTACCAGGTCTGCGTACCAAGACCGAAAAGGCCGGTCTGGGGCCACCAGAATCCCCGGCACCTGTTCTACCCCAGATGTCCCCCCCCCCCCCCCAGAATCGTGTGAGGATGCCCCTTCATGTAGAAAAGGATTTGTCTGCCGAACCGGACCGGCTAATCTTGGGTTTACCCGACCAAGCCTTCCTGTTTCCTCTTGAGGCTCTGACCGGTTTGCCGTTTGCAGCACAAAAAAAAACGCTTGTGAGCCGTGAAAGAGGGTCCCCTCTTACTGCGAGGTGCCTTGCCTTTGAGGATTGGGGTAGCAGAGAACTCTTGCCCCCATTAGGCCCTTGATTAACTCATCCAAGGAGTCCCCAAACAGGCGTTCACTCAAAAATCAGTGCTTCCACCTTAGCGCGTCCTGCACTGCAACCGAGGAGGACATATCCTCCTGACCATCTGACTGCGAGGACCTTTAAATCGCGATTGTGGTCCGCACTGATATACTGCGCTGTATAAAGGCTGTCAGGAGCAAAAGTGTGCCAGAGGAATACCCAAAGGAACAAAAGCTATTACTTTATCACCTCTGAGAAGTAGCAGCTCTGTAGTGTAATCTCCAGCATGAAAACGTCTGACAGGAAGTGACATATCACCACTAGAGGCCGTACACTGCCTGTTTAGCCTCAGGCTACAATAAAATGGTGCCAGTAGTAAGTATAGGAAGCTTAGGGAAAATGGCCGCTGCCCTTACACAGAGAGAGCCTATGCCCACACTTAAAATGGTCCTACTCCTTAACTAGGCAGCAAGACACTGATTTGAGAGCACAGTGTGTCTGGTGTTGTCGGGAGGGACAGCCCCTATAGGCGTGTCGAGTGAAAAGTTTTCACTGCCTAGTCTACTCCTGTAGCTGGCGTATAACCCAATAGTGAAGAAGCATTGAGAGCTGCGTCTGTCAAAGGACGATGGAGAAAACGGAATTTTTGTAAAATCTTACCTGTAAAATTCCTTTCTCTGAGTCCTCCGACAGTCGCCGCCCACTTCATATTCATCACCAATGGGGGTTATGTCCTTTATTCCGTAGGAGTAGCTAGGCAATAGAATATGTTAGTACAAAGACTTTTAACATATCCCACCCCCAGGGGGTGGTCCCCTCAGTACATAACCCTCCACTTCCTGTATCCAACTCAGTTTCAGTGGAATAGCAGTAGAGAGTACATCAAAACCCCAAAAGAGGGGCGGGGGCGGCGACTGTCGGAGGACTCAGAGAAAGGAATTTTACAGGTAAGATTTTACAAAAATTCCGTTTTCTCTTACGTCCTCCGACAGTCGCCGCCCACTTCATATTCATCACCAATGGGGATGTCCCAAAGCAGTGTAAACATGAGGGGTGGGAAGAACACAGCCGCGCCCAAGGCAATGCCGTCTCCCCATCAGAGAAAGGAACCTTACCAAAGGAAGGAAACCAGTTGGGCATAAGAACAAAACACTCGCTCAACAGGAGCAAGAAAACCCAGGGAAAAAACAAAAATCCCAAAAAGCCAAAGAACCTGTAACAAGGGCTCTAGGAAACTGCCGCACTAAGAACCTTGCGGCCAAAGGAAGCATCAGCCGATGCCTGAACATCTACTCTGTAGAATATTGTGAAAGTGTGTACGGTCGACCAAGTCGCCGCCTCACACACCTGGACCACAGAGGCCCCATGATGACAGGCCCAAGACGTACTCAGAGATCTGGTAGAGTGCGCCTTCACAGGTACAGGGGGAACTTTCCCCCTCAAAGCATAGGCCTGATCAATGGTCCGTCTGATCCATTTGGCGATTGTAGAAGCCGACGCCGCCATGCCCTTCCGAGGACCTCCCGGAAGGACAAACAAGGCATCCGACTTGCGAGAAGACTCAGTCGATGTGAAAGAGACTCTAATCGCCCGGACAACATCCAAGGAGTGAAGCAACACCTCCGTCGGATGCTTCGGCTTCGCGCAAAGCGAAGGTTTGACAATGTCCACATTGAGATGAAAGTCCGAAACCCTTTTTGGAAGAAAAGAAGGGTTAGGTCGCAAGACCACCTTGTCCAAATGCACAACCAGACACGGAGACTTGTAGGACAAGGCTGCCAGCCCCGACACTCGACGAGTCGAGGTGATAGCCACCAAAAAGGCGACCTTCTTGGATAACAAAGACAGCGAGATCTCCCTGAACCTTTCAAAAGGAGCACGCTGCAATACTGATAGAACTAGATTCAAGTCCCAAGGGGTAAGAGGGTCCCTCCTAGGAGGGATCAGATGACGTACCCCCCGCACAAAAGTGCTAACCAAAGAATCAGATGCCACAGGCCGTCGAAAAAGAACGGCCAAAGCAGACACCTGACCCTTGATCGTGGCCAGCGCCAGACGCTGGTCAACACCCGTCTGAAGGAAGGGCAACACCCTAGACACCGAATAAGTGTCAGGAGAGAAACCCCTGGATACGCACCAGGCAAAATACGCCTTCCAAGTACGGTAATAAACCTTCCCCGAGGAAGACTTCCTCGCATTTATTAAGGTGTGAATGAACTCAGGGGAAAGACCCCTGTTCTTCAGGACCTCGGTTTTAACAGCCAGGCCGTCAAGGCCAGCGACTGAAAAGCAGGATGGAAGATCGGTCCTAGCGACAGAAGATCTTCTCGAAGAGACAGACGCCACGGGGCGTCGATTGCCAGATTTACGAGGTCTGCGTCCCAGGACCGGCGAGGCCAGTCCGGTGCCACAAGAATCACCGTGGTCGGTTCCGCGAAGGAACCTGGACAGCAATTGAATCGGCGGGAACGCATACATCAGTTGGTACTGATGCCACGGGGCAACCAACGCGTCCGACGCGTCTGCCCGAGGATCGCACTCCTTGCCACGAACCGTGGTACTTTGTAGTTCAGACGAGACGCGAACAGGTCTACCTCCGGAAGACCCCACCTCGCGCACAACATCTGGAAGACAGCCGGGTGAAGGGACCATTCTCCCTGGTCCAGGGTTCGACGGCTCAGATAATCCGCCTGCCAAATTTTCACCCCCGGAATGTGACCTGCCGATATTGCCGGGACATGCGTCTCGGCCCAAGACAGAATCGCGGCCACTTCTCGAGCCGCCCGGGCACTCCTGGTGCCCCCTTGGTGATTGATGTAAGTCACCGCCGTGGCATTGTCCGTCTGCACCCGAACCGGGTAGCCGTGAAGATTGTCCGTCCAACGACGAAGACAGAGGAGTATCGCTCGCAGTTCCAGAACGTTGATCGGAAGGGAGGATTCCTCCGTCGACCAAACACCCTGGGTGGACAGAACGCCCAGAACACCACCCCAGCCTGACAGGCTGGCGTCCGTGGTGATCACCGTCCACGAAAGGGGACGAAAAGACTTGCCCCCCGATACTGAGGGGGATAGAAGCCACCACAGAAGATCCCTTCTGGTCTGAGAACTCAATGACATCTGGAGATCCAGAGACTGCGGACGCCCGTCCCACGTGGACAATATCTCCGCTTGGAGATCCCGCGTGTGAAACTGGGCGAAGGGAAATCGCCTCGAAAGCCGAGACCATCAATCCCAGACACCGCATGCACGTCCGAATGGACGAAGATGGAACGTCCCTGAGGGACCTGACTGCCTCCTGAAGAGCTGCGAGTTTTTCTTCCGGCAGGAAGACCTACGCCTGGACAGAGTCCAGAATCATACCCAGGTAAGAAATCCGAACCGATGGGCACAATGTCGACTTTGGAAAATTGATCGTCCAACCAAACTCCTGCAGAGTCTGCAACGTGACGGACAGATCCTTCACCAGACTCTGGCTGGTCGCAGACCGAACCAGAATATCGTCCAGATACCCCAGAACCGAAATGCCCTGGGCCCTCAACAAAGCCAGAACCGGTGCCAGCACTTTGGTGAACACCCTTGGAGCAGAGGCGAGACCAAAAGGCAACGCCACAAATCGGTAATGATCTTCCGCTATGGCGAATCGAAGGTACCTCTGGTGACCCTCGAAAATCGGGATGTGAAGATACGCATCTTGCAAGTCGATGGAAGCCATGAACTCCCCCGGAACCAGGGCAGCCACCACCGACCGCAGGGATTCCATGCGGAACTTGCGCACCCGCACAAGGCGGTTCAGCGCCTTCAAGTCCAGAATCGGACGCACCTTGCCCTCCTTCCTGGGCACGGTGAGCAGAGTGGAATAGAACCCCCGAAATCTGTCCCGATGAGACACCGGGACCACCACTCCCTGAGCCCTCAGGTCCTGCACTGCTAGATGCAGGTCCCGAAAACGCTCCGGGGATAACAGAAGACTTGAGGGAAAAAATCTGCTCTCCGGCCGAGAGAGAAACTCGATCTAGTGGCCAGATCGAACGATTTCCTGTGAAGTGGGTGAGGGCGCCCCTTCAGGCCGCACTGTTGTGGGCTGCAGAACCGGATTGGCTGGACTTTTGCTTACCTGCCCACGGCTTCTTGCGGGAGCCTTGACCCTTGGACGGCTTGTCCCAAAATGTGACCGAAAGGCACGAAAGGACCCCTGAGGGGGCCGAAAGAAATCATTCTGTTTTCCAGGAGCCGTCTTAGTCTAGTGGGATTGAGGTAAGAGCGTGCTCCTACCCCCCATGACCCCTTTAATTAGGGCATCCAGGGATTCGCCAAAAAGGCGAGAACCATCAAACGGCAGATTGGCCAAGGTCTTACGTGAAGATTGATCCACAGACCAACACTTCAACCAAACCAGGCGGCGAGATAACACCGCCACACTGTGTACACGTGCAGCCAACGGAACCATATCCAGGTCCGCATCACACAAATACATGACACCCTGGTGGATTTGATCCACCATATCCAAAGTCGCGTGGGGGGCAGAACCAGCCACCAGGACACGCCTAAGCACCTGCGTCCAGTTCACGACCGCCTGGGCCGCCATAAGTGAAGCAATAAAGCTTTCAACATAGAACCCATAATAGAATAGGTACGACGGGCAAAGGACTCCATCCTCTTGTCCGTGGCATCCCGGAACACCGGGGTGTCTGCAGCAGGAATCGCAGTGGACTTGTTCAAAACTGCTAACGCCTGGTCCACCGGAGGTGGGACACACCAACGCCCATCAGTAGCGGGCGTAAAAGGATAGCGCAGCTTAAACCTACGTGGTACAGCAAAAGGTTTGTATATTACGCCATCGTTCTTTCACAGCGCGCTGAAAATCATCAGTGCATGGAAACATCTGCGATGATATGCGCCTTTTCTGCGTCCCATAAGCCGCCAAGGCAGCAGGAGGACATGTTTCCTCCTCCAAACGCAGAGTTTGCTTGATAGAAGCAACCAATTCATCCATGAGCGCAAGCTCTTCAGACGAGCCAGGGGGAGAATTATCAACCCCCTCTACCTCAGCCTCCATTACTGACCCCATAAGGTCCCGGGAGGAACGAGACCCCGATAAGGAGATCTCTGCCCCAGCAGCCCCAGTACCATCACCCTCTTGAAACAGAGGAAATTGAAAACTCTGGGCCTTTTAGAGGATTGAGCACCTGAGTCGCAAGGCTAGCCACAATCGCAGCCAAATCCCCCCCCGGGGGGGGGGGGGGAAACCGCAGTCCCCTGGCTTCCCCCTAAATTGGCAGGAAACTAGTATTCCTGAAAATCCATGCCCTTGTAGCAGCAAAAATAAATGGGTGACCGCCCCTTTAAGAGAGCGCTGCGATCGTAGCCCACTCACACTAAGCATCCCACACAAGGGACCCCCACAGGGACAAGTATACCAAGGCAGGATACAGGGAATAAAAAGAAATGAACCTGGAGAGATCGGTGCTGCTGCTGCTGCCTGCGGTGCTCCTGAAGGAAAGGAAATGCTGGCATACAGGGCGCTCTATGAAAGCCTATGGAGGCTACAAGAAAATGGCCGCCATGCATGTAAAACATGCGGCCGGAGCGATCGCAGTCAAAATGGCGCCGTTTGGCGCCGAAACCGCCGCTCCCACACCCCATGAGGGAGAAGTAAAACACACCATCTGCCCAAAAAAGGAACATGGTAAACCGCCGCAGCGGCGCTGTAATGTGCCCCAAGCATGAGAAACTCAAGCCCCACAGCACACAGCCGTTCACACAAACAGAAAACTGACACAGAGTGCAGCCAGCCCCCCCTCCTGCAGCCCACAGCATGCAATGTGAGAGATAGGGAAAACGTAATAGTGTGAACACAGGGCAAGGTACACAGTCCCAGACTGACACCCCCCAGACAGACAGGTCCCCACATAAATGCACCTACCTCTCACATGGCGTGGGGGACCCGCACAGGCGAACAAACCGCTGCACATGAGGCAGGGAGAGTCGCATCCAGGACGCATCAGAAGGTGGGTTGAGAAACCGCACAGCGTCCAGTGAGGTAGCCACCTCACCTAGCATCCCTGCACGGGACAGGGATGGGTCGTTCAGATAACTCAGGAGCGATACCTGACTGAACGCTCGATGGCGGGCTGAGAAGCCACTGACCCACAGCCTGCTACCAGGGGGGTCAGCCCGAGACGCAGCCCGCATGATCCTCTTCATCAGAAGAACTAACGCTGGTAAAATAACAGCTAACAAGAAAGAGAGAAAAAACTCAAATAAAATCCAAAGAAAGGAAAGAGAGCTGAGACAAGGTGCCCCAGCACAGAAACTTCCAGCTACTCCTGACAGCTAGACAAATGAAACTGAGTTGGATACAGGAAGTGGAGGGTTATGTACTGAGGGGACCACCCCCTGGGGGTGGGATATGTTAAAAGTCTTTGTACTAACATATTCTATTGCCTAGCTACTCCTACGGAATAAAGGACATAACCCCCATTGGTGATGAATATGAAGTGGGCGGCGACTGTCGGAGGACGTAAGAGAAATCCCATTTTCTCTATTTGACGGACACAGTCTTCTTGTTCGCAATAGCAGTAGGGACGTCCCAAAGCAGTGCCATAAAACAGGGGTGGGAACGGCAGAAAAGAATTCCCCAAGGCTGAACCACAGCCAACATAGGACTCATCAGAACAACCAGATGAGACCCACATGAAAAAACATTAAACACCCTTAAGAGAGACTAAAAACACCCTTAAACGGCGGCCTTCAAAACTTTCCAAAGGAAGCATCTGCAGATGCCAGCACATCCACCTTATAAAACTTTGTGACAGTATGAACAGATGACCAGGTAGCCACCTTGCAAACCTGAACCACAGATGCCTGATGGCGAAAAGCCCAGGAAGCACTAAGTGCCCGAGTAGAGTGCGCCTTAACAGGGAAATGTGGAATCTGACCCTTAATTGAATAAGCCTGCACAACCATCTGTCTGATCCATCTGGAAATAGTCGCAGCAGACACAGATAGCACTTTCTTTGGTCTATCTGTGACTGAATCTGACTTTCGAAAAGACTCAGTAGTTGCCAAGTACACCCTGATTGCCCGAACCACATCCAAAGTATGCAATGCAAATTCTTTAGGATGTTTAGGCTTAGGACTGGAACTCCCATTCTGATTCCTATAGAGAGAACCACCGCAAAATGGGCGTGCCTGGTGTACCTAGATGGCCGCCGATCTCCTCAGCACATGAGGCTACTAGAAAATGACGGCCCTGCGCAGCCTGCAGAGCAGCCGGGGACCTCCCAGACTCCAAAACGGGATCAGTTGAAAGGTGGGTCCTGGAGGAACAGGCAGAGACCCCCCCCCCCCACGATTGTTCAACCGACGTCGCACCCCCCACATCCGGCCCGAAGTGTGGTCCCCCGGGAGTAGGCCCAATTGCCTCAGTGTGGGGAGAGGGGCAGGTAGAAGATGGGGTGCGTGACAGGACAGAGGGGAACCTGGGAATGTGAGGGTCTGACCTCCCCAGGGAGGGGCCCGCGTCCACCCCAAAATCCGCCAGGGGAAGAGGGGGGAACATCTACTCACCATACCGGAACAGGCGGGCGCCATCTCCTGACAGAACCCCTCTTGGGGTTGGGGGGCTGTCGGCCAAATAGGAACGCTGCGACTCGGGCCTAGACCTGGCCGTATGCGACTTGGCGAGACATTTAACTCGCAGGGCCAGTCCCCGTCCACTGGAACTATGTCGCGGCCGACCCAGTGCAGAGCTAAGGCCTGCGCGCGTGCACTGGTCAGCTGGGGTCCACACATCTAGCCCATCGCCCAGATCCGGCATAGTTGCTTGTAGATCTCGCAGGAAAAATATCCGGAGAAAAGGCTAACTAAAAAAAATTATCTAGAAAAAAACTTTGCCAGGACCAGAGATCCCAGCAAGGAACTAAGTTGTTACTCCTATCTAGGCAGATTAAAACCCCCTGGGACTGCCCATAGGCGTAGCCAGGACTTTTTTTTCTGCCTAGTGTCAATCCTGTAGGGGGCAGTAAAACCCTACTGATATGCATCAGAAACTGCGTCCATCAATGAACGATAGAGAAGCCTTTTCTTCTTTAAACATCCAATCTTGTTCTTCCCCAATTTTTTTTACCCTCCTTTCACCCGGCCACTGCATATAAACGGCCACATGTATGTTCCTGTACGTCCGAAGCCGTGCGACCCTGTGAAGGCTGTAATCACAGGACATAGCCAAGACTAGATCAGGATATGAGTGCTGTGATTGGTCCTCCTGATCACGTGATGGCTGTGTCCAATCGCAACCTTCACAATGTAAACAGAGACGCTTGTCTCTGTGACAGTTCTCCCCGCTGAGCTCAGTGCAGGGGGTGGAGTGGGGGACTCTGCAAGATCTGTGACAGTTCTGTGTCACAGGATAATTTTACACACAGAGCTGTCACAGATCCCCTACAAACAGTACACTAAGCACCACTGTCACCCCTGTTCACATAAAATATCTGTACCAGTGCACCAAACATCTACAATAGTGCACCATTGTGACATCAACATCTGTCAGTGGACGATCAACGTCTGTCAGTGTACCACCAATAAATAAATAAAACATTTAAAGCGCCCCCATGCTCGCATGTAAAGGCAAATGCACACGTTGGTCCCGTAGACATACGTAAACAGCAATAACACCACGCATGTGAGGTATCGCCGCGAACGTCAGAGAGCAATAATTCTAGCACCAGACCACCTGTGTAACTTTAAACTGGTAACCAATAAAGGCTTATAAAGCGTCGCCTATGGAGATTTTCAAATACCAAAGTGTGGCGTCATTTTACAAGTGTGCGTAATTTTTAAAGTGTGATATGTTTAGTATCTATTTACCCAGTGCAACGCCATATTTTACCGAAAATGTAGGTATTCTATTGTCTCTGTGTGCAATGAAACTTATTAAAATGTATTTATATATTAAAATAAATATCTTCACTTACATTTAAATAAGAGTAAAACAGCAAACAAACAATTGTGTCCCTATACATCACTTCCGGTTCCCAGGTGAGCGCCTTGTGTGTTACGTCACGAGTCACACCCCCTGATGAAGTCACGTGATTTGTGACGTAACACGTAGGGCGTTGACCTGGAAACCGGAAGTGACGTATCGGGACACGAACGGAGTGTCCCTTGGATCATTTGTTCGCTGTTTTACTCTTATTTGAATGTAAGTGAAGATATTTATATTAATAATAAAGTCTGGAATGTACTGCACCACAATGGTCCTTTCTTTTTACAATTCTGAGCCATAAGGACCACGTATCTATGGTATATTGAAAGTTGAATGGTTTCCTATTTTTATTAAATGTAGCACACACAGGAGAAGCCAGCCCACCTGCAATATCCATATTCTTTGTTAAGCATAGCTTGAAAGTATACACTGGAAGATTAGAAGCCAGCCTACTTACAATATCCATATGCTTTGCCAAATACAGCTGGAGGTGAGCAGTTAGTACACACTGAGGTGTTGTCACTGAAGAGCACCCTTGATCACTGAATTAAAGGTGGAGTATTTTAACACAACATTCAAGGGCTTCACTTTTTAAGGAAACATTGTGGAAAATTACCACTATAGTGTTTGGGCAATTAGCACTATTGTTTACACTGTATAGTTTCGAATAACCACAAAATGTATTTATTGTTGGGACACACAGCACCCATTTTTTTGCACTTTATTTGACATTTATTTACCCTGCTATTTGCACCAATTGTGAATTTTGCACTTTTTTCTTAACCGTCTAGTACCTATGCACTTTATTTCATTCCCTAATATTTTAAATTGATGGCACTTTTTTTTGGCACATATGCACTTTTGATAAGAGTGATATCTATATATTGTAGCACATATATTTTGGTTTTGAAATATTGAATTGGATTCATATGTTATTAATTTTGAAGAGTTTCAGTTCCATAGATTTTTATCTCTGTGCTTGTCTTTAACATTTTAAAGAGCTTGTTTACCTTTTAAACCCCAGGAGCGCATTACTAATTTACCCTTTTAATTCACTTTCTAGCAAAAATACAGATTTTTACTTGTAAACAAAAAGTGTCAGAAGAAGGCTTGGTCTTAAAGTGGATTATGGCTGAAGATGCTATTTGGATGTTGCGCTTATCTATATAGCCAGGCTGTGAAAAAGTCTCACGTGTGGTATCGCCATACTCGGGAGGAATAGCAGAATGTGTTTTGGGGTGTATTTGCAAGTATGGCAATGCCGTGTGTGAGAAAAAACTTGTTAATATTACATTTTTGTAAAAAATATTTCTTAATATTCCAAAAAATTGTGGGAAAAAAATTACAACTTCTTCAAAAAACTCGCCATGACTCTTCCTGGACTATCTACTTTCCAAAAAGGGGTAATTTGGGGGATTTGTACTGTCTTCACATGTTAGAGCCTCAATAAATGAGAATGGTCTTCAGTACATCAGGTGCGGTCAATTTTCAGGGATTGGTACCATAGCTTATAGACTCTAAGGCCCCTTTCACACAGGCGGATCTGAACGTTCCCCCAAGCATCCCTATGGGGCATCGGATGTCAGCGGAGACATGTCCGCTGACATCCAATCTGATCTGTCAAATCTGGACTGATGGAAACCCTATTTTCCATCCGTCCAGCGGATCGGATGAGAACGTACCAATGGTCCATTCCCATCCGATTTCCCCCATAGAGATGCATGGGGAACTGACAGCTGTGTCTCCGCACACAGCGCGGACACACAGCTGTCATCCTCCTGCTCAGCGGGGGATCGGCGGATCGATCCCCCGCTGAGAAAAACTGAGTCCGTCCAACGGACTCAGAAAGAGCCCTAACTTTCACCAAATAATATCACCTGATTTGGGTTATTTTTTACCAAAGAAATTCAGCAGTATAAATTTTGGACAAAATTTATGAAGAGGATTTACAATTTGCAAAATTGTATAACCAAAACAAAGAAAAATGCATTTTTTAAAAAAATTTCAGTCTTTTTTTATTTGTAGCGCAAAAAATAAAAACACCAGTGGTGAATAAATAACACCAAAGGAAAGCTCTATTTGTGTGAAAAAAATGATAAATGTAATTTTGGTATAGTGTTGCATGACCGCGTAATTGTAATTCAAGTTGGAAGAGTGATGAAAATTGGCCTGGGAAGGAAGAGGGTCAAAGTGCCCAGGATTGAGGTGGTTAAATAAGCCATCTGTTGCTCACAGAAGATGCTTCTTCCAGTTCAGTGTTGGCAATAGAAATCTAGATAAAACTGCCTGTTCTGCTCTGTACAAGAACATAAGAAGCTACAGACAGTCCAGTAAATGTGTTTTTTTTTTTTTTATTTAAAGAAAATGCAAAATGAAGCAATTTGAGAAGCCAAGTTTATTGTATCTATTTGGAAAAGCAAACCTAAATAACTGCTAAGTGTCACAGGAGTTGCTGGCAAGTGCTTTCCTTACAGGAGGAGTAAACTGGAGTTTGTTAAAGAAATGCTGTTAAGGCGGCCTGCCAACCTGCAATCATATATTCTTGAGTCAGGCACTTTTTTTTTTTTTGGAGAAATGAATCAGTCAGATGGTGCAGTCCCTTCCTTGGCTTCACTCCTTACTGCTGAACTATGCTTTCTACATAACAAAGACTAGACATCAACTAGAAAACGGAGGAACACAACCACGGATTTTACCAGAGACACATCCACTCAATACTCAGCAATGAAAGGGTAATCCTTATGTTTTCTGGCTCTGTAGGGCAAGAAAGAAGGCAAATGTATTTTAGGCAAGAAAGCAACAAATCTTTCAAAATGTATTCTAGGTCAGAGCACCGTGTAACATTAATGAAGGAATAAACCACTTTGTTAAGCTCCTGTTGCTAGGTAAAGAGTAAAAACTGAGTTAACGGAGTTTAAGAAAACCGAATATCAGGAAAAAACTGAATTTTTGTAAAATCTTACCTGTAAAATTCCTTTCTCTGAGTCCTCCGACAGTCGCCGCCTCTTCATATTCGTCACATATGGGGTATTAGACTTTGCTCCGAAGGAGTAGCTAGGCAACAGAATATGTTAACAATAAAGCTTTAACATATCCCACCCTCAAGGGGTGGTCCCCTCAGTCAATACCCTCCTACTTCCTGCAACCATATCTCAGTTTTAGTGGAATAGCAGTAGAGTACACAATCAAACCCCAAAAGAGGGGCGGGGGCGGCGACTGTCGGAGGACTCAGAGAAAGGAATTTTACAGGTAAGATTTTACAAAAATTCAGTTTTCTCTTACGTCCTCCGACAGTCGCCGCCTCTTCATATTCGTCACATATGGGGACGTCCCAAAGCAGTGCAAACATGAGGGGTGGGAAACGCATTCGCGCCGAAAGGCAACGCAGTCTCCGCATCAAAGAAGGAACCTTACCAAAGGAAGGAACCAGCTGGGCAACAGCAAAAAACAAGTGCTCAACAGGAGCAACAACCCAGGAAAAGACAAAAAACCAGGGGACACAAAACTTATCCCAACAGCCAGGAGTCCCCAACAAGGGACCCTAGGGAACAGCCGCACTAAGAACCTTGCGGCCAAAGGAAGCATCCGCCGATGCCTGAACATCTACTTTGTAGAATTTTGTGAAAGTGTGCACGGTCGACCAAGTCGCCGCCTTACACACCTGGGCTACAGAAGCCCCATGACGACAGGCCCAAGACGTACTCAGAGATCTAGTCGAGTGCGCCTTCACAGGCACAGGGGGAACCTTCCCCTGCAAGGCATAGGCCTGTTCAATGGTCTGCCTGATCCATTTGGCGATGGTAGAGGCCGAAGCCGCCATGCCCTTCCGAGGACCCTCTGGAAGAACAAACAAGGAGTCCGTCTTTCGAAAAGACTCAGTCGACTTAAGGTAAACCCTTATCGCCCGAACAACATCCAGAGAGTGCAATCTCACCTCCTTCGGATGTTTAGGCTTCGTGCACAACGAAGGCAAGACAATATCCTCATTAAGATGGAAGTCCGAAACTCGTTTCGGAAGAAAAGAAGGATTAGGTCGCAAGACCACCTTATCCAAATGAATAACCAGGTACGGAGACTTGCAGGACAAAGCCGCCAGCTCCGACACTCTGCGAGCCGAAGTGATCGCCACCAAAAAGGCGACCTTTTTGGACAACATAGACAACGAGATCTCCCTGATCTGTTCAAAAGGAGCACGTTGTAACACAGATAGAACGAGATTCAAGACCCAAGGGGGCAGAGGATCCCGCCTCGGGGGAACCAGATGCCGCACACCCTGAATAAAGGTGCCAACCAATGGGTTGGAAGCCACGGGACGTTGAAACAGAACGGCCAGAGCAGACACCTGACCCTTTATCGTAGCCAGCGCCAAACGCTGATCAACACCCGTTTGAAGGAAAGACAGCACACGGGACACCGAGTACGTGCGGGGTGAAAACCCCCTGGACTCACACCAGGCAAAATAGGCCTTCCAAGTACGGTAATAAACCTTCCCCGAGGAAGATTTCCTCGCATTGATTAAGGTATGGACGACCTCCGGAGAGAGACCCCTCTCCTTCAGGACCTCGGTCTCAACAGCCAGGCCGTCAAAGCCAGCGACTGTAAAGCAGGATGGTATATCGGTCCTTGAGACAGTAGATCGTCTCGAAGAGGCAGACGCCACGGGGCGTCGACCGCCAGATTCACGAGGTCTGCGTACCAGGACCGGCGAGGCCAGTCCGGTGCCACAAGAATCACCGTGCTGCGTTCCGAGTGTAACCTGCGAAGGAACCTGGACAGCAACTGAATCGGTGGAAACGCGTACATCAGCCTGTACTGATGCCACGGGGCCACTAACGCGTCCGACGCGTCTGCCCGAGGGTCGCGCGTCCTTGCCACGAACCTCTTCACCTTGTTGTTGAGGCGAGACGCGAACAGGTCCACATCTGGAAGACCCCACTTCGCGCACAACGTCTGGAAGACAGCCGGATGGAGAGACCATTCCCCCTGATCCAGGGTCTGGCGACTCAGATAGTCCGCCTGCCAGTTCTCCACTCCCGGAATGTGAACCGCCGTTATCGCAGGGACATGAGTCTCTGCCCAAGACAGAATGTCGGCCACTTCTCGAGCCGCTCGGGCACTCTTGGTGCCCCCTTGGTGGTTGATGTAGGCCACCGCCGTGGCATTGTCCGTCTGCACCCGAACCGGGCAACCCTGCAGCCGGTCCGTCCAGCGATGAAGACAGAGACTTATCGCACGCAATTCCAGAATGTTGATCGGAAGGGAAGACTCCCCCTCCGACCAAGTCCCCTGAGCGGACAGAACGCCCAGAACTCCACCCCAGCCCGACAGGCTGGCATCCGTGGTGATTACCGTCCACGAGATCGGACGAAACGACTTGCCCCCGGACACCAACGGGGACTGGAGCCACCACAGAAGGTTTTCCCTGGTGCGAAGACTCAACGAGATCTGAAGATCCAGAGATTGAGGTCGCCCGTCCCACCTGGACAGGATCTCCGCTTGGAGACCCCGCGTGTGAAACTGTGCGAAAGGAATCGCCTCGAAGGCCGAGACCATCAATCCCAGACATCTCATACACGTCCGCAGAGACGAGTTCGGAACGTCCCTGAGGGACCTGACTTCCTCCCGGAGAGTCCTGAGTTTGTCTTCCGGCAGGAAGACCTTCGCCTGCACCGAGTCCAGTATCATTCCCAGATAGGGGAGACGAACCGACGGACTCAGTGTCGACTTTGGAAAATTTATCGTCCAACCAAACTCCGGTAGAGTTTGCATCATGACAGACAGGTCCTCCTCCAGACCCTGGCTGGTCGCAGACCGAACCAGAATGTCGTCCAGATACCCCAGGACAGAAACGCCCTGGGCCCTCAATAATGCCAGAACCGGTGCAAGCACCTTGGTGAAGACCCGCGGAGCCGAGGCGAGACCAAAGGGCAACGCCACGAACTGGTAGTGATCCTCCGCAATGGCAAATCGAAGGTACCTCTGATGACCCTCGAATATGGGGATGTGAAGGTACGCATCCTTCAAATCGATGGAGGCCATGAATTCCCCCGGAGCCAGGGCAGCCACCACCGACCGCAGGGATTCCATGCGGAACTTGCGAACCCGCACAGAGCGGTTCAGAGCCTTCAAGTCCAGAATCGGACGAACTTTGCCCTCCTTTCTGGGCACGGTGAACAGATTGGAATAAAACCCCCGAAACCTGTCCCGATGAGGCACCGGAACCACCACTCCCTGAGCCCTCAGGTCCCGCACCGCCAGGTGCAGGTCCCGCAAGCGCTCTGGAGACAGTTGAAGATTTGAGGGAAAAAATCTGCTCTCCGGCCGAGAGAGAAACTCGATCTTGTAACCAGATCGAACGATTTCCAGAACCCATCTGTCCCGCACACGGGCCAACCAGGGCTGAAGAAAACCGAGCAAGCGTCCCCCCACCCCAAAACTGGGTGAGGGCGCCCCTTCAGGCCGAACTGTTATGGGCTGCAGGTCCGGATTGGCCGGACTTCTGTTTACCAGACCAGGGCTTCTTCTGAGAGCCTTGACCTTTGAACGGTTTGCCCTTGTAGTGCGGCCGAAAGGCACGAAAGGACCCCTGAGGGGGCCGAAAATTAGCATGCTTCTTCCCAGAAGCCCCCTTAGCCTTGGGGAAATGGGGCAAGAGAGTGCTCTTACCCCCCGTGATCCCCTTAATCAACACATCCAAGGACTCCCCAAAAAGGCGAGACCCATCATAAGGCAGATTGGCTAAGGTCTTACGTGAAGATTGGTCCACCGACCAACATTTCAACCAGACCAGGCGGCGAGACAACACCGCCACGCTGTGCACACGTGCAGCCAACGGAATCAGGTCCAGGTCCGCATCACACAGATACATGACACCCTGGTGGATCTGATCCACCATATCCAGGGTCGCCGGCGAGGCCGAGTCGGCCACTAGGACGCGCCTAAGCATCTGCGTCCAACTTGCGATCGCATGGGCCGCCATGAGAGAAGCAAACAGAGCCTTAAGCATAGAACCCGTAACAGAATAAGTATGACGGGCAAGAGACTCCAATCTCCTATCCGTGGCATCATGGAAAACAGGGGAACCCTCTGCAGGAATCGCAGTGGCTTTGTTCAAAACCGCAATTGCATGATCCACTGGTGGAGGCACACACCACCTTTCATCAGTGGCAGGCGAAAAAGGATAACGCAGCTTGAATTTACTCGGTACCGCAAAAGGCTTGCGCAGATCGCGCCATTGATCCTTAACAGCGCGCTGAAAATCAGCATTGCAGGGAAAAACCTGCGGCGTCCTGCGTTTCCTCTGCGTCCCATAAGCCGCCAAGGCAGCGGGGGGACACACTTCGTCCTGCAAACGCAGCGTTTGCTTAATGGAAGCAATCAACTCATCCATGATTGCAAGCTCTTCAGGCGAGCCAGGGGGAGAATTATCAACCCCCTCAACTTCAGCCTCCACCTCAGACCCCACTAGATCAAGAGAGGAGCGGGACCCCGATAAGGAGGCCCCTGCCAGAACAGCCCCATCACCTTCACCCTCAGAATCAGAGGAAAGAGCAACTCTGGGCCTTTTAGTAGATTGAGCAGCCACCAGCATTTGCACCTGAGCAGCAAGGCCAGCCACAATAGTGGCTAAATCCCCCCCCTGGGGGGGAAACAGCGGTCCCCTGGCTTTCCACCAATACTGTAGGAAATTTGCCCTCCTGAGAATCCATTGCCCCTGTAATGCCAGACAACCAAGGGTTAACTGCCCCTTTTAAGCAAGCGCGGCAAGCGCAGCCCACCGCACCACACTCAAGCACAATGAGACCCCCACAGGGAATATGCAAACTGAACACAGGCAATGGATAGCAAGAACAGAAGGATAAAACCTGAGGAGACCCTCGCCGCTGCTGCTGCCTCGATCGGTGTTCCAGGAAAGAGGAAGTGATGCTGCCAGGGCGCTTCTATGTAAGCCTATGGAGGCTACAAGAAAATGGCCGCCATGCATGTAAACCATGCGGCCGGAGCGGGTGTAGGCAAAATGGCGTCGTTTGGCGCCGAAACCGCCGCTCCACAGTGCATTAAAACACACATTACATTCCAATATCAGAATACATGTCAGATCGCCGCAGCGATCGCCGTATAGTGCCCAAACATGCCAAAAAAAACATGCCCCACAGCACACAGCTTCTCACACTGACCAGTCTGACACACACAGTGTCATACAGCTCCCCCCCCCCCCTTGCAGCCCACAGCATGCAGCTGAGAGATAGGGAGACAAGCAGTGTGAATAGAGGCAGGTTACACAGTCCCAGACTGACACCCCCCCAGACAGACAGGTCCCCACATAGATACACTTACCTCACATGGCGTGGGGGACCCGCACAGGCGAACAAGCCGCTGCACATGAGGCAGGGAGAGTCGCAATTCAAGACGCACAAAATGGGGGTTAAGAAACCGCACAGCGTCCAGTGAGGTAGCCACCTCACCAATCATCCCTGCACCGAACAGGGATGGGTCGTTCACTGTGCCAGGAGCGTTACCTGGCTGAACGCTCGATGGCAGACTGGGAAGCCACTGACCCACGACCTGCGACCAGGGGGATCAGCCCGAGACCCAGTCCGCATGATCCTCTTCGTCCGAAGAACTAACTAACGCTGACAAAATAACAGCTAAATAAAGGTAGAGAGAAAAACTCAAACAAAATATTAAAAAGAAGAAAGAGTCTGGGACAGAAAGTCCCAGCACAGAGAGAGCCAGCCACTCCTGACAAGCTAGACATTAAAACTGAGATATGGTTGCAGGAAGTAGGAGGGTATTGACTGAGGGGACCATCCCTTGAGGGTGGGATATGTTAAAGCTTTATTGTTAACATATTCTGTTGCCTAGCTACTCCTTCGGAGCAAAGTCTAATACCCCATATGTGACGAATATGAAGAGGCGGCGACTGTCGGAGGACGTAAGAGAAATGGGATTTTTGACTTACCGTAAAATCCATTTCTCTGATGTTCATTGACGGATACAGCTCATCTTCATGACTATATGGGTTATACTGCCCCCTACAGGAGTAGGACACTAGGCAGACAAAAAACGTAACTATGCCTATGGGGCAGTCCCAGGGGGTATACTCCCACTCTCTGCTATAGGTATTCAGTGTATATAGTTCTGTTACAAGCAGTGTCAGAAGAAAAAAATCACAACTCCATAGAGGGGCGGATGTTGGGTCCGTCAATGATCATCAGAGAAATGGATTTTACGGTAAGTCAAAAATCCCATTTTCTCTTTCGTTCATTGACAGACACAGCTCCTCATCTTTATGACTATATGGGATGTCCCAAAGCAGTGTCAAACATGAGGGGTGGGAACAGTAAGAAAAAACCTTCCCCAAGACTAAAAATAGCCAACCAGGTAACATGAAGCTCAACAATCAACAACTGGAGCTCACCTGAAAAAAATATAAAACACCCTCAAAGAGGTCAAGTCGTCTGAACAGTAGCCTGCAAAACCTTGCGGCCGAAGGAAGCACCTGCAGATGCCAACACATCCACCTTTATAAAACTTTTGCCTTGCAAACCTGCATCACTGACACCTGATGACGGAAGGACCCTAATGGAATAAGCCTGAACCACAGTCTGTCTGATCCATCTGGAAATGGTTGCAGCAAAAGCAGCCAGCCCTTTGCGAGGTCCATCCATGAGGACAAATAGTTAGTCTGACTTTCTAAAAGACTCCGTAGCTGCCAGGTACACTCCTATTGCCCTAACCACATCCAGGGAATGCAAAGCAATTTCCTTAGGATGCTTAGGCTTGGGTCACATGGAAGGCAACACAATGTCTTCATTCAAATGAAAATCAGAGACGACCTTCAGAAGGAACGACAGACATAGACGAAGATCCACCTTATCCTTGTCAACTAACAGGTAAGGTAAACCACAAGACAGCGCCGCCAGATACAACACCCTGCGGGCAGGAGTGTTAACCAGCAAAAAGGCCACCTTCTGGATTAACGTAAGCAAGGAAAACTCCCGAATATTTTCAAAGGTAGGCTTCTAGAGAACCGACAACACCAAATCGAGGTCCCACGACGGCAACGGAGACCGCACTGGAGGAACCAAGTGTCTAACTCCATTGATGTTGAAAGAGAACTGCCAAAGCCGAGACCCGGCCCTTGATGGTACTCAAGGCCAGGCGCTGCTCAACCCAAGATCCGTGTTACCGAAATGGAGCGAAGGAGAACCCTGAGGGATTCACACCACGCAATGTACGACTTCCATGTACAATAATAAATCTTAGAAGTAGATTTTCTAGCTTTTAACAGAGTAACAGAGTAAGGATCACTGATTCAGACAACCCTCTATCCTTCAGAACCTGCTTTCCACAGCCAAGCCGTCATTGGCCCTTGAGACAGCAGATCTTCCCTGAGAGGAAGTCTCCAAGGAGCATCGGCGACCAGCCATACCAGATCTGCATACCAAGACCAGTGAGGCCAGTGTGGAGCCACTAGGATGACCAGAATCCCTTCTGCCTTGATCCTGCGCAGGATCGAGGCAGATCCAGACACCTCTGGATGAAGTGACCATTCCCCCTGGTCCAACGCCTGTCGACTGAGGTAATCTGCCTGCCAATTTTCCACCCCTGTAATGTGTACAGCAGAGAGGGCTGGAACGATGCGTTCTGTCCACCTTAGAATGCCGGCTACTTCCCGAGCCGACGGGACACTTCTTTTGCCCCCTTGGTGATTGACATAGGCTACGGTCTTGGCATTGTCTGACTGAATCGTACCGGACACCCCTGGAGACGACTTGTCCAATGACCCAGACAAAGTCTGATCGCTCAGAGCTCCAGTATATTGATAGGTAGCTTGGACTCTTCTGGAGTCTAGACCCCCCTGAGCACACTCTGTGCCGTGGACGCCTCCCAACCCGGAAGGACTTGCGTTCATGGTGACGACTGTCAAGTACAGGGGAAAAAATAATTTTCCCTGACGAAGTTCCAGAGAATAAAGCCACCAAACCAGGGACTCCAACGTACTCCGGCTCAGCAGGATCAGATTGTCTAGAGACTGAGGATTTCTCCGGAATCTCCTTTTGCAGATGTAGGACATATATTGGAATATGAATGTAAGCATCTTTGAGATCGATAGAAGCCAGCACATCCTCTTGATGAAGGAAATCTACTACCGTCCGGATGGACTCCATCCGAAACTTCTGAATCAGCACAAAGTGGTTCAGAGCCTTGAGGTCCAAGATCAGGCGAACCTTGCCTTCCTTCCTGGCAACTGTAAACGGATTTAAATAAAACCTTTAAAACGTTCCAACTCTGGAACCGGCACAATGACTCCTTGTGCTAACAGGTCCTGCACTGCCCCATAGAGGCCCTGTAGCTGATCAAGTTGGAAGGAAAGAACTTTGCTGGAGGCAAGGACCGAAACTCGATCTTGTAACCAAACTGAATTAATGTGTGTACCCATTTGTCCTGAATGAGCAAGGTCCACGGGTCCGGAAAAGGGCGAAGACGTCCCCCCACCCCAGATGCAGGTAAGGGCGCCCCTTCAGGCTGGGAAAAGCTTGTCTGTGGAACCGGTAGTGCCCGCTTTCGACTTACCATTATTCCAGGGTGGAGCCTCCCGTGAAGTTACGGGTGGATCTCAAACTCTTTTCCTGCAATACAGATGGATGAAAGGGCCGCTTGTGAGCCGAGAAAAAAGGACAACATTTACGATGAGGTTCCTTGCCCCTAGCAACCAGCGGAAGTAATGTACTCTTACCTCCTGTAAGGCCCCTTAATGATCTCTTCCATAGAGGCGCCGAACAAACGGTCACCTACAAAAGGTACATTAGTCGGCCGACCAGTACTTCAACCAAATCATGCGGTGAAGAATCACCGCTGTCACAGATAACCTGCCGCTTAGGGGGCCGCATCCAAAGATGCATCACAAATGTACTGTAGCCCCTGGATCAACTGATCCGCCAGCTCAGGAGGGCATTGACCCCCTTCCAGATCCTGGCGTAAATTTTCCGCCCATTCCGTTAAAGTCTGGGATACCAAGGTGATAGCAAACACCGGCCTCAACCTTGAACCTGCCATGGTGAAAAAGTAACAGACTAGAGCCTAATCTCTCTTGTCCGAAGGATCCTTAAAGGATAGAGAATCCTCCACCGGGCAAAAGTGTGGCGTTATTTAGCCTGGAAACCTGAGAGTCCACCGATGGTGGAACCATTAGTTTCTTTAGGAAAAACTCCTCAAAGGGATATCTCCTAGCGAAACGCTTAGGTATTCCAACCATGCGTTTTGGGGAACCAAATCTAGTGACAATCTCGTCAAAATAGGCAGGAAAAGGGAACACCTTTGTCACCCTGGAAGATTTGCGGGTGCCAAACTGCACCAGCATTGCCGACTCAGCATAAGCTGAGTCCTTCAACTTTAAAGTTTCCTGCACTGACACAATCAAAGCCTCCACCAGCGCTTTTTCATGCGCGGCTGCAGGGGAAGAGGATTCATCCTCACTGTTAGAGCACTCTGAGGGGCATGGACACAGACCCAGTGGGCTGACTCGTCCGCGGCGGCCAAATCCACCTCAGATTCTGAGGAGGCAGAGGATACAGGTGAAAGCAGGGGATACTTTTTGGTAGGTCGCCTTTGCAGGGCCATATCAACCTTTGATACAAGTGATTGCAAGGCCACCCTCATGGCTGCCAGGGCAGATTGAGACCCAGAGGGTCCTGCGGCTTCAAGGAGTGGGTCAGGTGCTGATACACGCTCCAGAGGCTCCATGGTTTATCGGAGCCGCACTGTCCACAAAAAGAAAGTTTAAAAAAAAAAGAACCCACCTCCGCACACTACTTGGAGCACAAGAATTAGCGCACCCGCGGCACTGTATATAGCAGAGGAAGGATTGTACATCCACAAGAACTCACCACACCAGAGCTGGAGAGCGCCAAACCGCCTGCCACACTGCGATCAAAGAGGAAGAGCCGACACTGACGCTAGAGGCCCCTGCAGCACATTACCGCACCGGTCTACAAGCAAATGGTCGCCGCTATCTTCAATGGGAAACATGGGCACTGGACTAAACAAACATGGCTGCCGAAGCCAGAGAACACCATCCATGGCAAAATAGCGGCGCCATTAGGCGCTGCGCGGGACCCCATGGAAATAAGAATCCACCAGGAGGGAACCCCCCGCAGCACCAAAGGTACAGGCACCCCCAAAGGGGGGCCGTCAGCGACATACACCCCCCACCCTTCCGGCCCAGCACCAGTGAAGCCCCCCCCCCACCCAAAAAAAACACCCCTGCCCCTCAAAGGGGGGGGGGCAGGTGAGGGCAACCAACACAGGGAAACCCTGCTAGGGAGAGGGAGGAAACCACTGTGACTCTGATCGTGACTGCTGTCATGACCAGGGCTATGCGACCTTGCAAGGTATTTCACTCGCCAGCCAGCCCCCGTCCACTGGGGCTATGTCGTGGCCAACCTAGCGCAGAGCTAATAGTTGGGTCGCACTTGCAGGCCAGACTGGGAGGACCATAAGGATCTAGGATATCCAGTGCATTGCCCAGTCCGGCTGTTGATTGTAGTTCACACAGGAACAGGTTGATTGTAGTTCACACAGGAACAAAAAAAATAAAGAAAAAGGAAAAAAATTCCATTTAAAAACGAAAAAATGCCAGGACCGCAGATCCCAGCAAACAGCCAAGTCCTTTTATACTGACTAGGCAGAAAAAACCTATAGTCCTATAGCAGGAATGGATGGTATACCCCCTGAGACTGCCTCAGGGGCGTAGCCAAAATTTTTTCTCCCTAGTCCTACTCCTGAAGACAGAGCAGCATTAGCCCCAGGGTCTAGAAGACATGGAGCTGTGTCCGTCAGCGAACGAAAGAGAAATTCCATTTAAAAAGAAAAAATTGCCAGGACCAGAGATCCCAGCAAGGAACTAGGTCCTTACTCTTGACTAGGCAGAAAAAAAAATGAATACCTATAGCAGAGAGTGGGAGTATACCCCCTGGGACTACTCCATAGGTGTAGTCAAGTTTTTGTCCCAGTGTCCTACTCCTGTAAGGAGCAGTATAACCCCTATAGTCATGAAAATGAGGAGCTGTGTCCGTCAATGAACGAAAGAGAAACAGAAAAAAATCAACATTTAATCTAGTTAGATATTCATTATAAACAATTAAAATGCATTTTAAATATAGCTAGTGTAAGTACCGGAATGCTATCTGCTTCAGGAACTTCTGAGCTTAGGGTTATTTGCTGACAAAGGTGCATGCAAGCATAAGCGGGCAGGTATTTTTTTCTTAAATGCAATTCCCTTAAAGGGGTTGATGTCTCTTTACCAGCCTCTGCCTGAACTTCTCAGGGTGTATAAGAAAAGCCTTTATAATGCCAAGGTTGAAGACTCCTATGATATCTGTAGCCATGTGATTACCATATGTTGCAAGGATAAAATCAACTTTGCCTCATCCTTCTTCCAATCAATTTTTTTTGTTCACAATAAGATCCTTCATCAAAGTAAAAATGACAAGTAAAAGCAAAATGAATACTTACGTAGACAATGCACAGACCCTCCAGCCCCGATCAAAGCTCATGATCTCTTTCATTTCTTCCTTAGACAGTTCAAAATCAAACACCTGCAGATGACAGATAATATTATGAGGGTTAATAAAAACTGAAATTGCACAGGCAGCGGGACAGTTCCCTTACTACCCCAAAAATACAAACATTGAGTTTCCATACCTGAAAATTCTCCACAATGCGCTGAGGAGTTACAGATTTTGGGATAACAACCAAGTTCCTCTGAATTGGGAAGCGGAGCAGAACCTGAAATGTTAATCATATTAGCTAATATGTCTTCATAATCTTAAAAAGACAGATATCTTGTCATGCCTAGCATCAATCTTTAATTTTGGTATAAATCCCTGGTGCCCAACTTGCAGCCCTTAGTCACTTATTGTGCAGGTCCCAGGAGCCCTGAAGACAATAATCTGTTTTCCTTTGCCTAGGTGCTTATTTAAAAGCAGAGATGGAAAAATGATCTTTAGACTAGGCTCTAGTTAAATAATTGGATTTTTGTCTTAACGTAAAATCTTTTTCTCTGATGTTCATTGACGGGCACAGCTCCAGAATCTTCATGACCATTAAGTTATGCTGCCATCTACAGGAGTAGGACACTAGGCAGGAAAAAACTTTACCACGCCTATAGGGCAGTCCAAGGGGATATACTCCCATTCTCTGCTATAGGCCTCCAGTTGTGTTGCAAGCAGTGTCAGAAGGAAAAAACAGGCCAACTCAATAGAGGGGTGGGTGCTGTGTCCGTCAACGAACATCAGAGAAAAGGATTTTATGGTAAGACAAAAATCCAATATTCTCTTTCTTTCTTTGACGGACACAGCTCCAGAATCTTTCATGACCATTGGGACATCCCAAAGCAGAGGGGTGGGAAAAACACAGCAGAAAAAAAATTCCCAAAGGCTAAACCTAGCCAACCAGGTAACATGGAGCTCAACCAGGAACAACTGGAACACACCTGAAAAAACAATACACCCTCAAAGAGGACCAGGTCTTCTTAAACAGCGGCCTTCAAAACCTTGCGGCCAAAAGCAGCATCCGCAGATGCCAACACATCCACCTTATAAAACTTTGTGAAAGTGTGCAGCGACGACCAGGTAGCCGTCTGCAAACCTGCATCACTGATGCCTGATGACGGAAGGCCCAAGAGGCACTAAGCACTCGAGCAGAATGCGCCTTAACCGGGAAAGGAGGAACCAAACCCTTGATTGAATAGGCCTGCACCACCATCTGTCTGCTCTATCTGGAAATGGTCATGGCAGACCATTTCCGAGGTCCATCTGTAAGGACAAATAGTGAATCTGATTACCTAAATGACTCGGTTACCGCAAGGTACACCCTGATCGCCCAAACCACATCCAGAGAATGCAAGGCAATCTCTTTAGGATGTTTAGGCTTAGGATACAGTGAAGGCAACACAATGTTTTCATTCAGATGGAAACCAGAAACAACCTTAGGAAGGAACGACTGACAAGGCCGAAGCACCACTTTATATCTGTGAACCACCAGATAAGATGAACAACAAGATGCTGCCGCCAGCTGCGACACCTTGCGTGCAGAAGTAAGAGCCACCAAGAAGGCCACCTTCTGGGACAATGTAAGCAGAGGAATCTCCTGAATATTTTCAAAAGGCGGTTTCTTGAAAACCAGCACCAAATTGAATCCTGGCTACTTCCCGAACCGCCAGGACACTTCTTGTGCCCCCTTGGTGATTGACATAAGCCACGGCCGTGGCTTTGTTCGATTGAATCCTTACCGGACACACCTGAAGGCAATTTGTCCAATGAACCAGGCAAAGTCTGATCGCTGGAAGTTCCAGTATATTGATCGGTAGTTTGGACTCTTCTAGAGTCCAGACCTCCTGAGTATAATCCGTGCTGAGAATTCCTCCCTACCCGGAGAGGCTGGCATCCGTGGTGACCGCCGTCCATTACAGGGGAAGGAAGGATTTGCCCTGTTGACGCGCCGGAGAGCGAAGCCACCAGATCAGGGACCCTCTTGTACTGAAGCTACACAGAATCAGAGTGTCTAGAGACTGTGGATTCTTGTCCCACTTGGCAAGAATCTATCTTTGCAGCGATCTCATTTGGAACTGTGCAAACGGAACCGCCTCGAAGATAGACACCATCGGGCCTAGCACCCGCAAGCAAGTCCCGAGAGATTACCGACTGCTGGACAACTGGAGCTGAAATGTATTCTGCAGCTTTTGGGGCTTGTCCCTTGGGAGAAACACCCTGGCTAAGGCCAAGTCCAGAGTCAGACCCAGATAGTCCAACTTGGTGGACGGAACCAGAGCAGATTTCTGGAAATTCAACTTTTAAACAAACTCCTGCAGGGTCCGCACAGTAATTTCCAGGTTGTCCGTTAGAGCAGTCGGAGATTGCTCGCAGAAGAAGATCGTCCAGGTACCCCAGAACCACAATCCCCCACTGGTGCAAAAATGCTAACACTGGGGACAACACTTTTGTGAAGACCCGAGGCGAGACCAAGGGGTAATGCCACGAATTGATAATGCTCCTCGCCCACGGCAAAGCGGAGGAAGCGTTGATGACCGACATAATGGAATATGAAGGAAAGGGTCCTTGATATCGATAGAGGCCAGAAGATCCCCTTGATGTAGTGATGCCACTACTGTACGAATGGACTCCATTTGGAACTTTTGTATCCGCATAAAGTGGTTCAGAGCCTTGAGGTCCAGGATGTGACGTACCTTGCCTTCCTTCCTAGAGACTGTTAACAGGTTAGTATAAAAAACCTTGAAAACGTACCGATTTTGGAACGGTACAATAACCCCTTGTAGTAGCAAGTCTTGCACCGCCCTGAGGAAACTCCGCAGGCGGTCTGGCGACAAATGTAGGTTGGAAGAAAATAACCTCTCTGGAGGATAAACTCGATCTTGTAGCCAGACCAAATCAGCCTGTTTTTAATCAGGGAGGTCCCGGGTTCAGGAAAGAAGCAAAGATGTCCCCCCACCCCAGATACGGGTGAGGGCGCCCCTTCAAGCAGAAGAGGGCTTGTCTGCAAGTCTGGAAGGACCCGCTCTTGGAACCTCCGGAGGAGGTCCTGACAGACTTAGATTCCTTGTCTTGAGATCCTGAGGAACGAAAAGGCCGCTTATGAGTCGAGAAAAAAGGCCCACTTCTGCAACGAGACTCCTTGCCCCTGGCAGCTTTTTGAAAAAAAGTACTCTCCCCCCCGTAAGACCCTTAATAATATCATCCAGGGAAGATCCGAACAGGCGATCCCTCACAAAGGGGAGATCAGATAGGGCGTTCTTGGAAGTCTGGTCCGCAGACCAGCATTTCAGCCATATCATGCGCCGAAGGACCACTGCTGTCACGGAAAGCCTAGAGAGGCATCACAGACAAACCTCAACCCCTGGACCAACTGGTTCACCAGCTCCGCAAAGGCAAGGGGAAGCTGTTCCCCCCTCCAGATCCTGGCGCAAAATCCTCGCCCACTCCGTCAGAGTCTGGGACACCAAGGCTACGAATGAACACCGACCTAAGGACCGAACCATACACAGTAAACATGTGGCGGACCAAAGTCTCGGCTCTCCTGTCAGGGATCTTTAAAAGCCGGAGACTCCTACACCCGAGTTAGAGTGGATTTATTCAGCATAGAAACCTGAGAATCTACCACAAGTGGGACTTGTCCACTTTTTCAACATGGACTCTTCAAAGGGATAATATCTAGCGAAACGCTTAGGCACTGCCATATTGCGTTTAGGGCAACCCCACTGACTCGCAACAATTTTGTCAAAGTAGACAGGAAAAGGGAATGCCTTTTACCGCTTTTGAGGATTTGCGGGTACCAAAAGGGACTTGCAGCTGCATCCTCCATCTTTTCATGCGAGGCTGCAGTAGAAGAGGAATCATCCTCACCATCAGAGTACTCAGGGTGCGAGGATGCAGACCCAGCAGGGTGATTCGCGTCCGCGGTGGCCAGATCAGTCTCTGATGAGACGGGCAGGTGAAGGCAGGAAATGCTTTTTGCTAGTCCGTTTATGCAAAACCAAATCAACTTTGGACACTTAAGTACTCCAGGACTGCCATCAGAGCAGACAGAAATGACTGGGACCCAGAGGGCCCCGCAGCCTTTGAGAGGGGATCAGGTGCCGAAATGTGCTCCAGGGACTCCATGAGTTAACCAGGGGAACCACACAGGCAAAATGAGAAGCACTGCTATGTGACCCCCCACGGCCACGTCCTCGATATCTATGGAGGCTAGGAAGTCTCCCTGGTGCAGCAACGCCACCACCGTGCAAATGGATTCAATCCGAAACTTCTGTACCCGCATGAAGTGGTTCAGGGCCTTGAGATCCACGATGGGACGCACCTTGCTTTCCTTCCTGGGCACGGTGAAGCAGTTTGAATAAAAACCTTGCAAACGTTCCTGAAAAGGAACCGGTACAATCACCCTCTGCGACAGCAAATCGTGTACTGCCCCCCTCGCAAGTTCCTTAACTGGACTGGGGATAATCGAAGATTGGACGGGAAGAACCTGTCGTACGGGCGAGACCGGAATTTGATCTTATACCCAGATTGGATCAGTTTGTGAACCCATTTGTCCTGAATCAAGGAGGTCCAGGGTTCCAGAATCGGGAGAGGGTGCCCCTTTATGCAGACGAGGACTTGTCTGCAGGTCCAGATTGGCCGGTCTATGCTTTCCCCGACTATGGCTTCTTGGAACCCCCAGAAGATCTGTGATGATTTGCCGACCTAGAGGCACGAAAAACAGAATTTTTGTAAAATATTACCGTAAAATTCCTTTCTCGGAGTCCTCCGACAGTCGCCGCCCACTCACACAGTCTTCACCAATGGGTATTGACCTTTGCTCCGCAGGAGTAGCTAGGCACAAGACTTGTTAGTAACAAAAGCTTTAAGCATAGACACACCCCTAGGGGCTGTCCCACTAGTCAATACCTCCCTGCACCAGCATTCCCAACTCAGTTTGGTAGCATAGCAGTAAGAGTACACAAAAACCCCAAAAGAGGGGCGGGGGGCGGCGACTGTCGGAGAACTCAGAGAAAGGAATTTTACGGTAAGATTTTACAAAAATTCAGTTTTCTCTTACGTCCTCCGACAGTCGCCGCCCACTCACACAGTCTTCACCAATGGGATGTCCCAAAGCAGTGTAGACATGAGGGGTGGGAGACGCAGCCGCAGAAAAGCAACGCAGTACCCACAACAGAGAAAGGAACCTTACATACCGTAAGAGAACCAGCTGGGCAATAGGAAAAAGGCGCTCAACAGGAGCAACAACCCAGGAAAACAAGTAACCCAGGGGTAAAACACCCCAAACAGCCAAAGACCCAAAAACAAGGGTCCCTATGGCACTGCCGCACTGAGAACTTTACGGCCAAAGGAGGCATTGGCCGTTGCCTGAACTTCCACCTTATAGAACTTGGAGAAAGTGTGTACGGACGACCAAGTTGCCGCCTTACACACCTGGGCCACCAAAGCCTGAAGCCGGAAAGCCCAAGACGCACTCAAAGACCTGGTAGAGTGCGCTTTCACAGGGAAAGGCGGAACCCTTTCCTTCAAAGCATAAGCCTGGACAATGGTTTGTCTGATCCATTTGGCGATGGTCACAGCCGACGCCGCCATGCCCTTCCGAGGTCCCTCAGGAAGGACAAAGAGGGAATCCGACTTGCGAAAGGATTTAGTAGACGACAGGTAAACCCTGATCGCCCGAACAACATCCAAAGAATGTAAGGCAACCTCCTTAGGATGTTTTGGCTTCGCGCAGAGCGAAGGCAGGACAATGTCTTCATTAATGTGAAAATCCGAGATCACCTTCGGAAGAAAGGACGGGTTAGGTCGCAAGACCACCTTATCCTTGTGAAGAATCAAATAAGGAGAGCTACAGGACAAGGCCGCTAGCTCCGACACCCTGCGAGCCGAAGTGATCGCCACCAAAAAGACAACCTTCTTAGGCAGCAGAGGCAACGAGATCTCCCAGATCTTTTCAAAGGGAGCATGCTGTAAGACAGACAGAACTAAGTTCAAGTCCCACGGAGGCAAGGGCTCCCTCCGAGGAGGGGCCAAATGACGCACCCCTTGAACAAAGGTGCGAATCAAAGAATTTGACGCCACAGGGCGCTGAAACAGAACAGCCAGAGCAGAAATCTGGCCTTTTATCGTGGCCAGCGCCAGACGCTGATCCACACCAGTTTGGAGGAAAGCCAGCACTCTCGACACCGAGTATGAGCGAGGGGAGTACCCCCTGGACTCACACCAGGCAAAATACGCTTTCCAAGTACGATAATAAATCTTTCCCGAAGAGGCTTTTCTAGCCTTGATCAGAGTAGGAATGACCTCCGGGGAAAGACCCTTGTCCTTCAGGACCTGGCTTTCAACAGCCAGGCCGCTAAAGCCAGCGACTGTAAAGCAGGATGGAAGATCGGCCCTTGAGACAAGAGGTCTTCCTGCACCGGCAGTCGCCACGGAGGCCCGACTGCCAGCTGAACGAGGTCTGCGTACCAAGACCGGCGAGGCCAGTCTGGAGCCACCAGAATCACCGTGTGCGGTTCCGAGGCCAACCGGCGAAGGAACCTGGACAGGAGCTGAATCGGAGGAAAGGCATACATCAGGCGATACTGATGCCAGGGCGCCACCAACACGTCCGAGGCGTCCGCCCGAGGATCTCGCGTCCTTGCCACGAATCTTTCCACCTTGTTGTTCAGACGAGACGCGAACAGGTCCACATCCGGGAAACCCCACTTCGCGCACAACATCTGGAACACATCCAGGTGTAAGGACCATTCCCCCTGATCCAGGGTCTGGCGGCTCAGATAATCCGCCTGCCAGTTGTCCACCCCCGGAATGTGCACTGCCGACATCGCCGGAACGTGTGTCTCGGCCCAGGACAGAATTTCTGACACTTCCCGAGCTGCTCGGGCACTCTTGGTGCCCCCTTGGTGATTGATGTAGGCCACCGCGGTGGCATTGTCCGTCTGAACCCGAACCGGACGGCCCTGAAGCCATTCCGACCACTGTAGAAGACAAAGCTTTATTGCTCTCAATTCCAGAACGTTGATCGGAGGGGAGGATTCTTCCCTTGACCAAGTTCCCTGGGCGGACAAGTTGCCCAGGACCCCACCCCAGCCCCACAGACTGGCATCCGTGGTGACCACCGTCCAGAACAACGGACGAAAAGACTTGCCCCCCGACACCGCCGGGGACTGGAGCCACCACAGAAGACTCCTTCTGGTGCGGTGGCTCAGTGAGACCCGCAGATCCAGAGACTGAGGTCGCCCGTCCCACTTGGCAAGAATCTCCGCTTGGAGATCCCGCGTGTGAAACTGGGCAAAGGGGATCACCTCGAAAGACGAGACCATCAGACCCAGACACCTCATGCATGTCCTTAACAACGACGATCGGTTGTCCCTGAGGGACCTGACCTCGTCCCGAAGCGTCCCGAGCTTGTCCTCCGGAAGGAAGACCTTCGCCTGAACAGAGTCCAGAACCATCCCCAGATAGGGAAGGCGAACCGAAGGGCACAACGTCGACTTCGGAACGTTTATGGTCCACCCGAACTCCTGGAGCAACTGCACCGTAGTGGACAGATCGGCCAATAGGCTCTGGCTGGCACTCGATCTTAACAGGAGATCGTCCAGATACCCCAAGACCGCAATGCCCTGGGCTCTCAACAGAGCCAGAACAGGCGCCAGGACCTTGGTAAAAACCCGCGGAGCCGAAGCGAGACCGAAAGGTAACGCCACGAACTGATAGTGGTCTTCCGCGATGGCGAATCGAAGGTACCTCTGGTGACCCTCGAAAATGGGGATGTGTAGATACGCATCCTTTAAATCGATAGAGGCCAGAAATTCCCCCGGGCCCAGGGCAGCCACCACTGAGCGCAGGGATTCCATGCAAAACTTCCGAACACGCACAAAGCGGTTCAGAGCTTTTAAGTCCAGGATCGGACGCACCTTGCCCTCCTTCCTGGGCACAGTGAACAGATTGGAGTAAAACCCCCGAAACCTGTCCCGATGAGGCACCGGGACCACCACCCCCGTGGCCCGCAAGTCCCGCACCGCCAGGTGCAGATCTCGCAAACGCTCCGGGGGCAGGTGAAGATTTGAGGGTAAAAATCTGCCCGCCGGCCGAGAAAGGAATTCGATCTTGTAACCTGATCAAACGATTTCCTGAACCCACCTGTCCTGGATCAGCCAAGGTTGGAGGAAACCGCGCAAACGTCCCCCCACCCCAGAAACGGGTGAGGGCGTCCCTTCAGGTGGACGCAGAGTGGGTCGCAGAACCCACTTGGCCGGACTTCTGCTTACCTGCCCACGGCTTCTTCTGGGTGCCCTGGCCTTTGAAGGGCTTGCCCTTAGACTGTGACCGAAAGGCACGAAAGGACCCCTGAGAGGGCCTAAAGGAGGAGTTCCGCTTGCCACGAGAGGACTTGTTTTTCGGATTCTGGGGTAAGAGAGTGCTCTTACCCCCGGTAACTCCTTTCACCAGAGTATCCAAAGCCTCGCCGAAAAGGCGAGAACCCGCGTAGGGAAAATCCGCTATCGTCTTGCGAGAAGATTGGTCGGCCGACCAACTTTTCAGCCAGATCAGTCGACGGTTAAGCACCGTGACACTAGACAGGCGTGCAGCCAAAGGGGCCTCATTCAAGGCCGCATCTCAAAAGTACATGACCCCCTGATGGATCTGGTCCACCATAGCCAGCGTGGTCGGCGGAGCTGAATCAGCTACCAGGGTGCGCCTGAGCACCTTCGTCCAATCCGCCACCGCCTGGGCTGCCATAACTGAAGCAAAAATAGGCTTGAGCATAGAGCCAGCCACCATATATGCATGACGGGCAAGAGACTCCAACCTCCTGTCCGTAGGGTCCCGGAAAACCGGGGTATCCTCCGTAGGAACCAGGGTAGCCTTGTTTAAAACGGCTACAGCGTGATCCACTTGGGGCGCTACACAACAACGCTTGTCGGTGGAAGGCGCAAAGGGATAAAGCAGTTTAAACCTACTGGGCACTGTAAAGGGCTTCTTTAAAGTGCGCCATTGCTCATTGACCGTGTGATGAAATTCCGCGGGACAGGGGAAAACCTGCGCCGATTTGTGGGTTCTATGTGTCCCAAAAGAGGACACCCTAGCTGGAGGAGAAGGCTCATCCTCCAGATGCAGCGTGTCTTTGATAGAACCAATTAACTCATCCATGAGTGCAAGCTCTTCAGGCGAGCCAGGAGGAGAAGTATCAACCCCTTCCACCTCCGCCTCCCCCTCAGACCCCATAAGGTCCAGAGATGAGCGAGACCCCGAAAAGGGCACGCCAGCCACAGCAGCCACATCGCCCTCTGAATCAGAGGAAATGGATAACCTGGCCCTCTTAGCAGAACGTTCAGCCATCAGCACCTGCATCTGTGACACCAGGGGAGCCACTACAGTGGCCAGATCAGACCCCTCGGGGGGTGCAGCAGTCCCCTGGTCCCCCACCAGGGCCGGGGGGAACTTGCTATCCTGGGAATCCATGCCAAAAACGGTATGGGATAGAAAAGGTACTGACCCTTTAAACACCACGGCGAGCGCAGCCCACCGCACACTAACTGTATGCACCGACCCCCACAGGGATAGAAACACTGAGTTAGGAAGGATAGCACAGAGAAAAAACCTGGAGAGAGCACTGCAGACTGCTGCCACCGATCGCTGTCCGGAGGAAGAGGAAGTGATGCAAGAGAGGGTGAACTATATAACACGAGGCTCAGGGAAAATGGCCGCCGGGCGGGAGAGGATGGAGGCTACAGGAAAATGGCCGCCAATGCGATCCAGAACAATCTCGCATGTCACCCCCAAAATGGCGCCGACTGGCGCCAAAAGCATTCCGCACTGCGCTCTGCATAAGGCCCAGGAACAGGCCGCAACCACAGTACACAGGAAGAAAATGGTGGGCCGTGCGGCGCACCGGCCGCACATGTCTGCACCCACATCCCCACAGGGACACAGCGGAGCGAGAGGGATCCCCCAGCCGCACAAATAAAGGCATACAACCCCCGCAGGGATCACAGTAGGGAGCCCGCACACAACAGACATGGGAGGGGGGGGGACACACAGCCACAGACTGACACCCCCAAAACAGATGGTCCCCACACAGAAGGTTCTTACCGTACCGGATGGAGTGGGGAGCCGTCTCAAAAAACGACAAACCGCTGTCCTTCATGACAGGGAGTGCCGCAGCCGGGAAGCAGGAGAACGCAGCACATGACCGCAGAAAGCGTCCGGTGAGGTAGCCACCTCACAGGTAGCCACCTCACAGGCAGCATCCCTGCAGTCGTTCATGGCGCCAGGGCGAACCGTAGCTGAACGCTCGATGGCAGGCTGGGGATCCATCTGGCCCTCAGCCCTGGGATCCAGGGCGGCCAGTCCGATACCCAGCTCCGCATGATGCATCTTCATCCGAAGATCCTAACTAAGAGCTGACAAAATAACAGCTAGTAAAGTAAAGAGAAAAAACACTTGAAATAAAATCAAAAAAGGGTAGAAGGCTGAGACTGAAGCCCCAGCACAGGAAAGCCTGCTACTCCTAAGCTAGGCAAGATCAAACTGAGTTGGGAATGCTGGTGCAGGGAGGTATTGACTAGTGGGACAGCCCCTAGGGGTGTGTCTATGCTAAAAGCTTTTGTTACTAACAAGTCTTGTGCCTAGCTACTCCTGCGGAGCAAAGGTCAATACCCATTGGTGAAGACTGTGTGAGTGGGCGGCGACTGTCGGAGGACGTAAGAGAAAAGACGTTTATGAGCATTAAAGGAAGGCCCCCGCCTAGGACATGGCGCCTTGCCCTTAAGAGGATTAGGGAAGATGAGAGCTCTTACCCCCCCCCCCCCCCCCCCCCCGTGATACCTTTGATCAACTCGTCCAGAGAGGATGCAAACAGCCTCTCCCCTAAGAAGGGAATATCAGTCAAGGTCTTTTTAGAAGCCTGGTCCGCTTCCCAGCTTTTCAGCCACACCATGCGCCTAATATTAATCCCCACTGCCGATGCCCTGGCTACCAACGGGGCTGAATCCAGGGACGTATCACACATGAACACCAGGGCTTGAGCCAATTTGTCCAGTAGTTCAAAACACCGCAGTGGGGAGCCGTTCAGTTTCCAACTTACTTTTAAGTAACTTCACCCATTCCGTAGCAGTCTGTGCTACCAAAACATTCACAAAGGTAGTCTTTAATATGTGACCTGCTTCCACACGTAAATGGCGGGACAAGGATTCCACCAATCTATCCACGGGGTCCGCAAAAGTTGGAGACTCTTCCACCGGTACCAGAGTTGCTTTATTCAACCTGGACACTGGGGGATCCACTTTTGGTGGTACAGTCCACTTGGTGGACACTGCCTCCGCAAAGGGGTAACGGTGTGCAAAACGATTAGGCACCACTAATGTGTTTAATGCACCGCCATTGTTCATCCACAACAGCATGAAACAATTCTGGGCAAGGGAACACCTTGCCCGATTTACGGGATTTGCAGGAGCCAAAAGACACCTGCGTACCCGGCGCTGTGGGTTCATCAGCTAATTTTAAAGTTTCCCACATTGAAACTATCAGAGATTCCACCAAAGCGCGTTACCACGCAGCGGCTGATGAGGACAGGTCAGAATGCGACGACACCGACCCCTCAGGGTGGTCTGCGTCTGTGGCGGCCATGTCTATCTCAGAGTCTGAAGACCCTGCCGATGGAAGTGAGGGCGTTTGCGGCTGGCAGCACTAGCAATGACAAAATCTACCTTAGACATCAAATTTTGCAATCCAACCGTCGGCGCACTGTCGTGGCAAGGCCTAGCTCTGGACTATAACCTGTTCACACTCTCTGGCCAGGCTGGGAGACCTTAAGGATCTAGATTATCCAGTGCGTAACCTCAGCCGGCTGTTGCTTGTAGTTCCCCTGGATCTTGGTCCTCAGGAACTAACTAGTGAAAATAGAAAATCACAAACTAACAAACTTTCCTTATAATACCTAAGACCAAAGTTACAGCAGGAAGCTAGGTCCTAGTCCTTAAACTAGGCAGAAAAAAACTGTTTGATGATAGCAGGGTGTGTGGGGTTATGTCTGCAGGGACAGCCCCCATAGGTGTGTTTTTTTTCCTGCCTAGTGCCTATTCCTGTTAGGAAGAGCATAACCCTATAGTCTCTGACTAGATGGAGCTGCGTCTGTCCATGAACGATAGAGAAATTTAGTTTGGTTACAGTGTTGCATGACAATGACTGTAATTCAAAATGTGGCAGCGCTGAAAGCTGAAAATTTGCTTGGGCAGGAAGGGGGAAAAGGTGCTGGTATTGAATTGGTTAAAGGGGCTGTAGGAAGCAAAATTGTGTGGAAGCCCTGATTTGTAACGGTGTAAATTTGTAGAGCTGTGATGTTTGGCAGTCTCATATAATGTGTCTCCAGTGACTGGTCTCCGGAAGCATGTCCCCAACTATAGCAAGTCTTCAACAGCTGTAGCATTTTTGTAGTCTCTCACCATCACTTGTAGCATACCTGTAGTATTTCTTTACCTAGTATTGAACATTATATGTGACCCTTTGTTGTTGTCAAGAGCTGTACTTGAAGCCACCTATATGAACAAAGGTACCACCACTAATCAAAACATTCTTACCTGGGCAGATGTCTTGTTATGTTTAGCAGCAATCGCTTTGATTTTTGGTTCATCTAAAAGGGATGGATCTTCTGGCTTGGCCCTTTAAAAACAAGATATGGTTAATTTAGCAATCACTGTGCTTACTGAAAGAAAATGTAAAGCAGACAATTTTATGACTACAAACCTAAGATGTCAAATGTATAGCAACTGTAATCACAAAAAAAGTGATAGCAGCAGGGAAAGGTGTTGATCTACAGGAGGCTAAAGGCACACAGCCCAGAGCATAAAGGCTACTGTAGAGATATGTGACTGCACCATCAATCTGAACAGTATCTAATTCAAGATTTAGAAACTCAGGGAAGATGAAAGTAAGATGGAAGTATTGTTGCAATAAATTAAACTCATACAAGAATTACACTTTATGCATTACTTAGAATAAAGCTAAAGCTTAATCAGCTAAAATTCCACTTGGAATTAGACCATACCCCCCCCCCCCCTCCGCACACCTAAATAAAACCTGTTTTAATTACCTTATTTAAACCCAGTAATTCTATTACTAGGACCCAGTTCTTCCCTATGCAATGCAGACAGATCATAGCTGGTTGGAAGATCTGCACATAGCTTCTTGAAAACAGCAGACCATTCTCTAGGTAGTGCCCACATGTGATGCTGAGCCACAATCAGCAATACTAAATCTTCATTTTTTTTTTTTTTTTATTAAATAAAAGAGATGTTATACTTACCTGCTCTGTGCAGGGATATTGCAGAGTGGTGGCTTCCCTCCTCTATTTCTGTCCCCTGCCAGCTCTATCTTCTCCACCTTCTTGTGGCTGCCCCCTCAGAAAGGCTGTTTGCTGAGGGGCACCCCTATGAGGACGCTCCTGAGGTAGGCTGTGTTGCCCATAGACACCCACAGCATGGCTCTGCCACGCTCCCCCCCTCAAGGTTTGACTAAGCCTATAGCTCCTACTGCTCTGAGTTTCTTGTGAGACCACGAAGATAGGACCCTAATAAGTGGGGTGGGGGGCACAACAAGTGGTGGAACGTATTTACCTTAATGCAGGGAATGCATTAAAGTGATACTAAAGTCTCATTTTTTTTCTTTAAAAATAACAAACCTGTTATACGTACCTGCTCTGTGCAGCAGTTTTTCACAGAGCATCCCTGATCCTCCTCTTCTAGGGTCCCTCTCCAGCTCTCCTGGCCACTCCCTCCAATTGAATGCCCCCAGAGAAAGCAGCTTGCTATAGAGGCACCCAAACCAAGCCACATCTCTGTCCAAACAGACATGGAGCTACACTTTAGCCCTGCCCCCCTCTCTCTTCTCATTGGCTAACTGACTTTCATTGACAGCAGCGGGAGCCAGACAGCCAAGACAGCCATGGCACTTGTGCAACATTGCTGAATCTAGCTGGACCCCAGGTAAGTATTATGGGGGGCTTCTGCACACAGAACGTTTTTTATATTAATGCAAAGAATGCAATAAGTTAAAAAACCTTCTGACTTTACAACCACTTTAAGGTAAAAAAACATTTTAAAATTAGAACCACTTGAAATCCAATAAATGAAAAGGGTGGGCTGAAGAGAGTGAGGCTGAGGAGGAAAGAGCTAAATGATGCTAAAATGTTCTTTGGTCAGGAAAAGAGGAAGTCTCTGACTTGCTGCAGTGTACAGTGAAATCAGAGTAAGCAATTACAATACAGAAGAGGAGCCTGTACAGCTGTGAAAGACTGGAGATCACCTTTAAACATTACCTAAGGCTATGTCTGCTTTATGAACATTATTTTAGAGGAAAACAAGTCTACACTATTACACTATGAAAAGACAAACATTCCTTATGTAAAGCCAAGAAGCTGATGGCTAACTTTGACAATTCACCCAAACGGTGCAGTGAAATGGAAAATAAGGAGGGGGGGTATGCAAACACACTGAAGTAAAAGTATTGAGGGAAAAAATGTCAGCCCCAAACAGCCAACTAAGGGGCCCAGACCGTTAAAATACCCCCAAGTTGTGCTTGTAAAAGTGTTGCATACTACAGTAAAACCTTGGATTGAGAGTAACTTGGTTTGAGAGCGTTTTGCAAGACATGCAAAATTTTTTTAACTCATTTTGACTTGATAAACAGGCGATGTGTTGATATACAATATTGAGAGAAGAGAAGTGCTTCTAAGTGTAGAAATATGGTTACATTTAATGAAGGTTCAATATTTAGCAACTCACATGGTTGATGAAAAAAACAGGCACATCTAAGTATGCAGGCATCCGGGGTAAAGCTGTCCACATTAGACCATTATCCGCACCACCATAGACGCCATTCCTTCCATGCTGCACTCCATGCCTCACTTTCAGAACGCTCTACTGCAGGGTAGTCTTCTTGGTCATGATTGCAGATTGACAGTGGTGAGAAAAGGCAGTGCAGAGGACGGTCTATGTGGATAGCTTTACCCCAGATGCCTCCATACTTAGATGTTCCTGTTTTAATGATCAACCTTGTGAGTTACTAAATGTTGAACCTTCATTAAATGTAACCATATTGCTACACTTAGAGGCGCCTCTCTTTTCTTTTATACTCTGTAGCTCCTGCTGAATTTTGCTTCTAATCCCCGTGTGGAGGCTGCAATTTGTGAATGGACATTTTATGGTTACACAACCAATCACATTGCTATAATCTTTTTATATGGGCTATAAATGGAAGGACTTATGAAGAAATGGCGGTGGAACCAGTTTCCATTATTTCTTATAGGGAAATTCACTTTGATATAAGAGTTCTTTGGATTACAAGCAGGTTTGGGGAACGAATTATGCTTGCAATCCAATGTATAGTGATATTAAAAAACTGAATTTACTGAAGATGTTGGTACCCTACTGGGCTCTGATATACCAGACCCCACAGCACGGTAAGGATTGATGCTTGTGGCCCTGTTCAGCTCACACCCACGGCCTGATCCATGCATGGAAAAAGCAGTGAAAAATGACAGTTTATAAAATAACTATTAAATAGAATGGATGTATTTTACAATCTACAAAATGAAGAGAGAAAGCATACAACAATCACAAGAATCTGTCTTACCAGGGCCGGTCTGGGGATCCCAAGGGGCTGTAAGCGGTCACTGCGATGCCTTTGGAATGGCAGTAATCAACGAGCTTCTGCTGGGTTAGGTAAGGATGGCATTCAAACTATTGGAAGACAAAAACCGTGAGTTATCCATGTAGACAAACAAAAAAAGTACCGCTCTAATGCTCCTATCACTGATATCAGCCAACATGGCATGTAAAGAACAGGTGCAGAACATATAAAACAGCTTGTTAGGCTACAATATGTTACAGAAAAAATGCCAACCGATTGCATACAGGATGCCAACTCACTGTGACTGAAACTAAACCAGGTAATGTAAGATGGCTTTAGCTCTGCTCTCCACCCACAGGAGAGGTTCCTCAGACACATTTCACCCCCTAGTGGGCCTAATCACCTCAACGATTAAGCCCACTAGGGGTGAAATGTGTCTGAGAGACCTCTCCTGTGGGTGGAGAGCAGAGCTGAAGGCATCTTGAATTACCTGATTTAGTTTTGGTCATAGTGAGTCGGCATCCTGTGTGTGATCAGTTGGCATTTTTCTTTAGCATGATTTATCCATGTTTTGTTTTCACAGGAGAATTTTGCTTTTAGACAGCAAGACAACTCAAATTCTCAGAAAAACACATGAAAATCACTGAGTACCTGGTTGACCGCTGGTTTGTGTTTTAAGTTTGGCTTATTCAACAACCGCTCAATTTGTTCATGGTTGAAGTTAGAGATTCCAATGGCTTTCACCAGCCCAGCATCCACAAGCTCCTCCATTGCCTGAGGAGGGAGATAGGGAAAAGTTCAGAAAAGCAAGTAGTTCTCAGCTCTTTACTTATTTTAGGTAACACTTTTACTTTCAGCCCACTTTTGAAGAACCCAAAAGGACCATAAAGTATCCATTCATCCATAAGCTGAAAATTTACAATTTGATGAGATAGAAGCATACACCTACCTCCCATGTGTCCAAGAAGTCTGTGTCACTTTGTACCACTAGTCCTTGCTCATCAGTGGGAAATAATGCATCTCCAGCCTGCAAAAGGCATATAAAATACAGACTTTTGTCTTGAATAATGATCTATTTCACTTTAATAATGCAACCATATAAGTTTAGCCCCTTCCACAAATGCATTGTGCGGTCCATTTAACTGGTTCCCAACCGTGCTATGGCCAAAAGATGGCTACAGCGCGGCACTCCACTTCTGGGAGGATATCCTCCAACATGTGCGCCTCCTGTGCCCCCCTGGGATGCACACTGGGCACACTCTATGGCCACTGTGTCCTTTGGACACAGCTGATTACAGATGTCAGTAAAGGGCCAATCACAATGCCCCTTTTACATGTGCTCAGCTGTGTCTAATCATAGCTGGTCACATGTAAACAGACTTTCCGGTTATCGGCATTCCCTTCCTCACAAGCTGTCACTGTCTGAGGAAAAGAGAGCAGATAACCAGCAAATCTGATAGGGCACAGTGAGTACATCGTTTACACTGATAATCAGGGAAATGATCATCGGTGCAGCCTCAACAGTGCCTAGCAGTGTCATCTCATCAGTGACCTTCAGTGCAGCCTCAACAGCACACATAAGTGAAGAAGAAAAATTACTTATTTTGTAACAGAATCTAAGAAAAACTTTTTTTTTCCTTCAAAATTTTCTTTTTTCAAAGTATTTTTTTTTGTTTGTTTAGCAAAAAATAAGAAACCCAATGGTGATTAAATACCACCAAATGAAAGCTCTATCTCTCAAAAAAAATTGATAATAATTTCATATGGGTACAGCATTGCATGACCACGCAATTGTCATTAAAAATGTGACAGCACTGAAAAATGGCCTGGACAGGAAGGGGGTAAAAGTGCCGGGTATTGAAGCGGTTAACAGGGCATCTTTAAACAGATCCCCTGCTGAATTGGGCCAGAACAGGACAGATTTTTAACTTCTTTAAAAACCCGGGGGGGGGGGGGGCAGATAACAACAGTCACATCTTTTTACATTGGACTACCTCTGATATGTCATGTTTAGGTCTGAAAAAAAAAGAAGAGAAAAGACAGTGGACCCTATCCATTCTTTTTTCAGACCTGAAAAATCTTGAAGATAAGTAAATGGACAAATGTCACTTTAAATCCGCCTTCCTAACGACTAACAATTAGGTTCACCTGAAAGAGGCCTTTAACCCACTTTATGACAAAGAATAAAACAACTCGAATGCCCAAACGCAGTTTGGCAACTATACATATCATCGCAACTACCTAATCCAAGTGGCTTATACTGTGTTTTTTTCCAGAACAATTAGGGCTTTCATTTGATGGTAAATGGTAATGGATATTTCCTGATTTCTTTTTTTTATTATCAAAGGAAAAATGGCCAAAAAAATAAAATAAAAAAATGGATTTTTGTCCTACCATAAAATCCTTTCCTCTGATGTTCATCTGATGTTCATTGACAGACACCGCTTCATATATTCTTTGACCCTTGCGTTATGCTGCTCTCCATAAGAGTAGGACTAGGCGGAAAAAAGTTTGACTATGCCCCTAGGGCAGTCCTATGGGGTATACTTCCCACTTCCTGCTATAGGACTTCAGTTTGTAGAAAGCAGTGTCAGAAGAATATATAAACCAACTCAACAGAGGGGTGGTTGCTGTGTTCGTCAATGAACATCAGAGAAAAGGATTTTACGGTAAGTCAAAAATCCAGTCAAAAATCTCTTTCGTTCATTGACGGACACAGCTTCATATCTTCTTTGAACCTTGGGACGTCCCAAAGCAGTGTCAACATGAGGGGTGGTAAAACACAGCAGTGGATATATTCCCAAAAGAGGCTAAACATAGCCAACCAGTTAAACTAGGATCTCACAACTGGAGCTCACCAACCAGGAAAAAATACACCCTCAAGAGGCAGGAGCCTCTGCAGCGGTAGCCTGCAAAACGTTGCCACTGAACGCAGCATCCGCAGATTCGAGCATGTGGCCACCTTGCACACCTGAACCACCGACGCCTGATGATGGAAGTCCCAGGAGGCCCCTTACGAGATTCCTTCATAAGGACAAACAAGGAATCCGATTTCTGAATCGACTCAGTCGCCGCCAGGTACACCCTGATTGCCCGAACCACACCCAGGGAGTGTAAAGCAATTTCTTTAGGATGTTTTGGCTTAGGGCACAGAAAGGCAACACAATATCTTCATTCAAGTTGAACCCGAGACCACCTTAAGAAGGAACGACTGACAGGGACGGAGCACCACTTTGTCCCTGTGAACCTCAAGGTAAGGTGACCGACAGGACAACGCAGCCAGCTGCGACACCCTTCGTAATAGCCACCAGGAAGGCCACCATCTGTACTGTACAGAGTAAGCAGAGGAAGGTCACAAATATTTTCAAAAGGCGGTTTTTGAAGACCCAACAGTACCAGATTGAGGTCCCACGGACCTTACCGGAGAACCCCCTGGACGAAAGTGTGAACCAAAGAATTTGCAGCCAGCGGCCGTTGGAAAATAATTGCCAAGGCAGAAATCTGGTCCTCGATGGTGCCCAGAGCCAAACTGTTCTACACCCTGTTGTAAGAATTCCAGCAGATGGGACACCGAAAAGGAACGGGTAGAAACCCCCCGAGACTAACACCAAGAAATGTACGCCCTCCAAACTCAATAATAAATCTTCCTAAAAGTAGATTTTCTAGCTTTTAACAGTGTAGGAATCACCAAATCCGACAACCCTATATCCTTCAGTATCTGGCTTTCTATAGCCAGTGACCGTAAAGCAGGATGGAAGATCGGCCCTTGAGACAAAAGATCCTCTCTGAGAGGGAGTCCCCAAGGAGTATCGGCTACCAACCTTACGAGGCCTGCGCACCAAGACCGGCGAGGCCAGTCTGGAGCCACCAGAATGACTGGAATCTCTTCTGCCTTGATTTTGCGCAGAAGTCTTCGCAGAAGCCGTAGTGGAGGAAAAGCGTAAATTAAATGATACTGACCCCAGGGGAGCCACCAGAGCGTTGGCGGCGTTGGCCAAAGGATTCCGAGATCTTGCCACAAACCTCTGAACCTTCCGGTTGAGACGAGAGGCCAATAGGTCTACATCGGGAGTCCGCCCCTGGAGACACAGTTGTTGAAAACACTTCTGGGTGAAGAGACAATTCGCCCGGCTCCAACGCCTGTCGACCAAGGTAGTCCGCCTGCCAATTTTCCACCATATCATTCTGCCCACCTTAGAATGCCAGCTACTTCTCTGGCCGCTAGGGCACTATTGGTGCCCCCCTGATGATTGACATATGCCACAGCTGTGGCATTGTCCGACTGAATCCTTATAGGGCACCCCTGCAGATGATCTGTCCACAGGGACAGGCAAAGCCTGATAGCCCCAATCTCCAGGATATTGATCAGCAGACTGGACTCCTCCAGAGTCCAAACCTCTAGAGAATATGTGCCCAAAACAAATCCCCATCCAGACAGGCTGGTGTCCGTGGAAACCACTGCCCAGTACAGGGGGAGAAAGGACTTTTTCCCTGTCGAGGCGCCGGGGAAGAGAGCCACCAAATCAAAGATCCGCTCGCACCCCGGCTTAACAGGATTAGATTGTCCAGAAATTGAGGATTCTTGTCCCATTTGGCAAGAATCTCCTTTTGCAGAGGCCTGGTATGGAACTGAGCAAACATAATCGCCTCGAAGGTAGAGACCATCAAGCCCAGTACCTGCAAGCACGTCGTGAGAGACGATTGACGGTTGGACAACAGGAGCAGAATTGTAAGCTGCAACTTCAGCAGTTCCGCCTCCGGAAAAAATACCCTGGCTGAGGCTGAATCCAAAGTCAGGCCCAGGTAGTTGCTGGACAGAGTCAGAGCTAATTTCTGAAAATTCAGTTTATAGCCGAACTCTTGCAGAGTATACACAGTGATGTCCAGATCGTCTTTACGGAGACTCTGCTTGCAGAAGGAGATCGTACAGGTACCCTAGTACTGCGATCCCCCTCTGCCTGAGCAAGGCACACACCGGGAACAACACTTTTGTGAACACCTGAGAAGCTGAGGCGAGACCAAAGGGTAATGCCACAAATTGATAATGCTCCTCTCCCACAGCAAAGTGAAGAAAACGCTGGTGCCTGACATATATTGGGACATGAAGGTAAGCATCCTTGACATCGATGGAGGCCAGAAAGTCCCCTTGATGAAGGGATGCCACCACCGTGCGAATGGACTCCATACTAAATTTATGAACCCACGCAAAGCGATTCAGGGCCTTGAGGTCCAAGATTGGATGGACCTTGTCTTCCTTCCTGGGAACCAGTAAACTTCCGCGGGACGAAAGGGTCGTTTGTGAGCCGAGAAGAAAGGACCACTTTTACGACAAGGCTCTTTGCTCTTGGCAACCTGTGGAAGCAGAGTACTCTTACCTCCCATAAGACCTTTTTTTTTTTTTTTTGAAAATCTTTTTTATTGAATTTGCAAGAAAAAACAACAACTACAAACATTGGTGCTCAGGCTCAGACCAGATACGAGCTAGCAGCAATACATACATAATGAAACACGGCACCCGCGCAGGGGTCCAAAGGGAAAGGCAAGTGTAGTACAAACCAAGTGAGAGGTATACACAGCAGCCCTGAGAGACACAGCAGATATTGTTAAACAACAGGAGATCCTCACCAAAACTCATCAGCAGGGCCCATGCTCAATACAGGACAGCCCCAAACATCACAGAATCCCATAACACCCCAAGGCGAGGGGCGCCATCCGCCTAAGACGGAAGGCGAGACCCGCCTCCCCCACCCGGTCCCATAAGACCTTTAAATTATCTCTTCCATAGAAGCTTTGAACAGGCGGTCTCCTACACAAGGGAGATCAGTCAACACCTTTTTTGGAAGCCTGGTCTGCAGCCAAATCAGGCGTCGAAGGATCACAGCTGTCACAGACACTCTGTAGGCTTTAGTGACAACATCCAGAGAGGCATCACAGATATACTGTAACCCCTGTATCAACTGATTCGCCAGCTCTGGAGGATGTTGACCCCCTTTCAAATCCTGGTCCAGAAGCTTTGCCCATTTCGTTAGGGTCTGGGAGACCAAGGTTATGGCAAACACTGGCCTCAAAATTTAACCTGCCACGGTAAAAAGGTATCGGACCACAAGGTATCCACAGGGTCTTTAAAAGATGGGGAATCCTCCATTGGAAGAAGCGTGGCTTTATTCAATCTGGAAACCTGAGAGTCCACCTCCGGTGGAACTATCACGTTTTTTCAAAAAGAGCTCTTCAAAAGGATACCCCCTAGCGAAACGTTTTGGTATCCCAACCATGCGTTTTGGGGATCCCCACTGGCGTTGCAAAAATCTTGTCTAAATGGGCAGGAAAGGGGAACACCTTAGTCACCTTAAATAGTCTGTGGGTACCAAATTCCACCGACGCAGCATTAGCCGTGTCCTTTAATTTTTAAGTTTCCTGCACTGATACAATCAGTGTCTCCATAAGCGCCTTTTCATGCGTGGCTGTAGTGGAACAGGATTCTTTCTAACTGTCAGAGCACTTAGGGTGCGTGGAAGCAGACAGGGTGGGTTGACTCCTGTCTGTGACGGCCAGATCCACCTCAGAATCTGAGGAGGCAGAGGATACAGGTAAAGGCGGGGGGCGCTTATTGCTAGGCCACTTTTGAAGGGCCATATCAACTTAGGACACTAGTGACTGCAGGACCATTGTCAGGGCAGATTGAGACCCAGAGGGTCCCGCAGCTTCTGAGAATGGGTCAGGTGGTGACACATGCTCCAGGGACTCCATGGTTAACCCGGAAGCCACCCGCAATATGTTAAAAAAGTTAAGTCAATGATAGTAAATATATAATCCAACTAGTTCCTTTATTCAGCACGCAACCTAAGTCTCATCTGACCAGCTGCTATCACTATTCACACTTTTATTTTTTGGAGCACATGACAGCGGATGTGGACTGTTTAGTGCTTTGTTTGATCTCACCACACTAGGAGTGATTTACACAGACAGCGGATGTGGACTGTTTTGATTTATTTCACTACACTTTGGAGCTTATTTGTGGTGCACTATTTTATGTTTTGTGCATGTATTTTGTCACATTACAGAATTCTTAGTATATATGCGTGGCTAGTTGGATTATATATTCACTATCATTGACTTAATTTATTATTTAAGCCGCAGCATTATGTCATGAATGTTTCATGTATAGATTTTTAAATTTCACATATCTATTTGAAGAAGGACTTGTGTGATTAGCGCGAGAGCCTGCCTTATTTAAATGTGAAAAAAATTGCAATACCCACCCCCCCCCCCCCCGCAGCGGTAGTACTATAAGTTCTAGTGCATCTGCAGTGCTGCTATAGAAGTAAGAGGGAGCTGTACACCCATAGGGACTCAACACCACCAACTTAGGAAGGATAGAGAGAGCCAAGCTGCTTGCCATGTGGCAATCAGAGAGAAGGAGGAAGCGCCATCACTGCCACTATAGGCCCACCACCGCATCACCGTTCGACAGGCTACAAGAAAATGTCTGGCGCATTGATTTCAACGGGAAATTCCGAAAACATGGCCGCTGGACTACACAAACATGGCCGCTGAAGCTTCAGAACAGCCATCCACAATAAAATGGCGGCGCGGCACCCGGGAAACCCACTGGCCCCTGTAGTCCGCCAGGGGGGCCCTAACAGGGACCCCCACCCTGACATTGCCACATAAAATTTTATTGTGAGCCGGCGGTGGCACCTTTCCTCCCCCTCCAGCCCAACACCGCATGATCCCGTACCTGAAAGTAGCTAGGCCACCCCAGGGAGGGGTGGTAGGTGAGGGTGACATGTGCAGGGGAACCCCGCTAGTGAGGGGGGGGGGGGGCACCAGGAGGGAAGGAAGGACACATAGAGGGTCTTCCAAACCGAGGAAAGGGCCTGCGTCCACCCCAACATTTTCCCAGAGGAGATGGGGGACACTACTCACTACACCTGGGAAACGAGAGGGAAAACTTGGGGCAGTCCGCCGCACCATCTTAGAATGGGGTTGCTGCGGACCAGAGGTACGCTGTGACTCAGGACGTGACCAGTGTTGTGACCATGGCTATGCGTCCTCGTGAGGTGTTTTACTCACTGGCCAGCCCCCGTCCAGAGGGGCTACATCGCGGCCAACCTAGCGCAGGGCTAAAGTTGGGTTGCGCTCGCTGGCCACACTGGGAAGATCGTAAGGATCTAGGTCAGGGGTATTGAATTAAAATTCATGAAGGTCCAGTAGGTGAAATTTTCTTCCAACCGAGGTCCGAATCATATGTTTGGCTCTCAATGGCACCTCTGCACAATGCGCAAACATGGCGCGTCTTTATGAGTGTCACATCACATGGTGCCACAGTACCATGCAGCTTGGTACGGCGCAATTAAAAAAAAAAAAAAAAGGCCAGGGACTTATTTTTCAGCGTTTCTGCTTATAAGGTAGCCCACTGAAATAAATGGGCCACCTACACGCGTTACGCAATAATGTGAACCTAGTCTACGATCCTTCAAATCACAATCCTTTTTATTACATCAGTGTTCTCAGTCCCCCTGCACATCATCCCCCCTTCACATTACAGTCCTCAGCCCTTCACATTTTTGTCTGCGGCCCCCCTTAATATCACCCTCTACTTTAAATTGCAATTCCCAGCCCCTTTCATATCACCCACCCTTCACATTCCTGTTCTCACCCCCTTTATAGAACCCCTCCTTCACATTGCAGTCCCCAGCTCCCCTTCACATTCCTGTCCTCACCCCCTGTACAGCACCCCCCTGCACATTCCTGTCCTCACCCTCTTTATAGCACCCCCCTTCACATAACTGTCCTCCCCCCTTTATAGCACCCCCTTCACATAACTGCCCCAACTTTATAGCACCCCTCTTCACATAACTGTCCTCACCCCCTTTATAGCACCCCCCTTCACATAACTGTCCTCACCCTCTTTATAGAATCCCCCCTCCACATAACTGTCCTCACCCCCTTCATAGCACCCCCCTCATATAACTGTGCTCAACCCTTTATAGCACCCCCTTCACATAACTGTCTTCACCCCCTTTATAGCACCCCGCTTCACATAACTGTCCTTTCCCCTTTATAGCACCCCCTTCACATAATTGTCCTCACCCCCTTTACAGCAACCCGCTTCACATAACTGTCCTCCCCCTTTACAGCACCCCTTCACATAACTGTCCCCCCCCCTTTACAGCACCCCCCTTCACATAACTGTCCTCACCCCCTTTATAGCATCCCGCTTCACATAACTGTTCTCCCCCCCTTTACAGGGGGGGAGGACAGTTTAAGCCCGAGAGGGGGAAGTGACGTCAGACGTCGCTCTGGTCCACCGGGGGGAATAGAGCCAAGTGGGGGCTATCTTACCCTCACTTAGCTTCCTGTCCAGGCATAACAGGAATCAGATCACCTCCGGGCTAACTAATGACTCTGGTAAGCTCGGAGACGACCAGCAAGCGGCGGGAGGGGGGGCACCTATAAAAGTGAACTTGCGGCGGATCTGCTGTTGGGACCACTTTTATATGAAAGCCAGCTACCTGACTGAAAAAAGATACCGGGGTTATGGAAGCAGCCAGCTAGGTATTTAACCACTTTGCGTCTGCTCACAGTAATACTACTGCGGCAGAGTGGCTCGTTATCGTCTGACGACGTAGTATTAACGTCGTCAGACACTACCCCTTCTGGGCGGCGCTTGCGCGCCGCCGGAGGCTCGCTCCCGCTGTTTTCATTCACAGCGGGAGTCGGGCCAGGGGAGGAGCAGCGGCGATCGCCGCTGCTCTTACCCGATCGTCGGGGATCGAGTCTGGAGACCTGCCCGCTGTGTGTAAACACAGCGGGCGGATCTCCATAGTGACAGGGAGTGACAGATCGGACTGTTCAGCATAGCTGGACATCCGATCTGTCCATGACTCACACAGTCACCTCCCCCCCTACACGTCAGTAAGCACCAGGCATACATTAACCCCTCCCTCTCCAATAAAATTAACCCCTTCCCTGCCAGTGTCATTTTTACAGTAACAGTGCATATATATAGCACTGATTACTGCAGTAATGTCACTGGTACCCCCAAAAGTGTCAAAAATGTCAGTCAAGGGTCCGATCTGTCCGCCGCAATGTCGCAGTCCCGCAAAAAAAAAAATCGCAGATCGCCGCCATTACGCGTTAAAATAAAAAACACCAAAAATGACAGAAATCTTTCCCTTTGTTAGTAAACACAATAACTTTTGCGCAAACCAATCAAAATACGCTTATTGCGATTTTTTTTACCAAACATAGGTAGCAGAAAACAAATTGGCCAAAAATGTTTTAAAAAATTGGTTTTTACATCTTTTTTGGGGGGAATTTCATATAAAAAAATGTTAAAAATATTGTTATTTTTTCAAAATAAACGCTCTTTTTTTGTTTATAGCGCAAAAAGTAAAAATCGCACAGGTGATCAAATACCACCAAAAGAAAGCTCTGTTTGTGGGAAAAAAAGGACGTAAATTTCGTTTGGGTACGGCGTCGCACGACCGCGCAATTGTCAGTTGAAGTCGCACAGCGCCGAATCGCAAAAAGTGGCCTGGACGGAAGACAGCAAAATCCTCCGGTGGTAAAGTGGTTAATGTAAAAGTAAAGACGTATATTTACAGTTAGGCGGTGTCAAATGGTTAATATACATACCAAAAAAATAATTTAAGCATAACTATTTACTAATGATTTCCTTTCATGTGATGACTTATAAGCTCTGAATTACAAATCTCGGGAAAAAAAAGTTTCCAGTAGCTAAACCAGGTTATAATGCACGAAACAGATGTGTATAGAAAACCTGATTGCAAAAAAAAAAAAAAATTCTCGCTAGGTCTGCTAAGGATCCTTCATCCTCTTTGCACTCTGCATCATCTATCTTATGAGAGCATGTGTAAAGGTTTATTTATGCTTTAGTTCCTCCATACATTACATATGCAAATACCTTAAATCCTGTTGGCCAGTGGATCAGATACAGGTCCAGGTAATCAAGCTTCAAATCAGCAAGTGTTTTCTGACAGGCTCCTTTCACCAAAGACTTTCCATGGAAAGTGGACCACAGCTACAAATAAATGACAATGGCATTCAATTGTGGAAGAAAACCTTTCATAGGAGTAACAACCAAGGCTGCCACTGCTGAACCCTCTTTTTGAAATTCCTAGCTGCAAAGCTGTCAGTTGAAACTCCTCCATATCTTTAGATCACTGACCCAAAACACAGAAGGGCTTCCACCTTTGCTCTGACCTTCCTGATGGGTATAGTTGCTCTAGGTCAGTGTTTCTCAACTCCGGTCCTCAGGGCACACTAACAGGCCAGGTTTGCAAGATATCTGAAATACATCACAGGTGATATAATTTGCTGCTCAGTGATAACAGTATTCTAGTCTGCATCTCCCCAAGGTAATACTTAAAATCTGGCCTGTTAGTGTGCCTTGAGGACCAGAGTTGAGAAACACTGCTCTAGGTAATGGACTCAAAGGTACAAACGTCAGATAGGCAGCTGGCATTTTTTAGTAAGTCAGCAAACATTCATTATTTGCTTGCTAATGTTTTGGTGAGATGAGTGGAATCAGGTGCCAGCCTTTTATTTTTGAAATTCCACCTCACAATATAAAGAATCATTCAGGAGAGCATTTGTTGGAGATGACCCAGAACCTGGATGAACAGGAAATTCTGGAATTCTCTCCCAGCTTGCATCCCAAAGCAATAAAGATTTGATTAAACTTGCCATCAACCTTTCAAAATGGATACTTTAGGTTTGGATTGTGTTGGCGTTTCACGTATCAGCAAGTTTGTATTCCACTCTAAAGATTAGTACTTGTTGCTCCTTGTTTAAACCATCCTCGATATTCAATTGCCACATTTCGCCACTTTGTAATTGGAACTGTGCTTGCCCAAGTGGTTTTGAGTACCCTAACTCCCAGAAGTCCAGGGAAACCGTCTATAGAGATACATTCAAGCAGCTAGGCAAATATTTGTATAGATCTAAAAGTTTTACCTTGCTGGTGATGAAAATGTCTTCCCTTTTCACAACACCCTCTTTGATCTTCTTCTGAATGCCCTCTCCAACTTCATTCTCATTCTGATACACATAGGCGCAGTCCAAATTCCTGTACCCAGCATCTAAAGCTGCCTCCACAGCCGCTGTCACTTTGCCTGGTTCGGACTACAAGAAGAAGAAAAAAAAAACGTATTTTTTTAATTCACGTTTTACCTTTAAGCTGAATTTTATTTAGCTGGTTCTTCAAAGGAATTCTATAATTATTAAAAAACATCAATGGATGGATGTCAGTATGGAAGAATGGGCATTCCTAGGCAGGCATCATTTGAATACAGACCACTCTAGATAATGCCTACTTGTGAAGATGAGCCTTCATGATCGAAAAAACTGAAAATGTCAGCCAGGGACAGTAATGTTGGGAAGAAAAGGACTAGATACTGCACGACATCCTCCAGCCAGCAAATGTGGCAGGCTCTATCTGGCTTGCTGCGCTGCATCTTCTATTACATATTGTGAGAAGCTCACGGTGTGCGGTGATATAATAGTCAGCAACAACTGCTACTCTGGGTACAGGCAAAATAAAATAAAAACAAAAAACACCACTAGGCTTGTGTGCACATAGGGAAATGATGTTGTTCAGTGCAGGGTACTCACAGGGTTGTAAACATTGCTCTAAACCAGTGATCTTCAAACTACGGCCCTCCAGATGTTGCGGAACTACACATCCCATGGGGCATTGTAAAACACTGACATTTACAGACATGACTAGGCATGATGGGAATTGTAGTTCCTGAACCACTGGGCCATAGTTTGAAGACCCCTGCTCTAAACAATAAAACCTATTGAGGGCTGACAAAAGGGTCTGCGGTCTCACTGGTTTTGTAACCAACAGTGGCGGCCTGGTCCATTGGGGGTACAGGGGCGCCGCCCCCCCCTATCCATGCGTCCGGTCCCCTAATCTACATTTAGGGCGCTGGACGCATGGATTCCAATGGGTTTTTTTTTTTTTAAGCACCTGATTAGAGCCAGAGGCTCTAATAGGCTTCAAAAAAGGGTGGGCTCGGGGCGCAGAATATTTGCTATTATCACACTGATTCTCCTCCCAGCCAATCAGGAAGCGGGTCCTGAGACCGTTTCCCCGATTGTTTGAAAGGAGAGGCCATGCTACTGGCCAAGGGGGAGGAGGAGGGAGGAGACGCAGGGGAAGCTACCGCCACTGGGGGAAGCCACCACCTGTCCAAATTGGGCCCAAAGTATCAATATTTTGTGTGACCACCATTATTTTCCAGCACTGCCTGAACCCTCTTGTGCATGGAGTTAACCAGAGCTTCACAGGTTGCCACTGGAGTCCTCCTCCACGATGACATCACGGAGTTGGTGGATGTTAGAGACCTTGCACTCCTCCACCTTCCGTTTGAGGATGCCCCACAGATGCTCAATAGGGTTTAGGTCTGGAGACATGCTTGGCCAGTCCATCACCTTTACCCTCAGCTTCTTTAGCAAGGCAGCGATGGTCTTGGAGGTGTGTTTGGGGTCGTTTATTATGTGGAATACTGCCCTGCGTCCCAGTCTCCGAAGGAAGAGGGTCATGCTCTGCCTCAGTATGTCACAGTACATGTTGGCATTTATGGTACCCTCAATGAACTGTGCTGGCAGCACTCATGCATGTCTTTGTAATTCTCACCTGGTTGTTGCTACACAAGCTTGACACCATCAGAACCAAATAAGTTTATCTTGGTCTCATCAGACCACAGGACATGGTTCCAGTAATCCATGTTTTTAGTCTGCTTGTATTCAGCAAACTGTTTGCGGGCTTTCTTGTGCATCATCTTTAGAAGAGGCTTCCTTCTGGGACGACAGCCATGCAGATCAATTTGTTGCAGTGTGTGGCGTATGGTCTGAGCACTGACAGGTTGACCCCCCACCCCTTAAACCTCTGCAGCAATGCTGGCAGCTCTCATACGTTTATTTCCCAAAGACCTCTGGATATGACGCTGAGCATGTGCACTCAACATTTTTGGTCAACCATGGTGAGGCCTGTTCGGAGTGGAACCGGTCCTGTTAAACAGCTGAATGGTCTTGGCCACCGTCCTGCAGCTCAGTTTCAGGGTCTTGGCAATCTTCTTATATCCCAGGCCATCTTGATGTAGAGCAACAATTCTTTTTTTAGATCCTCAGAGTTCTTTGCCATGAGATAACATCAAATTTAACACACCTGCTCCCCATTCACACCTGAGACCTTGTAACACAAACGAGTTACATGACATCGGGGAGAGAAAATGGCTAATTGGGCCCAATTTGGACATTTTCACTTAGGGGTGTACTCACTTTTGTTGCCAGCAGTTTAGACATTAATGGCTGTGTGTTGAGTTATTTTTAGGGGGCAGCAAAGTTACACTGTTTTACAAGCTGTACACTCACTACTTTACATTGTAGCAAAGTATAATTTCTTCATTGTAGCAAAGTTGTCACATGAAAAGGTATAAAATATTTACAAAAATGTGAGGGGTGTACTCATTTTTGTGAGATACTGTACATATAGTTGAAGATAGAAATAAATGAACTTTTTACTGCAGTTCAGCTATAAACGTTAGGCTTTAGGTTACTCTTAACTGCAACTGACGGTTATATGACTATATGATGTTCACTAATGCAATAATCACTTGTGTATGCACGTGTAAATATACATCATACACTAAAGTCTTTATTCTCCCATTACCATTGCTTTACATCCCATTCACACCTCTCGTATCTGGAATCTTGGGCACAATTCTGCCTGTAACTCTAGAGATTGCGAAAATCGCAGCAAAACACACAACACACGTTTGGGTGCCATTCATTCCTAATGGCATCCCAAACATGGTTAGCAGACTCGCGCAATAGGCAAAAGTGTGTGGAAAAACTGCATGGCACGCCATGCCTATTTTGGCGTGTTTGTCGCACATAGGTCAGACCATTAAAATGAATAGTCTGCCCTATGCGTGACATGCGGAAACATGGCAAAAACGCACAAAAAAGCGAGAAGGAACCCATATGTTCCTTCTATGCAAAGTGTGAATGAGGCCTTACTTTCATGCTATGCCTCTAAACTATGCTCCAAAGATTACAAAATCTATCAAAAAGTAGGTCACTAGGTTATAACACATGACAGTGCATCCATGCGTCCGGCCCCCTAATCTACATGCAGGGCGCCGGACGCATGGAGTTCAATGTTTTTTTTTTTAATCACCTGATTAGAGCCAGAGGCTCTAATAGGCTTCAGAAAAGGGTGGACCCGGGGCACAGAGCACTGCGCCCTAGCCCACCCATTTGTTTGACAATAGGGAATAGCGGGAGGACTCGAGGAGACACGGGGGACTGAGGAGAAGCCGCCACTGCAGGTAAGTGCACTGGTCTCTCTGCATTGAAGGGGGCACGGCAGGCTGGTTACTCTGCATTGAAAGGGGGCACGCTGGTCACTCTGCATTGAAAGGGGGCACGTTGGTCACTCTGCATTGAAAGGGGGCACATTGGTCACTCTACATTGAAAGGGGCACGCTGGTCACTCTGCATTGAAAGGGGGCACGCTGGTCACTCTGCATTGAAAGGGGGCATGCTGGTCACTCTGCATTGAAAGAGGGCACGCTGGTCACTCTGCATTGAAAGGGGGCACGCTGGTCACTCTGTATTGAAAGAGGGCACGCTGGTCACTCTGCTTTGAAAGGGGGCACGCTGTGGTCACTCTGCATTGAAAGGGGGCACGCTGGTCACTCTGCATTGAAAGGGGGCACGCTGGTCACTCTGCATTGAAGGGGGCACACTGGTCACTGCATTGAAGGGGGCACGCTGGTCACTCTGCATTGAAAGGGGGCACGCTAGTCACTCTGCATTGAAAGGGGGCACGATGGTCACTCTGCATTGAAGGGGGCACTCTATACCTTGATTACTGAAGGCCCCTTTCACACTTTTGTGACCTCAAAGTCACGCAATGTTTTACAGTGGTTTTGCCGCAAAGCAATGCCTATTACATTTTTCTGTTTGCGCCCCCTCCCCCCCCAAAAAAAATTTTGAGCACCAGCCGCCACTGGCATAGAGCATTCAGTTATTATGGGCAGGACAAGGGAAGGAATCTCAAGGACCTTCCTAAAGAGGCTGTGAGTCAGCAAAAAAGGTGAACTAATCCCCAGGTAAATAGGTACCAAGAAATTCTATACACATACTCTGTCCCCAGGGGAGAGTCCCTGCAGCCCTCTAGTGATGTAGAATCTGAATCTCACCATGTAGAATCTGAGGTGGACAAACCACTTGTCTCATTGCAGAGGTTACTGCTTGAGGACAGCCAGTTTGCAAGGCATTTTACTTGGAAAAGACAGTGCAAGCGAGGCCAATATTCTCATCATCCAGCATAAGAACCCGGCTACTTTCCCTGTTGCAGAAGACTCTCACTCATTTCTGGAAGCAAAGGCACTGCAACACCCAGATGGGCATCCAACAGAGTTCAAAGAACAGTGGGAATTGACAACTTTTTAACAAATTCCTTCTCAAACTGGAACATTCCCAGTACATTCAGCAGGGGCCCAGGATCATTCAGGGTGCTTCAAACTCGCAACGAGAAATACAACAAATAGTGTGTGTGACGGGAAGGTGTCTACCGCTGCTGGAGTTTGCAGGCCTAAGGTTGGAGACAGCAGGCTAATCCTCTAAAATACATGTTAGAATGCACTGCATCAATAAGGTCCGACACGACCCTGTGAAATTCTGAAATAAAGGCAGAAGACTATGACGCCTTAAAAACAGTTTGTTTTGGAGACCAACTATTGTGATTCAGAATAAATCAGAGATGGTCACAGAAACTAGTGGCTTGGCCTGATCTAAGGGTTCAGGAGGGTTATATAGAATCTGCAGAGGATGGTGCTGGAGCTTAAGATCCTCTCTGGTCAGTGTCTGAGAAGAGTTGTGTGTATGTGGCAAATCAGTCCTGAGAGGATATAGATGTCTCTGACAATAGGGGAAGGCACTTGGCTGAGACGAGGAAGACTTTGATGCAGTGGACCCTAAAAAAACTAAAGGAGCACCAGGTTCCAGATTGCTTGTGGTGGTTAGCTCAGACTCAGAGGATACTGAATAGACACCCCGAGAACCAAAAAGGGAGTACAGGCTGGGGTCACCAGTAGCAGCGAGACTGTCCCCTCTTTGTAAAATACCTGTTGCACTCATGTAGCGGTAATGCAACTAAGCCTAAAGTGTGAGGCAAGGCCTCAGGTACTCAAACTAAGGCAGGTGGTGGTAATGAGAAAAACAAGTTTTAAGGTGCAAAGCACCAGTTCCCTGCGCTCAGAGAGGTATAGCTTCTAGTCCACCTCATTAAGGTCTTTCCACTGTTTCTGGAGCTGTGGATGCGACAACCCAGGAAAAAATGCTGGGGCCTTGCTGCCCTTTACACGACCAGGGAAGTCTGGAAATACTGTAAACAACAAACAAACACAGGGGCGCACAGGCCTAGTGCATTATCCTTTGGTTGGTTTATTAAAAGTAAGAAGATTAAAAATACTCACAAACGAGTTTCTTGGTTAAAAGCATATCATGTAAGGAACGCAGTCCTCAGTAGTATGATCCGAGGGTAAGTTATCCCTTGAGTTAGTAGTGGCTAACGCGTTTCGAGGGTTAGCCTCTTCCTCAGAGGCTCTGAGGAAGAGGCTAACCCTCGAAACGCGTTAGCCACTACTAACTCAAGGGATAACTTACCCTCGGATCATACTACTGAGGACTGCGTTCCTTACATGATATGCTTTTAACCAAGAAACTCGTTTGTGAGTATTTTTAATCTTCTTACTTTTAATAAACCAACCAAAGGATAATGCACTAGGCCTGTGCGCCCCTGTGTTTGTTTGGTGGTAATGAGGGCTGGGCTGCCAGAGGTGACCTGATAACTGTAAGCGGGTAGTGGGGACGGGGTAGAGTTTTAAGTGCTGCATGCAAGCAGGAGGCTTCCTCTACACCGAATGTTGAGAAAACGAGCAGAATGTGTACTCGACACTACACCCAGCAGACGACAACCGCGCAAAATCCTTCCCCAATAACCCTGTGGTGAAAGCTACGTTGGCAGAAAAGACATGCAATTGATGTCCAGTGATACAAATAGTGAGGTAACTTTTGGAGCTTTAGCACCAGAAGCCCTTAGCCTTAATGACAAAGTGAGGCTAATCATAACCCCTGAGGTATTCTCAGAGGTTATGCTCAGAGGTTATGCTTGGGGGCTATGCCTCGGACGTGGACCTGGAAAGGGTACTGCACCAAGTCTGGAAAACATCACAATGTAGAGCCCGGTGCCCTATATGTCACACTCCAGGCTAGCTCCAGAAGTCCAGTGGAGTCTGTGTACGACATTCCAAAGTCTGAGAGTGATTAGGATAGTTGCTATGCTATGTAGAAACCAATTCAAGACATGATGTAGCAAGTCAAAGGAAGAATTCCACGAACAAAACCATCCAGTGTCCATCCTCCTAAGCTACTAGAAAAAAAACAAAGGCATGCTGGGTGGAGGAGGGGTTATACTGGGGGCTGGGTTACTATTATTCTGTTTGCCAATAATCCAATCCTCCTGTAGGCATACCATAAATTCCTGTGTCTTTCAATGGACAAGAAAGAAAAAGTTTTCCCATGGGCTTTGCGACAGATAAAATGAAAAACAATCTAGTATGCCAAAAGCAATAATAAAGCAGCAAAACGCATGATGTACATGATTCATACCTTATCAAAGGAAAGTGATGCTTCCTTCCTAAACACCCATACAGGGAAAACTGCTCATTTTTGATAGTGAGGAATGGTTTCCTTTTCTCTTTTTTCCCCCACTTCCTCTTTTACTTTCTCTTTCACCTTTTCGTCTCTACTTATTTCTTTATTCTACAACATATAAGCACTATGTGCAATGTGATCTTCATTTTATAGTTAGAATTTTAATTAGCAGGTCTGCTGCAGTATTGAATGTATTGTTTTACCAGTCTACAAAAAAAAAACTTGTGAATTCTCAAAGCCATGTTTGGCTTTCTCTATTCTCTTATTTTGTTATCTATGCATAGATATTGTTATGTCATTTTGTGCTTTGTTATGCTACTTTTTAATAACAAACAATTGAAGGAAAAGTGAGAGACAGAGAGAGAGACAGTGAAAAAAGAGAAAGATAGAGAGAAAGAAAAATTGACACCTATTAATTCCAATAACCTTGGAATACAGTAAAGGCCACATTCCTTTTATTTTAAAGGATAAGTACACCTTTCTGAACATGTTACACCCATGTTTACGGTGTATCATGTAACATGTTCAGCATTTGCTTGCTCTTCCCCCGACCCCCCCCCCCCCCTCTCTGTGACAGCGGGCCAGGGATCTACTCCCTGCACCCGCTGTTACAATTCAAAAAGAGTGTGGCAATGTGAGGCTCAGCGCACATGGCCGCCGCATCGTTCATTCACAGATCCCTGTGAATCAATACCGACAGCCTTTGCGGCTGACTGCTTGTAGTTCTCAATGAACTACCAGGGCACTAAGCACTCTCTAGGTAATACATTGAGCTTCCTGTCATTTAGAAACTGTCTGCCCATATGGAAGGTATGGACAGACAGCTACACTTATGGCACTTTTCCACTGCAAGTACCGGCTCGGCTCCACTCGGCCCTGCTTGGCTTGGTTTGGTTTTCCACTGCATGGTACCGCATGGTACGTTGTTGGAACGGTTCAGTACGGTTTGCTTTTCCACTAATAGTAAGTGGGTGGGATAACAACGATTCTCTGACCAATCAGTGGCTAGTAGTGACAAAGAGTCAAGGCTGCATGCAAAGGATTGTGGGATATGGTACCGGTACGCCCCTCTTGGAACCACAACCAAGGTGGTACTGTTTAAGCGAGCCGTACCGTTCGGTTCCATGTAGTGGAAAAGCGCCGCCGTACCATACCGAACCGTTCCAACACTGTACCATGCAGTGGAAAAGCGCAAAAGCGAGCCGAACCGTTCGGTTCCATGCAGTGGAAAAGCGCCAATACAGACTGCAGGAGCCTAGGATTATACCCATGGTCAGCTGATCACTGGTTCAATGCTTTACAGGCTCCTAAAAATAAATATATAAATACATAAATAAATAAAGACAGGCATATTTTTTACCTGCAACAAAAATTTGCATTTATAATTTTTTTGCTAAGGTGAACTTATCATTTAATTGTACAGAACAAACCACAGGCTTGACATTCATAGATCCTGGAATATCTCCAAGCAATAAATGAGAGGAGTGGGCAACAAGGAAGAAAGCACAACTATGCCAAAAGGCCAACCAATTACAAGGGTCAACAGGCCCAACATATACTATATTACCAAAGTATTGGAACACCTGCCTTTACACACACATGAACTTTAATGGCATCCCAGTCTTAGTCCGTAGGGTTCAATATTGAGTTGGCCCACCCTTTGCAGCTATAACAGCTTCAACTCTTCTGGGGAGGCTGTAAACAAGGTTTAGGAATGTGTCTATGGAAATGTTTGACCATTCTTCCAGAAGCACATTTGTGAGGCCAGGCACTGATGTGGACAAGAATGCCTGGCTCCCAGTCTCTGCTCTAATTCATCCCAAAGGTGTTCTAATGGGTTGAGGTCTGGCCAGTCAAGTTCCTCCACCCCAAACTCGCTCATCTATGTGTTTATGGACCTTGCTTTGTGCACTGGTCCAAATCATTTGGTGGAGGGGGGATTATGGTGTGGGGTTGTTTTTCAGGGGTTGGGTTTGGTCCCTTAGTTCCAGTAAAAGAAAAGCTTAAGGTGTCAGCATACCAAGACATTTTGGACAATTTACTGCTCCCAACTTTGTGGGAACAGTTTGGGGATGGCCCCTTCCTGTTCCAACATGACTGCACACCAGTGCACAAAGCAAGGTCTATAAAGACATGGGTGAGCGAGTTTCGGGTGGAGGAACTTGACTGGCCTGCACAGAGTACTGGCTTCAACCTGATATAACACCTTTGGGATGAATTAGAGCGGAGACTGTGAGCCAGGCCTTCTCGTCCACATCAGTGCCTAATATCACAAATGCCCTTCTGGAAGAATGGTCAAAGATTCCCATAGACACACTCCTAAACCTTGTAGATAGCCTTCCCAGAAGTTAGAGTTGCAAAGGGTGGGCCAACTCAAAATTGAACCCTATGATCCAAGATTGGGATGTCATTAAAGTTCATGTGCGTGTAAAGGCAGACGTCCCAATACATTTGGTAATATAGTGTAGATTGCTGCTGCAAGAACCTTGCAGTCAAAAGCTGCATCTGCAAAAGTTTGGACGTCCACCTGGAAGAACTTTAAAATGGTGTGATCAGAAGACCAGGTGGCTGGCCTTACAAATCTGAACAACAAAGGTTTGATGTTAGAATTCCCAGGAAACTCCTTTCCTCCTGGTGGAGTAAGTACATAGTAGTGCAGGAGGTGCAAGCACTTTTATGGCGTAAGTACTTGAGATGAGTTGTGTTATCCACCCAGCAATAATGGATCCTGAAGTAGGATGTAAATTACAAGGTCTTGTGAATAATCAAATGTGCTTTCAGAAAATGTATAGCTTGTTCCAATATAAACCTCCAAACTGTATGTGAAAAATAGTGAACAGTTACAGAAAGTGAAACACAGCAAAAACAGCGTGAGCAGTGAGCACATAAGTTAAAAAATGTAGGGCACGACCCAGCAATGAAGGGTTTGACACAAGGACATATGACTTAATAGTGTGAATTTATAATTGTCGCCTTAATTAGCCACTAGATCACTTCTGCACGTGGTGGAAGGGAGTCCCTCCCCCCTGTCGCCTCTCCCGGGTTCTCTGGTTCTATCGCAGGGGTTGGGAGCGATGCGGCTGGTGGCGATGGCTGCCTGGGACAGAGAGAGAAGAACTGACATCGTTCCCCTCTCTCTGTAACCCTGGAAACCGGGAGCAACGAGTATTCCTCACTTCTGTTTCCACCCCTTTGTTTACTTGGCCATCAGTGGCCAGAAAAGCAGCCAATCAGAATGATCTTGGTCCGATCGGCTGCATGGGGAGTCAGAAGAGCCATAAAGAGGACCTGTCATGGCCCATGCTAACACAAGGGATGTTGTTCATCCCTTGTGATAGCAATAAAGTTTGTCAAAAAAATATATATATAAAAAAAGTGTAAAAAAATGTTTTTTTTTGTATAAAATAAATAAAAATGTAATACGCCACCGACCCACTGTGCTTACGTGCACATGCAAACGCATACGTTACTCCCACACGCATGTGTCAGAATAGGCTTGGAAAGGAGGTGGTTAAAGCATAAAATTTTTGATGGTCAGGTTTATCTTCTACAGTCAACAAACATCTGACTACAAATCTATGTTCCCTGCAGCACTACAGATCCAAGTCACACAACCTCTCGAAAGTTTAAGTACAAAGAAATATGCAACTACTACATTTTCCAAACACTTTAAAATGTGAATGTCACAACTCGTTTACACTTGTGGTCGGGGAGGGGGTAAAAACATGCAGCTGAGCCCTCTTTGTGCAGAGGCAGAGGCCAGTGGCTTACACATGCTGTGGTCATAATGCTTTGCAGGTGGATATATATATACCCCCTGCCCTACCACCTGTCAAACGAGACCCAATAAAATGAATAGGGCTGCACTGTATGTGGTTGCAGCGTGGTAGTGCGGAATTCAGGAGGATATCAAATGGTCAGGCGTCATTTTGCCTCACTGCCTGTCAAGCACTTCCGAAAAACTATTTGAAGGCGGATCACTTTTCATAAGAACAGCAGTCCTTGCGGAAAGTGTAAACACGGTCATACGGGAAAGTATAGTTTCTTTTCAAGAGGAAGTAAACTCACTTAAACAAACGAGAAAAAAAAAAACCCTGTAAAGAGAAAGGCATAATGAGCTAGCATGCATCGCATACTAGCTCATTATGAAGTACTTACCTTGAAACAAAGCCCCCGCCATGCCGCCCCCTCAGCGACAGGACGGCCGACATGTCCAGCCGTCCTGCTTCCGGGTTCGCGTCCTCCGGCCATCTGATTGGCCGGAGGCGCGATTACATCACTCCCGCGCGTGCGTAGGACTCTGAGCGCATGCGCCGATGACGTCATCGGCAGTATGCACTCTAAATATCTCCTAAACGGTGCAAGTTTAGGAGATATTTATAGCACTTATAGATAAGCCTTAATATAGGCTTACCTATAGGTAAGCGTTTGTGAAGTGGGTTTACAACCTCTTTCAGTTAGCACACACTACCTTGTTGCATTGTTTATCTAAAAATATCTTCTCATATGACCTCTGTTTTCATGCCTGCTTTCCATATTGTAGTAAAGGTAAACAGTTATAAATTAACCCTGTAGGCAGCGAAGAAGACCCAATAAAGTGATGCTGCCAAACACTGTTGAGACCAGCAGGCTGATTTACTAAAGAAGTTGCCAATCTTCTTCAAATAATTGAAATTAAAGTGGTTGTAAACCCTAACATATACCCAGTGAAGTAACAGGCCTCAAGTGATGCAAAGATGAAACAAATCCGCCTACATAAACTGTACCTGTTTATCTGTAGCCATCTCTTCTCTAAAGTCTTGCAAAGTGCAGAAATTATAAAATTATACAGCTTGTCAGAGCTTTCAGTAAGTGAGGGGCAAGAACTTACACTCTGCAGAGCTCAGTAAGGAGAGCTGATTGAAAAGAAGGGACACCAAAGTGATTTAGGCAGATAGAAGAGGATTGAGGCAGCAGACAAGTAAAATCTATAGAGGGATATGCTTTGTTTGTATTTCATACCTTAGGATTTATGTACTCACTGTAAAATACTTTTCTTGGCGCTCAATAAGAAACATTGGAAGTTTTAAACCTTCAGGTTATATTGTCATGAAGTACTGGACACTGTAAAAAAAAATCATAAGCCAGCCCTGGAATACCACTCCTTTGACCAACATGCCTCACTTTAGTAGCAAAGCAGTACCAAGAGCATGATTATAAACATAGAGTGGGCTCCAAGAAAATGATGTTACAATGAGCACAAATGTCCCCATTATTCTAAAGCCTAACACACACGGGCCAAATGTCAGACAACATAGGGCCTGTGTACGGTAACTGGTCCGACAGAAGCCGGTCAGCCAGCTTATGTCGAAGTCTCATGACCCTAAACGGTCTGCTGACCTGGCTCTCCATCAGTGGTCTCAGCGAATGGCTGAGAGCGCTGACCAGAGTGTTCGGGGGGGCATCCCCCTGTCAGAACACAATAGCTCAGCAGGAGAGATCCCTGTACTAACATCAGATTGTTATTACAGCGGTTTTGACTGGAGCTGTCAGGTTTTTTTTTTCTTCACTTATCCTGCTGAACAATGGCTGTGGGTGTGACTGAAAATTATGTCATTCTAGTCTGCAGGGAGTGATGTACTTCACTTCCAAACTGAGGCTTGGATTGCATGCCCACCGCACCGCCATCTGGGCCATTGTTAAAATAGACCTGGATCTGATGGCCTGTCAAAAGGTTGGTCAGACGCTAAAGACACATCAAAAATGCCCAAAGTTCTAAGATGTTGATGAGGAGATTTCACCAGCAATCAAGTCGTTATCTCTGACAGAGTACCCAGAACTCTCTAGAAAGCTTTACAGGTCATTAGAATTTTCTAAAACATGAGAATGATGTTCGGGCTTGATCCTGAATTCACCAAGAAAGACAGTCTGGTCCCTGATATTAGGTAAATCAGTCTTTCCAAAGACCAGAACAATTTTTCTCATGATGATAGAAAACCACATTGTAGACTCCTGGAGTGGAACTGAGTAAATAGAAATGCCTAAAAATGAGGCAAATATCAGTAAAAAAGACTCAAGCAGAATCTATGTCTGATCAGTGTAAAGTTTCCCATGGGGAAAGAACAAACTGGCATGGTAAATGTATGGGACCAGCTGCAGATATTCCTAGTGTGCAGTTGGAACTAATAACTGTAGGTTCAGGATTTATCCATCTAGGGTGGTAAATGGGTTCTCACTACCAAGGTCCACACTGTGAGCACAGATCGAACAATACCCCCCCCCAGTGGCTCTGACTGCTGGTTTCCTGGGTACCAGCTAAACATTACAGATCTTTAAAATCGACATCACACTATAGGAGACATGATAGCAGTCATCTAACAAACTTTTGCACATAAGAGGTTGTCCCCTGCCCTTCCCAAATGACGTCAGTGATACAAAACTGAGAGTTTTCTATGGGAATTGACAATAAACAATTTTTAGGTCTAACAGAATCTGACTGAACCAGATGTGTCCACTTTACAACTCAATGCAACAAGAGACCTTGTGTATTCTTGTACAACCTCCTTTGAGCCCTTGGGTAGCACCATGGTCTTATGTACCCCCATACACAAGAAAGTGGGGGTGTGAGTTACAAGTATCCCTCAGAAAAGAACAAATTGATAGAGTAATTCGGCTGGGCCACAAGTCTGCGATTGACAATTGCTTTTAATAGCAGGGATATAAGTTGCTGTCAAGGTGGTTTAGAGTTTCGGTGCTGCTCAACCAATTATATCACCAAGTCTCCAAGATGTGCTGGAGATTTCAAAAGGAGCCTGGCTCTCTTCTGTATTTTTTTCTGATACTGGCCTTCCCTGACACAGTTCTAGATGGGAGTCAAGGGGGTAGTTTTCAAAATGACATAGGTGGACTTAGGTGCAGAACCTACTTGTTACATAACAATAAGGTTCCACTGCATCTCTATAAGATTTCAATTGCTGTTAATTTGCTGATTGCAGAAAGGGCTTGCATTCCATGCCTTTGGAAGCAAAGTTCCCCTTAGACCCAAAGGATTCATGTACACTACAGCTCCTAAGCTTGAGTTTAGGAGCTTTTGGCGCATTTTTTTTTTTTGCCAAAGTTCCTAAATTTTACTCTTTAATCAGAGTTTAGGAGCTCCTGCAGTTAGGGGGGCTTCAACCTCCCTCTCCTGAGCACGAATCACATTCCGGATAGAAAAGATTTGACTCCTGGCCACAAAATGCGCCCTGTTTTGTGTTTTGCCGTGGCTGGCAGTCAAAGTAGGTTAGGTACATGAAGCCTAAGACACTGGTCTGCCAGATTGGATAAAATAAGATCTACGAAGAGCTTGAGGGCCATATTGTATAATAGGAAAGGCAAATTTAGAGATACCTGGCCCCCATGGATGAATTTTTTTTTTTATATTTATTACTTTATTTTAATTTCCAGGAAAGTCATTACAAAACATAATATATAAAACAAGATAAGGTTAATATATTACAAAGACATTATCCACTTCAATTTTTCTTATCTCAGAGGTCTGTTACGATCCTCTAAAGATTTCCAACCTACTCATATTCAGTCATTTATCAAATATTCGACCGAGGCAAGGTATTGTTAAGACAGCAAGTCTCCTTCTCTATCCCTACTCATTCAATCCCTACCTCTCTTTCCTTCATTATACTTTGATTCAAATGACCCTTAGCCTCTAAATTTGTCTTTGTTTTCCCCTCATCTTCCTGTCCATTCATTCCCTTCCTTCTTTCCTCTTCTCCTCTACATTACCCCCTCCCTCCCCACATTCATACCCCCTAATCAATCACTCTCATACACACAGAAATCAACAAAAAAAAAAAAAAAAAAAAAAAGGAAAATCCCCTCCCTTCCTCCTCCTTCCCCCTTCCTCTCTCCCTTAAAAGGATAATTAGTAATTCCCATCTCACAAAACTTCAACATTCTGAGATGATGGGAGTAACAGTTGTTTTCCCTCATCCGAGGATGCAAATAGATTCCATTTTCTCCATGTCAATTTATATTGTTCCTGTTTATGTTGTGAAGAGAGCACTAGTTCTTCCATTTTATTAATGTGTTCTAATTTTCTTACCCATTCAAACACCGATGGAGATTGTCTCTTTCTCCAGTGTTGGGGTATACATGCTCTTGCGGCATTCATCATATGGAGCAATACTGATCTTTCATATTTCCTTCCTGACAACTCTGATATCTGTAATAGGCAGAAGGCAGCATCTCCCTCGATTTTATAATCTGTTACTTTTTGAACTATATTTCCGATCTCTGACCAGAATTTCTTTATCTCTGGACAATTCCAAAAGATGTGATATAATGTGCCTTCTCCTTCTCCGCATCTCCAACACCTATCTGATTCTTGAGTGTACCATCTATGTAATTTATCTGGTGTATTATACCATCTGGTTAAGATCTTATAATTTATTTCCTGAATTTTAGTGCATTTTGTTGGTCTGAATATTGCCCTAAACATCCTCTGTTTCTGTATTTCCGTTATATCCATGTTTAGTTCCAGTTTCCATTTTTCCAGCCATTTTAATCTTGGCTGGTCCAATGGGGTATTCAGCATTTTATATAGAATAGATAATGGACGATCTACGCTCCCTATTTTCTCACATAATTTTTCAAAGTGTGTCAATGGCTTCTTAAATTTTTCAGGCTCAGGTAACGACTCCAAAAAATGCCGTAGTTGGAGTGTCTCCCACAGGCAGAGCCCATACGGTCCCTCCTCTTCTGTTAACCTAGAGATTGGGGGCCACATCCGCTGGCTCACAAAAGTTTTAATGCCATCTTGTCCCGTTTCCCTTCGTTTTTTAAAATGCTGTCTATCTGGGCCAGGAATGAACTTGGGATTTCCTAAAATAGGATATAGCGGAGATTCTGTTGTAGTTAAACTTTGTCTCAAGGACTGCTGGTAACCTATTCTTATTGTATTTCCCATTAGAGGGTGTATCTTCAAAGTTTTGGGAAGTGTCTTATAACACCAAATCGCTCTCTTTAAAGATACCACAGTCTGTGCTTGTTCTATTTGGACCCATCTTTTCGTTTCTACATGGTGCCACCAGTCTAATATTCGGTTTAGATGAATAGCATGATAGTATCTATGAAGATCAGGTACTGCTAGTCCGCCCATGTTTTTAGGAAGTGTTAGACTATTACGAGCTATACGTGGTTTTTTACCAGCCCAAATATATCTATTAAACAGCCCATGTATAATTTTAAAGAAGTTATTAGGTATTTTGACTGGGAGTGCTCTCATAATATATAAATATTTTGGTAAAATATTCATTTTTATTAGATTTCCTCTGCCAAACCATGACTGGAGGCCCCCTCTCCATTGCTCCAAAATTTTCTTTGTCTCTCCAATCAAGGGAATTAGATTTAGTTCACATATTTGGGCCAGATTTGCGGTTATATAAGTCCCTAAATATTTCACTGCTTTCTCTACCCATGCAAATCCAAAATTGCTCTTTAATCTATCCTTATTTACCTCTGCTACTCCTACTCCCATCGCTTCTGATTTCCCATAATTTATTTTAAAATTTGATATGTCTCCATACTGTTTGAATTCCTCTAGGAGTACTGGTAGCGATATTTCTGGTTCTGTCAATGTAAACAATAGATCATCCACATATTTATATTGTTCTTTACCCACAGTAACTCCTTTTATATCTGGGTTTAGTCGGACTTTGTTCAAAAAAGGCTCTAATGAAAGTGCGAAGAGCAGGGGGGATAATGGGCATCCCTGTCTTGTACCGTTTTTTATACTCAGAGGTTCTGACAGCACCCCATTCGCCTTTACCCTTGCTGTCGGATTAGAGTATACCCTAGTTGTTCTTTCCCGCATTATTTCTCCTACTCCTATATACTTGAGCACCGACTGCATAAAGTCCCACTCGACTCTGTCAAAAGCCTTTTCTGCGTCGGTGCTCAGTATAACACAAGGTATTTCTGCTTTAGTAACTATATGAATCAAATTGAGAACTCTTGTAGTGCTGTCTTTTGCTTCTCTCGCTGCCATGAAACCGACTTGGTCCAGGTGTATTATTTTTGGTAGTGCCTTTGCCATTCTTGCCGCTAAAATTTTTGTGAAAAATTTTAAATCTGTATTCAGGAGCGATATGGGCCTGTAGCTTCCGCAGCTTGATGGATCTTTGCCCTCTTTCAGTATTAGCGTTAAATAAGCCGTTAGTGTGTCCCTAGATAGCATCCCCTCCGGACCTCTCTCATTAAACAGTCTTTCCATGTATGGTCCCAGAATGGGGGCCAATACATGGAAGTACTGTGGTGTCAGTCCATCTGGACCTGGTGCCTTAATATTTTTCATATTTTTTATGGTCTGTTCTATTTCCTCCTGTGAGATATATCTTTCCAGATCATCTCTCTCTTCCTCAGTGAGTTTTGATATTCCTGATTGTGCTGTGTTTTTCCTACTTCCGGTAGATTATTAAGTAATGAATAAAAATTCCTAAACTCTTCCGTTATTTGTTCTGGCATTACTTTCTTAATTCCTTCTGGTGATATAATCTGTGGGATATAAGATCTTGTTTTTTGGCTCTGAATAGATCTTGCTAGGACTTTTCCGCATTTGTTCCCTGACTCATAAGAAACTCTCCTTGATATTTGTGTTGCGGCTTTAGCTCTATATTGCATTAAATCTAATATTTGCTTTCTTACTATGCTCAGTTCCCCCAGTGCTGTGTTTACCTTTTTTTTTTTATGCTCTGTTTCTAATGTTTTGAGTTTATCTAATAATGTTAGCAGTTGCTTATTCCTTTCCCTTTTTATTCTTGCGCCATGCTTAATTAATATTCCTCTTATCACTGATTTGTGTGCCTCCCACAGTGTGCCTATGGCACATCCAGGTTGGTCATTAAGATCAAAATAATCCTTAAGTTCCTTTTGTACCTCTATCCTTACTTCCTCTACCTGTAACAGGCTTTCATTTAATTTCCAAAATCTTTGTTTTATTGAATTAACTGTGGATATACTATACATCATAGAAATCATTGCATGGTCTGACCATGAAATGTTATCTATGTCGGTATGTCTAACCGCCGAGATGAACATGGGGCACCAAGAAGAAATCTATTCTCGAGTAACTCCCATGCGGGTTCGAATAGAATGTAAACTATTTTTCAGTTGGATGCTGGAGACGCCACATATCTATCAGTTGTTCCTTGTGTAGGTTCTTCATCATCCGTCTACCTATCATTACAGAGGAAGTAGGTTTAGTTCTGGAGGCATCAACTATGGGGGACAGCGGTGTATTGAAATCTCCTCCCAGTATCAATTGCCCTTGAGCAAAATCTCTAAGTGCATTCAATGTTTTGGCAACAAACCTATCCTGTTGCTTGTTGGGAGCATATAGGGTTGCTAGTGTCATCTGGGTTTCCCCTATTTTCCCTTTTAAAAAGAGAAATCTACCGCTGTTGTCACCTAGCTTCTCCTCCAGCTGCCATGGTGTTTTGCTATCTATTAATATCGACTCCCCTCTTGATTTTGACTGCATATAAGTTGAATGATAGATATATGGAAATGCATTATTTTTCAAATATGGTAATTTATCCGATTTAAAATGCGTCTCTTGTATGAACGCTATATTTGCCTTCACACGTTTGAGTTCTGATAGTAATATCCGCCTTTTTTCGGGTTTATTTAAGCCCTTTACGTTAATGGAGACAATCTTTATATTCTCCATTTAAAGCTATCGAGTATGAAGCGGAGAATAGAGGAAGGAAGGAAAGAGAAAAAAAAAAAAAAAAAACCCACAACACTTATCACTAATCACCCGCTCAAGCTAGTTATACAATCACCCCTCTCTATCTCATTCACTCCTATCCCCTTCCCCATGGATCCCGCCCTGCTGGGGAAAGCTCAGAGCTCGCCCCAGTCAGGGTCCACAGGTCGGATTTTTAAATCCTTCCAACACACAGCATTTTACTGCCACCGGTGTGTTCTCAACTTTTTAGGGGGAAAATACCCAGGGCGGCCACCCATGTCCTCGCTCCTCCCTCCCTATTCTATTTATTCGCTTTTATTTCTTTATCTCCAATACCCATCCCTTTCTTTCTCTCTTTCTTCCTTTTTTCCCTTCAAGCAGGCCTGCTCATCACTCTCTTTCCCCTCCATAGACCTTCTCCCTTACTTTCTATAACCCTAATTCCCTCTCCTCCTTCATCTCCATTGGAGTCCTCCCCCTCCCTCTCCCTCAAATATCTTGGAGCCTTAATATCTAAACATACCTTCCCCTTAAGTTTTAAATAATAAAAAAAAAAAAAAAAGTGTAAAAAGTGAATCCAACATTCCCCTCAAAACTTAAGTGTCTTAACTCCGTGGGGGGTATCATACCCCTCATTTCACCGTGAAAAAAAATAATAATTTTAAGGCGGGGGACATCATGACCCTCAACATTTGTGTGTCAAACCTAATGGGGGTAATATACCCCTATATTGCATCGTGAGAAAAAAAAAAAACCCAAAATTAAAAAAATTAATAATTGGGGGGGGGCGATGGGGGAGAGGGAGAGCATATCACACACTATACGAGGTTTTAGCAAAAAGCCTAATTAATCCATATTTACTTTCCATTTATAATGCTGCATATCCCTACCTCCCCGACCCTCCTGAATTCCAAAGAGCTACTAATGTGGGGAGGTGACTGAGGGCACAGAGCAACCAGAACTCACACAGATCCTTATCAATATAACCTATATTCAATTCCACCATCTACTTTCTTAAAAACTATCACAGACAAAAATAAAACAGTAAAACGTGAATCCCACATACCCTTCAGAGCTTGAGTGTCTTGACTCAGTGGGGGGTATCATACCCCTAAGATCCACCGTGTCAAAAAAAAAAAAAAAAAGCGAAAAGTGAATCCAACATTCCCATCAAAGCTTAGGTGTCTTAACTCAGTGGGGGGTATTATACCCCTTAATTCCACCGTGCAAAAAAAGAAAAGAAAGACTTTTTCCTCCTTTTTTCCTTTTAAGGAGGGGGACATCATAACCCTCAACATGTGTCAAGCCTAGTGGGGGTAATATACCCCTAAGTTCCACCGTGCAAAAAGAAAAAAAAAAAAGTGAATCCAGCATTCCCATCAAAATTTAAGTGTCTTAACTCGGTGAGGGGTATTATACCCCTAAATTTCCCCGTGCAAGGAAAAAAAAAAAAGGAAAGGTGGGTAGAGAAAGGCCCAGGGGAAGAGGCTTTTTCCCTTCACCCTCAGCCCTTCCCTCCCACGTACCAGTAAAATAGCTTTTTCCTTTTGTAAGTTCCCTTAGTGAATTTAATAACTTATTCCCATAATATAATATCCCTGAGCTCTAGTCCCTCCCCTTCCCCCTGTCTACCGAGGTTGTGTATAGTCTCTAGGCGCGTTTCCACTTATCCTTCCCAGCCAGTTTGGGATCTCTATAGGTGGGGTCCCTAAAAAATCAAAGAGAGCTACTCTATCTTGGAAGCTACGTAGAGTGAAAAAACACCCATCCTTGTTAAATGTTACTGTAAACGGGAAACCCCATCTATAGGTACATCCTTTTCTTCTAGCCAGCTCCAGGATAGGTTTCAATATGGCTCTTCTTTGTAGAGTCCCTTTAGAAATATCAGAGAAAACCTGTATAGTCATCCCCTCCAGTTTCCATTCTCTAGTGTCCCGAGCCATTTTCAGTATCAGTTCTTTCTGGGAATAATAGTGCAATTTGCAGATTACATCTCTTGGTCTTTCCTGGTCTCTTTTCATTGGGCCCGGTATTCTGTGTATTCTGTCAAGCTCTATTTTACCCGGATAGTTTGTCCCCAAGATATCTTTAAATAGTCTATTGACTGATTCTTCCAATTGCGTGCTTTTTAATGACTCCGTTAATCCTCAGATTCTTAAATTGTTGCGACGGCTTCGATTTTCCATATCTTCGATCTGTAACTGTAACCTGGCATCTCTTTCCCCCTGTTGTTCTGTCTTTTTCTCCAACACTTTAAGCCGTTCCTTTATTGCAACAATTTCTGCATCCTCCTTCCTTTGTCTGGTGGACAGTGCCTGAATCTCATTTTTAATAAGCTGAATTTCCTTTTCATGAGTCTCCTCTACTCGACCCACTAGTTGTTCCATGTCAGTTTTGGTTGGAAGCGAGCTAATCATGGCTCTAAATTCAGCCATTTGCGCCGCCCACTGGGCACTCGGGAAGGGCATACTCTCTTCTGTCTGGATTTTGGGATTGGACCCAGAGTCTCTTTCCTCCAGGGGTGACGTAGCCCTAGAATCTGTGATGTCACTAGAGTCCCAGTCTGTGTGTGTGTCTCCCATCTCCGCCATTTTACTTGCTGTTGTAGGTCTCTGGCTGGTAGAAAGGAATTTCCTTATCTCTCCTTCTGGTTTCCCTGGGTTTTTCACAGTGTTCTTTTTAACGGGTCATACTAATTCTTAATCTTACGGAGTATAGGCCAGTGATGTAAAGCTAAGGGACCCACCGATCTCTTCCCACTTTCTGGGATGCTATATCGGACCGTGTGTGCCTCTTTCTTCTCTTAGCTTATGTGCCCCTCGCCACAAACTCATCACATTGCTGCTTTCTCCTAAATTTCAGGCTCTCCCCTACTTTAATGTTATATTTCAGTGTCTCTATGTCCCTATATACTGGCTTTTCCCGTCAGCTCCCTCTCAGTCTTTGGGTAAGAAATAGGTTAGCTTTATTACCAGTTTTACAGGTCACATCCTCTTCTTTTCCCTTCCAGGCTTGTCCCCCATGTGTCCATATGCCTGTGTTATACCAGAGTATTCTCTATCAATTTTATTTACTGGCACATAGAAATTTAAAAGATAACAAGGGGTTCCACTCACGGTTTTCAGTAGTTTGTCCCCATACTTCCACTACTTCCACGTCCTCTCCAGGTTACATGTTTCAGACCATGCAGCAAGGTAGGCTAAGTGGGGAAGACAGGATGATGCAGCAGTTTCTCTCCACTATAGTGTCTTCTCCAGCTCACATCCAGCTCTCACCGGAGTCTTGCTGTGTGTTCCCTCCAAACTTACTGCCCGTAGCGGTGATTAATATGGTGGGCTCTGCTGTCTCCCCCTCAGCCAGTTAACAGCCCGAGTCCGCGGGGAGTAAATGACCTCAGATCACCAAGTCTGGCGCCGCAATGTTCGGCCGCCAAGGCAACAGATCGAGGAGTGCCAATAGAGACCGCCGCCGCCTCCGTACTAGCCCGAGCGCCGGCTCTCTCCCCCCTCCTTGCACCGATCTACAGGTGAGCGGCGTCTAGCGGCAGGCGTCCTCTGTCTACTGCTTCTGCAGCATGCATGTGATGATCAAGGGAATACTTCCGGGTTTCCAGGTCCGCCGCAGTATTCAATTACCGCCGACATCCAGCGGAGGAAGGCAAGAGAAGGTCCGTGAGGTTCACCATCTCCACCCCGCATAGTGCGGACCTCTCGGCTAATTTCGGATGGGTTCCTGGGTAGGGAGGGAGTCTCACACGAGGCTCACGGAGCGCGTCCACACATGACCGCTTCCGGGCACGCCCCCCCCCCATGGATGAATTTTACACGTTTCTCACAATACTTAGATGTCATGTCTCTGTCCTCAACTGTCAATGATTGTAACGCCTGCCCTTAGTTATTCTTCTACATGGTGGGTATCGTTGAGGAGGGGTGGTTAAAAATGGTGCAGGAGGCAGATTTCCTCTCCCTGCCCCTTTCACCCCCTTTTTTCTGCTCTTTTTCTCCCTCCTTTAGATAGCGGCAGGGCGGCCCTACTATGGGTCCCGCTGGGTCCATTGGACACAGGCAGAACATGGAGGGGCTGAAAATTGACTCCTAAGATTTTTTTTCCAGAAGTTGTGTGTCATCAGTTGGCGGCACGTTCATTACGGGCAGCATTTCCCCATCTCATACTGCTGTCTGTAGTATAAAAATGATGAATATGAGGAGGCAGAGCGTCTCCTTCGGGGAACGTCCCTCACTGGGATCGTGGTGTGCGCAATGACATCAGGGCAGGCTGAATCTTATAGGGGGGTGGCTGTGGCAGACACAGGAGTGACAGGAGGACAGACAGTGAATGTTTGGTGGACTGGTCCGTTGGTGAGTTATGGAAAAAGATAACAGTATATATAAAAAAAATTAAATTTTATACAGGATTAGTTTAAACCCCTACAGGTGCTGAGACCCCTGCTACCTGATTTTTCAAGTACTTTCTTCCGGGTTCCCTGTATATCGGGGAAATATGAAAAATTTGTACATTGTGTAGTAGATTTCATTATTTTGTACTTGCTCCAAAAGTGAAATTGATACTAAGGATATAGCTACTGATTTCTTGTATACCTAAATAGGCACAGATGGTCTGCAACTTGACCTAGACTAGGAGTACAGTATATATCAAAAATGGTGATTACCCTCTTTCTATCATATACATTCCAACTCTCTTTGTATGGTTCTATTGGTTTTCTACCTACATAATTGACCAGTATCTGTTGTATATGTTTATGGTGAAGGTCCAAAGATGTCAGTATTACTGTAATGGACTGTTTTGTATATACACAATGTCCTAAATAAATAAAGAATAAACAAAACAAAAGATTCAGCCCTTTAGATTTCAGCAGGGTTTGGCGCAACTCATGGGTTTTCCCAAGTTCACCAAGCCTAAAAAATAATTTTGCCCAGTGCGCTCGTGACCAATAGTGACAGGTCACAAATGTATTCATGAAGAGTTGTAAAGGTGCCAAATAGTTAAACAAAGTGGTTCTAAAGTCAAAAAGTTTTTAATCCTAAAGCATTCTATGCATTAAGGTGAAAAAAAAAAAAACCTTCAAGGATCTGTGCTCTTTGCTCAGAGCGGAGGGGAGAACTGAGCAATGAGCGATCTATGATCGCTCAGTTCTCACTACAAAGCCAGCGGCGGACAGATGCAACATCGAATCGATGCTGCATCCACCTAGGTGAGTATAAATGTTTTTTTTTTTTTTTTCAAATCTCCAACTTCTCTTTCAAGCGCAACACTCACCCCATGTGGACGTGATCACATTTTTGTGTCCTAAATATATAGCAACCTCCTGATTTTAAAGCAGACGTTTATACCTAAACACTGTTTGGGGGGTAAGCTCCTGTTTGTTTGGATTGAGCTTTTTTTGTCGCCCAGTTGGCTACGTTTTTTAGCCTTGGATGTACGTTAACAGTTGGTTGCGTTTTCCCACCCCTCATGCCTACACTGCTTTGGGAGGACTCAATATTGAAGAAGCATTGAGAGCTGCGTCTGTCAAAGGGCGATAGAGAAAATTGGATTTTTGTAAGAACTTACTGTAAAATCCTTTTCTCTGAGTCCTTTGACAGACGCAGCTCCCGCCCCTCTAAAATGGGGTTGGTTCTGTCTTCTTTCACTGCTTGCTATGAAACTGATTTGAGAGCACAGTGTGTCTGGGGTTATGTCGTGAGGGACAGCCCCTATAGGCATGTCAAGTGAAACATTTTCACTGCCTAGTCTACTCCTGTAGATGGCGCATAACCCAATAGTGAAGAAGCATTGAGAGCTGCCTCTGTCAAAGGACGATAGAAATTAACTTTTTTTTTTACTTAATTTTTTTTAACACTGCAATATCTTCCTTTAAGCCAACCCCCCATCCCCAAAGCAATAAAACAAAGGTGCACATGTAAAAATGTTCTAGTGCAATGCTGAACATTATTAGAGTATATTTACATTTACATCTATCTCGCACACTTCCTGCTTTTCTGAGGAACAGCTGATATATCCAAGGCTTCCTTAGCTACCCCTTGGGAAGGCCACACCACCAGTCAGGAAGATCTGATGGGCAAAGTGCGAAATCCCAGGAAAATACTTTATTTTTGCAAAGATAACACAGCATCTCACAAAAGTGAGTACACCCCTTGCATTTTTGTAAATATTTTACTATATCTTTTCATGTCACAACACTGAAGAAATGACACTTTGCTACAATGTAAAGTAGTGAGTGTACAGCTTGTATAACAGTCTAAATTTGCTGTCCCCTCAAAATAACTCAACACACAGCCATTAATGACTAAACTGCTGGCAACAAAAATGAGTACAACCCTAAGTGAAAATATCCAAATTTGGCCAAATTAGCCATTTTCCCTCCCCGATTTCATGTGACTCATTAGTGTTACAAGGTCCCAGGTGTGAATGGGGAGCAGGTGTGTTAAATTTGGTGTTATCGCTTTCACTCCCTCATACTGGTCTCTGGAAGTTCAACATGGCACCTCATGACAAAGAACTCTCTGAGGATCTAAAAAAAAGAATTGAAGATGGCCTACGGCCCTAGGCTATAAGAAGTTTGCCAAGACCCTGAAACTGAGCTGCAGCACGGTGGCCAAAACGAATACGCCAATATGTTGGTGATCAGTGGGAACAATGATCCTCTTTGGGGTCAGTGGGAAGCATGCTCCTTACACTGATGTCTGTATGAAGCATGACTATATATTGGAGTCAGCAAGAAGAATGATCCTTATATTAGTGTAAGTGGCAAGAATACTCCTTACACTGGTGGTCATCAGGAAGAATGCTCCTTACACTGGTTGTCAGTGGGAGTAATTCTCTTTACATTTGTGTCAGTGAGGAGAATGCTCCTTACATTGGTGTCAGTGGGAAGATCGATTTATATTGGTGTCAGTGGGTAGAATGCCAATTAGAGCAGTGGTCATTGGGAAGAGTGACTCTTAGGGCCCATTCACAATGGAATGCAGTGCAGGAGAGGCGCATTTCTGTGCGGCTTCCCACACCGCATTCCAACCGCAATGCCCTTGCAATCTGCTGCGGGGGTCAATTCAAGTTAACGCCACACCAAACGCAGGCCGCAAACACATTGCGTTTGCCCACACTCAATCGCATGGTACAAAAGTACCATGTAATGCCGCCGGTTCCCACAGGTTTCAAAAAGTAGCTCATGCATTACCTTTGGTGCAGTGCGGTGCGATTTCAGCCCATTCAAAATGACACAGCTGTTCGGTTCCTGTGCAATTTACATACAGTTCTAGTGTGAATGGCCCCTTAAATTGGTGTCAGTGGGAAGAATTACTTATATTGGTATCAGTGGGAAGGGCCACTCTTACAGTTTATTGGTGTTAGTGGGAACAAAGCTAATTAGATTGGTGGTCAATGGGAAAAATAACTTTTATACACGTGTCAGCGGGAAGAATGACTCTCAGCGGACTGACAACTCATGGGGCCCCCGGACAATAGGAGATCATGGGGCCTCCCTGTGTCCTGGCCACACTCAAGACACAATGCCCACATTACTTGCTGTACATTGGTCCCTACCCCCTTTTAGCTGCAGAGGCAGCAGCTGAGGATGTACAGTTGCTGTGGCAGGAATTATACTCCGTGTTGCTTATGGTGGGTGATTGCGATCCATTCAAGTGAATAGGGGCACTCTGCAAACACCCTGCAACCATGTGCAGTTGCAGCATGCTAGAGTGGGATCCAAGAGGTTAAAGCAGGTGATGAGGAAGCAATACAACGCCTCCTTATCACCTACTTTAACCACTTGGTCGCTGTACTGCTCAAGGTTGCACGACCTTTGCAGTGCAGCCCCATGCCAAGCATGACAGGGTGTAAAATTCCTGCTGCAGCTGCAATATGTGTACACCCCTGGCCACGGCTGGTAAAGGGGGTGTGGTTGGAGTGGGGATAAAAACAGGGTTAAACTATGACCTGAGCTCCCTATCACAGTTGGATTTCAAGGAACCCCTGGGATGAGGACAGTGTGTGACCCCTGAGATAAGGACAGAGAAGGTCATTGGGATGAAGACAAAGAGGGGCCCCCTGGGATGAGAGAAGAGAGGGACTCCTGGGATGAGAGCAGAGAGGGACCCTTGGGATGAGGACAGAGGAACCCCTGGGATGAGGACAGAGAGGGACCCAAGGGATGAGGAGAGAGAGGGACCCAAGAGTTGAGGACAGAGGGAGGGGGGCCTGGAATAAGGACAGAGAGGGACGCCTGGGGTGAGGACAGAGAGGGACCCTGGCATTAGAGCAGAGAGGGACCCCTGGGATGAGGACAGAGAGAGACCCCTGGGATGAGAGCATAGAGGGACCCCTGGGATGAGAGCAGAGAGGGACCCTGGGATGAGAGCAGAGAGGGGGCCCTGGGATGAGACCAAAGTGGGGGGTCCTGGGATGAGAGCAGAGAGGGGGTCCTGTGAAGAGAGCAGAGAGGGACCCCTGGGATGAGGACAGAGAGGGACAACTGGGATAAGGACAGAGAGGGACCCCTGGGATAAGGACAGAGAAGGACACCTGAGATGAGGACAGAGAGGGACACCTGAGATGAGGACAGAGAGGGACACCTGAGATGAGGACAGAGAGGGACCCCTGGGATTAGAGCAGAGAGGGACCCCTGGGATTAGAGCAGAGAGGGACCCCTGGAATGAGAGCATAGAGGGACCCCTGGGATGAGAGCAGAGAGGGGGCCCTGGGATGAGAGCAGAGAGGGGGCCCTGGGATGAGAGCAGAGAGGGGGTCCTGGGATAAGGACAGAAAGGGGGTCTTGGGATAAGGACAGAAAGGGGGTCTTGGGATGAGGACAGAGAGTAGATGGTGGCATCTCTTTGATTTGGGGAGAGGGGGTCAAGAGGATATGTGCTGGGGGGGGGTGCTTTTGGAGTAGAGAGGACTTGTGCTAGTAGGGGGGGGGGGTTGGTTTTAAATCCTTCCACACAACCCCCATCCCTGTACTAGCACAAGTCCTCGCCCCTCCAAAAGCACCCCCCTAGCACATATCCTCTTGCACCTCTCCCATCACTTCTGCATGTGTGCATCCTGGTTACCTGCCCACACCACCCTTCCTGCTTACTGTGTCCCCCTCCTCTATGATGCACATACCTTAGATAATCAGCATGGCTCTTGCAGTTTATTGCCCCTCCTTCCCGGCTCCTCCTCCTCCTGTCTGTGTACATCGGAGCCAAGGAGGAGGATCTTCAGTAAGCTCTCTGTATGGTGTGCAGGCTCAGGAGGGAGAGATACTGGTGTCGGCTGATACAGAGGGGCGATCGCTGTGTGAGGGAGCCATGGGCACCCCTCAAGAGATGCGGGGAAGGTGTCCTGAGTGCCCGACACTAGCGAGCCCCTGGCAGGCCAGTTACCGGAGCTCAGTGCTGGAACTTGTTCCGGCTCTGGGATTACCACAGATTCTCTGGCACAGAGGTACTCTTATAGGGCCCCCTACTGGCCCCCGGGCAGTGCCTGAGTGCACTAATGGTCAGTCCGCCCCTGATGACTCTTATATTGGTGTCAATGGAAAGACTGACTCTTATATCACTGTCAGTGGGAAGAATGACTTATATTAGTGTCAGTGGGTATAATGGCTCTTATATTGGTGTCAATGGGAAGAATGCTAATTAGATTGGTGGTCAGTGGGAAGAATGCTCTTTACATTTGTATCAGTGGGAAGAATGACTTATATTGATGTCAGTAGGAGAACATCCGGTGGATTACTGCGACGACCCAACCAGCAGGAGCAGGTACCTGACAAAGCCAAGTACCTGCCGCAACCCACCCCCCCCCCCAAAAAAGGGCCAAAAATAGAAGAGGAGGGAGAGAGGAGAGCATAAAGCAGAACTTCCCCTTAGGGTGAAGTCCCTCTAACATATGTGACAGTGGCAAGAATGCTCCTCACCTTGGTGGTCAGTAAAAAGAATGATCCTTATATTGGTGATCTGTGGAAAAAGTGCTTCTTGCAATTGTGACAGTGAGAGGATTGCTCCTTATATTGGTGGTCAGTGGGAAAAATGCTCCTTACACTGGGGGCTATTGGGTAAGTGCTCCTTACATTGGTGGTTAGCGGGAAGAATGCTCCTTACATTGGTGTCAGTGGAAAGAATGCATCCTCCTTTGGTGGTCAGTGGGAAGAATGTTCCCTACATTGATGGCCAGTTTCAAGTATGACCCCCTTGCAGACAGCTAAAAAGACCATTGGTGTCATTTTACTGACTCTGCCCAGCGATGTAAGTTCTGGAACCTACAGGTCAATCCCCTACCAACTTCTGGAAGAACTCCACAGAATTATGATCAGAAATAGAGAGTATATACAGGGGATAGGGATTGGTGGCAATGGATTGACAGATTGTACTTTATAGAGAGAATACACAAGCTAAAGCTGGCCATACATGGAACAGTTTTGTTAAACAGATAGAGGGTTGAAAAAAAAAAAAAAAATAATACAAATAATGTAGCTGCTGACTTTTAATACATAGACACTTACCTGTTCAGGGAGCCTGCAATGTCAATACCCCAGCCGATTTTAGAATCGGCTGCCGGGTGCTGCCGCCACCATTCTTCTAAGGGAAACCAGCAATGAAGCCTTTCTGCTTCACAGTCGGTTCCCTACTGTGCATGCGCAAAGCGCGCTGCGCATTCTCAAAGGCTCGCGGCGGGGGGAGGAGAAGGACAAAACTTCCGGTGGACGGCGCTGCGGCGATGTCACCCAGAAATGGTGAAGGGTACCTGTCAAAAACAGGTACCTGTTCCCCCTCCCTCCTGAAAGGTGCCAAATGTGCCACCGGAGGGGGGGGGAAGCAAATGAGCGGAAGTTCCTCTTTTAGGTGGAACTCCGCTTTAATTGACAGCATTTATTTCACACCTGCCTAAATTTTTTGCAAAGTACTGTATATTGTGTATAACACATAAGGAATAATGAAAAAAAAATAAAAAATTAGACACTCACAAAAACAATATATAATATATATATATATACATCTTTATAGTACAAAGTCCAGGGGATTGCTGCACATAAAATCCTTTATCTAGAAAAAAAGTCAGAATCAGAGAAACATGTCAGAAGTATTCCTCTGATATGCTTCTCTGATTTTTACTTTTTTCTAAATAAAAGATTTTATGTGCAGCAATCCCATGGACTTTGTACTATATATGGCCCGTGGGTGGCGTGATTGCTTTGCACTTAAAAAAATTGCTGTACACCTCATTTAGTTTTGAAATATATATATATATATATATATATATATATATATATATATATACACACATACATATACAATACAGAGAAAGAGAGAGAGAGAGAGATTTGATATATAAGAGAGAAGGCACACTGGCTAATCCATAGAGGATACAGTGGAGACCGTAGATATAGTGTGTAGAGAACACACAGATATAGAACACTATGGGGTGGATTTACTAAAGGCAAATAGACAGGAGCAACTATACTTGCAGAGTGCACAGAGCTTAGTATATAAGTAAAAGCTTAATTTGCAAAGAATACCCAATCACATGCAAAGAAAGAAAACCCCAAAAAACAGCATTTTTGCTTGCACATGATTGGATGATGGAAGTTAGAAGTTTCCTCTCATTTACTAAGCCCTGGAGCAACGACTCATGCAGATTTCACAATCAATGAGGTTGATTCATTAACAGTAAACATACCAGAGCTTAGTAAATGAGGGGAAGCTCTGCTCTCTTCCATCATCCAATCATGGAAAAGCAAAAAATGCTGTTTTTTTCTTTTTTTTTTTTATTCATTTTCCTTGCATGTGATTGGGTATTCTTTACAAAGTGAAGCTTTACCTCACTTACTAAGCTCTGGAGCAATTACACTTACACGTCAACACATGCACAGTCTATTTGCCTTTATTAAATCCCCCCCATGGATAAAAAACACAGACATAGAACACAGATATAGGAATGAGTGCAGATCATGTACATGGAGTATATATAGGAATGAGTGCAGACCATGTACATGGAGTATATATAGGAATGAGTGCAGATCATATACATGGAGTATATATAGGAATGAGTGCAGATCATATACATGGAGTATATATAGGAATGAGTGCAGATCATATACATGGAGTATAAGTCATTAGTCAATCATTAGCAACAGGAGTCGTCCCGGAAGATTGGAAATTGGCAAATGTCGTGCCCATTCACAAGAAAGGTAGTAGGGAGGAATCGAGCAACTATAGACCAGTGAGTCTGACATTAATAGTAGGCAAATTAATGGAAACCCTATTAAAGGATAGGATTGTGGAACATCTTAAATCCCATGGATTGCAAGATGAAAAACAACATGGGTTTACTTCAGGGAGATCATGTCAAACAAATCTTATAGACTTTTTTGACTGGGTGACTAAAATAATAGACGGTGGAGGTGCAGTAGACATTGCATATCTAGATTTTAGTAAGGCTTTTGACACTGTCCCACATAGAAGACTTATCAATAAACTGCAGTCATTGAGCATGGACTCCCATATTGTTGAGTGGATTAGGCAGTGGCTGAGTGACAGACAACAGAGGGTTGTAGTCAATGGAGAACATTCAGAACAAGGTCATGTTACCAGTGGGGTACCTCAGGGATCTGTACTGGGACCAATTTTGTTTAATATCTTCATAAGTGATATTGCAAAAGGCCTCGATGGTAAGGTTTGTCTTTTTGCTGATGACACAAAGATATGTAACAGGGTTGATGTTCCTGGAGGGAAAAGCCAAATGGAAAAGGATTTAGGAAAACTAGAAAAATGGTCAGAACTCTGGCAACTGAAATTTAATGTGGATAAGTGCAAGATAATGCACCTGGGACGTAAAAACCCAAGGGCAGAATATAGAATATTTGACACAGTCCTGACCTCAGTATCTGAGGAAAGGGATTTAGGAGTAATTATTTCAGAAGACTTAAAGGTGGGAAGACAATGTAATAGAGCAGCACGAAATGCCAGCAGAATGCTTGGATGTATAGGGAGAGGTATAAGCAGTAGAAAGAGAGAAGTGCTTATGCCGCTGTACAGAACACTGGTGAGACCTCACTTGGAGTATTGTGCGCAGTACTGGAGGCCATATCTCCAGAAGGATATAGATACTCTAGAGAGAGTTCAGAGAAGAGCTACTAAACTAGTACATGGATTGCAGGAAAAAACTTACCAGGAAAGGTTAAAGGACCTTAACATGTATAGCTTGGAAGAAAGAAGAGACAGAGGGGATATGATAGAAACTTTTAAATACATAAAGGGAATCCACTCGGTAAAGGAGGAGAGCATATTTAAAAGAAGAAAAACTACCACAAGAGGACACAGTTTTAAATTAGAGGGGCAAAGGTTTAAAAGTAATATGAGGAAGTATTACTTTACTGAGAGAGTAGTGGATGCATGGAATAACCTTCCTGCAGAAGTGGTAGCTGCAAATACAGTGAAGGAGTTTAAGCATGCATGGGATAGGCATAAGGCTATCCTTCATATAAGATAGGGCCAGGGACTATTCATAGGATTCAGATATATTGGGCAGACTAGATGGGCCAAAGGGTTCTTATCTGCCGACACATTCTATATGTTTCTATATCATATACATGGAGTATATATAGGAATGGGTGCAGATCATATACATGGAGTATATATAGGAATGAGTGCAGATCATATACATGGAGTATATATAGGAATGAGTGCAGGTCATGTACATGGAGTATATATAGGAATGAGTGCAGACCATATACATGGAGTATATATAGGAATGAGTGCAGATCATATACATGGAGTATATATAGGAATGAGTGCAGATCATATACATGGAGTATATATAGGAATGAGTGCAGATCATATACATGGAGTATATATAGGAATGAGTGCAGATCATATACATGGAGTATATATAGGAATGAGTGCAGATCATATACATGGAGTATATATAGGAATGAGTGCAGATCATATACATGGAGTATATATAGGAATGAGTGCAGATCATGTACATGGAGTATATATAGGAATGAGTGCAGATCATATACATGGAGTATATATAGGAATGAGTGCAGATCATATACATGGAGTATATATAGGAATGAGTGCAGATCATGTACATGGAGTATATATAGGAATGAGTGCAGATCATATACATGGAGTGTATATAGGAATGAGTGCAGATCATATACATGGAGTATATATAGGAATGAGTGCAGATCATATACATGGAGTATATATAGGAATGAGTGCAGATCATATACATGGAGTATATATAGGAATGAGTGCAGATCATGTACATGGAGTATATATAGGAATGAGTGCAGATCATATACATGGAGTATATATAGGAATGAGTGCAGATCATGTACATGGAGTATATATAGGAATGAGTGCAGATCATATACATGGAGTGTATATAGGAATGAGTGCAGATCATATACATGGAGTATATATAGGAATGAGTGCAGATCATATACATGGAGTATATATAGGAATGAGTGCAGATCATATACATGGAGTATATATAGGAATGAGTGCAGATCATATACATGGAGTATATATAGGAATGAGTGCAGATCATATACATGGAGTATATATAGGAATGAGTGCAGACCATATACATGGAGTATATATAGGAATGAGTGCAGATCATGTACATGGAGTATATATAGGAATGAGTGCAGATCATATACATGGAGTGTATATAGGAATGAGTGCAGATCATATACATGGAGTATATATAGGAATGAGTGCAGACCATATACATGGAGTATATATAGGAATGAGTGCAGATCATATACATGGAGTATATATAGGAATGAGTGCAGATCATATACATGGAGTGTATATAGGAATGAGTGCAGATCATATACATGGAGTATATATAGGAATGAGTGCAGACCATATACATGGAGTATATATAGGAATGAGTGCAGATCATATACATGGAGTATATATAGGAATGAGTGCAGATCATATACATGGAGTATATATAGGAATGAGTGCAGATCATATACATGGAGTATATATAGGAATGAGTGCAGATCATGTACATGGAGTATATATAGGAATGAGTGCAGATCATATACATGGAGTATATATAGGAATGAGTGCAGATCATATACATGGAGTATATATAGGAATGAGTGCAGATCATATACATGGAGTATATATAGGAAGTGAAGTATGAAGGGCAGGCAGGGCAGACATTGCAGAATTTGGGCCCAGCAATGCCATGCTTCACAGGAATTTATTCAACTAACAATAGTATTAAAAACAAAAAAAGTTTTTCTGAGCCCATTGAGAGATGTGTGTGTGATATGGGGGCACTCATTCATTTTAAATAGGAGTTATAGAGGCGGGGGGCCCTATGAAACACAGGCAGGGGGAGGGGGGACAGGACAGGGTGGCACACAAGCCCAGAATAGCCCGGGGCGGCCCTCACCTTCCACGTGCCCAGGCCCAGAATGGGCATCTTGGCCCCGGTGTACAGCTCTACAAACAGCGGTCCCTTCATTTCTTCTGCAGCTCTCGCCGATGACTGACTGCTCAAGCTGCCTCCGCTCTCTGCTAAAACCAGCCGCTGGAAAGATTCCTATTGGCGGAGGATGAGAGGGAGCTGACGCTGATTGGAGGCAGTGTGAGGTGGGAGGGAACATGGCCTTTCCTTCAGGCGGGATGGTTGTGACTGCCTCACACGACTTTAACCCGTGCTGTGCCAGCTGTGTGCACACTGTGCAGCGTGTGACTTCCCTGTAGCTGCCATTACGCAAAGCCTGTTGTCCCCACAATTTTTTTGTCTTGGGGACAACTTTTCCGGGGAGAAAAAAGCCTGCTCAGGCTTTCAGCAGCGCCCTGATAGGCTGAGCCCGGCATCTGGATGGATGTTGTCGGCATCTCTCCAGAGTCTGGAGCCAGCAGACAGGATTTAGCTTGCTTTCGGCTGAATCTGGGTCACAGAAATAAATGCACTCCTGTGAGCCAGAAGAGAAGTATGACCAAAAAAGCTTTGCCCATAATTTTCTTTCAAACACTTAACCTCTGGAAGATTTTCCCCCCTTCCTGACCAGGCCATTATTTTGCAATATGGCACCACGGTAATTTAACTGACAATTGCGCAGTTGTGCGACACTGTACTCAAATAAAATGCATGTCCTTTATTACCCCACAAATAGAGCTTTCTTTTGGTGGTATTTGATCAGATACACACTGCCCAAAAAAATAAAGGAACACTTTGAAAACACATCAGATCTCAATGGGGAAAAATCTCATGCTGGATATCTATACTGATATGGACTGGGTAATGTTAGGAAGGAAAGGATGCCACATCGTTTGATGGAAATGAAAATGATCAATCTACAGAGGGCTGAATCCAAAGATACCCCAAAAATCAAAGTGAAAAAATGACGCAGCAGGCTAGTCCATATTGCTGAAATTTCATTGCAGAAACTCAAAATGGTACTCAGTAGTTTGTATGGCCCCACGTGCTTGTATGCATGGCTGACAACGTCGGGGCATGCTCCTAATGAGATGATGGATGGTGTCCTGGGGTATTTCCTCCCAGATCTGGACCAGGGTATCACTGAGCTCCTGAACAGACTGAGGTGCAACCTGGCGGCATCGGATGTACCCAAACATAATGTCCCATAGGTATTCTATTGGATTTAGGTCAGTTGAGTGTGGGGGCCATTTAATGGTATCAATTCCTTCATCCACCAGGAACTGGCTGCATACTCTCCCCACATAATGCTGGGCAATATCGTACACCAGGAGGAACCCACTGCACCAGCGTAGGGTTTGACAATGGGTCCAAGGATTTTGTCCTGATTCCTAATATCAGTCAGAATACCATTGTCTAGGCTGAGGAGGTCCATGCATCCCTCCATGGATATGCCTCCTCCGGCCATCACTGACCCACCACCAAACCAGTCAAGCTGAAAGATGAAACTGGCAGCATGATGTTCTCCACGGCTTTTCCAGACCCTTTCATCTCTGTCACATGTGCTCAGGGTGAACCTGCTCTCATCTGTGAAAAGCACAGGGCGCCAGTGGCGAACCTGCCAATTCTGGTGTTCAAGGGCAAATGCCAATCAAACTCCACAGTATGGAGCACTGAGCACAGGGCCCACTAGAGGACATCAGGCCACCCTCATGAAGTCTGTTTCTGATTGTTTGGTCAGAGACATTTACACCAGTGGCCTGCTGGAGGTCATTTTGTAGGGCTCTGGCAGTGCTTATCCGGTTCCTCCTTGCACAAAGGAACAGATACTGATCATACTGATGGATTAAGGACCTTCTATGTCCATGTCTAGGTCTCCTAGAGTAACTGCCTGTCTCCTCGAATCTCCTCCACGCTCTTGAGACTGTGCTGGGAGACACAACAAACCTTTTACAATGGCACATATTAATGTGCATCTTGGTCACCATCCATGTGCCATCCTGGAGGAGTTGGACTGCATGTGCAACCTCTATAGCAGGGTTTCTCAACCAGGGTTCCATGGAATCCTGGGGTTCCTCCAAAGGTTACTAAGGGTTCCTTAACCTTCCTAGCGGTATTCCCGAGCGCGGCTCGGGGTTAAATTTCAGAGCCAAAAGCGGTAACCCCGAGCCACACTCGGGGTACGGCCAGAAGCATAGCTGGATCCTGTAAAAGAGGTTTCTTACCTTGTCACCGGGATCCAGCGATGTGTCCGGCGGTGTCTAGCGGCGGTTCTTCCTCCCGATCGTCTCCGTGCCCCGGCTTCCGTCTCCTGCGACGTGACGTTCGCAGGGGGGTGGAACCGGCGGCAAATTCAAATGTAAAAACACACCAAACACACTGATACCATTCAAAATAAAAAAAGATCACATTAGTTTGCCCCCCGTGCCCTTTCCTGCAGTTTTACTGTACTTTTTATGTAAATATATATATATATATACGTAATTCGTGTGAATGAGCAGCCCAAACCAACTGTATACATTATATATATATATATATGTATATATATATATATATACGTATATATATATATATATATATATATATATATATATATATATATATATATGTATACATAATATATGTATACATACATATATATATATATATATATATATAATATATATAATAAATGTATACAGTTGGTTTGGGCTGCTCATTCACAAGAATTACATGCAAAATAATGGTACCGCTTTCAGCACCTAAAATCCAAAAGAATCATACCGCCAGGGAGGTTAAGTAATGAGCAGTTTCTGCCTCTCAAATATGTTCTCACTGACACCATAATCTTTTTAGCTATCTGTAAGAAGGTTATGGGAATGGCAGGCAGGATGTGACTATTTAACAGAATAATTTAACCCTTATAATAACTTAATAATAATTAAATAAATAAATAAATAAAGAAACACCAGACAATGCTTGGACATAAGTCCCCGTTCACACTGGGTCGCCGTAGGTCGCCTTCCATAGGGAAGCTGCGGACCCGTTCTAATAGGAGCGACACAAGTCGCTCCGACTTAGAAAAAGGGTCCGGAGCTTCTTTGGGGCGACCCGGAGCGACCGTCATAGACTTCAATGTTATGAAGTCCGTGCCGGCCGCTCCGAGGTCGCGGGGCGAGCAGCGCGCCGCGACCTCGGAGGTCGCCCCGGGAAGTAGCGTCGCTGCTATGTGAACGGGGCCTAAGGCTGCTTTAATTATTGGCTTTTAAACATACATAAATAAAAACTTCAGGTTTTATTTATATTTACATCTTCAGGTCACATAAACACAACCTAGCCACTACGGCTCAGGTTGACAAATACAACTTAGGGCTCTTTCACACGGCCACTCCGTGTGTCCGCAAATCATCCTATTTTTTTGCGGATGATTTACGGACATAATGTAAGTCTATGGCATTGCGGATGTCAGCGGAATACCATCCGCTGACATCCCATTTTCTTTCTTTCAGTTCTGTTCCGTTTTTTGGAACGGAACAGAACCCTATTTTTTCGTCCATTCAAAAAACGGAAAGGAAGGAAAATCGGATGTCAGCGGTGTCACCCGCTGGCATCCGCAATGCCATAGACTTACATTATGTCCGCATATCATCCGCAAACGGATGGGATGATATGCGGACTTACGGAGCGGATGACACAAATGTCATCCGCTCCATGAAAAAAAAAAAAAAAGTCCCGCAGCGGAGCTTTCACACGGAGCGGCCGTGTCAAAGAGCCCTTAAACTTTCATAGCCATTATCCAACTTCCTTAAACAAGGAAACACACTTGAAATTGCGTCCCCCCTAGCACCAGAGCTGGGGCGACAGTATTAGCCAATAACTAATAACTGTCCGCGACGACCAAAGAAAAGGGGTGGGAGGGGGAACAAAGTTGATGAGTTCTTGAGAAGAAGTGACCCGGAGCTCCACGGCCACTTGTTTAAATAGCCCTTCTGGAGCCAGCCAGAACCAGTTTACTTGGAAAGAGTGGGATATTTGAGCAGGAGCGACGCTCCATGCGCTAAACTGCCCAGAAACAGCTGATAAAAGAGCGGGAACAGCTGATTCATACTAAAATCTGCCCAGATACCGCATCATTTTTAGGCGGGAAGCTCAAAATCCTGACCTGGGTCAAAAGTTCAGCTGCTTACCTGATAAAATCTAGTTACCTAAGCCTAACTAACTGACTATTACCCATTAAGACTTCCATTAGATCCCCCCTTACCGCCATCCCATAAAGAAATGGGGGCTAGTAGAGCACCCCTTTCTTTTCATTCTTCCCAATGACCACAAGTGTAAGGAGCATTCTTTCAACTGACCATCACACTAATGTACCGTGAGTTGTATATATAGTCATTTTTAGCAGAGTTCCCTGAGACTGGAAAGTTAGTTCAAGGATTCCTCTGTGTCGAAAAGGAAAGGCTGCTCTATAGGGTCCAGGTATCGCCTCATGCTATGAGTAGTGTCACTAACCCTAGGCAAATGTAAAACTAGTGAAAAACAGTCAGAAAAAATGAGTAGGGGGAAAACATTTCAGTGGCCTCCACCTGTAAAACCATTCCTGTTTTTTTTTTTTTTTTGGGGGGGGGGGGTCTCATCGTTGCCCATCTAGTGCACCTGTTGGTAATTTCATTAACACCAAAGTAGCTGAAACTGATTAACAACCCCCTCAGCTACTTAAAGCGGTAGTATCATCGATTTTACAACTTTGCAGTATCCTAATGACATGTGTCAGTATTTTATTACGCACCTTTTAGCATGCTTGTCACTGCAGCCATTCTCCTTCGATTTAGATCGGTGCTGTCATCTACGTCACTCGCGCATGCTCATTGTTATATTTTTTTCCGGCAAAATAATTAGCTTGCCGGAATATTTCACTGTCTATTGCGGGTCTGCGTCATTTCCTCTCCTAGACGTCAGCCCCATGCTCCCGCGAGACTACGACTTTCCCCCATTATTAGATCGCGGAGAAGGGGGGGGGGGAGCAATTGTGCATAAGGAATATGTTGGACAGCCTCCTATTGGCTGTCCAAATCGTGAATGAAACCAAAACGAGGCTTGGTTTCGGCGTTTACTGCACATGCGCGGGATTTCGGGAATAATACTCGTACTGTGGGCGGAAAGACAGCAGCGTTCCGCAGGAAAAAATCACAGTAAGGATGGCGGCGCTGTACTATGAAGAAATCCGAACATATAATATAAAATAATACAGGTTAGCAAAACGAGCAATTGATTGCTTTCACTAAATTGGATTGAAAATGACATGTTACTGGTGTTGATGTTTTTAAATGCTATACTATGAATGAGTTTACTACCGCTTTAACTGACCACATCAGTATCCCAGGAGTTTAATTGACTTGATGTTGTACTCTGAATAAAAAGCGTTCCTTTAATTTTTTTGAGAAGTGTATTTATTTGATCACTATAAACAAAAAAAAGACAGACAATTAAAAAAACAAAAAAAAAAAAAAAACAACATTTTATACTTTCTGCTCTGAAACACATCCAATAAAAAAATTGAAAAAAAAAAATCAAATTTCTTCATGAATTTATGCTAATATGAATTTAGCTACATATTCTTTAGAAGAAAAATCCCAATAAGCGTTTATTGATTGGTTTGTGCAAAAGTTATAGGGGGTTATTTACTAAGACTGGAGAGTGCACAATCTGGTGAAATTCTGCATAGAAACCAATCATCAGCTTCCAGGTTTTATTGCCAAAGCCTAATTGAACAAGCTGAAGTTAGAAGCGTATTTATTACTACGGTATACACAGCTGCACCAGATTCTGAGTGCACCAGTTTTAGTAAATCTCCGTCATAGAGTCTACAAACTATAGGATTTTTTTTTTATTTATTTTCTACTTGTAATGGCAGCGATAAGCAACTTATAATGGGATTGCGATATTGCGGTGGACATTCTGACACTGACACTTTTTGGGAACCAGTGACACCAATACAATGATCAGTGCTAAAAATAAGCACTGTCACTGTACTAATGACACTGGCTGGAAAGGGGTTAACATAAGGGGCGATCAAAGGGTTAACTGTGTGCCTGACCAGTGTTTTTTTTAATCTGCGGGAGGTGCTTTTACTAGGGGAAGACATGGATCCTCGTCCCTGCTTTGCAGAGATACAGGATCCATGCCTTTTCCCTCCTGTCAGAACTGCGATCTGCCTTGTTTACATAGACAAATTGCAGTTCTGTCTCTGTGGCTGGTGATCAGCGGGTGCTGGTGGACATCGAGTCCGGAGTACCTACTGATCGATCCCCTGCTGTGTGTAATCACATCGAGAGCGAGCCAGCAGCGGCGAGCATTAGCGCCCCCTAGACCCGGAAGTGCAGGATTGCGTATATATACGTGATCCTGCGCCAGGGCCGGAGTGGGACTTATTTTCAGCCCTGGAGATTCATGCCTTAGACCGGCTCACTTTATTTCACGACTGACTATATTAAAATAATGTAATTAAAACCTCAGAATATAAGTTTGCAATGGCGCACTGTTTATGCTTATTGCGATTTTTTTTTACCAAAAATATGTAGCAGAAAACAAATTGGCCTAAAATGTTAAAAAAATTTAGATTTTTTTTAATTTTTTTTTTTGAGAATATTATATAGCAGAATGTGAAAAATATTGTTTTTTTTTCTTTAAAAAATGTCGCTTATTTTTTGTTTATAGCGCAAAAAATAAAAATCGCACAGGTGATCAAATACCACCAAAAGAAAGCTCTATTTGTGGGAAAAAAAGGACATCAATTTTATTTGGGTACAGCGTTCGCACGACTGCACAATTGTCCATTAAAGTAACGCAGTGCCGAATCGCAAAATATGGCCTGGTCATTAAGGGGGGAAATCTTCTGGTCCAGATGTGGTTAACTGATGTCGTTTTAATAAAATGGCGCATTATAAAGATGGGTCTTATTACACTTATAAGCCGTGCTGCGCCTGTTTTTATATATGGCTCAACGACAATTGAAAAAAGCCTCTATTTGAAATAAAGCTCCACTCAATGGTCTCTCCTCTGAGGAATAATGTGTACATTTGCATTATCCCACAAAATTTTTATAAAAATATATGAATCATATATTTTTCATATATTTTTATTAAAATTTTGTGGGATAATGCAAACGTACACATTATTCCTCAGAGGAGAGACCATTGAGTGGAGCTTTTTTTCACATAGAGGGCGAGGCTATATGAATATGACTACTCACAAGAAACAGGGCATCTGAAGAGGGGAGAAAGGAACAAATAGGAACTCGTCTCCGGTGCGGTGAGGACTGTCTGTTACCGTTACCCGTGGCGTGTGGAGGCGGGGCACGTCGACGTCCCGTCAGTATGCGACGCCGACACGCCCCCGCTCACAGGACACTATAGAAAGAAACCCATTGCTGGGCCCCTCCTCCCACCTATGCATTGCCGCCACTAATCGCCGGCTACAGGGCCCCGCTCCCCTCCTCCCACCTAGGCAGCTCCGGCCGCCGGGCCCTGCTCCCCTCCTCCCACCTACATATCGCCAGCCCAGACAGCACCCATATTTCAACCCAGTGCCATGACAACGGCCTTCACGGCCACCAGCCCACTTTCCCCGTTGCCCCCGATAAGACAATCCGGGCCTGTCCTATGCACAGCAGCCACCCTGTAGCAATAAAACTGCTATAGGGCGGTCAGCAAGTGGTTGAAGACAAAGTTCACTTTTACAAAAAAACTGCCTATGCAGATAAGGGGCATCTGTAGATAAAAGTATAGTGTGCAGCTTTAAGCAAAGTTGAATAATGTCCTTATAGGTGTAGGCCATTTGCGTACCTTATAAGACCTTACTGGAAAACTTCTAGGACATTGCTAAGAGACACCTAGCTCTAGTGTTCACCATTATAGGAGCGAGCTCTTTCTTCGATTCCAACTCCCTCACATGCGCTCTCTCTCCCCTGTTGCAGTAACTCTGAGCTCGGTGTTTGGGAGATCACTCCTGTGATGGTGAAGGTGAACAGTTAGGCATCTATTAGCAACGTCCTTAGTGCTGTCCTAGAAGTTTTCCAGTCAGGCGTTATAAAGTACATAAAGAGCCCAGTGCTGTATTCTGGCCTAGGCCAAGAAGGCCCAGGCCTAGGGCGGCTCTTTGCAGGGGGGCAGCAAAAAAATATTTCATTATTTGTATAATGACTATGGGCTTTCTATTTAATATACAAATAAGTGAAATAATCCTATAATTTCAATCAGTGGCAGCAACACAAGTCCAAATATCTTAAAAGAGTAATCTTACTAATCCCATGACATAAGGCTGTACTAATGGTCATTGATAAGGCTGCACTGGTGGCCACTGATTGGGCTGCACTGGTGACCACTGATGAGGCCACACTGATATGCTGCACTGATGGGCAGTAAACAGGTGGCACTGATAAGGCTGCACTGATGAGGCTGAACTTATGGGAACTGATGAAGCTACACTGATGGGCACTGATAGACTGTGGTTATGGTCTGTGGTTTACAGATGACAGGATGGGTCATAATCGGGAAGGGTTGTGGACTTTACAGGAAGAGGTGGGTCATATTTAAATTAGGGGGTGAACAAGTTTAGTCAGGCCTACGGCAGCATAAAACCTTAATACACCACTGAAAGAGCCTACACCTATAGCAAAGGCATTATTGAACTTTGGTCAAAGCTGCATAGTTTGATTTTATCTACAGACACTCCTTATCTGCATAGGAAGTTCAACTAACCCTTTAGCCTGGGTTCACATACACTATATTACCAAAAGTATTGGGACGCCTGCCTTTACACATACATGAACTTTAATGGCATCCCAGTCTTAGTCCGTAGGGTTTAGTATTGAGTTGGCCCACCCTTTGCAGCTCTAACAGCTTCAACTATTCTGGGAAGGCCATCCACAAGATTTAGGAATGTGTCTATGGGAATGTTTGACCATTTTTCCAGAAGCGCATTTGTGAGGTCAGTCACTGATGTGGACAAGAAGACCTGGCTTGCAGTCTCTGCTCTAATTCATCCCAAAAGTGTTATATCGGGCCGGTTGAGGTCAGGACTCTGTGCGGGCCAATCAAGTTCCTCCACCCCAAACTCGCTCATCCCTGTCTTTATGGTCCTTGCTTTGTGCACTGGTGTGCAGTCATGTTGGAACAGGAAGGGGAGATCCCCAAACTGTTCCAACAAAGTTTGGACCATGAAATTGTCCAAAATGTCTTGGTATGCTGACGCCTTAAAAGATCCCTTCACTGGAACTAAGGGGCCAAGCCCAACACTTGAAAAACAACCCCAACACAACAATCCCCCCTCCACATAATGATTTAGACCAGTGCACAAAGCAAGGTCCATAAAGACATGAATGAGCGAGTTTGGGGTGGAGAAACCTGACTGGCTTGTACAGTGTCCTGACCTCATCTCGATAGAACACTTTTGGGATGAATTAGAGCAGAAACTGCGAGTCAGGCCTTCTCGTCCAACATCAGCGCCTGACCTCACAAATGTGCTTCTGGAAGAATGGTCAAATATCCCCATAGCACACTCTTAAACCTTGTGGACAGCCTTTCCAGAAGAGTTGAAGCTGTTATAGCTGCAAAGGGTGGGCCAACTCAATATTGAACCCTACAGACTAAGACTGGGATCCCATTAAAGTTCATGTGCGTGTAAAGGCAAGTGTCCCAATACTTTTGGTAATATAATGCATATGCAGTGCGATTTTCTTGTCAGTTTTTAGTACATTTGTCAGAGATAGCTGTTCAGCAGTTCAGATGTGATTCTAATACGATTTAGGGAATGCGATTGTGAATACCCTTTCGTTCAATGCGAATTTAGTACTGCTGCGATTTTCAATCTGCCTTCATATGCTAGATCTATCCTCTTCTCTACAAAACTGCCATCCATCCACTTCTAAGAAAATCTGTCTTCTAGCCACTTCTATGCAAATCTGTCTTTTAGCTACTTCTTTGCAAAACCAGCTATTAATTTCATTCTATGTGAACAGTTATATCAGAATGCCACTATATTCTATGTTGTGCGAGTTTGGAACGCTTTGCTCCAAACACGCACAGGACCCTTTATTTAACTAGAATAAAATTGCACCTCATAGATGTGAATGTCCTTCATTGAATATAATGAATTTTTAAATGACATGCAAATCTAGGCCTTTCAGATCGCAATTTGATCCGCATCTGATTGACATCAGTGTGAACCGGGACTCAAAGTAGAAGAAAAGTCTAAGGGCTCTTTCACATGGTCCGCCTCCGTAGGCAGATCCGTGCTGCTCAGCGGCGGATCGTAAACACAGATCCCCGCTGAGCAGGCAGGTGACAGCTCCCTCTCCGCTCTGTGTGCGGAGAGGGAGGTGTCAGAGCCCCATGCACCTCTATGGGGGAATCGAATGAGAGCGGACCGCCTGTCACCTTTCTTCCAATCCCATCCGATCCGATCCCCTGGACGGATGGAAAATAGGGTTTCCATCCATCCGGATTTCACGGACAGGATCGGATGCGGATGGCAGCGGGTGTCAGCGGACATGTCTCCACTGACATCCGCTGCCCCATAGGGATGCATGGGGGATCCGATCAGATCTGCCTAAAAAACTGACAGGCGGATCTGATCGGATCACTCGTGTGAAAGGGGCCTTACACTAACTGTTTTTAAAAATGTTCTTTCCCCTAAGGTACATACTCATTCATCTGGCAATAATAATCAGGCAGGCAATCAAAAGGAACAATAGTAAACAAACCAGAATAGATGACCACATCTATCGGTTTTCTTCCCAACTGGGAAAGCCATAATAGACACCGGAAATTTCCAGCAAAGTCCTGAGTGCCCAAAAAATGTCTTGAATATTGTCACTCATACAATCTCCATTAAATTCATGAAGTGTTATTTACCAAAAGCAGCAGCAAATCATTGGTATTGTGTAATTCCAACCAGTGTCCCCTCTAGCCTCATACATTTACTTACAGTGGGGATCGAAAGTTTGGGCACCCCAGGTAAAAATTTGTATTAATGTGCATAAAGAAGCCAAGGAAAGATGGAAAAATCTCCAAAAGGCATCAAATTACAGATTAGACATTCTTATAATATGTCAACAAAAGTTAGATTTTTTTCCATCATTTACACTTTCAAAATAACAGAAAACAAAGAAATGGCGTCTGCAAAAGATTGGGCACTCTGCAGAGTTAATATCTTGTACTGCCCCCTTTGGCAAGTATCACAGCTTGTAAATGCTTTTTGTAGCCAGCCAAGTGTCTTTCAATTCTTGTTTGAGGTATCTTTGCCCATTCTTCCTTACAAAAGTCTTCCAGTTCTTTGAGATTTCTGGGCTGTCTGTCACGCACTGCTCTTTTAAGGTCTATCCATAGATTTTCAATTATGTTGAGGTTAGGAGATTGTGAAGGCCATGGCAAAACCTTTAGTTTAGGCCTCTTGATGTAATCCCCTGTGGATTTTGAGGTGTGTTTAGGATCATTATCCATTTGTAGAAGCCATCCTCTCTTTAACTTCAGCTTTTTCACAGATGGCATCAAGTTACCATCCACAATTTGCTGAAATTTTATTGAATCCATTTTTCCTTTTCCATGTTCCCTGTGCCACTGGCTGCAATACAACCCCAAAGCATGATTGATCCACCCCCATTCTTAACAGTTGGACAGAGGTACTTTTCATTAAATTCTGTGCCCCTTCTTCTCCAAACGTACCTTTGCTCATTCCGGTTTGATTTTAACCTCATTGGTCCACAGAACTTGTTTCCAAAATGCATCAGGCTTGTCTATATGTTCATTTGCAAAGTTCAAACGCTGATTTTTGTGGTGAGGACGTAGAAGAGGTTTTCTTCTAAAGACTCTTCCATGAAGACCATATTTGTACAAGTATCTCTTTATAGTGGAATGGTGTACCACAACTCCAGTGTCTGCCAGATCTTTCTGGAGGGTTTGTGCAGTCAAACATGGGTTTTGAATTGTTTTTCTCACAATCCTGCGAGCTGTTCTGTCTGATATTTTTCTTGGTCTTCCAGATCTTGCTTTAACTTCCACTGTTCCTGATGATTGCCATTTCTTAATTACATTCCGAACAGAGGATATTGACATCTGAAAACACTTTGCTATCTTCTTATAGCCTTCTCCAGCTTTGTGAGCGTCAACTATTTCCAGTTTCAGTTCTCTAGACAACTGCTTAGAAGATCCCATGGTGATGATTGTTGGGGCAAGGTCAGATGAGTCTGGGCATTTAAAACCTTTGAGATTGACATCACCTGGTCTTCCCAGACAATGATTTAGAACAATCCATGACACTGGCAGGTCTCAGCCTTGCAAAGGGGGCAGTGCATGCTATAAATTCTGCCGGATGCCCAAACTTTTGCAGACGCCATTTTTTTGTTTTCTGTAATTTTGAAAGTGTCAATGATGGAAATAAAATCTAACTTTTGTTGACATATTATAAGAATGTCTAATCTGTAATTTGATGATTTTTCCATCTTTCCTTGGCTTCTTAATGCACATTAATACAAAATTTTACCTGGGGTGCCCAAACTTTCGATCCCCACTGTATGTAGTGGGAGCTTTTGATTAACTAGGTGTTTCCATAAGTCAATATGTAGGGGTTCTGGCCTAGTCCAGTACAATACAACTGCCTTTCTGACATAGTAAAGCAGTAGGTGTAGGAACACCTTAGTTTTGTTAGAAAATCCAACATCCTCAAATACACCCAGAAGGCACCATTTAGGAGTAAAAATATTAGGGAGCTCAAAGGCTTCAGAGATGAAGGCAGTCACTGCTGACCAGAAGGGTCTGACCATATTACATGACCATACCTTATGTATGAAGTCTCTATGTTCCCTGTTGCATTAATGACATATGTGGGGGGACCCTCCTAAGCATCAAGGAAAGTATTTTGGGAGTAAATGAGTGTGATGTAGATCCCTTAACCGGTTGCCGACTGCGCACAGTATATTTACTGCGGCAGTCAGCCCCGGCCAGGCAGAGTGACGTAGGTCTACGTCGCTCGCCTGTCACTCCTTTTAGAGCCAATAGCGGGCGAGCGCGCGCCCGCTGAGGCGCGCGCCCGCTGAGGCTCGTTCACAGAGGAGTGCGGGCGTGTGACCAGCGGACCCAATGTCCGCCGGTCACACTACGATCGCCGGTACAGCGGGAGAAAGACAGAGCGGCTTATGTAAACAAGCCGCCTGTCATTCTCCCCTGTGTAAAAATGAAGATCAGACGGTTCTACTATGTAGAACCGTTGATCTTTGTTTTTACACTAGGAGACCTGTCCCCCTACAGTTAGAATCACGCCCCTAGGACACACTTAACCCCTCCCTGTCCAATACAGTTAACCCCTTCCCTGCCAGTGTCATTTTTGCAGTAACAGTGCATATATATAGCACTGATTACTGCAGTAATGTCACTGGTACCCCCAAAAGTGTCAAAAATGTCAGTCAAGGGTCCGATCTGTCCGCCGCAATGTCGCAGTACCGCAAAAAAAATCGCAGATCGCCGCCATTACTCGTTAAAAAAAAAAACACCAAAAATGACAAAAATCTTTCCCTTTGTTAGTAAACGCGATAACTTTTGCGCAAACCAATCAAAATACGCTTTTTGCGATTTTTTTTACCAAACATATGTAGCGTAAAACAATTTGGCCGAAAATGTTAAAAAATTTTGATTTTTACATTTTTTTGGGGGGGAATTTCATATAAAAAAAAGTGAAAAATATTGTTATTTGTGCAAAAATTACGCTCTTTTTTTGTTTATAGCGCATGATCAAAAAATCGCACAGGTGATCAAATACCACCAAAAGAAAGCTCTGTTTGTGGGAAAAAAAGGACGTGAAATTCGTTTAGGTACAGCGTCGCACGACCGCGCAATTGTCCGTCAAAGTCACGCAGTAAAAAATCGCAAAAAACCCCCTGGTCAGGAAGGGGGTAAAATCTTCCGGGGCTTAAGTGGTTAACTTAATCAATTTATCTCTGGCAGAAATGACTGTGTCTGGAAAGGAGATACGCACTTCTTTCCAGTCCTCCTTGGTGAGGTCATGGATATCCGCTATCCATTTGTCATGGACCTTCTCTAACTGTGGTGGGGGTTTATCCAGGAGCAGAGAGAGATAAGTTTAGAGCAGTCAGGCGAAAGTAGTGCACGCTCAAACTTAGAGTCGGTTAATTGCACTTCACGCAAATCCAGCTGAATCTCCCCAACATGGCAAGGTGTAAATATCTAAAATGCCATGTCAGAGGTACCCCAAAATCATGCTGAAATTAGGCGCAAGTTTTCAATATCCCCTGGTTATATAACTGATGTAGGTACTTTAACCACTTCTGGACCGGAACGATCTACCCCCTTAATGACCAGGCCATTTTTCGCGATTCGGCACTGCGTTACTTTAAAGGACAATTGCACGGTGGTGTGACACTGTACCCAAATAAAATTGATGTCCTTTTTTTCCCACAAATAGAGCTTTCTTTTGGTGGTATTTGATCACCTGTGTGATTTTTTTTTTTTTTTTTGCGCTATAAACAAAAAAGAGTGACAATTCTGAAAAAAAAAAAAAAAAACAATATTTTTCACTTTCTGCTATATAACATTCCCAAAACAAAAACCATTTAACCACTTAAGCCCCGGAGGATTTGGCTGCTAAAGGACCAGGGGTTTTTTTGCGATTTTTTACTGCGTGACTTTAACGGACAATTGCGCGGTCGTGCGACGCTGTACCTAAACGAATTTGACGTCCTTTTTTTCCCACAAACAGAGCTTTCTTTTGGTGGTATTTGATCACCTGTGCGATTTTTTGATCACGCGCTATAAACAAAAAAAGAGCGTAAATTTTGCAAAAATAACAATATTTTTCACATTTTTTTATATGAAATTCCCCAAAAAAAAAAGTAAAAATCAAAATTTTTTAACATTTTTCGGCCAATTTGTTTTATGCTACCTATGTTTGGTAAAAAAAATCGCAAAAAGCGTATTTTGATTGGTTTGCGCAAAAGTTATCGCGTTTACTAACAAAGAGAAAGATTTTTGTCATTTTTGGTGTTTTTTTTTTTAACGCATAATGGCGGCGATCTGCGATTTTTTTTTCGGTACTGCGACATTGCGGCGGACAGATCGGACCCTTGACTGACATTTTTGACACTTTTGGGGTTACCAGTGACATTACTGCAGTAATCAGTGCTATACATATGCACTGTTACTGCAAAAATGACACTGGCAGGGAAGGGGTTAACTTTATTGGACAGGGAGGGGTTAAGTGTGTCCTAGGGGCGTGCTTTCTACTGTGTAGGGACATGGCTATTGGTGTAAAAGCAAAGATCAACCGTTCTACATAGTAGAACGGTCAGATCTTCACTTTTACACAGGGAGAACTGACAGGCAGCTTGTTTACACAAGCTGCTCTGTCTTTCTCCCTTCACAGGAGCGATCGTAGTGTGGCCGGCGGACATCGAGTCCGCCGGTCACACGCACTGACTTGCCTGTGAACGAGCCGCGGCGGGCGCGCGCCTCGGCGGGCGCGCGCCCGCCCGCGATAGGCTCGCAAGTCAGTGACAGGCGAGTGACGTACCGATACGTCACTCTGCCTGGCCGGGGCTGACCGCCGCAGTATATAGTCGTGCGGCGGTCGGCAACCGGTTAATAATCAAATTTTTTTTAAATTTTAGGCCAATTTGTTTTCTGCTACATATTTTTGGTAAAAAAAAAATCGCAAATGTTATTGCGACTACTAACTACAGGAAAGATTTATGTAATTTTTATTGTTTTTTTTTTTTACTAGTAATGGGGGCGATCTGCGATTTTTAGCGGGACTGCGACATTGCGGTGGACAGATCAGACCTCTAACTGAGATTTTTGACACTTTTGGGGGAACCAATGACATTACAACAGTAATCAGAGCTAAAAATATGCACTGTTACTGTAATAATTTCACTGGCAGGGAAGGGGTTAACACAGTGGGTTATTAAGGGGTTAAATGTGAGCCTAGGGGAGTGATTCTAACTGTGGGGGGGCGGGGCTTGTGAAATGATCACAGAGACCTGTAATCCTACCTAGAAGGATCACAGGCACGCTGTGATCATTTCAGAGAGAAGAATGGTCAGCTGTGTTTACAACAGCTGACCGATTTCTCGCTCAGCGGGAGCGATCACCGGTGTCAGGCGGCAATCAGAGCCGCCTGGCCCGTGCATCGGAGTCCCCGCTGCCGAGTGGGGACTCGGCGGGCGGTCCTTAGGTGGTTAAAGCGGTTGTATCCCCCCCAAAAAAAAACCTGCAGGACAATGGCATAATGTGCTAATATGCATCACATACTAGCACATTATGAAATACTTATGTTAGAACGAAGCCCCCATACTGTCACCCGGACACCGCTGAGGGAGCTGACATGTTCCCTCTGCGTCTCCTCCGGGTTCGGCAGCTCCGACTCTGTGAGTGGCTGGAGCCGCCATGACGTCACTCGGGAGTTCTCTTTCCGGCAAGGAGCCGGCAAAGAGCTCTGAAAGTCCAGCAAGATACGCCAGACCTTCAGAGCGCATGCGCCGCTGGTGTCAGCAGCTGCATGCAGGGTGAATATCTCCTAAACCGTGCAGGTATAGGAGATTTTAATTTTACCTACAGGTAAGCCTTATTATAGGCTTACCTGTAGGTAGAAATTAAAAAGCGGAGCATACTACTGCTTAAAGCCTTGTTCTGCCCAATGCAACGCATACACTAGGGTGTAAAAATGCGGTAGGCGAGGGTTAAACCACAATGGCTGGTTGAGAGATGCTATATGATTGGCTGTAATAAGGATGTTCAAACAGTGGTTGTAGATTTGTATGGAAGTTCATCAATAAATAAGATTACCTAGAGTTTTATAGGATGAGACATCTGTAGCCGCAATATTCATCTGAAGGAAAAGCCACCAATGCAGATATACTAACTGAGCGGCAAAATAATAAAGTCGCCAATTCGGGAGCGCCAAACCTCTCCTAGACATTGGGAATTTCGGGGTCTCTAAGAAAACTAGGGATGTTCCTGGGTGCCACAAAAATGAGGACAGGTGTGCCTCTATTTTTTGAAAGTTATGTTTTTGAATTTAGATCAGAGTGTTTCGGTAAAAAGTTTAGGTAAAAACACCATTTTAAAAAGGTTTACTCGCCCTGCTCATGAAATTTGCATCAAATCCACTTATGTGTATCTGATCTAAAATACACTAACTCTGACCTTTGAGACTGACTGATTTAGACCCTGTTCACACTGGGGCGACCTGTCAGGCGACCTGGTCGCCTGACAGGTCGCCGTAGGTCGCCTGCCATAGAGAAGCTGTGGACCCGTTCTAATAGGAGCGACACAAGTCGCTCCGACTTAGAAAAAGGGTCCGGAGCTTCTTTGGGGCGACCCGGAGCGACCTGCATTGACTTCAATGTTATAAAGTCCGTGCCGGTCGCTCCGAGGTCGCGGTGCGAGCTGCGCACCGCGACCTGTGAGGTCGCCCGGCAAGTAGCGTCGCCCCAGTGTGAACGGGGTCTTAGCTATTTCATCTATCTTTATTTATTTAATTATCTATTTATTTTACACACACTTTTTTTGTTTACAATTTTCTCCTCTAGCAAGGAGACACGATAAAGTGTATCTTTTTCTCCATTCAAGAAGAGAAAACAATAAAAGGGCAACGCTATTCCCTAAGGCTACGTTCACATGTGGATCGCTGGCATAATCGCGGTGATTCTGTCCGCGATCCGGAAATCATTGCAAATCGCCTGACGCCTGTGCGTTGGACGTGATTTACAATGGCACCCCCAAAGCTCTTGTACCTTTTTTGGGCGTCATGCGTTCCGCGATTTTGTTTGCACGATGTTACCGCGATTGAGCAGGCGGAAATCGTGGCAACATCGCACAGCGTTTGGGGTGCCATTGCAAATCACGGGCAATGCACAGGCGTCCTGCGATTTGCAATGACTTCCGGATCGCGGCAGAATCGCTGTGATTCTGCCCGCGATCCGCTACACATACATGTGAACGTAGCCTTAAGGCCTGTACACACGTACCGATCGTCAGCGAACGATCGGCCGTCTTTTGTCCCTGGGCTGTCGGTGTCTGTTGAAAAGTGCAAAGACAGCACAAGAATTTTGTCCGCCGACTACAGCCGACTGCAGAAGTGATGTCATGTAATGGTTAACTTTCCCTGTGTTTTTTCTTTTCTGAGCATGCCCAGTCTTGCAAATCTGCGGTCTGTCGTCCGAATTCTGTACTGACTGGCGAACAATCGGCCGCTCTGGTGTCGGCATACAAAAATTTTAATGCTTGCAAGACAGACTCTTGTCGGCAGAATGTGCGCTGACGGCTGTCGGAGGCACCATACTAACAAGCGTACAATTGGCAGATCTTTCGTCCGCCGACGTTTGTATGCCGACGATCGGTACGTGTGTACGGGCCTTTAGTGATCACTGTGATAAAAAAAAAAAAAAAAAAAAAAATACCCTTGCAGTAAGGAGCTATATACACAAATGGATACATTAAAACAGTATTAAATCCCAGAACAAAAATCAAAAATGTACTATAGTGTATCTTATCAATCCTTAGATGTGGTGGCTGTGTTTTTTCTTTTTTTTTTTTTTTTTTTACAATGCAACATTTTTTTAACATGGGAATTTTTAAAGCGGTAGTAAAGCTTCTAAAAAAAAAAAAAAAAGTTTCCATGGGTACAGTCTGTTAGAGAGGAATCCCGGATCCCTTGTGTGAGCCTCATACGACCCATATGCTATATGGTATTGTGGGTCCATGACATCTGGTGAGCGCTTATTTATATTTCTCTCCATTGGCTTACCTGTAGGTAAAAATGGCACACAAGAGTTTACTTCCCCAATAAGCACTACACACTTTTACAATAAAAATACGTTTTATTTGTAGCACAAGCATTATACAATAAGCTACCATAAAATCAATGGCTGACACAGTGTTGCACTATATAACCAAATCTTTTTACATTGTTTCTCCATGATCCCACATATGAATACATCAGCATCTTCAACATGTTTCAGCCGTCAACATCAGGGATTGGCTCAGATGTGTTTGGACGTGTTAGGAGTCTGAACCCACCTAAGCTATTCCACCAGGAAGCTCTTACTATGGACAGCCAATCTTAACCACTTAAGCCCCGGAAGATTTACCCCCTTCCTGACCAGGGGTATTTTTGCGATTTTTTACTGCGTGAATTTAACGGACAATTGCACAGTCGGTTTTTTTCCCCACAAACAAAGCTTTCTTTTGGTGGTATTTGATCACCTGTGCGATTTTTTGATCATGCGCTATAAACAAAAAAAGAGCATACATTTTGCAAAAATAACAATATTTTTCACATTTTTTTTATATGAAATTCCCAAAAAATATGTAAAAATAAATTTTTTTCTACATTTTCGGCCAATTTGTTTTACGCTACATATGTTTGGTAAAAAAAATTGCAAAAAGCGTATTTTGATTGGTTTGCGCAAAAGTTATCGCTCTTACTAACAAAGGGAAAGATTTTTGTCATTTTTGGTGTTTTTTTTTTAACGAGTAATGGCGGCGATCTGCGATTTTTTTTGCGGTACTGCGACATTGCTGCGGACAGATCGGACCCTTGACTGACATTTTTGACACTTTTGGGGTTACCAGTGACATTACTGCAGTAATCAGTGCTATACATATGCACTGTTACTGTAAAAATGACACTGGCAGGGAAGGGGTTAACTGTATTGGAGAGGGAGGGGTTAAGTGTGTCCTAGGGGCATGTTTCTAACTATGATGGGACATGGCTACTAGTGTAAAAACAGAGATGAATGGTCCTACATAGTAGAACCGTCTGATCTCCATTTTTACACAGGGGAGAATGACAGGCGGCTTGTTTACATTAGCCGCCTGCCTTTCTCCCTTCCCGGCGAACGATCGCGTGTGACCGGCGGACATCGGGTCCGCCGGTCACACGCACTGACTTGTTAGGGAACGAGCCGGGGCGGGCGGGCGCACGCTCGCCCGCTATTGGCTCACAAGTCAGTGACAGGCTAGTGACGTACTGGTACGTCACTTTGCCTGGCCGGAGCTGACCGCCGCAGTATATGTACTTGCGGCGGTCGGCAAGTGGTTAAGGTACCTTTTTTAAATCAGTGAGATCATCGCTTTCATTCATGCAGCTTTAAAATGCCCAGGCACTAGAGAATGAAGCACTTAAAAGGTTTTTAAAAAATTTGAATTCCCATCATGTGATGGAAATTGTAGTTCGCAGTGAGAGGGAATGTGAGTAATCTGTTGGGTCCACCCTCTATCCATTAATGGTGAGGAAAAACAGACCAGGAGTCTCCTGGTCTGTGGTCTGTCAAGCAAAGAACACAAAGTAAGAGGGCAGGTCAACTGGGCATTTGAGACTCCTGGGTCCTTCCACTAGCAGTGACGTAATTACATTGCCACTGCCTTGTGAATGAGCTACACAGGGGTGTTACAAGAGGGACAGCAGGAATAGCGCTAAAGGTCCAAGGAAGTGGAAATAAAGGGAAATGACCCTCTTACTATGCAGGAGTCAACATGTGAATTCTTAACATGTGCACTGAAATACCTGAACAAATTGTGTTAAGGTAGGCCATGACTCCTTTAAATAGTAAGAGTTAAGCTTTAACATCTGTGGGTGGATGTAATCACCATGCTTTAAAAAGATCTTTTATGCAAACTGTTTTCTGAAAATTATGTAGTGTTGAATTGATTAACTCACTAACATTAACACTACCAACTGTTAAATGCACAGTGAGCCACAAAAATGTTTCGGTAGAAAACAATGGCTGCATTGTGCTTTGCTTTTCACCACATGAACAGTTGAACTTTATAGCAACAAAGATAATTGCATTAACCCCATATAGAAAACATGTCTATGTTACATGGCAACATTTACATAACATTAGAATATTTGGTACCAAATACTTAGGAATGTAATACACTGATAGTAGTTCAACCCTTAGGCAGTGGCGGCTGGTGCTCAAATTTTTTTTTGGGGGGGGGGGGGGGGCGCAAACAGAAAAATGTAATAAGCATTGCGGCAAAAAACACTGTAAAAAATTGCGTGACTTTGAGGTCACAAAAGTCTGAAAGGGGCCTTCAGTAATCAAGGTATAGTGTGCCCTCTTCAATGCAGAGATCATTGTGCCCCCTTTCAATGCAGAGATGCCAGCGTGCCCCCTTTCAATGCAAAGTGTCCAGTGTGCCCCCTTTCAATGCAGAGATACCAGCCTGCCCCCTTTCAATGCAGAGAGACCAGTGTGCCCCCTTTCAATGCAGAGATGCCAGCGTGCCCCCTTTCAATGCACAGAGATCATCGTGCCCCTTTCAATGCAGAGAGACCAGCGTGCCCCCTTTCAATGCAGAGAGACCAGCGTGCCCCCTTTCAATGCAGTGACCAGCATGCCCCCCTTTCAATGCACAGTGACCAGCGCTGCGTGCCCCTCTTTCAATGCAGAGATACCAGCGTGCCCCCTTTCAATCCAGAGACCAGCGTGCCCCCTTTCAATGCAGAGATGCCAGCGTGCCGCCTTTCAATTCACAGTGACCAGCGTGCCCCCTTTCAATGTACAGAGACCAGCGCTGCGTGCCCCTTTCAATGCAGAGATACCAACGTACCCCCTTTCAATGCAGAGACCAGCGTGCCCCCTTTCAATGCAGAGTTGCCAGCGTGCCCCCTTTCAATGCACAGTGACCAGCGTGCCCCCTTTCAATGTACAGAGACCAGCGTGCCCCCTTTCAATCCAGAGACCAGCGTGCCCCCTTTCAATGCAGAGATGCCAGCGTGCCGCCTTTCAATTCACAGTGACCAGCGTGCCCCCTTTCAATGTACAGAGACCAGCGCTGCGTGCCCCTTTCAATGCAGAGATACCAACGTGCCCCCTTTCAATGCAGAGACCAGCGTGCCCCCTTTCAATGCAGAGTTGCCAGCGTGCCCCCTTTCAATGCACAGTGACCAGCGTGCCCCCTTTCAATGTACAGAGACCAGCGTGCCCCCTTTCAATCCAGAGACCAGCGTGCCCCCTTTCAATGCAGAGATGCCAGCGTGCCGCCTTTCAATTCACAGTGACCAGCGTGCCCCCTTTCAATGTACAGAGACCAGCGCTGCGTGCCCCTTTCAATGCAGAGATACCAACGTGCCCCCTTTCAATGCAGAGACCAGCGTGCCCCCTTTCAATGCAGAGTTGCCAGCGTGCCCCCTTTCAATGCACAGTGACCAGCGTGCCCCCTTTCAATGTACAGAGACCAGCGTGCCCCCTTTCAATGCAGTGACCAGCGTGCCCCCTTTCAATGCACAGTGACCAGTGTGGTCCTCTCTGCAGGTTCCGCTATAACCTTAGACTCTTCTATATACAATGATAGCACAGATGGATCAGGAATACAGTGATGAAGAGAAGTACAGGCATACTCCTAATTGAATGTGGGAATGAGATCAGCACACTTTGAATGAGCAGATTAATCCCCTGTCAGAGCAGGGGTCACATTTCAGCTTGACTGAGCCTAACAAGCCTGTGTGAGCAGAGTACATTCCTCACTCTGCAACGTGGGGCAGGGGAGGACTTCACTTCATTTCGGATCGGTAATAAGAACAGCTGACATGTGCAGATTGGATATGACTTATATTTTAAACACTGAATGGAGCTCATCCTGTTGGCAACCTTGAGCATACGAAACGAGATCCTAATCAAATGGTCACAGACAGCATACCTGCCAACTGTCCCATTTTTCCCGGGACAATCCCGGCAAATAGGAGCCTGTCCCGGGTAATTTACATTGTCCCTGTTAATCAGGGACAATGTAAATCATAAAAAAAAAATTTTTTTTTTTTTTTTTTTTTAAATTTTGTTCCACACAGTGTCACTTTCACCCCAGCTATGTGTTGTAGTTCTGGCAGCAGGTTGTCTCTCTCTCGGTGCCCGCTCACTCTTCCCGCCTGTCGCAAATTTAACGTGTCACCGGAGGCAGGGTGTCAGCATGGGGCACTTTCCGAAATCCGCCAGCAGGGGGAGGCAGAGCACCTTCCGACAAGCTGACACTTTAGAATTGCAGGGAATTGTGATGAGAATTTTAGACTTCAGGCAGAAGTAGTGCAGCTGAATGGGAGAATATTTCCAACTCTGCTACTTTGGCCTCAAGTTTTCAATTCCCTTTTCAAATTCCTGTAATTCTCTCTTTATGAAGTAGACCCTATAATCTGATAAGTAGGCGGAGATTAATTATGTAGAGTGGGCGGAGCTTCGGTGAAGTGGGTGTGGTAAGTAATTGATAGCTGTGCTGCAAAGTGTCCCTGGAAATTTTTTTCAAATGTTGGCAACTATGACAGACAGTAGAAGAAAGGTTGGTTGCAACAAGCTAATCGTCCTGATAGCTGTGCATCCCTCCCTCCCCCCGCAGGCAGAGTGGCAGCAGGCTTCCAGAGAGGGGAATACGGAAGTGAGAAATGACAGCTCGCTGACTGAGAGGCATGAAGGAGACACTGGCACACAGCGATCAACCAACAGGTAAACACATACCTTCCACTCTGCTTGCTCTTTAGCGGTGGCTCTTGGCTTCTGTTCCATCGGCGGCGGGCGGCTTCTTCTGAGGTGACCGGCGGCGCGTCTCCTTCCGCTCCCGCCTCCTCCTCGGCCAATGGCAAGGGGTTTGCCTTGCGGCCAATCAGGAAGCGTGTATCGGACGCGCTTCCTGATTGGCCAGGAGGAGGATCGGTGTGACAATAGCGAATTTTCATTCGCTATTGTCACACAATGGGTGGGCTCAGGGCGCACTGCTCTGCGCCCCGGGTCCACCCTTTGCATCGCCCTATTAGAGCCTCTGGCTCTAATCAGGTGATGAAAAAAAAAAATCCCATTGAACTCCATGCATCCGGCGCCCCTGCATGTAGATCAGGGGGCCAGATGCATGGATGGGGAGGCGGCGCCCCTACGCCCTTTATACACCAGCCGCCACTGCCCTTAGGCCTCATGCACACAGGGCGTTTGAAAAAACGAGCTGCAAATCCAGTTCTGATGCAGGAAAAATCAGCTGTAAAAACGTACTTTAAGAAGCGTTTTGTATTGATGTTAATGCACGTTTTAGCCACGTTTAGCATCGTTAGTGTTTAGCAGCCTTTCTCTGCCCTCTTCTATTTTCCAACCTCAAATCCAACTACTACAGCAAGCGTCTAACGTGGCCTAATGCTGCATGCAGCCTTTAGCAGCGTCAGGCATTTTTACAGCTTCACGCTGCTGCTCCAGATCGCACTGGCCCTGTTTTTTTTTACAGCTTTTTTACAGCCACTTGCAGCTCCTAAAAACCTGTGTGTGCATGAGGCCAAAGAATAGCATGGAGGGGACTTTTTAAGCTGCAAAAAAAAAAACGCCTGATGCTCCTAAAAGCAGCTGTAAAAAACGCCCTGTGTGCATGAGGCCTCAAAATCAAAATGCACTGTTTAGTTGAGCAACTATGTGACAGATGAGGTTTAACCACTTCAATACAGGGCACTTTCACCCCCTTCCTGCCCAGGCCAATTTTCCCCTTTTAGCGCTGTTGCATTTTGAATGACAATTGCGCGGTCATACAACACTGTACCTACACCAAATTTATGTCATTTTCCCCCCACAAATAGAGATTTCTTTTGGTGGTATTTGATCACCTCTGGGTTTTTTCCTTTTTGCTAAACAAATAAAAAAAGACCGAAAAGTTTGGAAAAAAAAAAAAAGTTTTATTTTGTTTATGTTATACAATTTTGTAAATAAATACGTTTTTTCCTGCACTAATGAGCACTGATGAGACTGCACTGACAGGCACTGATGAGGAGGCACTGATGGGGTGGCACTGATGGGGTGGGTGGCACTGATGGGGTGGCACTGATAGGCGGCACTGATAGGCGGGGGGCGCGCAGAGCGTATTATCCTGCCGCCGTCATATGACGTCCGGTCAGGATAATACAACCACATTCCCGCCGTCAATCTGCTATAGGGCGGGCGGGATGTGGTTAATGTTGATAAATGTAAAGTTATGCACTAGGGGGCCAAGAATATGCATGCATCATACATACTTGGGGGAGTACAACTGGGGGAATCCATAGCGGAGAAGGATCTGGGTGTTTTAGTAGATAATAAGCTTAAAAATAGCATGCAATACCAAGCTGCGATTTCCAAAGTGAGCAAATTCCTTTCTTGTATTAAGAGAGGTATGGACTCCAGAGAGAAAGATATCATTTTTCCCCTGTACAAATCATTAATAAGCATAGGTGTGCGCACAAGGTGTGCCAGGTGTGCCCAGGCACACCCTAATCACCCTGTGCAGCACAGATTCCCCCTACTGCCCTGGCTCCCCTCCCCCTTACCCCCACAGCTCTTCCGGCTTCCCTCTTCTCCTCTCCAGCCGGCTGTTGCTGTGGGGATGTTTTAGGATGAGTGGGGAATGGGGCTGGTATATATATAATTTGCCGGCCCCCTCCCTTTCTTAATGAACATCATGAGTGATCGGTAGTGTGTGTTTGATCTTTGGTGTGCACACCCTAATGCATTAGGCTGCGCACACCTATGTTAATAAGACCTCATCTGGAATATGCAGTTCAGTTTCGAGCACCAGTTCTCAAAAAGGATATCGGGGAACTGGAGAAAATGCAGAGAAGGGCAACCAAACTGATAAGAAGCATGGAGGAGCTCAGCTATGAGGAAAGATTACAGGAACTGAATTTATTCTGTCTTATGAGTAGGAGATTAGGGGGGATATGATCAACATGTATAAATACATAAGGGGTCCATATAGTGAACTTGGTGGTAACTTGGTATTAAGAGAGGTATGGACTCCAGAGAGAAAGATATAATTTTTCCCCTGTACAAATCATTAATAAGACCTCATCTGGAATATGCAGTTCAGTTTCTGGCACCAGTTCTCAAAAAGGATATTAAGGAACTGGATAAAGTGCAGAAAAGAGCAATCAAACTGATAAGAAGCATGGAGGAGCTCAGCTATGAGGAAAGATTACAGGAACTGAATTTATTCTCTCTTGTGAGTAGGAGATTAGGGGGGATATGATCAACATGTATAACTTCCTGCCATCCGCGCTACAGCCTATATACGGCTGCAGCGCGGACTTGAATTTTCGGGAGGCCGTTTTTAAACGGCCTCCCAGTGACACACCCATCAGTGTCGGCCGTGTCCCTTGGACACAGCCGATCACAGATCGTGGTGAATGGCCAATCACAGCGGCCATTCACCACGTGATCAAGCCGTCCAATGAGAGATGATCTCATATGTAAACATATGAGATCATCTCTCAGCGCTGGCGCTCCTTCCTCACACGGAGCCTGCAGTGTGAGGAAGGAGGGGGAGCCTCACAGCGCCGGGGACACAGAAGAATGTAATCAGGGCACTGATCACCAGTGCCCTGATTACTAAAGGTAAAAACATACACACAGTGCCCCCCCATCAGTGCCCACAGTGCCCGCCATCAGTGCCCCCATCAATGCCCACAATCAGTGCCCATAGTGCTGTCAGTCAGTGCCCATCAGTGCTTGCTCATCTAGGCACTGATGAGCACTGACTGGCAGCACTATGGGCACTGACTGTGGGCACTGATGGTGCTGCCCATCAGTGCTCATCAGTGCCGCCCATCAGTGCTCAGCAGTGCCACCCGTCAGTGTCCATCAGTGCCATCCGCCAGTGCCCATCAGTGCCCATCAGTGCCGCCCGTCAGTGCCGCCTCTCAGTGCCCAGCAGTGCCACCTCTCAGTGCCACCTCTCAGTGCCCAGCAGTGCCGCCTATCTGTGCTCATCAGTGCCGCCTATCAGTGCCGCCTATCAGTGCCGCCTATCAGTGCGGCATATTAGTACCTCCTCATCAGTGCCCATAAGTGCCACCTCATCAGTGCCCATAAGTGCCACCTCATCAGTGCCCATCAGTGCAGCCTATCAGTGCCCATCAGTGCCGCCTCATCAGCGCACATCAGTGAAGGAGAAAAATTTATTTTCAAAATTTACTCGCAGAAAATAAGAAAAACTTTTTTTTTTTTTCAAAATTTTCTGTCTTTATTCTTTTTTTTTGTAAAAAATAAAAAACCCAGAGATGATTAAATACCACCAAAAGAAAGCTCTATTTGTGTGAAAAAAATGATAAAAATTTCATATGGGTACAGTGTAGCATGACCGCGCAATTGTCAGTCAAAGTGTGACAGCACTGAAAGCTGAAAATTGGCCTGGATGGGAAGGGTGTTTAAGTGCACAGAAGGCGAGTGGATAAATACATAAGGGGTCCATATAGTGAACTTGGTGGTAAGTTATTCACTTTAAGGTCATAACAGAGGACAAGGGGGGGCTCTTTTAATCTCCAAATATGGAAAGGTTTCTTCACAGTAAGAGCTGTGAAAATGTGGAATAGACTCCCTCAAGAGCTGGTTCTGGCCTAGATTGCTTTAACCACTTTACCACTAGAGCATTTTGCTGTCTTACGTCTGGGCCACTTTTTGCGATTTGGCGCTGTGCGACTTTAACTGACAATTGCGCGGTCAAGCAACGCTGTACCCAAACGAAATTTACGTCCTTTTTTCCCCACAAACAGAGCTTTCTTTTGGTGGTGTTTGATCACCTGTGCGATTTTTACTTTTTGCGCTATGAACAAAAAAAGAGCGTTTATTTTGAAAAAATAACAATATTTTTAACATTTTTTTATATGAAATTCCCCCCAAAAAAAGATGTAAAAACCAATTTTTTTTTAACATTTTTGGCCAATTTGTTTTCTGCTACCCATGTTTGGTAAAAAAAATCGCAATAAGCGTATTTTGATTGGTTTGCGCAAAAGTTATTGCGTTTACTAACTAAGGGAAAGATTTATGTCATTTTTGGTGTTTTTTTTTTTTAACGAGTAATGGCGGCGATCTGCGATTTTTTTTGCGGGACTGCGACATTGCAGCGGACAGATCGGACCCTTGACTGACATTTTTGACACTTTTGGGGGTACCAGTGACATTACTGCAGTAATCAGTGCTATAAATATGCACTGTTACTGTAAAAATGCCTGGTGCTTACTAAAGTGTGGGGGGGGGGGAGGTGACTGAGTGAGCCAGGGACAGATCGGATGTTCAGCTATGCTGAACACTCCGATCTGTCACTCCCTGTCACTTAGGAGATCCGCCCGCTCTGTTTACACAGGCGGGCGGATCTCCAAACTGGATTCCCCAACGATCGGGGCAGAGCAGCGGCGATCGCCGCCGCTCCTCCCCTGGCCCGACTCCCGCTGTGAATGAAAACAGCGGGAGCGCGCCTCCGGCGGCGCGCGAGCGCCGCCTACAGGGGGAGGAGTCTAGCAACGTAGGTCTACATCGCTAGACGATAACGAGCCACTGTGCCGCAGTAGCAGCACAGTGGCTAGTGTTAAAGTGGTTAACCAGTTGCCAACCACATGCCGCAGATATACTGCGGCAAATTGGCTCAGCTGCGCAAACTGACGTACCCATACGTCAGTCAAGCGCAGGGCTAGGGGAGAAGGGGCGTGCCCCCACCGTCCCTGCGATGTCCTGATTCGGTTCAGAACCGATCAGTCGTCAGGTATAGGCCAATGATTTTTGGCCTGGACCTGGTGATCTGTTCTGGCAAATTGCAGAACGTCCTGTGTCTGTGTAATGTAAACACAGGCACAGGATATAATGCAATCTTCTCACCTGGAGCCCTTTTGTGTTCCAGCGTGAGAACAGAGAACATCTACTGTGAGTACACAAGCACTACACTGACACCAGTACACATAGGCACACATTTAACCCCCTGATCACCCCCCAGTTAACCCTTTCACTCACTGTCACAGTATACAGCAAATTTACTGATCACTGTATTAGTTAATAGATAATGGGAAAAGCTGCGCTAAGTGACATAGACCATAGATGATATGATCAAAGATTATAAAAAGTCCCAGAAAAATACACAAAAGTCCCAAAATTATTCAAATGATGAATAAACAGCTGAAGTCCAGTCCACCAAAGCCCAAATAAATTCAGTATGTATAGGTACTGCTTACCGGATGTAGCAGCAAGATGAGCATTGATATACACAGAAGCCAGGCCAAATGGAATTCTGCAGGGGACTCCTCACAGATGGTATCCACTCAGGGATGTAGATCCGTGAATAATGTAATAAAACATAAGACAAACATAGCATGATACTGTATAGATATTAAATCTCCCGAGTAGTCACTTGTGACTTCAGTTAGTGTGAGAGGCCGTTAGTGGTAGTTAGAGGGAGTCCCAGATAGGTGTAGGGTACCTGCCATATATCCCCTAATAATCCCCTGTTAGCCCTTTCACTCCCTGTCACAGCGTACACTATATACAGGATACAGATACATTTACTGATCACTGTATTAGGGTCACTTATGACTTCAGTTAGTGTGAGAGACTGTTAGTGGTAGTTAGAGGGAGTCCCAGATAGGTGTAGGGTACCGGCAATATATCCCCTAATAAAGATTTATCCCCCTGATCACCCCCAGTTAACCCCTTCATTGCCCTGTCACAGTGTCACTATTATAGTGTACAGATCTTTTTTCTTATTACTGTATTAGTGTCACCGGTTACATCAGTTAGCGTTACCATTAGTTAGCATCAATACAGTACAGCGTCAGATTGCCCGCCATATATTTAGTAATACATTTTAACCCTTTGAATGTCAGTGACACACACACACACACACACACACACACACACACTAAACACCTCTATTACTAGTATAGTGTCTGAACGGATCAATATCTTTGACCTGAACAGAACTATACTATAGTGTAGTGTTCCCAAAACGCAGTGTTAGCAGGATCTGCTCGACACCTGCCAGCACCTGCGTTTAGTCCCTCCGCCCCCCCAAGAAGTGCAAAATCAGCAGATTACTGTCACTTCCAATACACAGCACACTAAACCACAGCGTTAGCAGATTTAGGCCTGATCTCTGCTAGCACTAGCAGTTAAATTTTTTGGTAGTGGTTCAAACAATCCTTGACAACCAAGTGCTTTTTTACCTGTGAGTCACACTATGTACCTTTAAATTTATTGGCCAAAATGTCCAAACAGAGGTACACTAGTGAAGAGACCTACACAATGCTTAGCATGACAGATAAGAGCAATGGGGAAGCCCCGCTGTCAGAATCAGGCTCAGTATTCAAACCTGTAGAGAGCAGCAGCACCCTTACAGATAGCTCTAACGATGGATTAGTGGTCCCTGCTAAGGTCAGACGTACCCGACCCTGTTCTTCTGTTGCTGAGGTGCAACAATTGCAGGGCTCTCGTATGCAGCAAAGTGTCAGTACTAGTGCCGCTCAACCTTCTGGGGAACTGGCAAGCACCAGCGGCCTAGTACATCCTGGTCATAGTCAAGCCAGCACTGTAGTAACACTAAGTGCACTAAGTGCAGTTCAAACTGGTGCGGTGGCTAGCACAAGTAGTGTCCCACAGCCTCCAATAATTTGAAGAAAGGGCCATAGAGCCCATAGTATCCTTCCTGATGCGCTTGTAAATCCTGATTGGGAGCCCTCTACTTCTGGAGCTACTTCCCCCATTCACTGGCAAACCCAGAATTCAGGTGGAAACAGCCGATTTTAGTCCCCTTGATTTTTATGTTTTTTTGTTTTTTTTTTACACAAAGTTGTAATTTAAATTATATATTGCTCAAACATGCCATGGCTATATGTGAAATGACATCCCAAAATACATTCCGCTGTACGGGGATACCACATGCGTGAGACTTTTTGGCAGTCTAGCCACGTATAGGACCCCAAAAACCAATCACTGCCTTCAGGCTTTCTAAGGGCATAAATTGTTGATTTCACTCCTTACTACCCATCACAGTTTCAGAGGCCATGAAATACCAAAATAGCACAAAAACCCACCAAAATTACCCCTTTTCTGAAAGTAGACTTCCCCAGTGGCGTAGCGTGGGTTGTTAGCACCCGGGGCAAGGTAAGTAATTTGCGCCCCCTACACAAATCTACTAGACCACTACACTGACACCTACACTGACACCAACACTGACCTAGCTGACCACTACACAGACCTACCTTATTCCTACACTGACCTACCTGATTACTATACTGACACCTACACAGACCTACCTGACCACTACACAGACCTACTTGACCACTACACAGACACCTACACTGACCTATCTTATTCCTACACTAACCTACCTTATTCTTGCACTAACCAACCTGATCACTACACTGACCTACCTAATTTCTATACTGACACCTAGACGGACCTTCCTGACCACTACACAGACCACTACACAGACCTACCTGACCACTACACAAACCTACCTGACAATTACACTGACCACTACACAGATCTACCTGTTACCTACACTAACCTATCTGATCACAATACTGTAACCTACAGAGACCTATCAGACCACTACAGAGACCTACTTGACCACTACACAGACCTACCTGACCACTACACTGGCGAACCTAATTACTATACTGACAATTACACAAAATTAAATGAATGGGCTGCCTACATGCAGAACACAGGTAACAATGTTATAAAGCTAGCCTCAGATTCTTCACATCACTATTCTGTCATTACAATAGTGTTCTCAGTCCCCCTGCACATCACATGCCTGTCCTCAGCCCACCTTCATATCCCCCTCCTCCCCTCACATCCTTGTCATCACCCTCCCCCCCTTTACATTCCTATCCTTATGCCCCTTTATATCATGCCCCTCCTCCTTCACATTTCTGTCCTCAGCCCCCCTCTGCATTCCTGTCCTCACCCCCTTTATATCACCTCCCTTCCACCTTTACATTCCTGTCCTCATCCCCAGTACCCCTTTACATTCCTGTCCTCATCCCCAGTACCTCTTTACATTCCTGTCCTCATCTCCACTACCCCCTTACATTCCTGTCCCCCACTACCCCTTTACATTCCTGTCCCCCACAACCCCTTCACTACCCCTTTACATTCCTGTCCCCCACAATCCCTTTACCTTCCTCTCCTCATCCCCAGTACCCCTTTACATTCCTGTCCTCATCCCCAGTACCCTTTTACGTTCCTGTCCCCCCCTACCCCTTTACATTCCTGTCCCCCAGTACCCCTTTACATTTCTGTCCCCCAGTACCCCTTTACATTCCTGTCCCCCCTACCCCTTTACATTCCTGTCCCACAGTACCCCTTTACATTCCTGTCCCCCAGTACCCCTTTACATTCCTGTCCCCCAGTACCCCTTTACATTCCTGTCCCCCTACCCCTTTACATTCCTGTCCCCCACTACCCCTTTACATTGCTGTCTCCTACTACCCCTACATTCCTGTCCTCAGCTTTACCCCATTTTCAGATTCCTGTCCTCAGCCCTCCGCATCCCCCCCCCATCTTCCGATTCCTGTCCTCAGCCCTCTGCCCCCCCATCTTCAGATTCCTGTCCTCAGCCCCCCCATCTTCAGATTATTCCTGTTCTCACCCCCCCCCATCTCCAGATTCCTGTTCTCAGCCCCCCCATCTCCAGATTCCTGTTCTCACCCCCCCCCCATCTTCAGATTCCTGTTCTCACCCCTCCCCCCATCTCCAGATTCCTGTTCTCAGCCCCCCCCCCCCCATCTTCAGATTCCTGTTCTCACCCCCCATCTTCAGATTCCTGTTCTCACCCCCCATCTTCAGATTCCTGTTCTCGGCCCTCTCCCCCCCATCTTTAGATTCCTGTCCTCAGCCCTCCCCCCATCTTCAGCTCCCTGTCCTCAGCTCACCCTTCACAGCACCATCAGCTTCCTCCACGATACTCACAAAGCAGGCAGCAGCTGGACAGCTCCGCATGGACGGCAGCAAGCATGAAGCTGACATCAGAAGCAGGGCAGCTCTGGAAAGAGGCGGGATCTGCACAACTTTTCTAGATAACCAGCTTGTGATTGGTTGCTAGCAACCAATCACCTGCGGGTTAACTTGAAGTCCCGCCCTCCATCCGGAGCTGTACTGGCTTTGATATCAGCCTCCTGCCGCCCGCCATTCAGGATGGCTGAGCAGATGGCTGAGTGGGCTCCTAAATGGCAGCGGTGGCTGCAGGATGCGCCCCCCCCCCAGATTTTGCGCCGGTGCGGCTGGCCCCCCCAGCACCCCCCGCGCTACGCCACTGGACTTCCCAAGGTATTTGCTAAGAGGCATGGTGAGAATTTTGCAGGAGTGAAATCAACAATTTAAGCCCTTAGAAAGCCTGAAGGCAGTGGGGTCATTTAAGAGGGGGAGAGGGGGGATTTGTGCTAACTCGGCACTTCATTGCCTCAGAAACTGTGATAGGTAGTGAGAAGTGACATCAAAAATTTACGCCCTTAGAAAGCCTGAAGGTATTGATTTGTTTTCGGGGTCCTGTACGTGGCTAGACTGCCAAAAATCTCACAAATGGGGGTATCCCTATACTCAGGAGAGAAGTAGCAGAATGTATTTTGGGGTGTAATCCCACATATACCCATGGCATGCGTGAGCAATATATTGTTTCAAAGACAACTTTGTGTAAAAGAAAATGATTTATTTTTTTTATCATATTTCAAACACCTCTGACAAAAAAATTAAATATTCAATGAGCTTTGGGGTGTCCACCTTCCAAAAAGTGGTAATTTTGGGGGGGGGGGGGGGGGGGGGGTTTGTACTGCCCTGCCAATTTAACACTGTAAAAGCTGCGTAAATTCTTTTCTCTATCGCTCATTGACAGACGTAGTCTTCTTGATTCTCAAGAGCTGGGTTATGTTGTCTCCGCAGGAGTAGGACTAGGCAGAAAGACAAAACGTTCTGGCTCCACCTTAGGGGCAGTCCCTGAGGGTATATCCTCCCTCTCTCTGCTACAGGGAATCAGTTTTTTTCTGTCTAGTCAGGAGTAAGGACCTAAGTTCCTTGCTGGGATCTTTTGGTCCTGGCAAGACTTTTTTCTTTAGAAAAAGACATTTTTTAGGTAGTTTTTCTCCAGTGTTTTTCCTGTGAGATCTTCAAGCAAAGATGCCGGACTGGGCGACACTTGTGGTCACCCCAGCCGGCCTACGAGCGCGCGCAGACCATGGCATTGCGCTTGGTCGGCCGCGACACATTCAAGTAAGTATGCGGGGCCGGGCGACGGGCTGGATGTTGAGATCAGTGGTCACCCCGGTTTCTGCCTACGAGCGCGTGCAGACCAGAGCTCCGCGCTGGGTCGGCCGCGATGGAGTCCCAGTGGAGGGACTGACCTTGCGAGTTAAAAGTCTCGCTTGGACGCCAGGAACCAGAGAGTCGAGGCGTCCGGAGTGGTCCACAAACCCCCACCCCGGTGGAGAGGGTATTGTGAAGAGAGGGTGCCTGTCGGTTCGGTATGGTGAGTAAACGTTCCCTTTTTTTTTCTTTCCTCGTTATGAGGCAGTATGAATTATGGGCCCCTCCATATATGGTCAGTATATATCTGATACTTATAAGTCCCCCTTGTAATACAGCATGTGTTTGTGGGAAGTGGACTTGGTTTGAGAGCTAACACTCTACCCAGCAGACTGTAACATTACAGCAGACATAGGAGGTATAATCCTACCTTATTTGTAGTGTATCTCCTGTAGATCCATATATCGCCTCTTAGAAGAGATGCAGGTGGATGTGCTGGGAAAACGATTTTGGCGGTCCGCCGCCATTTTGCCGTAGACCAAGTGCATGTATGTCCTCAGGTCACGCCGGCCGCCATGTTTTTGGAGTCTTATGTCTCTTCTATGGGGGCGGCCATGTTTCGTGAGCCCAGCTACCTCGTGGAGAGCTGGGAACGCCGGAAGGCGTACACAGGGGGCGGAGCCACGTCCTTCTACCCGGGAAAAAGCAACAGCTCCTTCCAGTCTGTAAAAGACAGACGCTGACTGCAGTTGGTTGGAAACTTCACTGCATCGGTTGGTGAGCCTTGGGGGTCCCTCTCTCTCTCTGTGGGATCAAGAAGCAGGTACTCTGAGGGGCGCTATTGCGCTAGGGGTAGACACACAAAAAAAAAAAAAAAAAAAAAAGAAAAAGTTTTTTTGTTTTTGCTGGCAAAGGTGTCCTGAATTAACATGGACCCTGCCACTCATGTATCTCCTCCGGATCCCCTCGAGGGGTCTGCAGGATCCTCCAGCACCCCACTGACAATTGAATCATTGTCAGCTATTATGGAAACTTTTGTGTCCCGGGTGGAAGTGGCTTGTCAGGGACAGGGCGCAAGAAAGCGACCCCCGCCTAACCCCTTATTATCTGAAACCTCGGATTCAGACTCTGAGCCTATTTCTGCAGTTGCAGGTACTTCATCTGGGATTGGTGTCTCGGGTCCTGTCTCTTCAGACAGCGAGGAGGATGTTTCGGCATCAGCCATAGCCCGAGAGGAAGCGTTGGTAAAAGCACTCATTGTATCTGTTCAAGAAACCTTAAGGTTACAGGGTATTCCATCGGAAATAGCTGAAACTGAAATCCCTTTTGGGACTAAAAAACGCATCAAAGTGGCGAAGGTTTTTCCATTGCCCAAATGTTTTGGCAATCCAATCGAAGAAGAATGGCGTCTGCCAAAACGCACTTTTACTATTTCTAAACGCATTAACAGGCGTTATCCGTTTTGAGGAAACCCTCATTAAGAAATGGACAGAACCACCTGTGGTGGATTCACCAATTGCTAGATTGAATAAAGCCACGGTTATTCCTCTAGAAGACGCTCCGTCTTTTAAAGATCCAGTGGATCGCAAGATAGAAGCTATGTCTCGCACCATGTTTACCTTTATTGGATCAGCTTTCAGACCAATAATTGCTATTGGTCTGGTTTCGCAGGCTGTAACTGTATGGACCAAGTGGTTACGCCGGGACTTAGAAGAGGTCCCTCAGGCGGTATCAGATTTGTTGGAACAAATGATACAGGGGTTACAGTTTGTGTGTGATGCGGCGTTAGACGCCACTTCATTATTATCGCGAGCATCTGTCTCAGCGGTGGTTCTCAGGCGTACACTGTGGCTAAAAGGTTGGTTAGCCGACCAAGGTTCCAAAAGAGCATTGGCTAATATCCCCTTTTTAGGAGAGCGTCTATTTGGAGCCAACCTAGATGAGATCATTAAGGATCTCACAGGTGGAAAGAGCACCTTTTTTACCGAAAAATGTTAAAGGTTAAGGAACTCGTCAAAAACGAGGGCCTTCTTTTTCTGCTCACAAGAGGTTTTTTTTCGTCCCGCGGCCGCGGGTGAAAAAATTAAGTCCTCCAAAGCTCCTTCAGGAGGCTTCAGGGGACGTTGGTCGGGCAAGCAAAAGCCCGCCCCCTCCAGACCTGAAGATAAATCGTCCAAAGCCTGAAGGTGCGCCCCCACCCATAACTGGGGTGGGGGGACGTCTTCGCCGGTTCCCGGATCCATGGCTTTCCAGAATCCCGGACAAATGGGTTTGCGAAGTCATAAGGTCAGGGTACAAGATCGAGTTTCGATCTCTCCCACCGGCGCGATTCTTCCCTTCCAATATCCGACTATCCCCGGATCGTTTAGAAGATCTGCGGAGAGCAGTCACAGATTTACCACAACAAGGAGTGGTAGTCCACGTTCCTTGGACAGAACGGTTTCAAGGGTTTTATTCAAACCTATTTACAATACCCAGGAAAGAGGGCAAAGTGCGTCCAATTCTGGACTTAAGGGCACTCAATTCTTTTGTCAACATAAGAAGATTCAGAATGGAGTCCATTCGCACAGTAGCAGCCTTCCTGCATCCAGGGGATGTCCTAGCGTCCATAGACATCAAGGACGCATATCTTCACATTCCCATTTTCGCAGGACATCAGCGGTTTCTACGCTTTTCCGTAGAAGAGAACCACTATCAGTTTGTGGCGTTACCTTTCGGTCTCGCCACGGCTCCGCGGGTCTTCACGAAGGTGTTGGCCCCAATGTTGGCACTTCTGCGCCAAAGAGGCATATCGATCCTTGGTTACCTAGACGATCTTCTGCTTCATGCAGAGTCTCCTCAGACCTTGCTACAAAACATAGAAATTACTATGATTTCTTTACAGGAATTCGGGTGGCTGGTGAACCAGCAAAAGTCATTTCTGGTTCCCACCCAGAGGCTCGAATATCTGGGTCTAATTCTAGACACAGTCAGGACAAGAGTTTTTCTTCCGGTAGGGAAACTCCGAAAGATTCAATCAGCAGTCCAGTTGTTACTATCCAACAGCTGGTCTTCCCTTCGGAGTTGCATGAGGGTTCTGGGGTTGATGGTGGCTTCCTTCGAAGCAGTCCCATTTGCCCAGTCCCATACCCGAATTCTTCAGCAAGAGATTCTTCTCAGATGGAATCGGAATCCGGAATCCCTGGACAATCAGATCCGATTGAGCAAACAGACCAGAGAGTCTCTGGTCTGGTGGCTTCGGTCTCCAATGCTCAGCCAGGGAAAGTCATTTCTGCCAATATATTGGACGATAGTGACCACGGATGCCAGTCTATCCGGATGGGGAGGAATTCTCGGTCAGTTATCTGTCCAGGGACTTTTTGTCCCCGGAAGAATCCAGGTTGCCGATAAAGGTATTGGAACTGAGAGCGATCAGACTTTGTCTGATTCACTGGACCGAGCAGCTCCAGGGCAGCCCGGTTCGGATCCAGTTGGACAACGCCACGGCCGTGGCTTATGTCAATCACCAGGGGGGCACCAAGAGTGTCCGAGCGGCCAAAGAAGTGGCTTGCATTCTTCGCTGGGCGGAACGATTTGTTCCAGCTATCTCTGCGGTGTTCATTCCGGGGGTGGAAAATTGGCGGGCAGATTATCTCAGCCGTCAGACTCCGGATCAGGGGGAATGGTCCCTCCATCCAGAAGTTTTCCACCAGTTGTGCCTACGTTGGGGCACCCCGGATGTGGATCTGTTGGCATCACGATTCAACAGAAAAGTACAGAGATTCGTGGCTCGCTCCCGCGATCCTCTAGCAGAGACCGCAGACGCACTGGTCACCCCGTGGGGGCAATACCAGCTAATGTATGCCTTCCCTCCTCTTGGGTTACTGCCAAGACTTCTTCGCAGGATAGAGGAGGAAGGAATTCCAGCAATCCTGGCAGCTCCGGACTGGCCTCGTCGAGCTTGATACGCCGACGTGGTCAGACTGGTGGCGGACGTCCCGTGGAGACTTCCTCTCAGGGAGGACCTACTGTCTCAGGGACCGATCTTCCATCCTGCTTACGATCGCTGGCTTTAACGGCCTGGCTATTGAGACCCAGGTGCTGAAGGACAAGGGATTGTCAGCTTCAGTTATTCCTACTCTAGTTGAAGCAAGGAAAGCGACTTCCAGAAAGATTTATCATCGCACATGGAAGTCCTACATTGCATGGTGTGAGCCTTTGGGGTTCCGTCCTCGGTCTTATTCGATTAGTCGAATATTAGCTTTTCTGCAACAAGGGGTTGAGCAGAAACTGGCCTTGAGTACTATCAAGGGTCAGGTCTCAGCATTAGCTATCTTCTTTCAGAAGCCTTTGGCTACTCATTCCTTGGTGCGGAATTTCATCCAGGGGGTGCGACATCTGGCTCCGCCAGTGCACGCGCCGTTACCCCCCTGGGATCTTAATTTAGTGTTGTCGGTTCTTCAGAAACCTCCCTTTGAAGATATTAGGGAGATTCCTCTACCTACGTTGTCCCAGAAGGTGGCCTTCTTGGTGGCCATTACTTCTGCACGCAGGGTGTCAGAACTGGCCGCATTATCTTGTCGTTCACCATATCTGGTGGTTCATAGAGATAAGGTGGTTCTTCGTCCGAATCCATCCTTCCTACCAAAAGTGGTTTCAGAATTTCATCTGAATGAAGAAATTGTGTTACCTTCCCTGTGTCCTAAGCCCAGTCATCCTCGGGAGTTTGCTTTACACTCCTTGGATGTGGTCCGGGCGATCAGGGTATACTTGAAAACGACAGACTCGTTTTCGCAAGACGGATTCACTTTTTGTGATCCCGGATGGACCCAAAAAGGGGTTGCCTGCATCTGCCGCGACCATTTCCAGATGGATCAGACAGACGGTAGTACAGGCTTATTCTATTAAGGGTCGGGAGCCCCCGTTCCCTGTTAAGGCGCACTCCACTCGGGCGCTTAGTGCGTCATGGGCCTTTCGCCATCAGGCGTCAGTGGTCCAGGTGTGCAAGGCGGCTACCTGGTCGTCGGTGCATACCTTTACAAAACATTATAAAGTTGATGTAATGGCATCGTCTGATGCCTCGTTTGGCCGCAAGGTTTTGCAGGCCGCCATTTGAGGAGACCAGTGGTCTACCTCGAGGGTTTTTTCCGTTGGAAATTTTTCTTTTAGTCTCATTCTTTGTTTATAATGAGCCTTTAAAACTTCTAGTTTGGCACCGGTTGGGCCTTCTAGATTGGATTGGATTTTGTCAATCCCACCCCTCATTTGTGGCACTGCTTCTGGATATCCCAGCTCTTGAGAATCAAGAAGACTACGTCTGTCAATGAGCGATAGAGAAAAATGGATTTTTGTAAGATCTTACCGTAAAATCCTTTTCTCTTAAGCTCATTGACAGACGTAGTACCCGCCCCTCTATCATTGAGTTGGGTTGGGTTAAATTCTCTGTTACTGCTTTAGAACAGAACTGATTCCCTGTAGCAGAGAGAGGGAGGATATACCCTCAGGGACTGGCCCTAAGGTGGAGCCAGAACGTTTTGTCTTTCTGCCTAGTCCTACTCCTGCGGAGACAACATAACCCAGCTCTTGAGAATCAAGAAGACTACGTCTGTCAATGAGCTTAAGAGAAAAGGATTTTACGGTAAGATCTTACAAAAATCAATTTTTTGCGCAAACAAATAAATATACGCTTATTGAGATTTTTTTAATCAAAGGCATGTAGCTAAATACATTTTGGCCTAAATGTATGCCAAAAATTTAGTTTATTGGATATTTTTTTATAGAAAAAGTAGAAAATTTCATTTTTTTTTCTAAATTTTCTGTATTTTTTCGTTTATATGGCAAAAAATAAAAACCGCAGAGGTGATCAAATACCACCGAAAGAAATGTATATTTGTGGGAAAATAAGGACATAAATTTTATTTGGGTACAGCATTGCATGACTGCGCAATTACCAGTTAAAGTCGCGCAGTGCCAAATTGCAAAAAAAGGCCTGGTCATTAGGGGGGGTAAAACCTTCCAGTCCAGAAGTGGTTAAAAAAGGTCTGGATTCTTTCCTAAATGTACGTAATATAACTGTATACTAATATAGTTGATCCAGAGAATATTTGATTGCCTCTCAGGTAGATCAGGAAGGAATTTTTTCACCTTCTGGAGCAAATTGGATCATGCTTTATTGTTTTTTTTTGCCTTCATCTGGATCGACTGTGGGTATAGGAGTGTGTATATGGGATTCTATCATTTTTTCCCCCCTTTTATTGATTGAACTGGAAGGACTTGTGTCTTTTTTCAACCATACTAACTATGTAACTAACTATATGTAACTATAAGAACACAGATAAAAAGTCTGCATAAATACATTTCAGTCGGTGACTTTCTCAGCCCCGGTTCACATCAGTGTGATGACAGACATTGCATGTGATTCGGAGCGCACTGCTCTGAAAATCACATGCGTCTGTGCAATGCGAATCTGTATGGCTGAATTTGCATCGGACTCGGACACAACACGCACAGGACCATGTTTTGGGTCCACAGCAGAATCGGATCGCATGGGTGTTCACAACTATGCAATCCGATTCATGTCCAAACTGACAGTTCACACTGCGATATGTGAACTGATCTGGGGGATGTCGTTACGAAATCATCTCTGACCCAGCATCTCAGTCCAGGAAGTAGATGGCAACTCTGGACGATGCCTGAACAAAGATGGTTCCATCCTTCTAAAGAGAAAAGCAGATGAATACATTATTAACTGGGGTAGTGTGATCTCTGTGAGAGGTAATAAATACCTAGCAATGTCACATCTACATATTAGTTAACCTACATGCAATTAGCATGATAAATCTGACGCTAGGGCTACTTTAAAGGGTCAGTTCACCTAAAAGTGATATTTTACTTATGGGTGAAGTTTATTGGACTGATTGACGTATCGGAGCATACTCAACTGTTACCTACAGGTAAGCCTATAATAAGGCTTACCTGTAGGTAAAACTAATATCTCCTATACCTGCACGGTGTAGGATATATTCGCCCTGCATGCAGCCGCTGACACCAGCGGCGCATGCGCTCTGAAGGTTCGGCGGACCTTCAGAACTCCTTGCCAGAAAGTGACCTCCGGTGCGCATGCGCGGGAGTGACGTCATCGTGGCTCTGCCCGCTCACAGCGTCGGAGCCGCCGAACCTGGAAGAGACGCCGAGAGAACATGAAAGCTCCCTCAGCGGTGTCCGGGCGACCGTGTCGGGGCTTCGTTCTAAGGTAAGTATTTCATAATGAGCTAGTATGCGACGCATACTAGCTCATTATGCCTTTGTCCTGCAGGTTTTTTTGTTTTTGTGAGGATACAACCGCTTGAATGGGTTTATATGTCCACTAAGACTTCAGCGGTAAGATTTTCTTGCCATGGTTCATAGCTCTGTTACTGCCTCAGTAAAATAAAATAAATGAAAATTCCCGCGGAAAGAGTGGAAATCCCTCATATTTGCCAATGCAGGTGTGCAGACACGGGTACTTAGGTACTTAGCGCAGAGATTTAATTACTGAACCACCCAAGAGATACAAGGCACGGTCAGGTGGTATAAAGCTGGCCACACACATTTCAATCTTACAATTTTTAAAACCGAACTTCAGACATATTTTATATTGTTTTGGATAGAGTAAGGAAGAGTTCAAATTTCTGTTACATTTTTATTCCTACTGGTGACTCCTTGAGATTTTCCCTCAGTACCAGTACCAGGGACACCCATACAAGAAACCAAGGGCAGCTATGGGGGCTGATTTACTAAAGGCAATTACCTGCCCTCTGCCTATCTATTATAATGCATGTGCTTTCATTGTGGACGCTCTCAAAATTTAGAGTTAGGACCACAGAAAATACTGGGGTGCCTTGACGGGGTTCTGTAGTTTATGCATGTATTTGCAAATGTGTGCAAACTAAACCTCTGTTTTTAACCCATATTGTTAGACAGGATAATTAGCTGATTTGAGCTTGTAATTTCTTTGGTTTTGCTTTACTAAGAGCAAATAGACTGTGCACTTTAAAAGTGCAGTTGCTCCAAAGTTAAGTAAAGGAGAGGAAGCTCTGCTGATTTCCATCATCTAATCATGTGCAAGCAAAAATGCTTGTCAAGTGAAGCTTCACCTCATTTACTAAGCTCTGGAGCAACTGCACTTGCAGAGTGCGCAGTCTATTTGCCTATAGTATCCCATTACATTACAGGAAGGCACAGACAGCAATAAAAAACATTGCCAGAAGTTCTAATTCTTCCCCAAAATGTGTTTTTGCATTTAGCTTTATTGGAACGACTTGCCTTCACTTTCTGCCCCTAATAGAATTTTGAGCAGCTTATGGATACACTCTTCACTCTGTCCTTTGCTCTAGTTGCATAAACTCCAGCAAATGACTTCCAGGAGTAATATGCATACAGAATTATTTTATGCATGCTTATGTATTCATTATGTAACACAGAGGTCACTGAAGATGAGGTGCCCAACATCAGGCTGCACTAGTTAAAGCAGTGGTAAACTGCTGAAAAAAATAAAAACCTGCAAGACAATAGCATAATGTGCTAGCATACTAGCACATTATGAAATACTTACCTTAGAACGAAGCGCCAGCACCACTGAGGGAGCTGACATGTTCCCTCTGTGTTTCTTCCGGGTTCACAGGTTCCGGCGCTGTGAGTGGCCGGAGCCACGATGACGTCACTCCCACACATGCGTGCAGGTGCCCTCCGTTGCGGCAAGGAGCTCTGAACTTCCAGCACGATACGCTGGACCTTCAGAGTGCATGCGCTGCTGATGTCAGTGGCTGCATACAGTGTGAATATCTCCTAAACCATGCAGGTTTAGGAGATATTAATTTTACCTACAGGTAAGCCTTATTATAGGCTTACCTGTAGGTAAAAACCACCAAGCGGGGTATACAACCGCTTTAACGTGAAAATAACGAATTTATTTGCGCCAATATTTTTACATGGTTATTAACCACTTGCCATCATCTACACCATTTACGGGGAGCATGGAGGTGGGCTTTAAGACTGCAACCCCACACATACAGTATGTCCTGCTGGCACCAGGTTAGAAGGACACTCCCTCAGAGCCCCCCAGCGCACTGACCTCGTTGTCACCAACAGCACCCAGGTTACTGTTTACCACTGGGAGCCCACCCCCAGCTCCCACCCTGATCACGATTGGGAAGGCTTTACCCCCCCTCCTCGGTTGTAAGAACCCCTTAAAAGAATGGTGGGAGCTGGCAGCAAAGAGGCTAAGGACCTATAGGGCTGTTAATTGGAATACCCTGTGCATATATTGACAAAAAAAAAAAAAATATATATATATATATATATATATATATATATATATATATATATATATATATATATAGTTTAATACCTTGGTTTGCAAGTAACCTGGTTTATGAGCATTTGAAAGACGCGCAACATTTAAAAAAAAATTTTGCCTTGATATGCGAGTGCTGTCTTGATATACAAGCAGTATTAGACTCACAATGTTAAAGTGATTTAGCAATGCTAAAGTGGTTTAGTACAGTTTAAGCATGCCATCCCCTCTGTTACATAACATTGTGTCCCTGTGCCTGTACTGTATTTAAAAGATGATGATTTCTACTGTATCAGAGTGTCTCCCGGCGCTCATGTGACTCCTCGTCTCTCTGCTCTTCCCGGTGGGCGGGGCCGAGCACTCCCTCTGACGTCATCCGTGGAGGAGAGAAGCAGAGAGCCGAGGAGTCGCGCGAACGCTGGGAGACGCTCTGATACAATAGAAATCAGCATCTTTTATATAAAGTACAGACACAGGGACACATAACGTTATTTAAGAAGGGATGGCATGCTAATACTGTACAATACTGTACTTTAGATATGATAGCAGCATATCTTTATTTATACCAATAATTGGTTGTGGAACAAATCATCTGAGTTTGAATTATTTCTTATGGGAAAATTTGCTTTGATATACGAGTGCTTTGGATTACAAGCATGTTGCTGGAACGAATTATGCTCGCAAACCAAAATATTACTGTATTTGTTATTTTGCACGTAATACAATTTAAACATTTTTTTTAACCGCTTGCCAACCGCGGCAAGTAGATATACTGCGGCGGTCAGCCCCGGCCAGGCAAAGTGACGTATATATACGTCACTAGCCTGTGACCGGCTTGTGAGCCAATAGCGGGCGAGCGCGCGCCCGCTGAGGCGCGCGCCCGCCCCGGCTCGTTCACTAAGGAGGAGTCCGCGCGTGTGACCGGCGGACCCGATGTCCGCCGGTCACTCTACGATCGTTGGTAGAGAGGGAGAAAGGCGGGCGGCTTATGTAAACAAGCCGCCTGTCATTCTCCCCTGTGTAAAAATGGAGATCAGACGGTTCTACTATGTAGAACCGTTGATCTCTGTTTTTACAATAGTAGACATGTCCCATCACAGTTAGAAACACGCCCCTAGGACACACTTAACCCCTCCCTCTCCAATACAGTTAACCCCTTCCCTGCCAGTGTCATTTTTACAGTAACAGTGCATATGTATAGCACTGATTACTGCAGTAATGTCACTGGTAACCCCAAAAGTGTCAAAAATGTCAGTCAAGGGTCCGATCTGTCTGCCGCAATGTCGCAGTCCCGCAAAAAAAATCGCAGATCACCGCCATTACTCGTTTAAAAAAAAAACACCAAAAATGACAAAAATCTTTCCCTTTGTTAGTAAACGCGATAAAGTCACGCAGTAAAAAATCGCAAAAAAAACCCTGGTCAGGAAGGGGGTAAAATCTTCCGAGGCTTAAGTGGTTAAACTATTAATATTATTATTTTTTGTTACATATTGTAGTTCACAGTGACAGATACAGCCTGTTGGCTTCTGCTGTCACTATGACTCTCGCTCCTTACCGTATGCAAAAGGTTTGTCTTCAAATGACCCTTATGTGGCCCCCATGTTTGGCCGGTGAGCATAAAATCTGTAACCATGCTGATTAGTTCACCATCATTAGTAACTGTCAGTGATTACAGATAGAGCTGTCCCTTACACACCTCCAAACTATTTATATAGGCAGGATTTACAGATAATTGGGTGCTATGCTGTACATCCTAATAGAGATGCCATCCCATTATCCCTAAAACACCAGATAGTAAATGTAGTTTACTAAGCACACCTTTTGAAGACAAATGCACATTTAATAATGTAATTAGAATACCTAACATGAAGTAACTATGATCTCTCCTGAAGATGAGTTTTGTACCCCAAAATGTTAAATAAAAAGACTTTACTTCCCTTTGTCCTGTGCCAAATCTAAGTAACTAGTTCTGAGCTTTATATTGTGCACTTATGTTCTATGATGCATTTATTGTATTGTATGGCTAACAACCCATTTACTGTATGATTCATTTTCTCTATACATAATACTTCATATTAGGTATTTATTTACATTATCAAACGTGTATTTACCTTCATAAGGTGTGCTATTCCGACAGATACATTTTTTTGCAGCGGTCAGTGACAGCGCAGTCTTACGTACATAGCTGAGCGCACTGTTCTAAAATGGAACCATGTCTGAGAACATTGCAAATTGTGGGTTATAATGTATTAAATTATGTATATCAGGGGGTCTCCAAAATTTATAAACAAAGGGTGTACTGTCTTTCAGACTTTGAGGGGGCCAGACTGTGGCTATTGAAAGTAGAAAATTCCCTGGTATCAATGGGAGTAAACAATGCCCCATCATTAGTATTTGAGGGAGGAAGATTGCCCCATTATTGGTATCAGGGGAAGGAATGGTGCCCCACCACTTTTTTCAGTGGGAAGAATACTTTCCTGCCATTGGTGGTTCCCTATTGTGGGTATCAGAGACAGTAATTATGCCTCGTTATTGGTGTCAGTGGAAGGAATAGTGCCCCAAGGACCGGATAAAGTTAAGCAAAGGGCCACATCTGGCCCCCAGGCCTCAGTTTGGAGACTACTAATGTATATGATGAAAGAATACCTTTACAAAGGTTATCCTCAATGAAAACAACTTGTCAGACTTCCCCAAACTGGAGTAAGATCCAATAGTGTTAAAGCTACCTTTACTCACTCACCCAGCGCACTGGGTTAACAGTAAACCAATAAAAATGTATATACATATATATGAAACCCTGTTTGGGTATAGCTGCTGCTATAAGAAAATCAAATGAATCACTAAACCACCCATTTCCAGAGATCAGAATGTCTCCACTTGCTCTCGCACGAACATCACCCTGGATTGGCCGCTGCGGGGCTCCGTGATGTTCGTGCGAGAGCGAGTGGAGACATTCTGATCTCTGGAAACGGGTGGTTTAGCGATTTCAGTGAATTTATTAATGGCACAGTACAAGAATCTAGTCGGTGAGTAAGCACTGCCTAGGGAGGGGCACACAAGGTGTTGTGAAGGTACATGTTCTGGATATTGAACACGGTGGTGAATGGACAGAATATTCTTGCTACACCAAGAGACTGTGCACCTATTGAAATATTGATTTTAGGACTGTGAATCCCTGTTGGGATTAAAAAAACTATATTAAGTGCTGCTGATGTGATTCGCTTTTCAGGAGGATTAAGTCTATTAATCTGAGCATTTTAACACATATGTTGTATATTAACTTGTCAAACTTGTTTGTAGATCTAGAGATATACGTTATACCCAGGTGTTAACTTTTCCTATTTGACTTAAAGAGGTTGTACACCGAGAAAAATTTTTTTCTCTTCTTTACATCCTGAAAGAGAAACCCATAATGAGCTAGTATGCATCGCATACTAGCTCATTATGAAATACTTACCTTAGAACGAGCCCCCGCCGTGCCGTCCGCTTACCTGCATGACGGGCAACATGTATAGTCGCCCGTCTTCCGGGATCGCGGCATCCGGCCATCTGATTGGCCGGAGCCGCGGTGACGTCACTCCCGCGCACGCGCGCGGGAGCCGACGGTCACGGCACAGGGCTCTGAAGGAACGGCACGATCTGCCGTTCCTTCAGAGCGCATGCGCCAGTGACGTCACTGGCTGCATTAAAGGTAAATATCTCCTAAACGGTGCATGTTTAGGAGATATTTACAGTACCTATAGGTAAGCCTTAATATAGGCTTACCTATAGGTACAACTTCCTGAGGAGGGTTTACTTCCTCTTTAAGACTGAAGCGTGCTCAAACGCCACCTCCTAAAGCTAGACAGACACGGAGCAAATTTTAGCCAGTTCCTGATGTACCGAATGAAAATCATTCTGTGGGTGCCACTGTTGGCCATCCCTGGACTGAAAAATCAAAGAAGCCAGGTGGAAAATGGTTGTCCAAACAGTGCCTTCATCCAATCAAATGCAGGCACTGTTTGGGTATTTTGACAGCAGTTGTCAAAAATACAATAGCCGCAGTGGGAGATACATCATCCTTGCTTTGTAGCAAGGATAGAGGAATGTGCTGGACAAAAACATTTACAGCCAGCATTAAAGTATAGATAAAGGCAATTTGTTTCTAGTTTTGGACAGAGTGCAGAGGGATTAGAACGCCTGTCAGTTTTTATTGCTATCTGTGCCCCTCTTAAGGAGATTCACCCTCTCTGTTTGGCCTGTTTACCATTACCATTGAAAGTAAAAGTAGTAGAAATCTTCCAATGTTGACACTAGTCTTGGTGACCTGGGGGTCCCCAAGGAATTCTCTTAATTTGTGACAATTTTCTCTCACTTCCTGTTTGGGTATGAGACAGAAAGTGGAGGGAAATCTAACCAATGGGACACAGTTTGTGAAAAAAAAAAAAATCTAATAAGGGTTATAACCCTCCCTATCCGAAATGAAAAAAAAGTTTTGCCTATAGTTCAACTTTAACACTAATTATTGGACAACAAGACTTTCCATTGCATTATAGGGTATATTGGGAGAATAAAGAAGTTGGGGTCATAGCAAGGCTTCAGATAATTTGAATTTTTCTTATTACTTAAGAGGCTTTGATCTACTGATCATTGCAAAGTGCAGTTTCGAAAGTAACCTTATGTAATTTTTTTTTATGTAATTTTTTTTCTTTTTTTTTATCATAAGCTCAGTTTGAATTGCCAAGAATTATCACGAGTTTACAGTACTTTGAAATTACAAAGATAATAATTTTCTGCAGTTTCGCCTCGCTTTTTTTAATGAATTAATGATGCTGTGTCACACGATATTTATCATTTATGCCAAACCTGGCAAAGCCTAATATTAAGACTAGTGTTGCAACATACACATACTCAGCATTGTGGAATATTATACTATTTAGTTTTACTTGTAGACATACAAAAATGCATTGGATGCAGTGCATGATTGTTTTGGTAGAAGTTTCCACCTTTAGGCTCCGTTCACATTATAGCGTATGGATCACGGGCAGAACCGCCGCGGTTTCGCCCGTGATCGGGAGATTATTGCAAATCGCGGGACGCCTGTGCGTTGCCCGTTGATTTGCAATAGACCCCCAAACGCTGAGCGATGTTGCCGCGATTTCCGCCTGCCGAATCACGGTAACATCGCGCAAAAAAAATCGCGGGACGCAATACGATCCAAAGAAGCTCTTGTACCTTTTTGGTCGTATTGCGTCCCGCGATTTTTTTTTGCGCGATGTTACCGCGATTCGGCAGGCGGAAATCGCGGCAACATCGCTCAGCGTTTGGGGGTCTATTGCAAATCAACGGGCAACGCACAGGCGTCCCGCGATTTGCAATAATCTCCCGATCGCGGACGGAACCGCGGCGGTTCTGCCCATGATCCATACGCTATAATGTGAACGGAGCCTTAGGCTGCATTCACATGTCAGCGTATGGATCGCGGGCAGAACCGCCGCGGTTCCGCCCGCGATCCGGAGATTATTGCAAATCGCGGGACACCTATGCGTTGCCCGTTGATTTGCAATAGCCCCCCAAACGCTGAGCGATGTTGCCGCGATTTCCGCCTGCCGAATCGCGGTGACAGCGCGCAAAAAGAATCGCGGGACGCAATACGCTCCAAAGAAGCTCTTGTACTTTTTTGGGCGTAATGCGTCCCCCGATTTTTTTTTGCGCAATGTTACCGCGATTCGGCAGGCGGAAATCGCGGCAACATCGCTCAGCGTTTGGGGGGCTATTGCAAATCAACGGGCAACGCATAGGCGTCCCACGATTTGCAATAATCTCCGGATCGCGGGCGGAACCGCGGCGGTTCTGCCCGCGATCCATACGCTGACATGTGAATGCAGCCTTAAAGTGTTATAAAAGTAACATAATGTTAAATCTGTGAGTAGAAAATGTTTTTTCCCTGCCATATGTAGAGCTACCCCTGAGAGGGCCGCTAAATTTAACTAGTTCCTACTCAAACCAGTCACTCAGTCCATTCACTCCAGCTCCAAATGAACAGTCTAGAGGTTTTCTTTTTGTATTTTTTTTCTAGAAGAATTGCAAACAGGAGAAGGGTTGGGGTATGGGATGCTCCAAAATGCTCAGCACATTAAGTAGAGCACCCTTTTCTCTCAGTAAAAGTAGCACAGTCTAGCTCTCACAGCTAGGAACAATGAAATTGCTTCAGATTAGTGTAAAGTCTCATAGCTTTGGACCATGAGATAATTTCAGAATAGTTTTGAAGCCAGAAGCCTTGCAGCTGGGAGCCATGAGGCAAATCTCTCTGGCATCTAGCAGTAGTAGAAGGAATGATTTTAGCTTTCTGTATAGTTGAAGGGATTCAATCAGATTCCTTTACTCATGAATCCCAAAAGACTACATCCGCAGACTCGATCCCCTGCTAGAGAATTCTAGCATTCAGATACAGGATAATCTCAGGCCTCCAGCACAGCAACAGCCAAGGCCCAGTAGAACAGCAACTCAGTCCAAAGTTCCTCTGGGGGACCAGGCCCCTGAAGCTCATCAAACCATCTCTGATGGGAAAGAGATCATTTTCTTCTTGGCTTCAGTCTATTTACCACCTTCCTGACCACCTTCTGGGCACACCTCCCCAAGGATTGGCCAGGGTGTTGTAAATAGTCAGGCCAGTCATTTGAATTTGTCAGCCCTAAGCTCTGGAAGCTTTTTTCAGAGACAGGTTGAAACAATCAAAGCATTAGCCTGTGAAACCATGAGAAGACCAAATCAACCGATCATTGCTCCTCTAAATACAGAGTGAGCCAAACTAAATTTACCTAGAATTCTATACTATGAAGGTGCTACATGTATTTGTAATTATTTGATTGGTAGGGTATTTTAACCACTTTTACCACCGGAGGATTTTGCTGTCTTACGTCCAGGCCACTTTTTGCGATTCGGCACTGTGCGATTTTAACTGACAATTGCGCGGTCGTGCGACGCCATACCCAAACGAAATTCGTCCTTTTTTTCCCACAAACAGAGCTTTCTTTTGGTGGTATTTGATCACCTGTGCTATTTTTACTTTTTGCGCTATAAACAAAAAAAGAGCGTAAATCTTGAAAAAATAACAATATTTTTCACATTTTTTTGTATGAAATTCCTCCCCAAAAAAATGTAAAAATCAACATTTTTTTTAATTTTTGTCCAATTTGTTTTCTGCTACCTATGTTTGGTAAAAAAAAATCACAATAAGCGTATTTTGATTGGTTTTCGCCAAAGTTATTGCGTTTACTAACTAAGGGAAAGATTTGGTGTTTTTTTTTTAACGAGTAATGGCGGCGATCTGCGATTTGTTTTGCGGGACTGCGACATTTCGGCGGACAGATTGGACCCTTGACTGACATTTTTGACACTTTTGGGGGTACCAGTGACATTACTACAGTAATCAGTGCTATAAATATGCACTGTTACTGTAATAATGACACTGGCAGGGAAGGGGTGAATTTTATTGGAGAGGGAGGGGTTAATGTATGCCTGGTGCTTACTAACGTGTGTGTGTGGGGAGGTGACTGAGTGACACAGGGACAGATCGCATGTTCAGCTATGCTGAACCCTGCAATCTGTCACTGTCTGTGCATCGCATACTAGCTCATTATGAAATACTTACCTTAGAACGAGCCCCCGCCGTGCCGTCCGCTTACCTGCATGACGGGCAACATGTATAGTCGCCCGTCTTCCGGGATCGCGGCATCCGGCCATCTGATTGGCCGGAGCCGCGGTGACGTCACTCCCGCGCACGCGCGCGGGAGCCGACGGTCACGGCACAGGGCTCTGAAGGAACGGCACGATCTGCCGTTCCTTCAGAGCGCATGCGCCAGTGACGTCACTGGCTGCATTAAAGGTAAATATCTCCTAAACGGTGCATGTTTAGGAGATATTTACAGTACCTATAGGTAAGCCTTAATATAGGCTTACCTATAGGTACAACTTCCTGAGGAGGGTTTACTTCCTCTTTAAGACTGAAGCGTGCTCAAACGCCACCTCCTAAAGCTAGACAGACACGGAGCAAATTTTAGCCAGTTCCTGATGTACCGAATGAAAATCATTCTGTGGGTGCCACTGTTGGCCATCCCTGGACTGAAAAATCAAAGAAGCCAGGTGGAAAATGGTTGTCCAAACAGTGCCTTCATCCAATCAAATGCAGGCACTGTTTGGGTATTTTGACAGCAGTTGTCAAAAATACAATAGCCGCAGTGGGAGATACATCATCCTTGCTTTGTAGCAAGGATAGAGGAATGTGCTGGACAAAAACATTTACAGCCAGCATTAAAGTATAGATAAAGGCAATTTGTTTCTAGTTTTGGACAGAGTGCAGAGGGATTAGAACGCCTGTCAGTTTTTATTGCTATCTGTGCCCCTCTTAAGGAGATTCACCCTCTCTGTTTGGCCTGTTTACCATTACCATTGAAAGTAAAAGTAGTAGAAATCTTCCAATGTTGACACTAGTCTTGGTGACCTGGGGGTCCCCAAGGAATTCTCTTAATTTGTGACAATTTTCTCTCACTTCCTGTTTGGGTATGAGACAGAAAGTGGAGGGAAATCTAACCAATGGGACACAGTTTGTGAAAAAAAAAAAAATCTAATAAGGGTTATAACCCTCCCTATCCGAAATGAAAAAAAAGTTTTGCCTATAGTTCAACTTTAACACTAATTATTGGACAACAAGACTTTCCATTGCATTATAGGGTATATTGGGAGAATAAAGAAGTTGGGGTCATAGCAAGGCTTCAGATAATTTGAATTTTTCTTATTACTTAAGAGGCTTTGATCTACTGATCATTGCAAAGTGCAGTTTCGAAAGTAACCTTATGTAATTTTTTTTTATGTAATTTTTTTTCTTTTTTTTTATCATAAGCTCAGTTTGAATTGCCAAGATTTATCACGAGTTTACAGTACTTTGAAATTACAAAGATAATAATTTTCTGCAGTTTCGCCTCGCTTTTTTTAATGAATTAATGATGCTGTGTCACACGATATTTATCATTTATGCCAAACCTGGCAAAGCCTAATATTAAGACTGGTGTTGCAACATACACATACTCAGCATTGTGGAATATTATACTATTTAGTTTTACTTGTAGACATACAAAAATGCATTGGATGCAGTGCATGATTGTTTTGGTAGAAGTTTCCACCTTTAGGCTCCGTTCACATTATAGCGTATGGATCACGGGCAGAACCGCCGCGGTTCCGCCCGCGATCGGGAGATTATTGCAAATCGCGGGACGCCTGTGCGTTGCCCGTTGATTTGCAATAGACCCCCAAACGCTGAGCGATGTTGCCGCGATTTCCGCCTGCCGAATCGCGGTAACATCGCGCAAAAAAAATCGCGGGACGCAATACGATCCAAAGAAGCTCTTGTACCTTTTTGGTCGTATTGCGTCCCGCGATTTTTTTTTGCGCGATGTTACCGCGATTCGGCAGGCGATTTGTTTTGCGGGACTGCGACATTTCGGCGGACAGATTGGACCCTTGACTGACATTTTTGACACTTTTGGGGGTACCAGTGACATTACTACAGTAATCAGTGCTATAAATATGCACTGTTACTGTAATAATGACACTGGCAGGGAAGGGGTGAATTTTATTGGAGAGGGAGGGGTTAATGTATGCCTGGTGCTTACTAACGTGTGTGTGTGGGGAGGTGACTGAGTGACACAGGGACAGATCGCATGTTCAGCTATGCTGAACCCTGCAATCTGTCACTGTCTGTCACTTAGGAGATCCGCCCGCTTTGTTTACACAAGCGGGCGAATCTCCAAACTCGATTCCCCGACGATCGGGGAAGAGCGGCGGTGATCACCGCCGCTCCTCCCCTGGCCCGACTCCCGCTGTGACTGAATACAGCGGGAGCGAGCCTCCGGCGGCACGCGTGCGCCGCCCACAAGGGGAGGAGTCCAGCGACGTAGGTCTACGTCGCTGGACGGGAACTAACTACTTTGCCACAGTAGAGCTCGAGTGAGTGGTCGGCAAGTGGTTAAGATACTATACATGTGGAAGTAAAGCGTTCAAATATATGGACAAGCATCAAAATTGCTCTTTGATGTGTATTGTTTTTAATATTTTAAATGCTTTGTGTGATCTGTTGAAGAAGCACCCGAAAGTTCAATGCCCAGTTTGTTTTCTTTCTATATTCATAGTAGGCCTTAATATTATGAGCATGTGGTGCAAGTGATCAATGGAAGCTGATCCAGTTGAGTTTATTTATATTTTATTAAAGCTAAAAAATACCAAAAAATAATTTAGGATAAAACTATTGCTAATATTAATATTATAATACCAGGTTTGTGTGATGATAGGCAGCATCTTTGCAATTGAGAATACATACAATTAGATGTAAATCCACTCACTAAAACCTTGAACATGTTATTATAATTGCAAAAAATGCCCTCAGTGTTTTTAAATCTGCATCTTTTACTAGAATAATACCTAGTAATCCTTCCATTAAGGTCCTTGTTCAGGCACTTCCTCTTATAGGGAGACAACCATCCCCCAAATGTGCTCAGCTATTGCCACCTTTTCACATGCAGCCATGATTTAAGCCCCGTACACACGTACCGATTGTCGGCCGCAAATATTCGGCCGCCGACCGATCGGCCGATTGTAGGCTTGTTAGTATGATGCTTCCGACAGCCGACAGCGCATTTTCGGCCGAACAGAATCTGTCGTGCAGGCATTAAAATTTTTGTTGGCCGTCACCAGAACGGCTGATTGTTCGCCAGTCAGTACAGAATTCGGCAGACAATCAGCAGATTTGCAAGACTGGGCATGCTCAGAGAAGAAAAAACACACGGAAAGTTAACCATCACATGACATCACTTCTGCAGTCGGCTGTTGTTGGCCGACAAAATTCGTGTGCAGTCTTTTGCATTTTTCAACAGACACGACAGCCCTGGACAAAAGACGGCCGATCGTTCGGCTGACAATCGGTACGTGTGTACGGGGCTTAAGACTACAATCAGCTGTACTGACGTGCATTACTCTGTAATGGTCCATCATTGCCATTGTCATGAAGCTGGTCCAAAGAAATGATTAGCAGCCAAAGCTTGCCTAAGTACAAGGAGATAAGAATTGGCTGAAAAAGGCTGGAGTGGATCAGCATCACTAAGATTCAAAAAAGGATTAAGGAAATTGAAGACAGCATTTTAAAAGGAATAGAAAAGGTAATTGTTTATGATACGGAGTACTTTAGCAAACAAAATGCAATCCAGTTAACATTTATAGCTATACCTTACACCTTTGGAGGAGGATTTGCTGTCTTCTAGAGCTGCTGTTTGTACTATGCCTGTTTGGCCAGCCTCACGGTGATGGCCAAAGGAACCAGAATAAAGCCTCGTACACACGCACAGATTGTTGGCCGACCGATCGGCCGTCTTTTGTCCAGTGTTTGTTGGTTGAAATGTGTTCTAGACTTGCACTGGACTTTTGTTGGCCAACAAAAAACAACTTCAGAAGTGATGTCATGTTCTGGTTGACTTTCCGTGTGTTTTTTCTTCTCTGAGCATGCCCAGTCTTGCTCATCTGATTTTTGTCCGCCGAAATCTGTACTGACTGAGGAACAATCGGCTGTTCTGTTGTTGGCCAACAAAAATTTTATAGCATGCACACCAGATTTTTTTCGGCCGAAAAGTTGCAGTTGGTTGTCGGAAGCATCATACTAACAAGCCTACAATCGGCCGATCGGACGTTGGCCGACAATTTACGGCCAAAAATCTGTGCGTGTGTATGGGGCTTAAGTGAGCAAATGTGGGTTTATGCCAAATGTCAATAGAGGAATTTGTGATCAGTAACAGGGTGCATTGCTCAACCACTACAGCTGGCCACAGACTAGTAGACATTTGTTTGAAAATGTTCATTTTAAAGCCTATTTTGCAACTTTAGTGATTCCTGGAGTGCTCGCTATGCTGATCAGCAATTGGGCATTTTTTATTGTGCTTCCTCCTTCTCCCCCCTCTGTGGCCACGGCCACCGACATCACTTCCGCCTTTGCATTACATCCTGGGAGCTGTTTGTCATCACTCCCAGGAGGCTGGAATCAGGAAGAACTCCCAGAACACTCCCTGGAATCAGGAAGGACACAGCAGATTACACTGCGGCTTCAGATGCCCACATCCAAGATGGCCGCGCCCAGACAGCATTTTTAAAAGTAAGATTTTGACTAAAATCCAATACTGTACACCTTGTAAGTATGAGAATAGCGGTTCTGTAAAGGGCGATAGATTAGTATTGTAGGGGTATTTTTAGTTAAAAAAGGTATTTGAGCCCGGAACTCCGCTTTAAGAACATTTGATTCAGTTTTCTAATGGTTAGTGTGGTCCAATTGATGTTTATTTTTAACCACAGTGACAAGAAAGTTTGAAGGAGCAAGATGGAAGTTTTTTCTCCAATAAACACATTTCTAACAGGCAATGTGGCTTTCATTCTGGAAAGTGTATTCATTCCAAAATCAAATATTGAAGGCAAGTACTTTCCAACAGCATTTGTCAAATCTTCAAATGGACTGGAGAATTTTGGACTTTCAGCTTAGTCTTAGGGAAAGATTTGTTCCTTGGCTTCAACAGACAGTAAGGATGCAGGTGCAGGGAAGAGAATCCTAAATATCCAAGGACATGAGAAGGTAAAGACAGGTCTATTACATTCCAGGAGAGCATCAGCTTCTTTCAGATTTCTGGTCCTCATTTCCTCTTTTCTACTTTGTTACCAGTTCCTTTATGATGTCCTGCTGAGTCAGGTCAGATAGGAAATGGGAGTGTCCATTCTGATTCTGTTTCACAAGCTGGATGTAAACAGATGTAAGTTAATTTATATCTGTTTCTTTCTATTCAGGGCTGCAGAAAATGTATTGCATTCTGACCAACCAACCTAAACAGACCCAGATGTAAGTAGATGCACATTTGTTTACATCCAACTAGGTTTGCTAGGTATACATTGCAATAAGTTATTGATCTGTAGAATCATGGCTCAAAAACTGCCATGCAGGCGGCCATAGTCTATTCCCATGAAACCTTAACCAATCTTATTTATAGGGGCTCCCTTAACACTTCCATGGGTACCACAATCACAAGTGATTGCAAAGTCTCGTGTTTTTTTTTTTTTAAATAACAAAAATGTTATACTTACCTCCTCTGTGCAGTTGGTTTTGTACAGAGAAGCCCCAATCCTCCTCTTCTTGGGACCCTCTTTGCTGCTCTTGGCCCCTCCCTCCTGTTGAGTGCTTTGGGGGCACCTGACCTGAGCAGCAGCCCTGTGTGTCCATTCAGACACAAAGCTGCCATTTGGCCCCGCCCTCTCTCTCTCCAGATTGACTAACTGACTTTGATTGACAGCAGCAGGAGCCAATGGCTTCTGCCTTCTGCCTTAACAACTACTTATGTCACTAAAGATATACAGTCATGGTCCGAATTTACTGGCTGAATCTGCCCACTTGCAATCAACCTCTATGGCATAATCCCAGGTGACCTAATTTTTCTCTTTTCCTGTTGGTCTGTGGTCAGCAAGATGGGGAGTTATGTATTTACACCAACTGTATGATGGAGAGACTGTTAAGATGTTTTCACAATTGCATATCTCTTCCCTTTGGCACTTTCTATGCTTGCAACTCAGACATGCTGCAGAGGTGCAATTTGGGCTTCATGATGTTCAATTTACTCATTCCAAACTTGAGCAGGCCCTCCTCCCTCCATACACATTTAATATCCACATATCATCCTTGCTCATGGAGAAACAATCCCCCTGGCTCATTAAAATGCAATCGGATGAAACAAAAAAACAAGCGGAGCGCCTCTAAGTGCAATACGTTTAATGGAAGTAAAACATACAACAGGTGGTAACTCACTAGATGTGGATGAAGTAAAGGCACAAAAACAAACGTCCTGGGGTCAGGCTGTCCATGTAGCTAATGCCGAGAGAAAGGATGTTAAGAAGATCTGATCCGGTAGATGAAGCAGCGGGGAGATGCCGGCTCTGTCTTCCCCGGGACCGGACTCTCAAGGCAGGCGGGGACTCAGCTTCAGCCGTAGGACGTAGGCACGGTCAGGGGTGCACACGACGCGTTTCAGAGCGTGCGCCAAGCTCGTGGAGAGCGTGCGCGCTCTTTTTTCAAGTGTAGATGCGGTGACCGCTGTAAGCCAACAGATTTCTAACAGGCAATGTGGCTTTCATTCTGGAAAGTGTATTCATTCCTGTTGGCTTACAGCGGTCACCGCATCTACACTTGAAAAAAGAGCGCGCACGCTCTCCACGAGCTTGGCGCACGCTCTGAAACGCGTCGTGTGCACCCCTGACCGTGCCTACGTCCTACGGCTGAAGCTGAGTCCCCGCCTGCCTTGAGAGTCCGGTCCCGGGGAAGACAGAGCCGGCATCTCCCCGCTGCTTCATCTACCGGATCAGATCTTCTTAACATCCTTTCTCTCGGCATTAGCTACATGGACAGCCTGACCCCAGGACGTTTGTTTTTGTGCCTTTACTTCATCCACATCTAGTGAGTTACCACCTGTTGTATGTTTTACTTCCATTAAACGTATTGCACTTAGAGGCGCTCCGCTTGTTTTTTTGTTTCATCCGTTTGACAGATTGACTTCCTGTGCAGCAGAGCTGGCCCTTCGTGCAGACCTTCATCTCATTTCCTCATCACATGGACTTTACCCCAGCCCATTGCCATATAGGTATCTGTGTTATATATTGTTTTCTGTTTTTATTCATTTCATGATTTTGCCTGCACACTAGCTGTTTCCCAGTGCTTCAGAGCGCCAGCTTCTTTGTTCATTAAAATGCAATCACACTGGCTAATTGATATATCTGATCTCTCTACAGAAAACCGCAAGGAACTGTTCAATTCCCACTCTGGTTCAGTGATCTCATCTAGAGACTTATTCAATTACAATACCTACACCGGGTTTAACACAACCCGCAATGTCTGTTCCAAATGCACAGGAAGTATTCCCTACTTGTCATTAGTGTGAGATAGAAATAGGTTACTTCTTGCACATGGCTCGGAGCTGTGACAAAGTTAGGCTCTTTTGGTCCCAAATTACAGTATTTATTTCTGTTACTTTCGATCTGTCCAATGTTTGTAGCCAGAGGCGTAACTAGAACCTTCAGGGCCCAGGAGCAAAAAAACATAAAGGGCCCGCCAGGGCCCTATACCCTGAGCCTGGTAGTGGAAACCTAGGGAACGATCACAAGTGGAACCTTTGCAACCCTTGCAGCTCCGCCACTGGTGTCAGTAGTTTTAATTTATATTTTTTTACCATTTTAATTTTTTTTTTTACAATTTTATTTTATTTTTTTAACATTTTTTAGGATCCCTGTTGGGGGGGCTTTAGTTAAATATCAGGGGTCTAAACAGACCTCTGATGTTTCACTTTGGAGACAGAGAAAGGAGATTGAGAACACAGCCCTCAATCTCCATCTCTGTAGCCTCAGCTGCACATAATGAATGGACAGCAATAGGTCTGTACAAAGCTTCCCATTCATTCATAAACTGAAGCATAGTAACACAGTACACAGTTTACTTTGCCTCAGTAGTGAATGGACAGAGTCAGTAATCGGTACCAATCACTGACTCTGTCCATTCAGACAAGGAAGGGGCCAGAAAATGACATATATACTGGCCCCTTCCCCCACTCTCCATCCTGACACATCCTCCGCAGCAGCTGATGGGAGAGGAAGGGGGGAACCCGACAACACTGCAGGGGATGAGAGGGGGGGGGGGCAGAAATGCACACAGGGGGGGGCAGCAGGACCTGGATAGGAGGCATGACAGGGGAGGTATGTAGAGGAATCGATCCCCTCCATTTTCCTCCAGCAGCTGCTGAATGCCTGCAGGAGGAAGAGGAGGAGAAGCAGGCTTTCAGCAGCTGCAGGGGGGAAAATGGAGAGCATTGGTTTCCCTATATGTTAGTACTCCTATCCAGGTGTGCAGGGGAACCGTGCGGGCCCCCTGGAGCATGGGGCACAGTTACAATTGCTACCCCGGTGGCCCCTGTAGTTACGCCCCTGTTTGTAGCCTTAAGTAGTTCCCTCTTGGCATTTTTAAGGATCTAGCTATCCCCACAGCGACCAAACAAATCTTTTGACTTTTATTATTTTATGCCAGAAAAACTATAGTTTTGCAGTGGATTCACACTGAACCTCTGCACATTGGTATGTGGATGAGATTCATAAACCAAAATTTACTATTAAAAAATGAAGATATGATGCAGAAAGTTGGCTGAGGAAATTCCATAAGATCTGGGATTCTTGGTTGGATACCTAAGATACCAGTGATTCCCTCCTTTCATTAATAACTGACCCTGAGCTGTAGGAAACCTTTGTATTATGTGTGATAATATCTTATGAATAGAATACAATTTTGCCATGTCATTAAAGTGACATTGTAGGATTCATGAATGAACGAGATGTCAGGTGAACACGTGTAGATTACATAATCACCTATAATCTGGTTGTACAAGTTTGTTATGTTTATTTTATCATTAGTGGTGCAATTCATGTGTACATTCACTGGTGCAAAGCTATATTCCTTTGCCTGGTTCGACCTGTATAGAGTTATTCTTGTTGATTGCTCCTGAACTATATCCAAAACAGCATTGTTACTTTGTGAATATATGTTTAATATTATGCACATTTTCAATAAGAACAAGTAAAAAAAAAAAAAAAAAAATCATGGCTCAAAAACTGACTGATGGAACTCCAGTGAGAATGGGACCTTCAGGACAAAAACACCTTTACTACAGCTTTCTTTTAGTTAATGCCTTCACCTCCTCGACTGCAGCACACCTGGTTAAATACTTATCTTCGTCCCCCTTTCAGCAATATTCACTATGTGACCCCACCTGGCACCACACAGCCTTTGCACCCAAAATGTCCCATGGGTCCTTTTTTTTCTTGTAAATGCACAAATAAACCCTATTCATTCCTGTGAGGGAGGCGTTCTCTGCTGGAATGGGGCAACAGCGTGCATCTGCAGGAAGAAGAGGACCCAACAAAGATATTTTGATTACATGCAGTGTCTTCTTTTTAAAGGACATCTGTTTGCTTCATCCATGTGTCCGTACCATATAGACAAAGAACTTTTTTTTACATTACATAATTAAAGTAATCATTCATGCAATATTCAATGCAACATGCTACATTTTGTCTTTATTATTGAAATACAATTTATATGTATTTACAAAATGTGATTGATATTTGTTTAAATACAGTAGAGCCGGTTCACACTGCCGCGACCTCTAAGTCGCCTCATAAGGGGCGACTTCTAGCGTGACTTCGGCGCGACTTCAGTGCGACTTGTGAGCATTTTTCTTATAATTTTTATTAGCACATGAATATGTCTTCTCTCCACCTGGCCGTTTTTCTTGCAGGCATTTATCGGGCATTTTTGTAGGCAGGCCTGACTTTTTTTGGATTTAGTGTTTGGGGGTCCAAAAAGTGTCCCTGTGAAGTTTCATTTCTGTAGCATGTCCAGAACCAGAAAAAAAGCATTTTTCTTATAATTATTAATACAGCAGTGTGGCGGCTTCTCTACACCTTGCATTTTTTTTTGCTGGCATTTATCAGGCATTTTTTGGGCATCTATGGAGGCAGGCATGTCTTTTTTGGATTAGTGTCTGGGGGGTCTAAAAAGTGTACCTGTGAAGTTTCATCTCTGTAGCATGTCCAGAACCAGAAAAAAAAGAGCATTTTTCTTATAATTTTTATTAGCACATGAATATGTCTTCTCTCCACCTGGCCGTTTTTCTTGCAGGCATTTATCGGGCATTTCTGGAGGCAGGCATGACTTTTTTTTTTTTTTTTAATTACATATTTAAAGCAATAATTAATTTAATGTTCAATGCAACATGTGGCATTAAACCTTTCATATGTAAATACTAATTTTGAGATGTATTTCCAAAATTGATTGCTACCTGTTTAACCACTTCAGCTCCGGAAGGTTTACCCCCCTTCATGACCAGGTTATTTTTTGTGATACGGTACTGCATTGATTTAACTGAAAATTGTGCGGTCGTGCGACACTGTACCCAAATAAAATGTATGTCCTTTTTTTCCCACAAATAGAGCTTTCTTTTGGTGGTATTTTATCACCTCTGTGTTTTTTTATCTTTTGTGCTTAAACAAAGAACGACCGTTAATTATGGGAAAAATAAATTACTTTTTTTTTTTATTTTCTGCTCTAAAACACATCCAATAAAAAATATGAAAAAAATCAAATTTCTTTATTAACTTGAGCCAATATGTTTTCTGCTTCTTATTTATGGTAAAAAAAAAAAAAAAATCCCAATAAGCGTATATGGATTGGTTTGTGCAAAAGTTACAGCATCTACAATACAAACTATGGGATATTTTTATTTATTTATTTAGTTATTTATTTATTAGTAATGGTGGTGATCAGTGACTTATAGCGGAACTGTGATGTTGCAGCTGACAAATCGGACACCTAACTGACACTTTTGACACTCTTTTGGAGGCCAGCGACATTATTACAGTGATCAGTGCTAAATATATGAACTGTCATTGTACTAATGACACTGGCAGGGAAGGGGTTAACATCAGGGGCAATCAAAGGGTTAAATGTGTCCCTATGGGGTGCTTTCTAACTGTGGGGGGATGGGCTTTCTGCATGAACACAGACACCCATGTTCCTAAATAGGAGGAACACAGGATGCCTGTGTTCATAACTGACAGATTGGTGTCCAATCTGCCCGCCGCAATGTCGCAGTCCAGCTAAAAATCGCTGATCGCCGCCATTACTAGTAAAAAAAAAAATAAATGACACAAATCTTTTCCCTAGTTTGTAGACGTGATAACTTTTGCGCAAACCAATCAATACACACTTAGTGGAATTTTTTTTTTACCAAAAATATGTGGCAGAATACAAATTGGCCTAAAATGATGAAAATTTGATTTTTATTTTTTTTTTATTGGGAATGTTATATAGTAGAAAGTAAAAAAATATTGTTTATTTTTTCAGAATTGTCGCTTTTTTTTGGTTTATATCGCAAAAAATAAAAATCGCACAGGTGATCAAATACCACCAAAAGAAAGCTCTATATGTGGGAAAAAAGGACATCAATTTTATTTGGGTACAGCGTCGCACGACCACGCAATTGTCAGTTAAAGTAACGCAGTGCCGTATGGCAAAAAATGGCCTGGTCATTAAGGGGGTAAATCCTTCCGGTCCAGAAGTGGTTAAATAAATAAGCAGCCAGACAATGTTGGGCCCCCTGCATCTGGGCCCCATCACATGTATTGCTATTGTCAATAGGTATACCCCTGAAGGGGGTTATATCACATAGAGAACAGGAAAGGAAGTGATCTTGGACTACATTAACAACTCATAAAAAATTGTGTTAACTGATGGAGCAGACTGGTGCTTTCTGGAAGCCAACTGGCTGGATTTAGCTAGCTTACTGGCTAACATTAAGTACCTACTAGTTGATTTTGTATCTTACTTAGGGTTGTTGTTTATAGAAGCTCAGCATACAGTTGTGTTCAAAATTATTCAACCCCCAATGCTGTAAAGGGTTTTAGGGAATTTAGTGTACATTTGTAATTGTATTCAGAATTAAATCCTACAAGGACTTCTTAAAGAACCATATGCAACTAAAATGACATCAATTGGTTTTGTAATACAGTAGTAAATGTTTCTTTTGTGAATTCTACATTGACACAATTATTCAACCCCTTAAAGACTACCACTCTGAAGAACAGAGGTTCATTGAAGTGTTTTCAATCAGGTATTGAAAACACCTGTGGATGTCAGGGAGCAGCAATAAAGCCTAATAAGCACCAATTAGGCAGCTTTAAAATGACTGTGATACTCAGCTCCTTCTAGACATTTACTGGTGTGGTTACAAACATAGTGAAGTCAAGAGAATGGTCCAGGAAGACAAGAGAAGAGGTGATTACTCTTCACAGGAAGGGCAATGGCTATAAGAAGATTGCAAAGATGTTAAACATACCAAGAGACACCATAGGAAGCATCATTCGCAAATTCAAGGCAAAGGGCACTGTTGAATCGCTACCTGGTCGTGGCAGAAAGAAGATGCTGACTTTGACTGCTGTGCGCTACCTGAATAGTCATGTGGACAAACCACAGAAGTTTTGGGATAGTGTTCTGTGGACTGATGAAACACAATTAGAACTGTTTAGGCCCATGGATCAACGCTATGTTTGGAGCAGGAAGAACAAGGCCTATGAAGAAAAGAACACCTTGCCTACTGTGAAGCATGGTGGGGGGTCAATCATGCTTTAGGGCTGTTTTGCTTCTGCAGGTACAGGGAATCTTCAGCGTGTGCAAGTTACCATGAATTCTCTTCAGTACCAGGAGATATTGGATGACAATGTGATGCAGTCCATCACAAACCTGAGGCTTGGGAGACGTTGGACCTTTCAACAGGACAATGATCCCAAGCATACCTCCAAGTCCAATAGAGCATGGTTCCAGATTAAAGTCTGGAACATTTTGGAGTGGCCATTACAGTCACCAAACTTAAATCAGATTGAGAACCTCTGGTGGGACTTAAAGAAACCAGTTGCAGTGCACAAGCCTAAAAATGTGACTGAACTGGAGGCTTTTGCCCATGACGAATGGGCGAAGATACCGTAGATCGCTGCAAGACACTTGTGTCAAGCTATGCTTCACGTTTAAAAGCTGTTATAACTGTAAAAGGATGTTGTACTAAGATTGAATGTCACTTGGGGGTTGAATAAAACTGATAATGATGTGAGCACAGAAAAGACATTTGGGGTTATTTCATTATAAATGTTATGTTATATTTGTCTGACCTACACGTGCCTCTTTGATTTAATTGTAAGCAGGATGACTGAATGATCAAAATCAATGTCAAACTGGCCAAAACAATCAATTTCAGTTTTGAATAATTTTGAACACAACTGTACTTATATCTGACTCATATCTGTTTGATTATGCATAAATGTGCATTATTTACAGCTCCAGGGACTTTTCCTCAGCTTTGGCAGAGATATTGTCTCCAGGTTATACCTCTGCTGAAGAATTTATTTTGCAAAAGAACGAGGACATTAATCAGGATCGGAACTGACAGCACCTAATTAAAAATGTTGGTTAATAAAATCAAAGTCAAAGCAAGCATTAACAAGGACTTGAGCAAAGCAAGGTTTGTGGACAGTAAAAAAAAAGAAATCTGTACTTTGGCAGTTGTTCAGCGCAGGAGTTTGTCATTACACACCCATAAAAAGATAAGATATGACTTTGCATTTCAGGTAAAGCTTAGATAGCCAACAATAAGGTTAACTGATTCTGCATCACCTTTTACATTTCAAACTAGTATAGAGTGTATTTACCAAGTAGGAAATCATTGATCTGCTGACAGTTTGCCTCTTTAGAAGATTGGACACATTTGTAAAGCACGTTTACAGTCAGGATTATCTCTTTTGATCATGTGAAGTAGATTTATCTCTAACTGGATGGCATGTAGCTCGCTAAACCACTGTGTATGAAACAATTTCCTGTTTTTCCATAAAACATTGATATTACAATTTTTTTTTTTATTATCATTATTATTATGATTTTTTTCTTTGGTATCTCAGTGCTGCTGATCTCTCACAGCCACTGTCAGCCACTTCCTGTCTATATGCACCCACTCAAACTTTAGCTGCACATTATTGCTAAACCAGCTTTATTATTAGTGACAATGGTGGACTATGACTGCGCAATGTGTGTCACCATGGCTGCTTGTAGTCAGGGGCACATGTGATAGGACGACAATGCAGGGATAGTTGTTACCCTATAACAGGAAGTGCTTGAACAAGGACCTTCATGGCAGGATCACCAGGTATTATTTTAATGAACGTTGCAGAATGAAAAAGATTAAAATTAACTTTTGAAATTAAGGGAACATCATAGTTGCCAACATTTGAAAAAAAATTCCAGGGACAATTTGCAGCACAGCTATCAATTACTTACCACACCCACTTCCCTGAAGCTCTGCCCACTCCACATAATTAATCTCCACCTACTTATCATCAGATTATAGGGTCTACTCAAAAAAAGAGAGAATTAGAGGAAATTGTAAAGGGAATTTTAAACTTGAGCCCAAAGCAGCAGAATTGGAATAATTCTCCCATTCAGCTGCACTACTTATGCCTAAAGTTTAAAATTCTCATCACAATTCCCTGCAAAAAAAAAGTGTCAAATGTGCTTAGGTGTGACCATACAAAAAAATGTAATATGTAAATATAAATAAATTGCAAAGTGTAAATAAGTACATTTAGAGCCCATTCAGACTAGCGCGACTTGTCAGGCGACAAGTCGCGGTAGGTCGCGGTCCATTGAGTAGTACAGGACCCGTTCTAATAGGAGCGACACAAGTCGGTCCTGTACTACTTTGGGGCGACCTGGGAGCGACTTGCATAGACTTCCATTATGTGAAGTCCCTGCAAGTCGCGCCGAAGCCGCGATGCACAGCGGTGCATGCGACTTCACAGGTCGCCCCCCGAAGTCGGATTGCCTCAGTGTGAACCGGCTCTTAGTAAGTAAGTGCAAAGTGTAAATAAGTACATGGCGGGACAATGTAAATTACCCGGGACCAGCTCCTATTTGCCGGGACTGTCCTGGCAAAAACGGGACAGTTGGCAAGTATGGAACATGGTAACGTTTATATTTCTAAGCCTAGATCTCTTTAATTAAAAGAGAATTATTGACTTTTTGTTTTTTTTAGATTCATACCTACCTAGGTGAATGCGGCATCGGTCCGATGCCGCATCTTTCCCCCGTCGGCTCTAATAATGAGAACCGAGCAATCAAATACTGCCGATCGCTCAGTTCTCACAGCTCCCCAAGCAGAGAGCTTCTGACTGTCAGTCACCGCTCTCTGCTCTGCCCCCTCCTCACTCACTGAAGCGCTGGGCTGTGGAGGGGGCAGGAGACGCCGGCTCGCTGAGAGGCTGAGCCAGGTGTCATCCAGGCATGTGAGCGGATCTCGACTCCATGGTAGTGATCTTGCCCGAACCTGGACCGGCTCTGTGTCGTCAGCAGACAGTGGACCTCAGCTCTCTGTGTGCTGAAAACGGGTCACAGAAATGCAGAACGACCAGGGCCGGCCCTACAATGGGTCCCAGTGGGTCCATTGGACCCAGGCGGCAGATGAGCAGGGGCGGCCGCTGTAGAAGAAAAAAAAAATCATTGCCACCACAGACAGTAAATGTTGCGGCTGGTGGCTGCACTCGTCTCGGAGTATTCAAATTGACTGGTCTGGGTCTGGCCACCGTCTCTGTCTCGGCTCCTGTCTGTCACGGTCACTCACCGTCTCACCTCCTATGCTGCAGTGCTGACTGGCCGAGCCGAGGCGAGCGGGGCGAGCCGCGAGCGGCAATGTGGCTGCCTGTTGGTTGAGCAGTGTGGGTGGGCGGGCTTGTGGGGCGGAGCCAGCCCAGGAGAGCGGCGGTCTCGGCGGAGCAGCTTTCCAGGCACCAGGCAACAGCACCACTTAAGGCAAGAGCAAGGACTGCCGGTGAGTGTGTGACCTATCATACATCTTGAATGTTAAAAAGGAATGTAATAAAACAGAAACACCAAGGTGCCTTCCATTACCATAGCAAATCAGAAAACCACAACAGGGTGGACATAGGTTGCTGTACTTTTAAACATGGTCCAAACATTTTTTCTAGTTTCCCAAAGCAAAGCTGTTAGATCACACATATGATGTAATAACAATTTTTACTGAGTTAATGAAGCTGGGATAGCCGCTTGCCTATATGCATATAAGCTGACGTTCCAAACCAGTCACCCAGAATAATTTGTTGACAGTGCCTGCCTTGTTTTAAGATTATTGAGTCAGCGGAAAGCAAGCTGTGTCTCTGCCTGGCTTTTTTCAATACATTCACATGAGTATGATTGTTAGAACCACAGAGAACCAATACAAAAAATATGTATATTACTATCTGTTCTTTGTCATTTTATAAAGATTCTCATTGTTTTGCTGAGTTCACCTGTTCTGGAGTCTGCCAATTTCCATGGAATTTGCAAATATTTTGGTTGATTTCTCCTAGTTATCTGCATTCATAAAGTGACGTACATGTGATTTTAGCATATTTGTTTTTTGACTGTACTTTTGTTGTGGTGAACATAAGTTGTCGGAGGATAACAGTCTACAGCATGCAATAATGATTAGAAAGGACTATTTTCTGTTTTTGCACTGATAAAAATCTAATACAGTTTTAAACCATTTTCATCCCTTTGTCTCACAGGCATAGGGGAACAGGGATTTTAGAAGCAAATACAATAGTTTTGACTAAGAGCTTGTCAAATGTCAGTACTACTAATAATACAATTATGTTTGGCATTATATATAAATATATAGATATATGCAATATTTTACGGTAGGAAAAAATACAATTGGATTGAATATGAAACAAAGAAGTGCATCTTAAAGCAGAGTTCCACCCAAAAGTGGAACTTCCGCTCATTTGCTTCCCCCCCCCTCCCCTCCGGTGCACCATTCGGCACCTTTCAGGGGGGAGGGGGGAACGGGTACCTGTTTTTTGCGCATGCGCAGTAGGGACCCTCCCGTGAAGCCGCAATGTTTCCTTACTGGCAATGGCGGCAGCAGCACCCGACAGCCAATAGAAACATTGTCTGCGGTGCCGACATCGCTGGACTTCAGGACAGGTAAGTGTCCTAATATTAAAAGTCAGCAGCTACAGTATGTGTAGCTGCTGACTTTTAATTTTTGGAGGGGAAGGCTGGGACACCGCTTTAATGTAATTTTTGGAATTGGAGAAACTTTATTTAAAACAGATCAAACCCACACGCTAACACAACCTCAGAAGATCCCTTTCCCACCGGCTCCACCAGCAGCCGATGTTCAGGCACAGCTTGCATTTCTTTTGAGTGGAACTGGAGCAGTAGATGTTGCTGGCCTTATGCCTGGCCTGCCTTCTTCTGCTCTTCTACTCACGCCCTTTGATGGGGGGGCAGCATTTTATTCTTGGACCCAGGCAGCACAATGCCTCGGGCCAGCCCTGAGAATGACCTGCACTCCTGTGATTCACAGGAGAAGTACAGCCCGATGGGCTTTGGCTGTACTTCTCCTTTAAGCCTATTTTGCCCATTTGACAAACTGCAAATTTGGACTTCAGTCTGTATTCTTCATTTTGCATATTCTGACACTTGAATAGTGGAGGCAAATGATTCTGGAATCTGTCCGAAAGTCATACAGGCACAGCATTCTTTTTTTTTTTTTTTTTTTACACAGAGCCAGTGTGTGAAGCATAAAAGCTTGCAATCAGTTGAATGATTTTGCTAATCAATTGTTACATTAGTAGAGTGAAGGAAAGGACTCAAAAAATGAAAGCATAAGTTATTAAAGAAGAGAAGAAGAGAATGCTGTTTGACATTTGCTAAGATGGCATTGAACTCAACTCCCTGCCAACTGCCTCAAAGTGTATGTAAACACTATGGCCCATGTCACAATTAGGCTGGCCATACATTATACAATTTTCCCTTAGATTTACCAAAACCATATAATAGAGGTCAAACCTAAACATGTTCAATTTGTATGCAATCAGGCAAATCCTTGCACTACATAGGTGAAGGTAAATCTAAAGAAAATTGAATTACAAAATTGTATAATGTATGGGCAGCTTTAGCTTTCCTGTGACTAAAGAGAATTTGCCAATAACCGGATAGAAAACAAAGGTAGGACATCTACTTTGTATGTATAAAAGTGTTGATAGGGATATTTTGGACTTTACAGGTGCAATAAAAAATATGAATATGTTTAGATCCAATTGATGGAGAAAAACTTAATGTATAAAAAACATGAAACTTTTTATTTGATCAATATACAAACATTTAAAAGCATATAAAAAAATTCAAAGAAACACTTGTGATGGTGTTAGCTCAACATGTTTCGCCATGATAGCATAGCTTCTTCAGGAGACTTACACACCTCTTTTTACAAGTGATATTCTGTATATCATGAAAAGAGGAATGAGGCACAGTGCCATCTTAAGAGCCTTATAGGCCCCCGGGGCAATGCAGTGCACTGGGGCACCCACGAGAATACACACAGAGGATGTACATGGCAGGTATAGGATGGCACAGACAGAGGATGTACATGGCAAGTATAGGATGGCACAGACAGAGGATGTACATGACAGGTATAGGATAGCACAGACAGAGGATGTACATGGCAGGTATGGATGGCACACAGAGGATGTACATGACAGGTAAAGGATGGCACAGACAGAGGATGTACATGGCAGGTATAGGATGGCACAGACAGAGGATGTACATGGCAAGTATAGGATGGAACAAAGAGGATGTACATGGCAAGTATAGGATGGAACACACAGGATGTACATGACAGGTAAAGGATGGCACTGACAGAGGATGTACATGGCAGGTATAGGATGGCACAGACAGAGGATGTACATTGCAGGTATAGGATGGCACAGACAGAGGATGTACATGGCAGGTAAAGGATGGCACACAGAGGATGTACATGGCAGGTAAAGGATGGCACAGACAGAAGATGTACACAGGCACATGGCACACAGGATGGCACACAGGATGTACATGGTACACAGGATGACACACAGGATGTACATGGCACACAAAGGATGTACATGGCACACAGAGGATGTACATGGCACACAGGATGTACATGGCACACAGGATGTACATGACACACAGGATGACACACAGAATGTACATGGCACACAGGATGACACACAGGATGTACATGGCACACAGGATGTACATGGCACACAGGATGTACATGGCACACAGGATGACACACAGGATGTACATGGCACACAGGATGTACATGGCACACAGGATGTATATGGCACACAGGATGACACACAGGATGTACATGGCACACAGGATGACACACAGGATGTACATGGCACACAGGATGTACATGGCACACAGGATGTATATGGCACACAGGATGACACACAGGATGTACATGACACACAGGATGTACATGGCACACAGGATGACACACAGGATGTACATGGCACACAGGATGACACACAGGATGTACATGGCACACAGGATGTATATGGCACACAGGATGTACATGGCACACAGGATGACACACAGGATGTACATGGCACACAGGATGTACATGGCACACAGGATGTACATAGCACACAGGATGTACATAGCACACAGGATGTACATGGCAGACAGAGGATGGAGAGAAAGAGAGGGAGAGAGAAAAATCAAGCAGCCTGCAGCAGTCGAATTACCTACTACAGCAGCACACTAGCACAGCACATGAAGGGAGGAGGTGGGTGGAGCCATTGTAGGGGCGGATGAGGATGAGCCGAGGAGGATCCTCTTCCCTGTGCATGCTGGGTCTCCTCTACTCAGGACGTCACTGGTTGCTAGATGCCATTCGGCTGCCTTCCTAGCAACCAGTGCAGGGAGACTCAGAGCCGCAGGAAAGCAGCCGGCACCCATTCCCAGGGGACAAACTGGTCGGGGTGGGGGGGCTAGACCACCAGGTAAACAAAGGCAGACAGGAGGAGAGAGACAATGACATGGAAGAGAGGAAGAGAAGAGAGAAGAAAGAAAAGCGAGAGGAGAGAGAGAAAGAAGTGAGGCAGGGAGAAAGAAAGAAAGAAAGAACGAAAGAAAGAAAGATGGCACACAGGATGACACACAGGATGTACATGACACACAGGATGACACACAGGATGACACACAGGATGTACATGGCACACAGGATGTACATGGCACACAGGATGACACACAGGATGTACATGACACACAGGATGTACATGGCACACAGGATGTATATGGCACACAGGATGACACACAGGATGTACATGGCACACAGGATGTACATGGCACACAGGATGTAACTAGCACACAGGATGTACATGGGACACAGGATGTACATGGCACACAGGATGTACATAGCACACAGGATGTACATGGCACACAGAGGATGGAGAGAAAGAGAGGGAGAGAGAAAAATCAAGCAGCCTGCAGCAGTCAAATTACCTACTACAGCAGCACACTAGCACAGCACATGAAGGGAGGAGGTGGGTGGAGCCATTGTAGGGGCGGATGAGGACGAGCCGAGGAGGATCCTCTTCCTTGTGCATGCTGGGTCTCCTCTACTCAGGACGTCATTGGTTGCTAGATGCCATTCGGCTGCCTTCCTAGCAACCAGTGCAGGGAGACTCAGAGGGGACAAACTGGTCGGGGGGGGGGGCTAGACCACCAGGTAAACGAAGGCAGACAGGAGGAGAGAGACAATGACATGGAAGAGAGGAAGAGAAGAAAGAAAAGGGAGAGGAGAGAGAGAAAGAAGTGAGGCAGGGAGAAAGAAAGAAAGAAAGAAAGAAAGAAAGAAAGAAAGAAAGAAAGAAAGAAAGAAAGAAAGAAAGAAAGAGAAAGAAAGAAAGAAAGAAAGAAAGAAAGAAAGAAAGAAAGAAAGAAAGAAAGAAAGAAAGAAAGAAAGAAAGAAAGAAAGAAAAAAAGAAGAGAGGTAGGGACAGGGCCTGATTAAGAGCATAATGGGCCCGGTGCTGGGGATTTTGGTGGGCCTTTTAATGGAAATAAACAAAATTAAAACGCAAACAATTGTTTGTTAAAACAAATTAAATATTTTTAATTACAATTAAAGCCGGTAGAGAAGAAAGAGGAATTGCATGTCATGTAAATTAAAAAGGCAGGTAAAGCAAGGAAAGCAGAATGCATGTCATGTAAAGGGTCAGGAAGATGCATGTCATACAGCGTGTATTTTTGCATAATCTATGGCAGCTAGCCAGATGGTCCACCATGGATGACCGCGTCAATGCCATAGCTTTATGATGTGAATGGTATTCATGTTCAAGGATTGCAATTTTTGAATTTTTTTTGTATGCTTTTCTATATATTTTAGTAAACAATAAATAAATGTGTACCTATCCATGTCTGTCTGTAAAGTCCATGAAGGGTTTTTGGTGCAGCACCTGCACAGAGTCTTTGGTTCTTCTTCAATTGTAATGGTTTTTATTACCACTACCACTTTGCCCCACATTATACAATATTAATGAACAGATTCAGTAAAAACAATCCACTTACAAGGAAGACAACACTCCAAAAAACACTGGTGCTGCTTAAAAGTCAAGGAGTGAATTCTGTACCTAAACTTGTGGCCAACCAAAGGGGAATGCATTTTGCACTGCCAGAGAGAGTTGGTTGCTGCTGTAAGCCAAAACTTGTGCACTGACAGTCCCGATACACTGAATAAAAACTAGAAGTGGCCACAATCCCCTTCTCTTAAATCTTAAGTTTCCTTAGTCACACCAGCTTCAGGATTGGCAGCATGGAGATCATGGTTGATATCACCAATGGGCCCCGCCCACTTTTACCTTCCCCTCTTCTCCAGCAATAAGGTGTTTATCTCATTGGGTGCTCGCTGCCTACTTTCTCCTATACACGTAAAGCTGCTGCTCGAGGGAGGTGAGTGTAGAATCCTTCCTCCAGCAGCTGTTACAGTTCCAACTCTGTGTTCTGTTCTCCAGCTGCCTGGATGAAAGCACTGACAGCAGCATCACTCCTGTCATTTAGGTAGATCAGGGGTGGGGAACCTTTTTTCTGCCAAGGGCCATTTGGATATTTACCGTATATACTCGAGTATAAGCCGAGTTTTTCAGCACATTTTTTTGTGCTGAAAACGTCCCCCTCGGACTACACTCGAGTCAAAAAAAAAAAAAGTTCCCGGCAGCTCCGACGTGTTTAAGATTTAAAAATGGCGCCGCCCGGCGTATACATGTCACCAATCGGGACAGGCCGGGACTAATCGAACGTATACCAGCTTTCCCAAACGGCGGCGGCGCGTCCGCAATGCCGTGTCGGCGCCGGGCGGCGCCATTTTTAAAATGAAGGCGCCTCTGGAACAGGTAAGTGAAACACAGCCGCACTAGTATGCCCGCAACCCCGCATCCTCTTGTACCATGCTTGCCAACCTGAAGTCTCCTGTACATGCCAGCCACACTGCATTCTCCTGTACCATGCTTGCCACCCTGAATTCTCCTGTACCATGCCAGCCACACTGCATTCTCCTGTACCATGCTTGCCACTCTGAATTCTCCTGTAACATGCCAGCCACACTGCATTCTCCTGAACCATGCCAGCCACACTGCATTCTCCTGTACCATGCCAGCCACCCTGCATTCTCCTGTACCATGCCAGCCACCCTGCATTCTCCTGTACCATGCCCGCCATCCTGCATTCTCACCCTAGGCTTATACTCGAGTCAATCATTTTTCCCATATTTTTATGGTAAAAGTAGGGGCCTCGGCTTATACTTCGGTCGGCTTATACTCGAGTATATACGGTATAACATCATTCGGGGCCGTACAAAATTATCAATTTAAAAATTAGCCTGTTATATTTGGTCAAACATTTAATTAACTCACCCCTAATGGGATGGCTGGAACTGCTTCTCTTTGGTGAGGTGTGGGATGTTAGCTGGTATTGATGATATTGCTACTCGCAACTGGTTGTTGGCTGGTGGTGGTTACTGCTGGTTGGTATTGCTGGCTGGTACTGCTGGTGGGAAATGCTATTGAAAAAAGGAGGGGGACAGCGCTCACAAATAAATAAATTATTCAAAATCTACACAGATAAATATTCTTGATTGAGTAATCAAATAAAAGTGACAGTGCACAGTGCAAGTGTCGCAATAATAAAAGTGACAGTGCATAAACTCTATATATAAAAATATTAAATTGGTGACAACACTTATGTGCAAAAATGCAGATGCAATTGTAGCGCTATTTTAATCACTCTTTGCGGCTACTGGGGTATGATGACGCCACCTGTGTAGTATTTAGGAGCAGAGTCTATATAATCTGTGTGATCAGGACAGGATTTATAGTAAGCGCCAGTGCCTCCACTCAATCAGGGCTTGTGATTAGCAAGTGAAATCCCAATTGAGAAAACATATCCATATGGACAGTAATCCACACAGCAGAGTGTTTAAATGTCCATGTATTGAAGAAATAACATTCAGTGAACCATACAACATAGGATATTTTCCTCAGGAACATGAAATCATTAGCAGTGTCTCTGTGTGTCTCAGTGAGGGGATGTTACAGCACTTACAGTCTCTTCTCTAAGCAGGCATTGTCTGTGTCTCCTCATGTTCTTTCCTTTTTCCAGTCTCACCCAGCAATCCTTGCTCTCCTCATTGTTGATGACCTCATCCTTCTTGCAGAGAGAGAAAGAGAGCACAGCAGCCATATTGACAAAGGGCAAAACAAACACTGCATACCAGGAACACACACTTGAAAGATGGGCAAAGAAATTATCACATCACTACTTTCTACTCCTGCTGAAAATCCTTCCGACCCGGCAAGGATATACACATAAAATAACAACAAAAATTAACATCGTTGTCGCCTTCTGCAGACCACTTCTCCAGAAGCAATCTATTACAAAGTTTAGCTGCAAAGAAAGTATGGTTAGTAACAAATAGGTGTAGCACCCTTGTCTTTATGCAAGGTTGCTGTTAAATTTAGTTTGCTGAGCCTTAACTAGCTTGGCTGTAATTTTACTGTGGATAATTGGACTTCCTCTCTTAATCTGGTTTGACTGTGTTTCTCCCTTCCGTCAGTAGGTGGCACTGTAGCCTCTGGCACTAGAGTGAGAATTACAGTTAAACAAACTGTTAATGTCCATGTGTCCCTCAGCCAATCACAGTGTCACTACGGCATTGTGGGGAATCTTATTTAAAGGATGGGAGGTCCAATGATCGGTCTCTTCCCGCCCGGACCCCCCTTGGGGGAGGGTGTGTGCTGCTGTTGCTGCTGACTAGGCCTGAAGTCTGAGGCCTAGTCAGATACCTGGGATTCTGCTGAGGAGAGCCAGCGACCCACAAGGGAAAGATCATCCACAGACATCCAGTAACCTGTGTGAGTAACCTGCTTGTATCTTATGGAGGATAGCTGTCCAGACAGTACAGACCACCAAAAAGGGATTGTGTCTAGTGGAGAGAAGATGTCTCCCAGATCAATCTGAAGCTCATGGATACCTAATCATTCTCAAGGTCTGCTATCCTGTACCGCTGTCTGAATAACCTGTCTTTTGCAATAGGAGTCTGCCTAATAGACTGTTTTTAAAGGGTGTTCTGGACCCTACCCCTCTCTCCCCCTGTTTATTCTTGTCCTGTTGAGAAGAAATAAACGATTCCTTTACTTCAGCATAAAAGTGACTGGCGCCCAGCATTTATTTTACCTGCATCACTACCCACCATGCCTGACAATCCACACCCACAGGAGGTATGTAGCCCCTCTCTGCCACTGAAGGTCATCACTAGGCCCTAGGGGGTTCTGGGGGGTCCGCTACATCTGGCGCCCAACGTGGGGCGAAGCGGTATTTTTGTGGTGGTCGCCTATAGCAACCGCGCAGGAATCACCGTTTGGCTCCGTGGGAGAGTGGCAAGTAACATCTTTTGTACCTCAAAGACTGTGTTTTGTCCTTTTAACAATGTGGGAAGAACCTAACTGTCTCTTTGCTCTGGGGAGAGTGTCAGCCTGGTCTTTTGTCACTTTACGCCAGGGCTGAAGGGGTTAAGGCAGACTCCAGAAGATTTTTGGCGCCGCAAAGGAAAAGAGGCGGGCGCTGAAGATATTGCTGAACGGCTGGACCAATCCCTTGACAGGGGGAGGGGTCGCTGTTCCCACGCGGAGGAAATTAAACCGCGCTTGTGTGCGCAGTTACCTGGCTGCCCGTGTTGAGAGAGTGAGAAGATGGCGCACTTTGGAATTCCTTCTTCTGACCTGAGAGTGTTTGTGCCAGGCATCGGTTCTAGCCCCGCTGGGCTGAAAGAAGTCATCACTGACACCGGGGTGCGGTACACACCTAAAGTGAACCTGGTGCTGTACACGGCTGGAGGCTACGAAGCGATCGGGCTGACATGTGTGAAATGTTCTGGACTGGCTACTAGTATTCGGCCCTGGATCACCTACGGAAGTTGTGGGGAATCACTCCTGGAAGTAGTCTCACCGGCCTTATCACCCCGGGTGCTGCAAGTGGACTGGCTCAAATGTGTTGCAACTGCCGATTCCGGACCGGCTCCAGTGGTCACTACTACTGTTGCTCTACCTGCTGAAGCTCCTGTTCCTTCTACTTCTTCAGCTACAGTGACCGCTGCAATGCCGGACATCCCAGTGACCTCCCGCCGTGGCCGCGGTCGAGGTCGCCTGCTTGCTTTGATGATGGGATCAGCGGAAAAGAAATCGCCTGAACCTGGTAAGCCTGATGTGGGTGAGGGTGGCGTACCTGTTGGGACTGTGAGACCAGTGTCTTCCTTGGGAGCAGAGTCAGGAGAGTCTGTTGCTATAATTTCCCGACCTAACCTGCTCCCAGCTGAAGAGTTCTCCGCAGAGTCAGACTCTGATATAATGTCTGACCGAATCTCAGAACTGTTCTCTGACACTGTGTCATTTTGTGAAAATTGGTCTGATAGTGAGACTGAACCGCAAGTTGAGCCTATAAAGGAGGATGTCCATTCACCCAATATTACCTCCAGTATTAGGCCTAACTTGCCCTTGCCTATAAGTCATGAATCTGGTCCTGCAAGTGTCCCTCCAAGACCAGATACAGTTGCAGGGTATCCTGTCAAGTGTGCTCCAGATATGCCTGTGTTGCTTGGCTATGGAGACCCTAGAATCTTGTCAAAGTTGTCTAAGTTTCAGCGAATTGTGATGAAGAAAATAGCTGAGGAATATGGCTATTTGTATCCTTATGTGCCAGAGTCTCTTGTAGCTGAAATTCAAGACAAGCGGGCTAAATGGATTGACAGTGCCATCAGAGATTACCTGAGAATTCCTGCATACCGAAAAATCTGAGTTGTCACCCAGACAAGCAGAACAGTACACTAAAGTTCTGAAAACCTGGGACTATGGTCGTCATATATACCCGGATTGTGTCATTATAAGGAGGCCCAATAAAGCTGATGCAAGGCATTACATCACCACTATTGGATCTTCTGGGAAGCCTATTCAACTGCCTGATCCACAATACTACTGGTGATGTATAAAGCTTGAGTTTCTGTGTCAAAATCCTACGGAATACAGCTATGTGATGTCAAGTTTGAAGCTGTATCTGTCTCACCTCAAGCTGATCTTCTTTTGAAAGTTGCTTTGGGGACACTCCTGTCTGTGCTATGCTACTGCTGGGCTGTGTTCTGAATTGCCAGCAGCTACAGGAGGTGCCATGAAAAGTGACATGCTGACCTGTCGCTCTTTATTGTCAGTGTGTCTTGCTATGAAAAGGGTGAGATGAAATTACATGTGCAGTGGGACTTTGTTTGCTCTTGAAAAGTGAATCAGCAAAGTTCATGATGATGATAGTCCTCTGCATTTTTGTGTGGCTGTGTTGCTTCTGGAAGTAGCCATGCAAACAAGCTCAAGTTAAATACCTGCTGGCTTATGCTTTTGAGTGGCCAGCATGCTTCTCATCCAGGTGTGAAGAAAACTAGCCTCAGCCCCCTGGAGAAAATGGCTGATGCTATCTTTCAGTTATTGGTGTTGCCTGTTTGCAACACTATCATCAGTTTGGTACAATTACTGAACTTGAACTTTCCTAGAAAGGAGTGTGTTTTCCTATTTTTGAAACAAATGCAATAAGTTAAGTGCCTGCTGGACTTTGGTGTAACAGAGCCAGCAAGAAATGATCTTCGCTAGCAAAGACAATGGTTGGTGTATAGAGCTTATTTGTAATCCACACTAAGACTATTGGGACTCTGGGGTCACAGAGACCTTGTAAGATAGTTAGCTAGTCAGGTAGGCTGTGCTATAGGAAACCGGCAAGTCTTTTTCACCTGCATTTTTGGAACTCATGGACTGAAAAGTTTTTTTGATGATGCAAAGTGTTTCTGTTTTTCTCCACTAGATGGCGTGAGAGTGTCTATCCTAGTGAGCAGTAAAATTCTATACTATTATTAAAATAGTTTAAAGTGGATTATTTTCTCTGATGTATTGGTATGTTTCAGGGGATGTGCCCTTATCTGGGGGGTTCTCGGTCAGTCTCTTTTCCCCTGGAGATAGGCACCTTCTCTCTGACATGCAATATTTTGTATATATTCATGATAAATTGAGTAGAATGTGATAAAATGTGTTTGCTTATTAAAATCTTGTTTCCCTCGGCTGAGGTTAAACAACATTTTAGATGTATATATGTCTATAGTATAGTAATTGAAATTATGAGTATGTTGCTAATTTTTCATACCCACAGCGTTCTCTCTCAGCTGAGGTGAGACAGTGCCTTTGGTGAGTATGGTTTTTGCCTTATAACATTGTAGGATGTACTGACAGTCAGTTAGTCAGTTAGGAAGTATTGTAATGTGCATATTGTTTCATATTTTTGCTTCGTGTGGAATGCCACACGTATTTGTACACTAAAGTTTATCCTTTCCCTTTTTCACCCTTACCCATTCATTTTTGCCAGGACATCCACTCTCAGGTTTGAGAGTCTCTGTCTCGGCAGACTCCGAGGACGTAGTCTCCTTGGCAGGGGGAGTGTGTAGCACCCTTGTCTTTATGCAAGGTTGCTGTTAAATTTAGTTTGCTGAGCCTTAACTAGCTTGGCTGTAATTTTACTGTGGATAATTGGACTTCCTCTCTTAATCTGGTTTGACTGTGTTTCTCCCTTCCGTCAGTAGGTGGCACTGTAGCCTCTGGCACTAGAGTGAGAATTACAGTTAAACAAACTGTTAATGTCCATGTGTCCCTCAGCCAATCACAGTGTCACTACAGCATTGTGGGGGATCTTATTTAAAGGATGGGAGGTCCAATGATCGGTCTCTTCCCGCCCGGACCCCCCTTGGGGGAGGGTGTGTGCTGCTGTTGCTGCTGACTAGGCCTGAAGCCTGAGGCCTAGTCAGATACCTGGGATTCTGCTGAGGAGAGCCAGCGACCCACAAGGGAAAGATCATCCACAGACATCCAGTAACCTGTGTGAGTAACCTGCTTGTATCTTATGGAGGATAGCTGTCCAGACAGTACAGACCACCAAAAAGGGATTGTGTCTAGTGGAGAGAAGATGTCTCCCAGATCAATCTGAAGCTCATGGATACCTAATCATTCTCAAGGTCTGCTATCCTGTACCGCTGTCTGAATAACCTGTCTTTTGCAATAGGAGTCTGCCTAATAGACTGTTTTTAAAGGGTGTTCTGGACCCTACCCCTCTCTCCCCCTGTTTATTCTTGTCCTGTTGAGAAGAAATAAACGATTCCTTTACTTCAGCATAAAAGTGACTGGCGCCCAGCATTTATTTTACCTGCATCACTACCCACCATGCCTGACAATCCACACCCACAGGAGGTATGTAGCCCCTCTCTGCCACTGAAGGTCATCACTAGGCCCTAGGGGGTTCTGGGGGGTCCGCTACATCGGCATCATGCTAACCAGTCTAGAATGAGCTGCAATCATGTCCGTCAGAACATGAGGTTGTACATAGTTCTGTACAGCATAGCAGGGTCTTCCCAAAGTGTCATAAGTAAACACCGGTGGAGGACGTCGAACACGATCTCCTCTCCTCAACCCCTCAGGCATAAATCCAGAGAACTCTGGGACAGCATTAGTGGGGAAACTTGGTGCCCAAACCATGCCAGGAACTGTAGGCACAAAATTTTGGGCTGTTGGTTCAAAAGCAGGAGTAGCTGGGTTCAAACCTCCCCTCTGAGGGAGGCCCCCATCAGTACTAGGTGAAGGAACCTGTACAGGAGACTCTGGTGGAGGTGTAAACCAGTCATTGTCATCACTCTGGTCTCCACTGTTGGCACAAGGCACATCATTAGAATCTGTGGCAATGTCAGATTGTGGCTCCTCATCAACAGTAGCAACTTGTGGTACTGGAAGCAAATGATTCCTATGCCAGGCTTTGATCCGACCCTCAGGTCCTCGAATCCTGTATACTGGAATCCTAGGCAGTTTTTCTACAACTTCAAACAACTCATTTCTCTAGCGATCAGCTAACTTCTGTTTGGCTGAGGGTCCCAAATTGCGGAGAAGCACTTTATCACCAGGTTGTAAGTCTTTGTAACGAACTTTGGAATCAAAACGCCTTTTATTGTCAGCATTTCATTTCGCAGCATTTTCCTCAGCCATCTGATAGGCCTCTTTCAAACTTTGTTTAAGTCGTGCCACATACTGATAGTGATTCCTCTGTTCCACTCCATCAGTAGACACGCCCAACTGAATGTCAATAGGGAGACGGGCTTCTCTCCCAAACATGAGAAAATAGCAATAGAAAATAAGGAGAAAAGCCAGTGGATTCATGTCTAGTGCAATTGTAGGCATTTACCATAGCTCCAACATGTCGGCTCCAGGTCTGCTTAGCACCATTAGGGAGGGTACCCAACATGTTCAACAAGGTACGATTAAAAAGTTCAGGGAGAGCATCATCCTCTGGATGATAAGGGGTGGTGCAGCTCTTGTTGATGTTAAGCAATGTTAACAGCTCTTTAATTAGGCAACTTTCAAAGTCCCGCCCCTGGTCAGAGTGAAGTCGATTTGGCAATCCATAGTGAACAAAAAACTTCTCCCACAGCACTTTGGCAACAGTTACTGCTTTCTGATCTTTGGTGGGATAGGCTTGAGCATAGCGAGTATAGTGATCAGTCACAATCAAAATATTTCCCACATCACTGCTGTCATTGTCAATACACAAAAAGTCCATGCACACTAAATCCACGGGACCAGAACTTTTCAAGTGTTCCATAGGAGCAGCTCGAGTAGGCAGAGTTTTCCGTTGCAGACATCTCACACAACGACGGAAATAGTCCACAACAGCTTCCCTCATTCGTGGACAAAAGAATCGGTCTTGGATTAATCCATAGGTTTTATTAACTCCTAGATGCCCATGTTGATCATGCAAACTTCTCAAAACAGAGTTTCTATAGACTTGAGGGAGCACTAGCTGTTTCCTTCCAGGATGATCATGAAACAAATGTACCCTGTATAAAAGTCCATCAATTATTTTGAGCTTATCCCATTCCTTAAGATAGTAGGTACTCTGCTCAGGTAGGCATTTTCTCATGTAGTTAGGATCTTTGCGGAAAACAGACTCTCTAACATGTCTGATTATTGGATCTCTTTTTTGTAGAAGGATCATATCTTTCTTTTGCAGCTGGATGTTTTCTGGCACCCCTAAAGCAGTGGGGCAGCAATACATGTTTGGAATACACTCTTCACCAGCTCCCAGGGAATCAATAGCTCGTAGGTCAGAGAAAACAATATTGTCTCATTGTACAGCAGCTGTAGCACAATAGGCAGCCACAATAGGCCCAGGTACTTCCTCCCAGTCACTTTCTTCCAAGTTCATGGGTAATCCAGGGCGCCTAGAAAGAGCATCAGCCCCAATATTCTTGGGACCCGGCTTGTACTTGAGAGTGAATTGATAATTAGACAAGGCAGCAAGCTACCTATGACCAGTGGCATCTAGCTTAGCTGTAGTCAAAACATAAGTGAGGGGGTTGTTGTCGGTTCTCACCTCAAACTGAGTTCCATACAAGTAATTATGCAGCTTTTCAACAATAGCCCACTTCAGGGCAAGAAATTCCAGTTTATGAACAGGATAATTATTTTCTGCTGGGCTTAAACTGCGACTGATATAAGCGACAGGCCTTAGTCCTCCTGGGTACTCTTGATGTAAGACTCCTCCCAATCCATCATAGCTGGCATCCACATGCAGAATGTATGGCTTTTGTGGGTCTGCATAAGCCAACACTGGTGCTTCTGTAAGACTTTTCTTAAGCTGTAGAAAAGCTTCCTCACAAGCAGATGTCCATCTCTCACTGAAATTAGTTTTGTGGTTTGTGTCCATGCCAGGGGTTTCTTTGAGCAAATCATTAAGAGGCCGAGCAGTCTTGGAATAGCCTCTAATGAATCGACGATAATAGCCACAAAATCCCAAGAAGGACCTCAGTTCTGTCAGATTTGTGGGACGGGGCCAGGTAACCACAGCCTCCACCTTAGCAGGATCAGTCGCTACCCCTTCTGCAGATACGATGTGACCCACAAAGTTTACTGAAGAACGAGCAAACTTACATTTGTCCAGTGAAATATTCAGACCTTCCTTCCTTAAACGATCTAGCACTTTAAACAGTCTCTGGTCATGCTCCTCCAGAGTGGAGCCAAAGACAATTATGTCATCAAGGTAGACGATACATTGAGTGGGACAAAGGTCTCCCAGGGTCCGATCCATTAGACGTTGGAAGGTTGCAGGTGCACCACTAATGCCCTGAGGCATGCGAACAAACTGGAAAAACCCCAGGGAGCAAATAAAAGCCGTCTTTTCTTGATCTTCCTCACTTATTGGGACCTGGTAATAACCAGATCTTAAGTCCATTACTGTGAACCATTTATTGCCTTGCAGGGCATCAAGAGCTTCTTCAATGCGAGGTAGCGTGTATTGATCTGGGACTGTTCGCCGATTTAGAGTCCTGTAGTCAACACATATTCGTACTCCACCATTTTTCTTTCTGACTACCACTATTGGGGATGCATACGGGCTTTTAGACTCAGCAATGATGTTTTCATCTTTCATTTTGTGCAAGCACTCTCGAACATCATCCATATCTTTAAGAGGTATGCGCCTGGATCTTTCTCTAAATGGGGTGCTATCTGTTAGGCGAATACTGTGCTGAATACTTTTTGCACACCCAACATCCATGTCATCGGTAGAGAAAACATCATTGTATTCCATTAGCTGTTCTCCTAGTGCTTGTTGGTGCTCTGCAGGACTATCAGCATCATTCAAGTGAAAGTCTAATTTGGTTTCTTTCTCCTTGACTTTAGCAGTGTAGGAGCTAATGGTTTCCACTGGGTAACAATAGGCTACCTCTTTCCAGGCTGGTATTATAACTGGCTGTGTGGTAATGTTCCGGACAGTAACAACATCCATTCTTGGACATTTTACACAATAGTCTTTCCTTTCTGGTACTATCTCCCAGCCATTCTTTGCAGCCTCTTTTGTATCTCTAGCAAAAAGAAACTACCATTTGCACTTGGTGAAATTTCCACATAAACCCGCAACACTCTCATTCCCCCTGCTGGAAGCTCTATGGGACACCATGGATTTCCCATACACCCTACAGGAAGATCAGGAGCAAAAGTTTGGCAGATATTTTGAAGTTCTGGAGCAACAGGCAGTGAAGGTAGGGGAGTTCCCCATTGGGGCTGAAGAAACCGTATGAAAGCAGCCTCAACAGCTTCAACATTGGAACCCACAATCATAGGAGCATACTCATTACCCCCAGGTGGAGGGCTCACATAAGCAATAACTTTAAGTGGGGGATCCTCCTCAGCTATCACGCCAGGAATGTGAAGCTCAACTTCTAGGCAACCATCCATAAAAACAGGATTTTCTCCCACACCATAAACAGGCAAAGTGTCCACAGGTTGCCAAGGGAGGTGGTTTAGGTGTTGCTGATAGAAGGGCCTGTATATGATCGTCAGCTGAGAACCAGTATCAAACAGAGCAGTAGTGGGTATATCATTAACAAACAAATTGAAAGTACATCTGTGGCCTACCCCAGGTAGCTTGGTAAACATTTGTTTTCTTGATCTTCCCTGTTTTCTTTGGTACATATGTCCAGCTTTACTGTGAATTTCAGAACTGTCAGCAAGCAGTGGACACTGACGAACTGTGTGGCCTGCTTGTCCACAGCGGAAACATTTAATGTGGAAGAGAGGCTTATCACTGGAGGTTTTATCAGCAGATAGAGCTCTAGGCTGTGGGAGTCTACCCACTTCTTTGTTCTTAGCAACAGTCTCATTTGTGGGCTCCACCCCAGAATTCTGTTTAACTTTGCTCTTGGAAGGGGTACTAAAAAGAATATCAGACTCCTGTCTCTTTACTTCAGTCATAGTTTCAGTGAAAGTAAAGTTCCTCTCTCTCAAAACAACTCTTAGAACTGGTGATATTGGGTGATGTGGCAGTGGCCCCTTTGTTCTTAATCTGTCAACATCTGTAGGAGAGATGACCTTGTCAGTGAGCAATCTCCCCAGTAGTACTTCTAGCCTCCTCACAAACACAGAAACATCCTCTCCCTCTTTATGCTTTGCCTTTTTAAAATCAGCTAGCATCTGATCAGGGTCACGGTGCAGTCCATAAGCATCTGTCAAAATATCAATATATTGTTGAGCACTGGTACTCACATGAGTCTCCTTGTAAGCTCTGATGATAATGGATGCTGGTGGTCTTAAACTTTCCATGATGCGCTGTTTTTTCTTTTTCTCTGAGCAGGTCCATTCCTCTATCACTTGCTGTGCAAAATCTCTCCACACCTCAAAGCTTTCTTCACCAGTGGGGACAGGTAGCACTCCTGAAAAAGCCTTTAATTTGCGATAAGAATCAGCATGTAAATTCTGGGCAATGACTTCAGTGACTTTTAGCAGCAGATGCTCAATATCTGTTTCCTGCTTAACAGCCGCAGCAGTCAACATTACAGTTTCTCCTGATGAAGCAGTTGTATTCAATGGTTCACACTTATCAGGCATGGATGGTAACTTCCGGCTTACTGGAGGTGAACTTACTGGAAATACTACAGCACAACCAATTTCTTCAGCCCCTTTCGGATATATACAAAAGAGCCCTTTAACTGGATTTAAATCCACCTCACTGAGACAGAGATAATGGGTATACAGTTTATAACTCTCATCTTCCTCTCTTTTATCCACAGGAGCGGCATACCGCAAGGTTTCATTTGCTTTTAGCGCCTCCTGCAGTTTGTGGACGCTCACACGGATAGGTACATATGAAATAGCAAATGTCCTTTTAGGTGGTCCTTCTTCCAGGGCCCACTGCCTCACAGCTTCTGTAGATAACAATGACATTGTCGTTCCTTAATGTCCTGATCCAAGATTTGTATCTCAGCAGTGCCTCCAAATGTAGTGCTATTTTAATCACTCTTTGTGGCTACTGGGGTATGAATGACGCCACCTGTGTAGTATTTAGGAGCAGAGTCTATATAATCTGTGTAATCAGGACAGGATTTATAGTAAGCGCCAGTGCCTCCACTCAATCAGGGCTTGTGATTAGCAAGTGAAATCCCAATTGAGAAAACATATCCCTATAGAAAGTAATCCACACAGCAGAGTGTTTAAATGTCCATGTATTGAAGAAATAACATTCAGTGAACCATACAACATAAGATATTTTCCTCAGGAACATGAAATCATTAGCAGTGTCTCTGTGTGTCTCAGTGAGGGGATGTTACAGCACTTACAGTCTCTTCTCTAAGCAGGCATTGTCTGTGTCTCCTCATGTGCTTTCCTTTTTCCAGTCTCACCCAGCAATCCTTGCTCTGCCCCTTGTTGATGACCTCATCCTTCTTGCAGAGAGAGAAAGAGAGCACAGCAGCCATATTGACAAAGGGCAAAACAAACACTGCATAACAGGAACACACACTTGAAAGATGGGCAAAGCAATTATCACATCACTACACAATATTAGCAGCAAAATTCAATATAGTGACTTAAGGTGCTTCTATATTCAAAAGGGACCACTTCCCCTTGTTCACAACTTGTGCTTATAATGAAAACAGTCCTTATGTGCAAAATTGCAAATGCAGTATCAATAACGAAAATTAGTCCAGTGACTTATAAAGTGCCCAGTGCTGTGAAAAAAGGTGCCTTCTCATGGCGAGGTAGCAAGAGGAAAAAAATAAAATCCACCACCAGATGTCCAACACACTTACCAGATGACCCTTTGGGGTCTAGCCTTGGTAAGTGGTATGCTGTATACAAGTTCTCAGATAAGATGGAATTCCGCCACAACTCTTATGGTAATCTATCCACCTAAGGAGACTGGTAGATTCTTCCTTCAATGCCTCGCTCTCAGACCCCACACAGACCGATCAATATATAAGAAAAAAGGAACTTCATGGCATAGTACGTATGGTCAGTTTAATAGGTGAAAAAAAGAGGGCACTTACATCAGGTAAACGAAGGAACAGCTTTACAGCATCGCACGCCGATTTGCGTTCCGGCTGCGTTCCAAAGAACCGGAAGTGACGTGGGCATAATGCGCGGACCCGACCAGTTTCGTCAGACTACGTGTGACTTCATCAGGGATCACGCATCACGCTCCAAGACGTCCTTGTATATATACCTCCAGATCGGGATAAATCAGCCAAAAGAAAAGAGCTCTAAAAAATAGCCCATAAATGACGAACGGAAATGACACATATTATCTCAAACCCTCTAGTGGTTTAATAATGTTGTGCCCGTATTATAATCTAATTTTCATAGAAAGACACGGGTATCTTGTGCCATCTAGTGGACAACGGGAAAAATTACTACTATTTTTAAATTCCCATAATGATTCATCTTTGTTATTATTTATATATCCCTTCTGTGGTATATAGGTTCGTTTTACAAACATAATATCCAATACATACTATCCATAAATAAATACTAAACAAATATTATCCAAAAACATTACAATTTTTATACATAATAATTTTAATATGCGTTTAGTTCATATTTTAAAATTAATGTAGGTTTAAATTTATTCTGAATATTTAAAATTATTTTAAAAAACATGACGGTATTAATGTAAATGAAATTATAGAACACTAAAAATATATATATCAACCATATTAAGAGATCTGATAAATACTTAAAATCAATGGATTTTATAAATATTTATTATTAACATCCTGTTGTTGTTCTTAATCTTTTATTGGGGTCATTTTCAATTTATTTAAGATATACTATGTTTAAAATGATGACGAATATATAAAAATGTTAAAAATTGTTAAAATGATAAATATTAATAATTAGATATAAAACAGTTTAAATCTATGTCTACATTCATACCATAGGGCTGGACAGTATGCAGACGATAGATCCATTCAGTTTCGTTTCTCGAGATCCTTTGGACCTTATTGCCTCCTCTCCAATGAGGTTCTATTCTATCAATCCCAAAGAAGAGGAGTCCAGATGGATCTTTGTTATGATAGAAACGAAAATGATTAGAGACGCTGTGTTTGGGGAAACCTTTTAGTATATTGTTAACGGGTTCGCTGATGCGTACACATAATTTTCTTGTTGTTCTCCCCACATATTCTAACCCGCAAGGGCATCTTAATAAATACGTCACGAAAGTGGATTGGCAGGTAATAAATTTCCTTATGTCCTAAACCGTTTCTGTGGTATTAGAGAAAAAAGAATTTAATTTTCTCTGACTGTTTCTTAAAGTGCTTTTGCAGGCTTTGCATCTCTTGCAATAATAGAATCCATTCTGGGTTAAAAATTTATTTTTTCTTTTTGGTGGGTCTGGTACATTAACCGCTAATGTGTAAAGACAGACAGAGGCGCCTCTAAGTGTAGGCGCCTCTGTCCCCCCTGGGCCATTAATGACTTTTAACTCCATGGACTTTTGGTTCGATATGTGATCAAGCGCCTGTTAACATTGTGTATAACCGCTAATGTGTGCCTAAGGTTTTTAGCCTTCCGGTAAATAAAAACAGGTTTTTTTGGTAAAAGATCTTTAAGTGTCTTGTCATGTTTTAAAATGGGCCAATGTTTCCGAATGATGGTTTCAAATTGCTTATAATCCCGGCTAAAATTGCTGTTTCGCCTAGATTGTTCTTTTCTCTTGTTTTTTGTTTCAGCATATAATCCCGATTCATATTTCTGACTTTTTCTTGGGTCTTCTTTAGTTCAATTAAATTATATCCCTTCTCTTGGAATCTTCTGAGAAGCAAATTGGATTGTATATCATAATCCGAATGTTTTTTGCAATTTCTTCGGATTCTCATGAACTGACCCTTTGGGATCGCTTTTATCCATTTTGGATGATGGCAACTGTTTGTTGGTATGTAACAGTTGCGATCAGTTTCCTTGAAAAAGGTTTTCGTCTTAGCTGATCCATTTTCTGATCCTATAGTCAGATGTAAGAAATTGGAAAACTTAAAGGAGGTGTATGGCGCTGCCTATGTGCTCTTATTAGTAGATAAAGTTTCTTCAAAAGTGCCACAGTGCAATAAATATACAATATGTATCTCCTTGTTATTAATAGTGAAATAAATAAAGTGGTATAAAAACTAATAAAGGTGACTGTAATAAAAAAATATATGGTGAATAGTTTTCCAAAAGTCCTAATGACATGAAACTAATAAACGCAAAATAAACAAGCCGTAGCTTGTTAAAGTGATAAGTGACAGGTATAGTGGAGTGTGTATAGTGATAATACTTGAAAGGTGATAATATAAAAATTCTTTAAGGGTCCTATTCCTTAGTATGGCTGAATAAACACAATCCTAAAATATGTGATACAAGATCAGCAAAGCCTTATATATAACAATCCATAGATATCCTCGGAGATAAACAATATAAAGTGTCACAAATGAGTGATAAACAGTAATAAAAATATGGAGTGGCGTGCTGTGAAGATAAATTACTTGATAAAAATATGTGATAAAGAATTACGTGATAAAAAATGCGTGGTAAAAAATTATTATTATGTGAGCAGCTATACCAGTCCCTAGATATAGCTGAATAAAAATGATATAAATTTTACAATATAAGACCAGCAAAGCAATATAAACCAGCAGGGCACTATATATATATAAAAAAAACATCCTACAGATGATCCAAGAGATATGAAAAAAATGTACAAAATGTGCAAACAGCAGAAAACCACAGAAAGACGTAGCAGCAATTATTATCCACCAGAATCTCAAATAAATATAATAAGGAAGTAGTCCATAAATAGTCCACTTGATTTCTATCAGATGTGTCAAAAATCAATATTTCCCACAATTATAAATAGTCCATAAAACTTCAGTACAAAACGAAATATTTCCCAAAAAAGTGACTTCAGTGCAGGTGCTTCTATGTATCTCTTTAAGGGTGCCAAACACAGGTGATCACTCCGTGCTCCCCGCACCCCCAGGACCGCACTCACCAGAATTAATCACCCCTACAGGGCAGGGCTGGACTGGGAATAAAATTCAGCCCTAGAAATAATTTCATACCAGCCCAACAGCATAACGTCATTATTTTCTTGTTCATGATAGGGAAAACCATGAGTTTTAAAGCACGTTTGAAGAGTGTATTGTATAAATATAAGACAGATATGAAAGCATACAGGGCTTTATAATTATAAGAGCAAACTCCTTTCCAGGCTCCCTCTCAGAGACTGCAGACACCATAAAAGACAAGAGATGGTCAGAGGCTGCGGCCATGGTACAGGAGATGGTCTGAGGCTGCGGACATGTTACAAGAGATGGTCTGAGGCTGTGGACATGTTACAGGAGGTGGTCAGAGGCTGCGGTGATGGTACAGGAGATGGTCTGAGGCTGCGGACATGTTACAAGAGATGGTCTGAGGCTGCGGACATGTTACAGGAGCTGATCAGAGGCTGCGGACATGTTACAGGAACTGATCAGTGGCTGCGGACATGTTACAGGAGCTGGTCAGAGACCTTGGACATGTTACAGGAGCTAATCAGAGGCTGCGGACATGTTACAGGAGCTGGTCAGAGACCTTGGACATGTTACAGGAGCTTTTACATGTTACAAACATGGTACAGGAGAGGTCATGGGCTGCGGTCATGGTACAGGAGATGTCATGGGCTGCGGACATGGTACAGGGGAGGTCATGGGCTGTGGACATGGTACAGGGGAGGTTAGAGGTTGCAGACATGGTACAGGAGAGGCCATGGGCTGCGGACATGGTACAGGGGAGGTCATGGGCTGCGGACATGGTACAGGAGAGGTCATGGGCTGCGGACATGGTACAGGAGAGGTCATGGGCTGCGGACATGGTACAGGAGAGGTCATGGGCTGCGGACATGGTACAGGAGAGGTCATGGGCATGCGGACATGGTACAGGAGAGGTCATGGGCTGCGGACATGGTACAGGAGAGGTCAGGGGCTGTGCGGACATGGTACAGGAGAGGTCATGGGCTGTGGACATGGTACAGGAGAGGTCATGGGCTGCGGACATGGTACAGGAGAGGTCATGGGCTGCGGACATGGTACAGGGGAGGTCATGGGCTGCGGACATGGTACAGGAGAGGTCATGGGCTGTGGACATGGTACAGGAGAGGTCATGGGCTGTGAACATGGTACAGGGGAGGTCAGAGGTTGCGGACATGGTACAGGAGAGGTCATGGGCTGTGGACATGGTACATGGGAGGTCATGGGCTGTGAACATGGTACAGGGGAGGTCATGGGCTGTGAACATGGTACAGGGGAGTTCAGAGGTTGCGGACATAGTACAGGAGAGGTCATGGGCTGCAGACATGATACAGGAGAGGTCATGGGCTGTGAACATGGTACAGGGGAGGTCAGAGGTTGCGGACATTGTACAGGAGAGGTCAGAGGTTGCGGACATGGTACATGGGAGGTCATGGGCTGTGAACATGGTACAGGAGAGGTCATGGGCTGTGAACATGGTACAGGAGAGGTCATGGGCTGTGAACATGGTACAGGGGAGGTCATGGGCTGTGAACATGGTACAGGGGAGTTCAGAGGTTGCGGACATTGTACAGGAGCCTGAGGAGGAGAGGGGGGCAACTAGAACATGTTACACCCTGAATACTGGTGTAACATGTTCTAAAATGTGAATTTATCATTTAAGTTGGAACACATGCACAGTTTTTTTTTGTTGTTCAGATTGTTGGCTGTACCACACTCCCACCTCCCCATCATACTATACAGGGTTAATGTCCCTGTATGGTATTGTGATGGTGTCAGGACTTTGTGTGGAGGCAGAGAGCACTGGAGCTGGCTGCAATATTGAATGAGGTAAAAGAGGCCGTTTCTCCCCCTCCCCCTCCCCCTCCCCACACATACACTGCAAGGATGGACTTTTTTTGTTTTTTACTTTCCTGGAGTTGGCTCTGTTATGCAATTACATTCATTGCTGTATATACTTAAAGTTTCTAATAGGTAAGGAATATGCTTAAACTTCTGAGGTGATACATAGATGTATTCCATATACATACTATAACTTATTATAAAAGGTGTGTGTGGAATACATCTTTGTATCACATCCCAGAATATCCCTAACCTATTATAAGAGTTTTTCTCTCTCCCTCTCTGTAAACCTGCAATGTAAGGTGCAGGGCAGGTTTACAGACAGCATATTAGAGGGTGAAAGGCAGAGAAGGTCAGGACTTACAGTGAGAAGATGAAGGCTGCCATCTGTCCTCTCAGATCTTCTCTCGGGGACAGCTAGAATGTGCTGGGCAGGCAGGAAGCAGTGATCGGGGCTGCTGTGTAATCTCTTCTAGCTCCGCCCACCTGTACTGGAGCTCTTACTGTGAAAGCCCAGACTCAGCCAGCTGACAAAAAGAGGCGTGACTGCACTCCAATCATATGACTCTGCCAGGCACCAGTTGTAATGGAGTGGGCGGCACCCGGCCGCTGCTCTTGTGAAAGAAAAAAAAAAAAAAACATCCCAGAGCAGCTCATAGCCGACAGCAGCCCCAGGGCAGGCGGCCTGCCGGGAAATTTCCCGCTATCCCGCTAGGCCAGTCCGCCCCTGCTACAGGGGTACCGGGCCTTAGGTATACTATTCTCTCTGGTAATCTCTGGGTCCCCCTTTGGTCTCCCTAGATGGTCCAGTTGAAATCGAGTGCTGTCCTGTAGCCTGCCCGAGTCCGGTCACACTTCCCTTTAGGCTATGCTTTCCACGGGTATGTATGGGGAATAAAGGGCTCACATAGAGTAGTACTGTATAATATGTCTTTATTAAATCAAAAAATAATACTCACAAATGAACGAAAACAATCTGCAGGGATACACAATAGCGGCCGCACACTTCCGGGACGCCGTGCGTTCCACAGACCGGATGTGCGTTCCAACCAGGCGGATGTGACGTGATGACGCTCTACACGTTTCGTCAGTCTGACGTCTTCAGGAGTCCAGGTGGCTCAGCAAGTAGAGTCATTGGCAGACACACTGGAGGTCCCAGGTTCAAGTCTGGGTCCTGACATTTGGTGACCAAATGCAGTTATTGTGACTAAGGATTTTTAAAAGGTTGGAACGCACATCCGGTCTGTGGGAACGCACGGCGTCCCAGAAGTGCGCGGCCGCTATTGTGTATCCCTGCAGATTGTTTTCGTTCGTTTGTGAGTATTATTTTTTGATTTAATAAAGACATATTATACAGTACTACTCTATGTGAGCCCTTTATTCCCCATACATACACGTGGAAAGCATAGCCTAAAGGGAAGTGTGACCGGACTCGGGCAGGCTACAGGACAGCACTCGATTTCAACTGGACAATCCAGGGAGACCAAAGGGGGACCCAGAGATTACCAGAGAGAATAGTATACCTAAGGCCCGGTACCCCTGTAGGGGTGATTCATTCTGGTGAGTGCGGTCCTGGGGGTGCGGGGAGCACGGAGTGATCACCTGTGTTTGGCACCCTTAAAGAGATACATAGAAGCACCTGCACTGAAGTCACTTTTTTGGGAAATATTTCGTTTTGTACTGAAGTTTTTTATGGACTATTTATAATTGTGGGAAATATTGATTTTTGACACATCTGATAGAAATCAAGTGGACTATTTATGGACTACTTCCTTATTATATTTATTTGAGATTCTGGTGGATAATAATTGCTGCTACATCTTTCTGTGGTTTTCTGCTGTTTGCACATTTTGTACATTTTTTTCATATCTCTTGGATCATCTGTAGGATGTTTTTTTATATATAGTGCCCTGCTGGTTTATATTGCTTTGCTGGTCTTATATTGTAAAATGTATATCATTTTTATTCAGCTATATCTAGGGACTGGTATAGCTGCTCACATAATAATAATTTTTTATCACGTAATTTTTTATCACATATTTTTATCAAGAAATTTATCTTCACAGCACGCCACTCCATATTTTTATTACTGTTTATCACTCATTTGTGACGCTTTATATTGTTTATCTCCGAGGATATCTATGGATTGTTATATATAAGGCTTTGCTGATCTTGTATCACATATTTTACTATTGTGTTTATTCAGCCATACTAAGGAATAGGACCCTTAAAGAATTTTTATATTATCACCTTTCAAGTATTATCACTATACACACTCCACTATACCTGTCACTTATCACTTTAACAAGCTACGGCTTGTTTATTTTGCGTTTATTAGTTTTATGTCATTAGGACTTTTGGAAAACTATTCACCATATATTTTTTTATTACAGTCACCTTTATTCGTTTTTATACTACTTTATTTATTTCACTATTAATAACAAGGAGATACATATTGTATATTTATTGCACTGTGGCACTTTTGAAGAAACTTTATCTACTAATAGGAGCACATAGGCAGCGCCATACACCTCCTTTAAGTTTTCCATTTTCACTATATATCTCAGGAATATAGTTATATAGGTGGGCTGCAGCTGGTGTTTATTTAGATTCTAATATATCCTAAGTGCGGATTCTCCTAACATACAGATCTAAGAAATTGACTTGTTTCTTGTCCCATTGTGCGGAAAACTTTAAACCATATCTGTTCCAATTGATTTTTTCTAAAAACTGTTTTAAAAGATCTTCCGTACCCTCCCATAAAATAAATATATCATCGATATATCTTTTGTATCGTTTTAAAAACGGTTCCCTCTGGTTAAAAATCTCATCCGCTTCCCATTTTCCTAATAAAATGTTTGCAACACTGGTGGGAAATGCTGGCTGGTACTGCTGTGGGTACTGCTGGCTGGTACTGCTGGTGGGTACTGTTGCGGGTATTGCTAGCTGGTACTGCTGTGGGTACTGCTGGCTGGTACTGCTGGTGGGAAATGCTGGCTGGTACTGCTGGTGGGTATGGCTGGCTGGTACTGCTAGTGGGAAATGCTGGGTGGTACTGCTGTGGGTACTGCTGGCTGGTACTGCTGTGTACTGCTGGCTGGTACTGCTGTGGGTAATGCTGGCTGGTACTGCTGGTAGCTACAGCTGGCTGGTACTGCTGGTGGGTACAGCTGGCTGGTACTGCTGGCTGCTACTGCGGTGGGTACTGCTGGTGTGTACTGCTGTGGGTATTGTTGTGGGTACTGCTGGCTGGTACTGCTGTGGGTACTGCTGGCTGGTACTGTTGGCTGGTACTGCTGTGGGTATTGGTGGCTGGTACTGCTGGCTGGTACTGCTTGTGGGTACAGCTGGTTGGTACTGCTGGTGGTTACTGCTGGTGGTAAATGCTGGCTGGTACTGCTGTGGGTACTGCTGGCTGGTACTGCTGGTGGGTACTGCTGACTGGTACTGCTAGTGGGTACTGCTGGCTGGTACTGCTGTGGGTACTGCTGGCGGTTACTGCTGACTGGTACTGCTGGCTGCTACTGCGGTGGGTACTGCTGGTGTGTACTGCTGTGGGTATTGTTGTGGGTACTGCTGGCTGGTACTGCTGTGGGTACTGCTGGCTGGTACTGTTGGCTGGTACTGCTGTGGGTATTGGTGGCTGGTACTGCTGGCTGGTACTGCTTGTGGGTACAGCTGGTTGGTACTGCTGGTGGTTACTGCTGGTGGTAAATGCTGGCTGGTACTGCTGTGGGTACTGCTGGCTGGTACTGCTGGCAAGTACTGCTGGCTGGTACTGCTGGTGGGTACTGCTGGCTGGTACTACAGTGGGTACTGCTGGCTGGTACTGCTGGTTAGAAATTCTGGCTGGTACTGCTGGCGGGTACTGCTGGCTGGTACTGCTGGTGGGTACTGTTGGCTGGTACTGCTGGTGGGTATTGCTGGCTGGTACTGCTGTGGGTATTGCTGGCTGGTACTGCTGTGGGTACTGCTGGCTGGTACTGCTGACTGGTACTGCTGGCTGGCACTACTGTGGGTATTGGTGGCTGGTACTGCTGGTGAGTACTGGTGGCTGGTACTGCTGGCTGCTACTGCAGTGACTACTTCTGGCTGGTACTGCTGTGGGTACTGTTGGCTGGTACTGCTGGCTGATACTGCTGGTGGGTACTGCTGGCTGGTACCGCTGGTAGGTACTGCTGGTGGGTACTGCTGGCTGGTACTACTGTGGGCATTGCTGGCTGGTACTGCTGTGGGTACTGCTGGCTGGTACTGCTGTGGGTATTGCTGGCTGGTACTGCTGTGGGTATTGCTGGCTGGTACTGCTGTGGGTACTGCTGGCTGCCACTGCTGGTAGGTACTGCTGGCTGGTACTGCTGGTAGGTACTGCTGGCTGATACTGCTGTGGGTACTGCTGGCTGGTACTGCTGTGGGTTTTGCTGGCTGGTACTTCTAGCTGGTAATGCTGGTGGGTATAGCTGACTGGTACTGCTGGCGGGAAATGCTGGCTCGAGACACAGTGTGAGGAGCTGCGCCACGCTGGAGGAAGCATGGTGCAGAACCGATGCTTCCTCATTCGGTCAGTCTTGACAGTCTGAGTCATAGGTGGAGTGATACTGCACTCCACATGTGACTCAGACTATCAGATGGAGCCGGAACTATACAGAAAGCATCGGCTCCGTTCTAACAGCTTAGCTGTCAGCTGGGATATAGTGGGGCTCACAGGCCATACGTTCCCTAAGAATGGAGCACAGACAATCTCCCAGTGCCCCTTCTGGGCCTATATTGAGATAGGGGCCAGGAGCTGCAGCTCCAATAGCCTCTACGTTAATCCGACCCTGGGTATTGAAGATAGAGAGTAAGGAGGGGGTCAGGGAGAGAGCCAGGGGGACAAAGAAGAGGGTCAAGGCAAGAGGCAGGGCAAGAGAGAGAGAGGTAGAAGAGGAAAGGGGCAGGGAGATGGGGGAAAGAATGGAGAGTGGCTGAAAAAGAGAGAGGGAATAGTGGCAGAAATGAAAACATAGGAGATGCAAAAGAGGAGAGGGCAACACAGAAAGAGAGAGAGACAGAAAGGAGGCAGACAGGAGGGGAGAGAGAGACACCACAGAGAGGTAGGGGAGAGAGTGGAAATAAAGGGGAGAGCGGCAGGGAGATAGAGAGAAAGAAAAAAGAGTGTCAGAGAGAGAGGAAAGGTGAAAGAGAGAGAGGCAAGGTGAAAGAGAGAGAGAAAGGAGGCAGTAGGAAAAATTGTTAAAAGAGAGTAAGGGGGAGAAAGAAAGAGAGAGAAAAAGAGAGAGGCAGTAAGAGAGAAAGGTAGCAGTGTCAGAGATCTATCCGCAGAAGAACTGGCATACAATAGCCAGCAGAAACTGGCGAACGGGAATTTGCCAATGCTCATGAGCACACGGGCAAGAACGGGATGGGTACTTCCAGTTGGAGGGTCGTCTACAGAACCGGACGGTGTCATGCACTACAGCGACTCCTAATCCCTCTGCTGCAGTCACTACATCTACTCCACCTGCCCAAGAATGCTCAGCCTCCGCTCCTACTGTGGTGGTTCCACCTCCTGAATCAAGGGTACCCACTCCAGAATGCCTGTTTGCTATACCTGGTCCTTCAACCCAGAACTTTTTTCTTAGAGACTGTTATGGTGGGGTTCGTCATCTCTCTGCTGTCTAATGAACCTCAGTCTTGGGCCCATCATTTATTGGAGCAGAAGAATCCCGTTATCCACTCAGTCAATGCATTCTTTGAGGCCATGGCTCAATTTAATGATGACCCGCAATGCATGGCCAATGCTGAAGCTACTCTCCATAATCTACAGCAAAGATAATATATAGACTTCTGTAAATGGTCTGCAGATACAGGGTGGGATGAGGCCACTCTCAAATATCAGTACCGGCTGGGCTTGTCCGAAGCTTTCAAGGATGAGCTAACGCGAGTGGAGACCCCCACCACATTAGAAGGGCTTATTCAACTAGCCATCCAACTTGAGAGATGCCTGCGGGAGCGACGGGCATAACGTGCGCAATCCTTCCTGTTTTCATGGATGCTGCCTAAGGTTTCACCTACCCCCGTCTGCACCTGCTACTCCAGTTGCTTCTGAAGAGCCTATGCAAATTGGCATGGTTCGCTTACTGTGGGGGAGCTGGATGCATTCTTCGCAACTGCCCTATGAGACCTAGTAAGTTCTCTCCCTGCAGCTCTATGCACCTCCAGATCCCCGGATCTTTCCCAACTCCCCTTGTCTTTCATGTCAATTTACAGGTGGTGGAAGGGGAGGTAAAACTTCCAGCAATCATTGATTCAGAGGCATGCAGTTGCTTTATGAACATTACTTTGGCACAAGACTTTCAGATTCCTCTTCAAACCAAGAGACATAAGCTTAAAATTAATTTGGCTAATGGCACCACTCCTAGTCCTGGGCCTTATACACAAGAAACTTTACCAGAACTTATTATTTTTTTTTTTTATAAATTTATTTATTGTTTTCAAAATACAAAACACAAATTCATGTCAAATATGAAACTGTACATCTCCCAATTGTTTCCTTAACTCCGCCCTCCTAATTGTGCCCTTTCCCCCCCACCCCTCCCAACTACTCCCTTGACTCTAATTTTCTTATTGCCTATTCTCCATTCCACTTAGTATATCCCCTTGTTGTCTTAAAGTCCATCCAATCCTCCCAGATATCATCCCACTCTATGGTCTCGTCTTCCTCCCACTCTTTTAGGTATTCCAATGTTCTTATTTTTTCTACTCTTCTCACCCAGTCGCCTAAAGTCGGTGCTTCTTTTTCTGCCAGAATAACGGGATCAGACTCTTTGCAGCGTTCATCAAATGGGGGATTAATGTCACTTTATATTGTTTTGTTGAGCTTTTTGTGCCGTGAAATAGACAAAACCAAGGGTCTTCTTTAATCTCTATTTTCGTAATTTCTTTAATTTGAGCTAGAACCTTCTTCTAGAATTTTTTTTTTTTGGGCATTCCCACCATAGGTGGGCCATTGTACCAACTTCTGTACAACCCCTCCAACAATATTTTTATTTCTATTTATAGTTCATTTCCTCAGTGTTCACATCTACTGAAGAACTATGTATTAATCTAAGACTTTTTCCTAGGTGATAATCTTTATTCCGTATTCCTAATTCCCTTTCCCATTTTTCAATGTATGGCGGTACTCTCGGACCCATCATGTCCACTAATATTTTCTATATGTTAGAAATACTGTTCTTATATTTTTCAGATGAGCAAATTTGCTCGAATGGGAGCAATTCGTCTCCCGATCTTAACGGTTTTGGTAGGGTAGACACAAAATGTTTTAGCTGACAATACCGCCATTCATTAATCTTCCAATTTTTTTGTTTTAAATTATTTATTGTGCAAATCTTCCCCTTATCTATAATGTCCCTGACTTGTGCGTCCTCATCTGTGATCCAGCTTCCTCCCATCTTTTTTTGTCCTGGTGGGAAAAAGTTGGTATCTCTTAAAGGAATTAATGGTGAATTGTGTTTCCATTTATTTTTTTTTGTGAGTTATATCCCAAATTCTCATAGCTTGATGTGTAATCAAATGTGTATTAATGTTCAGTTTCCTATATTGTGAAGGGATCCATATAATTTTCCCTAATTGGGTGCAGCTCATAATGCATTCTATTTTTACCCAGCTTTTTTCACTTTTTAACTTCCCCCATTCCATCACTCGTGAAAGTAGTGTTGCATCTTAATATTTTTTGAAGTCTGGAACCGCTAGGCCTCCTTGATTCTTGCCCTTTGTTAACCACTTGCCGACCGCCGCACGACTATCTACGTCGGCGGTCAGCCCCTCACAGGCAAAGTGACGTAGGGCTACGTCGCTTGCTTGTGAGGGTCTAGGGAGCGAGCGCGTGGTCACGGACCCCCCCGCGTGTGTGACCGGCGGACCCGATGTCCGCCGGCCACTCTGCGATCGGCGGGGGAGAGGGAGAAAGTCAGGCAGCTTGTGTAAACAAGCTGCCTGTCATTCTCCTCGGTGTAAAGACACTGATCACACGGATCTACTATGTAGATCCGTTGATCAGTGTCCTTACAGCTCAAGCCACAGCCAATCACAGTAGAAAGCACGCCCCTAGGGACACACACAGCCCCTCCCTCTCAAATAAAGTTAACCCCTTCACTACCAGTGTATTTTTGCAGTAACAGTGCATATATATAGCACTGATTACTGCAGTAATGTCACTGGTAACCCCAAAAGTGTCAAAAATGTCAGTCAAGGGTCCGATCTGTCCGCTGCAATGTCGCAGTACCGCAAAAAAAATCGCAGATCGCCGCCATTACGCGTTAAAAAAAAAAAACAACAAAAATGACAGAAATACTTTTACGCAAACCAATCAAAATACGCTTTTTGCGATTTTTTTTTTACCAAACATAGGTAGCATAAAACAAATTGGCCGAAAATGTTAAAAAATTTAGATTTTTACATTTTTTTTGGGGGGAATATCATATAAAAAAAAGTGAAAAATATTGCTATTTTTGCAAAATGTACGCTCTTTTTTTGTTTATAGCGCATGATCAAAAAATCGCACAGGTGATCAAATACCACCAAAAGAAAGCTCTGTTTGTGGGAAAAAAAGGACGCCAAATTCGTTTAGGTACAGCGTCGCACGACTGCGCAATTGTCCGTTAAAGTCACGCAGTGCCTAATCGCAAAATACCCCCTGGTCAGGAAGGGGGTAAAATCTTCCGGGGGTTAAGTGGTTAATACTGTATATTGTATTCTGGGCTTTCTCTTTTTCGAATGAATTTTGAAACTGAAGATTTCAGAGTTTTAAAATATCCTTGAGGGATCGGTATTGGTAACATTTGATATTTGTAGGCTATTTTTGGTAGTATTGCCATCTTAATGATATTAATTCTTCCTATCCACGATAACTGTCTATATGAGATCCTATTTAATTCAATTTTAATTTAATTTAACAGAGGTATATAGTTTTCTTTATATAGATTTTCGGTTTCTGTTGTTAATATAATTCCCATCTGTTGTTAATATAATTCCCATAAAGGAGATTGCACAATCAGATTGTATAGTGTTGCCATGCTGTGTCCGGGATTCGGTCCTGAGACCTGGTGTTCTTTGGATGGTTCCTTAGTGCCTGAGCCACTGGGGAACTTACCAGAACTTATCTGAACTTATCTGAACTGGCTCGGGCCAAAAATAATTTATTTGTTTCGATGTCCTTTGCTCACCTATGTTTCCTGTGATTCTGGTAATTCCCTGGCTGCGGACACACAACCCACAGATAGACCTGAACAAAGGGTAGATCTCCTTTAAGTCGACTTACTGCCTTCAGCATTGTAATGTGCCTGAATCTGTGTCACCTATCAAATGCTTTCTCAGGCATGTTCCTAGAGACTCCTGAACGTGCCGTTCCCAGCACTATTCTGTCCCCTCAGAATTTCCTTTTGATCCAACCCGCTCTAAAGACTTGAAAGTTAAAGTTCTTGAACAGACCTCAGCCCAATGCTCTAAATCAGAGACTTCTACATTCAGAAGACAAGAGGAACTCTTATGGCATGGAGACAAGATTTTTGTACCCCAAGAAGGCAGACTACGGGTCCTCAAAACCTTCCACGACCACCAGCTGGCCAGCCATTTCGGGGTCCACAAGACTCTTGAACTTTTTCAGCGATCATACTGGTTGCCCAATTTGAGGCAGGACTGCAAGGATTTTGTGGGATCTCATTCAACCCCTCTTCAAAAGAAGGACAGGCATACTAAAGATTGGGGTCTGTTAAGACCACTACCTGTCTCGGACTACCCGTGGAAGATGTTATTCATGGAGTTCATAATGGATTTACCTCCCTCAGAGGGATTCTCCACTATTCTGGTGGTGGCTGATCACCTATCGAAAATGGCTCAATTTTTGTCCCAGCCATGGATACAGCCCACATTTTTATGAAAGAGATTGTAAGGTTGCACGGTCTGCCGAACAGCATTGTATCTGACAGTGGGGTGTAATTCACCTGCAGATTCTGGAGGGCTCTTTGCAAAGCTTTGAACATTGAAGTCTGCTTGTTTCCGCTTATCATCCGCAGAGTAATGGCCAAACAGAGAGGACAAATCAGACTTTAGAGCATCATCTCTGTTGCTTTTTTACCTTTGCTCAAGATAATTGGGTAGCCCTACTCCTGTTTGCTGAATTTGCATGTAATAATTCTGTACATGCTACCACCAACCAGTCTCCATTCTGGGCGAACTATGGATTACACCTGTCATTTCTGCCTAATACCATTCCGGAAGCAGCAGTACCTGCCATACATATCAGGATAACCTTCATCCAGGAAAATTTTCAAGTTCTACAAGAAACCATTCGAAAAACGCAGGAGGACTACAAGAAACATTATGACAAAAGGAAGAAAGGAAATGCAGTTCTGAAGGTAGGAGACAAAGTGTGACTCTTTACAGCGAACCTTAAACTGCGCATTTTAAATCACACATTCCAGTACAAGTTCTCTCCCCACCTAAAGCACCCCCCAGCACATATCCTCTTACCCCCCAATCAAAGAGATGCCTCCTGCCACAGAGGGGGCAATAGCAGTGTCTGGAACCCCTGGCACCCTGTAGGAGATGTGGGACAAGTGCCCAGGGTGCTTACTTTGGCATGCCCCTGTCAGACAAGTTACTGGAGTCAAGTACCAGAATTCAGTCTAGATTGACAGGACACCAAAATTTTGTTAAAATCTTGGGAAAGTCCCCCCAAAACCAGTACATTTAGGAGATTAGGATTAGGGGAGTGGTGAGGATTTTTTCCAGGATGGGAGGGGACAGGGGTGTAAGTACAGGGGTTGCAGCATATAGTGGAGGGGCGGTGGGGGTGGCATATAGATGAACCGATCCCCTCAATTATGGAGAGCATCATTTCCTTTACATGCTGCCCCCACATATTCACCCCTGCTACCCCCGGACCCCTGTGTACTCCCCCGGACCCCTGTGTACAAATGCACGCCACACTTATCAGATATTTATTTGTAAAAAATGTTGAAAACCATTTATCATTTTCCTTCCACTTCACAATTATGTGCCACTTTGTGTTGGTCTATCACATAAAATCCCAATAAAATACATTTATGTTTTTGGTTGTAACATGACAAAATGAGGAAAATTTCAACTGGTATGAATACTTTTTCATGGCACTGTATATGTCTTTGATGAGAATGCTTCAGTTGTATGAGCAAGAAACTTGCTTTTCCAGTCTTCCTGTAAAGCTGACATTGCATGCGCTATCAAATCTGTATTCACTCAAGGTCTCTGCAAGAAAACAATCTCTAACAGTGAAGGACAATAAGGGTTAAATAAGCCAGTTCTGCTGAGTAACTGTGACTAGCAAGGTTGAGCTTACACCAACCAACAGGCTGAAGTCTCTGCTAGTTTCCATGGTGGTGGAATTGATCAGTGTGCTGAAAAAACAGAATATACAGCAGATGTCTACGGACTAAATAAACATGTCAAGAAGGGGAATGTCCAGTTTTGTAGTCATGTGAGATTTAGCCCATGTCTTGTGCTTAGCGTAGGGAGGGTGATACAGCTGCATAATTGCATCCAATGTGTGTAATTTTTTCGTTTTGCCCATAGTCACACTTTAAATGACATGGGCCACAGAATGTCAATTGTCTGTATTGTACATGGTTTGCAAAGTCGAGCATTGATGCTTAGCTTTCTGCAACCCCTATGGCTGATTGAGAGTACAGATCACCCATGGTAAATTTGAAAATGTGGGTGTAACTGGGGGGGCGCAGCAAAGTGAAGAATCACGGATGGGAAAGAAAATACAATAAATGGAACACAACTGTAAATGAGAAAAAGACATGTGATGATAGCACATTGTAACGGTAAATGTATGCTTTACTATTTGATTACTGATAAGAACCAAATACAATTACTCTGTTATGTCCAGGAAAAGGCAACCCCATCTAGGCATCTTTGGGACCATTTACTACTTTGTTCCATGCTAAAGCATGTTATGTTCCACATTAACGTGCATTGTGTTAAGGCAGCCCATTCAAAATGAATGGGATGTCAACACCCTAATGTGCCTAAAATCGCAAATGATCCATTTTTTTTGCAATGCAATGCACAGCAACGCACTACTGCGCGTTGTCTTGTGCTGTAGAGTACTAAGACACAGGAATGATGCCTTAGTGCATTGGGATGTAAGTCAAAATGAATGGCACCACAGAATAGCAACGCATGCTATGTGCATCACCACATGTTCAGAAACGTGGGGTATGAATCCAGCGCTTGTGTCAGAAATCCTTTGTTTGCCTAAGTGACCTTTCCCAGTTAATATAGGAATACCCACATGTTGTGTGCACTGTAACTGAAAAAAACTGTCTGGCAAACATTCAGGGGTATTCTTTTTATCGGATCGACAGGGAAGGTAGAAGAGGAAGAGGGGTATGTGTTTATCAGAGGTTGCGGACATGATACAAGAGATGGTTAGAGGCTTCGGACATAGTACAGGAGATGGTCAGAGGCTGCAGACATGATACAAGAGATAGTTAGAGGCTGCGGACATGATACAGGAGATGGTTAGAGGCTGCAGACATGATACAGGAGATGGTCAGAGACTGCGGACATGGTAAAGGAGGTGGGTAGAGACTGCGGACATGGAATAGGAGCCGGTCAGAGACTGCGGAAATGGTACAGGAGGTGGTTAGAGACTGCGGACATGGTACAAGAGGTGGTCAGAGACTGCAGACATGGTACAGGAGGTGGTCAGAGACTGCGGACATGGTACAGGAGGTGTTCAGAGACTGTGGACATACTACAGGAGACAGTTAGAGACTGCAGACATGGTACAGGACGTGGTTAGGGGCTGAGTGGAGATGCTAGTGTCCTCCTCATGCCCCTACAGTAGTATCCTCCTCTGTTCCCCTTCTTATTACCTCTCCACATCAGTGTCCTCCTCCTGTGCCCCTTTCACCTCTCCATATCAGTGTCCTCCTACTGTGCCCCTTTCAGCTCTCCACATCAGTGTATTCTTCCTGTGCCCATGTCACCTCTCCAGATGAGTGTCCTCTTCCTGTAACCCTTTCACCTCTCCACATCAGTGTCCTCTTCCTGGGCTCCTTTCACCTCTCCACATCAGTGTCCTCCTCCTGTGCTACTTTTACCTCTCCACATCAGTGTCTTCCTCCTGTGCCCCTTTCACCTCTCCACATCATGTCCTCTTCCTGTGCCCCTTTCACCTCTCCACATCAGTGTCCTCCTGTGCCCCTTTCACCTCTCCACAGGCACATCAGTGTCCTCCTGCACCCCTTCACGGCTTCACCCTGCAGTAATGTCCTCCTCTGCCCCCTCACTCACATGAGTGTCCTCACTCATCCTCGGCTTCTCTGCTGTGGCGAGGCGCTGCCGAGAACGAGTGCCTTTCATTCAGAAATGGCACCAGGCAGCGCCATTACGTCCCTGCACGTGCGCCTGCCCGGCAGAGCTTGTATGAGCTTTCTCGAGCCTTGCAGGCATCGGAACGGCGCATGCACAGTTACACTGTGGGTTTGCAGCCATCTTTTTTAAAACAGGCATTTTTGGGCAGCCCGAAATGGGTTGAAATTTACGGATGCCCGTAAATTAACGCGCGGTTGGCAACACTGCAGGCCCCCCAACCTGAAGGAGAAGGAGCTGGACCTCCTATCACAGTTAGAAATGGCAGCAAGGCAGGGAAATGTCTTCTTAATGGGGGACTTCAGCTATTCCGATATTGACTGGGCAGAGGGGACAGCTAATACATTAGAGGCCCATCATTTCATGAATGTGTTACAGGACAACGTCATGTCTCAATTGGTGGATTCCCAGACTAGAAATAATGCATTGCTAGATTTATTAATTACAAACGATCCAAGTTTTGAATGCCGAATGTTGAATGCTTATCTCCAGGGATTTCACAGGGGCTGTGATTCTGTTGGCGGGGAGTGAAGGGATCTGTCAGTGGATTGGGGGGGCATTATTGGGGAGTGGAGGGATCTGTCAGTGGAGTAGGGGACATAAGTGGGGAGTGAGGGGCAGTAGTTGATGGTAGGTGGGTGTCAGATAGTGGGGGGGCAGTAGTTGAGGGTAGGCGGGTGTCTGGGAGTGGGAGTGGGGGGGGGGGTTGGGGCCACAGGACATGTTTGGGGCCAGAGCTGTGGCCCCCCAAAGTTTTACCACCGCGACTGTGCTATAGATTAACATAGCGGAGCAAGGGAGCAGTATAGAAAATGCTTTTAATGTGTCTTTGTGTATATACATGTTTTAATTTGTATTTCAATTAAAGATGATGACATTTTCAAATGTTGATGGGAGTAACGAGACTTTATTATTCATTCGCTTCCCTGTGTTTTTACATATAGATCATCAAGAGTATACTGGGTATTTTCACATACATGTGAGAGTGGTTAGAGCTCAGATCCACCTGGTTTTCGAATTTTGTGTTGTGTTTAAAGAGTATTGGAAGAGCTTTCCTCTTATCTATTGGTGGGTAGCCTTTATGTACCTTGTAGGATTCTACAGTGTGGTTATGTGTTTACAACTCCAAGATTGCCATACGGCACCAAGCTGACTGAAATTGAGGTTCTCGCGGTACCCGAACCCCAGGGGCAATTGGCACCAAACTTGGCACAGACATACTAGAGTACCTGGGGACCTGCATGGGGGTAGATTTCAGATGACCACCGTGGGACAGAAGAACTGTGGGTACTGTTAGATAGCTAAGAGTCCAGAGACTCCTGCGGTACACTGCACTCCCCATTCCACTGTACTGTTTGTTGGGTATCAAACTTACAAGGGGCATGGAAAAAGTTGACTGTGAAATTTTAGGCTAGTGATCCCAAATTTGTTGGGTTGGTAAGGAAGAACTCTCCTACCTCCATGCTAAATTTGGGCCCCAGACTCATTCGGGGCCCAAGATGTGGCCCTGCAAATGTGCACACTACAAGATTGCCATACCGCACCAAGCCGACCAAAATTGAAGGCACCTGAACCCCAGGGGCTAGAGGCCCTAAACTTGGCACATAGATACTAGAGGCCCCCGAGGGGCCACACACAATTTTTGTGGCCAATGCATAATTTTCATGGGGACCTGCATTGGGGTTGACTTTGGATGACCACGCGGGACAGAAGAACTGTGGAGTCCTACTCTGTGGGTACTGTTAGATAGCTAAGAGTCCAGAGATTCCTGTGGTACACAGCACCCCCATTCCACTGTCCTGTTTGAGGGCCACACACTTCCAAGGGGCCACCCAAAAATTTGACTGTGAAATTTTAGCCTAGTGACCCCAAAATATTTTGGGTTGTAAAGGAAGACCTCTCCAAGCTCTGTGTCCAATTTGGGCCCCCATACTCATTCGGGGCCCAAGCTGTGGCCCTGTAAATGTGCACACTCCAAGATTGCCAATACCGCACCAAGCCGACCGAAATTACCTGTTTACCTGTACCTGAACCCCAGGGGCTTGAGGCACCAAACTTGGCACAGAGATGCTAGAGGACTCCCAGGGGTTACACACAATTTTTGGGGCCAATGCCTAATTTTTACAGGGACTTGAATAGGGGTAGAATTAGGCCAATCCCCATTCACCACAGGAACCACAGTCTTGCTCTGCAATGTACCTGTGGATAGCTCAGAGAGTCCAGAGATTCCTGCAGTACCCAGCACTCCCCGTTCCCTTGTACCATTTGAGGGCCACACACTTCCAAAGGGCCACTGAAAAAGTTGACTAGGAAATGTTGGGCTAAATTTTTTAAGGGTGGTAAAGAAAGATCCCCTCTGCCTCTGCGCCAAATGTGGGCTTTTTGGGGCCTGAGCTGTGGCCCCTCAAATTTCCAGACTGCGAACGTGCCAAAGATTAACATAACCGGCCAATCTACCATAATGTTAGGGCCCTGCGGTACCCGAACCACAAGGGTTAGAGGCACTAAACTTGGCACAGGGATACTAGAGAACCTGGGGACCTGCATGGGGGTAGACCACCAGGAGCCACACAATTTTTTGGGGGGCCAATGCCTAATTTTCACAGGGACTGGCATGGGGGTCGAATTTGGCCAAATACTGTTGACCATAGGTAATGCATAGCCCCACTAAGCAGGTACCATTGGATAGCTAAACCTATGGAGATTAATATGGTAGCCAGCACTCCCTATTCCATGGTACCGACCCTTGGGGCCACATGCTTCCAATGGGTCCCGTAAAAAAGTTGACAAGGAACCTTAGGGCTAGTGACCTCAAAATTACATGGAGTGGTAGAGGATGACCTTCCCTACTTCTGTGCCAAATTTGAGCCCCCTGACATGTTTTGGGCCCAACCTGTGGTACTCCAACCGCGCCTGCTCCTAACTTGCCATACTATGCCAAGCTGACTGAAATTAGGCTCCTGTGATACACAAAATACGTGGGCTAGGGGCACCAAACTTGGCACAGGGATACTAGAGGACCCCCGGGGCCACACAATTTTATGGGGGTCGATGCCTAATTTTCACAGGGACTGGCTGCATGGGGGTCGACTTTGGCCCAAAACTGCGGAACATGGGTAGTCCATGGTCCCGCTAAGCGGGTACCATTGGATAGCTAAGACTATGGAGATATGGTATCCAGTACTCACCGCTTCGCAGTACTGACTGGAGGCCATACCCTCCTAAGCTGCCTCAATAAAAGTTTACCAGGAAATTTGGCCTGGTAAAGGAAGACCTCCCATACCTCCATGCTAAATTTGGTCCCCCAGACATGTTTGAGGCCTGAGCTGTGGCCCTGCAACTGTGCCTGCTCCAAGCTTGCCATACTGCACCTAGCTGACCAAACCCTGGGGGGGGGGGGGGGGCTAGGGGCACCATAAATGGCACAGGGATACTAGAAGCCCCCCAGAGGTAGACCTCCCTTACTTCCATGCCATATTTGGGCCCGGACTTATTCAGGGCCTGAACTGTGGTCCCCCCCAAAGTTCCCTACCATGACTGCACCTATAATAACGTGGCAGGCCAAGCTGGCCAAAGTCTAGGGCCCTGTAGTAACCGAACCAGGGGCCACACAAATTTCTGGGGGGCAATGTTTGATTTTCACAGGGATCAGCATGGCGGTTGGCCTGAATTACTATCCCCTCTGATAATAATACAGGCAGTGATATTCTTTATAACTCTCTATATGACCCTCTGCTAAAAATGCAGGCTGTGAAATCTGTATCCCCTCTATTTCTCCTCTGATTATAAGAATGCAGCCTGTGAAATTTTTCCCATGGTAATATCCCTACCACCCACTGACAGAACCCAAATCCACTCAAACTGACATCTCCCAGTCCGAACTATTGCCCTCTGCCCCCCATTGACACACCCACACCCCTTCCCCCCAACTACTACCCTCCTCACTATCCACTGATAGACCCCACCCCTCAACTAACTACACCTCCCCCAGTTAAAACTGCAAAAAAATCACCATGACTCTTAACAAATACCTCTACTTTCCAAAAAGGAGTAATTTGGGGATATTTGCGCAGTTCTGGTATTTTATGGCCTGAAGTAATGAGATGGGCCATTAGTAAATCAGGACTGATAAATGTTATATATATATATATATATATATATATATATATATATATATATATATATATATACAGTATATAAAAAAAATATATATATATATATATATATATATATATATGAAAGAAATAATATATGCTGCTTCAGATTTATTTTACCAAAGACATGTAGGATAATGCAATTTCCATATACTGTAGCACCTTCAAAATGAATGTTAAAATACAATATCTCCTGAATAGTATGGGCTTCTAATTGTTTTATCTTCTACTTCCCTGGTTTCCCCTCAATGATATAAATGGCACCACAGACGATGAATTACAGTGCAGAACAATAAAACACTACGGGGTATTGATGTACGCTGAAGAAGGGTCCATGCAGTACTGTATAACACACTGAAAGGAAAATGATCACTAACAAAGAGATAAACAAATAACACAATAACACACAAAGTTTTTAATTTTTTTTAAAATTAAAATAAAAAAGTATACTGTGGAGTGAGGAAACCTACTTACTCCAAACCACTAAAAACAAAGAATTCCCCAGGGCGCTGGCTACACAGACTGATAGATCACCACCCCCCAGACTGACAAATCCCACTACCAACTACTGACACCCCAGACTGAGCCCCCTGCTGACACCCAAGACTGACAGAACTAAACCAGAACTAGCCTGACACCTCCCTACAACAAACTACTGACACCTCAGACTGTCCCCCATCCAAATGAAACACCAGACTGAGCCCCTTCCACTAATACACGTCACCCCCAAATAATGACAACACAGAATGACCAATACAGGCCCTGAAATTCTGTATCCCCTCTATATCCACTCATCATAATGCAGTCTGAGAAATTTTGCCAGACCACAACTCCACACACAGTGACATTCTCCAGGCCAAACTACTGTTCCCTGGCCCCCCACTGGCAGACCCCCCCCAAACTACGGTTCCCCCGATTCCCACTGACAGAATCCCCCACTAACAGACTTTCATCCCCAAACTACTGCCCTACCACTCCCCAGTAACCCTCCAACTAAAACCCACACCCCCCCACTATCAGACCCCCACTATCTACTGCTCCACCACTCCCCACTGACCCCCACCTCACCAACTACTGCCCCCCCACTCCCCACTGACAGACCCCTACCCCACCCACCCCACCAACTAACACCAACCCCACTACCAGACCCCCCACCTACTGCTCTGCCACTCCCCACTGACAGACCCCCACCCCACCAACCAATGCCAACACCACTACCAGACCCCCCAACTACTGCTCCGCCACTCCCCACTGACAGACCCCGACCCCACCAACTACTGCCCTGCTCCCACTACCATACCTCCCACCAACTGCTGCCCCACCCTTACTACCAGACCCCCCCCCAACTACTGCCTCACCCCCACTACCAGACCCCCTCCCCAAATAATGCCCTGCCACTCCCCACTGACAGACCCCCAATCAACCAACCACTGCCCCACTTCCACTACCAGATCCCCCGCCTTTTAATGCCTCACCCCCACTACCAGACCCCCCCAACTACTGCCCTGCCACTCCCCACTGACAGACCCCCACCCCACCAACTGCTGCCCCGTCCCAACTACCAGACCCCCCCCCCCAACTACTGTCCCACCACTTCCAACTGACAGACCCCCACCAACTACTGCTCCGCTCCCACTACCAGACCCACACTCTCCCCACACTTACAGCCACCTACCCACCCTCAACTAACACCCCTCCACTCCCCACTAACAGAATCCCAGCCCCTGTGAAATCCCCCAAGATAAGCATTCAACATTCGGCATTCAAGTGGTTAACTGTGTGCCCTGCTCCGTCCTCTGTTTCAGCCTGTGTGCCCCACTTTGTCCTCTATTTCAGCCTGTGGGCCCTGCTCCATTTCAGACTGTGTTCCCCACTCTGTCCTCCGTTCCGCCAACCACTCGGCATGTAAGGGGTTATTTCTACTAAGCTGTCTGTTTGGCTGAAGCATCTTAGCGCTTGGCTTGTTTCGCCTGAAACTGGTGCATGCGCAGTCGCAGGAGGGGATACTGTCTTTCTCGGGATACCAATCTTCATGCTACACCGGCTCCTGTCAATACAGATAAAAAATCTAAAAAAAATGGGGTGGGGTCCCCACAAAATCCATACCAGACCCTTATTTATTTTCTATTTTTCGGGTCCGGCGGGCATCGGTATTGACGATGGATTTACATTGAGGGACACTATTTTTTTTTCTTCTTTTTTTCTTTTTAATAAAGGACTTGTCACAAATTTTTTCCTGCAGTTTTTACTTTTTTTACTTTTTTGGTGAATGGGTAGGGGTATACATAGTTACATAGTTAGTGAGGTTGAAAAAAGACACAAGTCCATCCAGTCCAACCCATGATGCGTGTGTGTTTGCTTTTAACCGTACATTGTGTACCCCTGTATGTTGTGGTCTTTAAGGTGTACATCTAATAGTTTTTTGAAACTATCTATGCTCCCCGCTGATACGACTGCTTGTGGAAGAGAATTCCACATCCTTACCGCTCCTACAGTGAAGAACCCCCTACGCACTTTAAGGTTAAACCGCCTTTCCTCAAGTTTTAGTGAGTGGCCACGTGTCTTATTGTATTCCCTTTCTCTGAATAGTTTGTTCCTTATGCTAGGGTCGCCAGTACAGTATTTGTACATTGATATCATATCCCCCCTCAATCGTCTCTTCTCCAGAGAGAATAGGTTCAGTGCTTGTAGTCTTTCCTCATAGCCGATGTCCTCCATTCCCCTAATTATTTTTGTTGCCCTCCTCTGGACTTTCTCCAGTTCCAGCACATCCTTCCTGCGGACCGGTGCCCAGAACTGGACAGCATACTCCAGATGTGGCCGGACCAGAGTCTTGTAGAGCGGGAGAATAATCTCTTTATTTCTGGAGTGAATCCCCCTTTTTATACATCCCAGTATTCTGTTGGCTTTGCTTGCGGCGGCTTGGCATTGCATGCCACTGCCAAGCCTGTTGTCTACCAGTACCCCCAAGTCCTTTTCCATCCTAGACTCACCCAGAGGTTCACCCCCTAGTGAATAGCTTGCTTTCTGGTTTCTGGCACCCAAGTGCATTACTTTACATTTTTCTACATTAAACCTCATCTGCCATGTGGTTGCCCACCCCGTTATTTTGTTCAGGTCTGCTTGCAAGATTTCCACATCCTGCATAGAAGATATTGGCATGCCTAATTTAGTATCATCTGCAAATACTGAGATTGTACTAGATATCCCCTCCTCTAGATCATTTATGAATAAATTAAACAGGATTGGTCCCAGGACAGAACCCTGGGGGACCCCACTTTCCACACCCGCCCAATCCGAGTACTCCCCATTAATCACCACCCTCTGGACTCTCCCCTGGAGCCAGGTCTCTATCCAGGTACTCACCTTATGATCCATACCTACCTTCCTTAGTTTGTACAGTAAGCGTTTGTGAGGAACGGTGTCAAAGGCCTTTGCGAAGTCCAGATACACCACATCCACAGGCTTACCTTTATCTAGGTGGCAGCTCACTTCATCGTAGAAGGTTAACAGATTGGTTTGGCACGAACGATTTTTCATGAATCCATGCTGATTTCTACTTATAATACCATTTTCATTACTAAAGTCTTGTATGTGGTCCCTTATCATCCCCTCCAAAATTTTGCAGACTACTGATGTTAGGCTGACCGGCCTATAGTTACCCGGGATATATCTCGGCCCCTTTTTAAATATTGGTACCACGTTGGCTTTTTTCCAATCAGCTGGCACCATACCCGTCTGTAAACTATCCTTAAAGATCAAGAATAATGGTCTGGCAATCACCTGGCTGAGCTCATTAAGAACCCTCGGGTGCAAGCCATCCGGTCCCGGGGATTTATTTATGTTAAGTTTCTCTAGTTTAGCTCTAAGTCTATCCTCTGTTAGCCATGGCGGCACTTCCTGAGGTGTATTATTTAGTTCGGCCTTACAAGCGGGTTTCGTGTAGCCCCCCGATTCCTTTGTGAAGACTGAAGAAAAGAAATTATTTAACACTTCCGCCTTTTCTCTGTCCTCAGTGGCCATTTTTCCTTTATCATCTTTTATGGGGCCAATGTGCTCTGGCCTGGCTTTCTTACTGTTTATATACTTAAAGAACTTCTTGGGGTTCTTTTTGCTCTCCTCCGCTATATGTCTCTCGTGTTCTATTTTAGCCGCCCTGATTTCATCTTTACATTTCTTATTACACTCTTTGTAGTGCTTAAATGCTGCCAATGACCCCTCAGTCTTGTATTTTTTGAAGGCCTTTTCTTTAGCTCTAATATACATTTTAATGTTGGAGTTTAGCCACCCAGGGTTTAGTTTTGCTCTTTTAAATTTATTTCCCTGTGGAATGCACTGGCCCACTCCCTTGTTAAGTATGCTCTTGAAGCACTCCCATTTTTCCTCCGTGTTCTTTGTTCCCAGGGTTCTATCCCATTTGATATTTTCTAGCAGCGAGCGCAGTTTAGGGAAATTGGCTCTTGTGAAATTCAGTGTCCTTATATTACCCTTGTGTTTCCTATTACTGTAATTAATACTGAAACCAATTGACCTATGGTCACTGTTCCCTAAGTTGTCCCGTATTTCTATATCCGTGATCAGGTCTGTATTGTTGGTAATCAGTAGGTCAAGTACCGCATTGCTTCTTGTCGGTGCATTCACCATCTGACCCATGAAATTGTCCTGCAAAACATTTAGGAACTGCCGAGCCTTGGCTGAGTGTGCGGTTCCTTCTGCCCAGTCTATATCTGGATAATTAAAGTCCCCCATTATAATGACATTTCCCATCCTTGCTGCCAATCCTATCTGTAACATGAGGTCCGCCTCACCCTCCTCCCTCTGGTTGGGGGGCCTATAGCATACGCCCAATATTACCTTCCCCGCCGTGCCTTCCCTTTGAAGCTCTACCCATAGGGATTCTGCCTCGTCCATAGCTCCATTATTAATATCATCCCTCATATTTACCTGTATACTGTTCTTAATATACAAACATACCCCTCCCCCTTTTTTACTTTCTCTATCTCTGCGATAAAGGGAATACCCCTGAATGGACGCCATCCAGTCATGAGAGCTGTCAAACCAAGTCTCAGTTATCCCCACAAAATCTAAGTCCTCCTCAAATATCAGCAGCTCCAGCTCTCCCATCTTGTTGGCCAGGCTTCTGGCATTGGTATACAAACCTCGTAATTTTGATCGGTTATATTTATCCTCTTTTGATGTTTTTAGGCTGCTCTCTTGATTTTTCCCCGTACCCACCCTGGGTATAGGAGCTCCGCACACCCTATCGCTAATGCCCCCATTTCTGCCCTCTGAAACTTGCTTTCCACTGGGTAATTCTACATCTGTACCCTCCCCCCCATTCCCTAGTTTAAAAGCCCCTCTAACTTTTCGGCCATCCTCGCACCCAGTACGGCTGCACCCACCCCATTTAGGTGCAATCCGTCCCTACCAAAGAGCCGGTGACCGACTGAGAAGTCGGCCCAGTTCTCCAGGAACCCGAAACCCTCCTTACTACACCAGCTCCTCAGCCACTCGTTAACTTCCCTAATCTCCCGCTGCCTCTCTGGTGTGGCTCGAGGTACAGGTAGTATTTCGGAAAATATTACCTTGGAGGTCCTAGTCCTCAACTTAGCGCCTAAGTCCCTGAAATCGTTTAGGACTCTCCGTCTTCCTCTGCCTATGTCATTGGTACCCACGTGTACCATGACAGCTGGGTCTTCCCCAGCCCCACCCAATAATCTGTTCACCCGATCCGCTATGTGCCGAACCCGAGCGCCCGGCAAACAACAGACTGTTCGGCACACACGGTCTTTGTCACAGATTACACTGTCTGCCCTTCTAATAATTGAGTCCCCTACCACCAGCACCTGTCTTTCCTTTCCCTTTCTCCCAGCCTCACTGGAGGAGTTCTTCCCCTGGCAGCTAGGGGCGTCGCTCTGCTCCAGCAATGCTGGTCCCTGACTGGTTTCCCCAACATCACACAACGGGGCGTATCTATTGGGGTGCTCCAGCCCAGGATCAGCCTCCTTGCCTTGTTCCCTTCTACCCCTCCTAACTGTCACCCCTCTACTCTGCTCTGATGCCTGCACCTCCGATACTCCGCCCACCTCTGTGCAGACCCCTGCCTGCACCTGATTGGTACAATCCTGGCTCTCCTCCGGCATGGACATTCGTCTCAGTGTTGCCAGCTGCTTCCCTAGATTCAGGACCTGAGCTTCCAGGGAAGCAACGTGCTCACATTTTGCACATTTGTATTCGCCTTCGATCACATGACCGAGGAACGCATACATATCACAAGATGTACACCGAGTCGCATCTCCACACCCGCCGGGCATTGTACCTACTATCTAATCTAATGGGGATTCAGTAATTTAAGCCTATCCTATGTGGCTATTTCCTGGCTTCCTAACGCTACCTTCTCACCCTCTGGTATTCCGCTCCACTCACTTGACACTCAGTTGCACAACACTCACAATCTCACAGCCAGGTCAGACGCACAACACTGAGTCGCACCGCCCGGTCAGACGCACAACCCTCAGTCGCACAGCCCGGTCAGACGCACAACACTAAGTCGCACAGCCCGGTCAGACGCACAACACTAAGTCGCACAGCCCGGTCAGACGCACAACACTAAGTTGCACAGCCCGGTCAGACGCACAACACTAAGTCGCACAGCCCGGTCAGACGCACAACACTAAGTCGCACAGCCCGGTCAGACGCACAACACCGAGTCGCACAGCCCGGTCAGATGCACAACACCGAGTCGCACAGCCCAGTCAGATGCACAACGCTGAGTCGCACAGCCCGGTCAGACGCACAACGCTGAGTCGCACAGCCCGGTCAGACGCACAACGCTGAGTCGCACAGCTTGGTCAGACGCACAACACCAAGTCGCACAGCTTGGTCAGACGCACAACACCAAGTCGCACAGCCCGGTCAGACGCACAACGCTGAGTCGCACAGCCCGGTCAGACGCACAACACTGAGTCTCACAGCCCGGTCAGACGCACAACACTGAGTCGCACAGCCCGGTCAGACGCACAACCCCGATCGCACAGCCCGGTCAGACGCACAACCCCGAGTCGCACAGCCCGGTCAGACGCACAACCCCGAGTCGTACAGCCCGGTCAGACGCACAACGCTCAGGTAGTAACAGGTACTCCCAGATACTCAGGTACTCACAGATACTCAGGTACTCACAGGTACTCACAGATACTCAGGTACTCACAGATACTCAGGTACTCACAGATACTCCCAGATACTCACAGGTACTCCCAGATACTCAGGTACTCACAGGTACTCAGGTACTCACAGATACTCAGGTACTCACAGATACTCAGGTACTCACAGATACTCACAGATACTCAGGTACTCACAGGTACTCAGGTACTCACAGATACTCCCAGATACTCAGGTACTCACAGATACTCAGGTACTCACAGGTACTCACAGATTCTCAGGTACTCACAGATACTCCCAGATACTCACAGGTACTCCCAGATACTCAGGTACTCACAGATACTCAGGTACTCACAGATACTCCCAGATACTCACAGGTACTCCCAGATACTCAGGTACTCACAGGTACTCAGGTACTCACAGATACTCAGGTACTCACAGATACTCAGGTACTCACAGATACTCACAGATACTCAGGTACTCACAGGTACTCAGGTACTCACAGATACTCCCAGATACTCAGGTACTCACAGATACTCCCAGATACTCAGGTACTCACAGGTACTCACAGATTCTCAGGTACTCACAGGTACTCACAGATACTCAGGTACTCACAGATACTCAGGTACTCACAGATACTCAGGTACTCACAGGTACTCAGGTACTCACAGATACTCCCAGATACTCAGGTACTCACAGATATTCCCAGATACTCAGGTACTCACAGGTACTCACAGATACTCACAGGTACTCACAGATTCTCAGGTACTCACAGGTACTCGCAGATACTCAGGTAGTAACAGGTACTCACAGGTACTCAGGTACTACACTACACCCTCAGTCAGTGTACAATCTCAGTCACCAGTCTTACTTACCTAGTGTATGTCCCTTTAAGTCTGACTCTAGCAGTTCCTGGCTTTTTTTTTTTTTTTTCCCTCAGATGGTCAGTCTCCGCTCTGCACCCGCCTCCCTCTGTCACTTCCCGGTCAGCCTTTGCTCCGCTAGTCTCCTCTGCTCCCTCTCTGTCAGGGGGGGGGGGGGGGGTCCGCACCACTCGCCGCCCGCCGCAAAAAAAAAAGGGGGGGGGGGTTTACTGTACCGCTCGCCACCCGCGATAAGAGAGGGGGGGGGTCCCGACCCGCTTGCCGCTCGCTTCTGGGGGGGGGGGGGGGGTTCGAGCGCCGCTCCCCGCCGCTGCTCTCCTGGGGGGGGGGGGGGGGTTACTCACACGCGGTCGGTCGGTCGGTCGGTCGGTCGGTCACGCACAACACACTCCTCTCTCCTGCACGCCCTGACAGCCTCTGATCCCGCGCTCTGCTCCACAGCACCACCTGCTGGACCAGAGTGTTCTTTCCTTTGCTAGTATGATGTACCCGATACCCATTCACATAGGGGGGCCAGTATCTGGGAGCACCCATGGTAAAGGGGGCTTCCAGATTCAAGAAGCCACAAATAAACACAATAAATAAGTCACCAGGACCAGGTGGCTTACACCCAAGAGTCCTCAAAGAACTCAGTCAGGTCATAGCTAGGCCATTATTCCTAATGTTTGCGGACAGCATACTGACAGGAATTGTACCAGCTGATTAGAGAAAAGATAATGTGGTACCAATATTAAAAAAAGGGCAGAGACATATTCCTGGAAACTACAGGCCAGTCAGCCTAACATCAATTGTAGGTAAATTATTGGAAGGAATGATAAGGGACTATGTCCAAGAATTTGATGAAGAAAACAGTATCATTAATTGTAATTAGCATGGGTCTACGAAGGCTTGTTACTGTCAGACCAATCTTTTAACATTCATTTTTTACTCTTCTCTGCTATGTGTCTCTCGTAGGAAAGGGCTGTGCGTTCGAGTCGAACGTAAGTTCAACTTGAACATCAGCTGTTCGTGTGTTTGCTGAACACACAAACAAATGGGGCGCTCGGCGGGAAGTTCGCCCACCAATGAGCCCCTCATAATGCACTGTGCTCTTGCAGTTAATTGATTGCTGATGATTGGCCAAAACATGCACCTGACCTGTATGCTTTGACCAATCACAGCACAATGTACTGTCAGAGCCATAATTGACCAAAGGCAGAGTGCCTTTGGCCAATCATGGTTTAGGGGCTAAGTCCACGCCCTGCACTATATAAGGCTGCTGCTTTCACGGCAGCCGTGTATAGTGTGTGACAATTAGGCAGGTAGTTAGTGGATAGTGAGTTCAGTCAGTTTAGTGTAGTCAGTGTAGTGTAGTGTACAGGCATACCCCACTTTTAAAACGTATGGATATGTTGCAGTCCTGGGTCCCCTCTCGGTGCTCCCCAAGTTTGATGTCCCTGTTGCTTATGGTGACCATTATTTCCCATAAACGCCAATGTTAAAGACAGGGATGAGTGCCATGTCAAGCTGACCAATATTTCCCAAAAACGCCAATGTTAAAGACAGGGAGTAGTGCCATGTCAAGCAGACCAAGATTTCCCATAAACGCTAATGAGCACGAAAAACTGAAAATTGGTCTGGACAGAAAGGGGGTGAAAGTACCCAGTATTTAAGTGGTTAAGGGGAACCCTATGACAGAATTAAAAACAAAGAACAGCATGGTGTCCCCCGCAAATCTATACCAGGCCCTTTGGGTCTGGTATAAATTTTAAGGGGAACTCCATGCCAAAAAAATATATATAAATAAAACGGCATAGGGTCCCCCCCAAAATCCATATCAGGCCCTTTGGGTCTGGTATAGATTTTAAGGGAAACTCCCCACCAAAATTTTTTAAAAAAAGGAGTGGGGTCCCCCCCAAAATCCATACCAGACCATATCCGAGCATGCAGGAAAGGGGGGGGGGGCGAGTGAGTGCCCCCCGAACCATACTAGGCCACTTGCCCTCAACATGGGAAGGACGCTTTGGGGTGCCCCATGTTGATGGGTTCTTTCTTCCCGACAACCCTGGGCTGTGGTTGTGGGGGTCTGCGGGTGGGGGGCTTATCTGAATCTGGAGATTTTTTCAGGGTGTTAAAATGGGGGCATTGATTTTGTGGGCATGGCTACAAATGGAGATGCAATTTTGTGGGCGTAGTCAGTAGAGTGCAATGGATTTTTTAAATTAAAATCTAGTAACCTTAAGCCAGCCATACATGTAATTGAAATTCAGCCGGTACAGCGGTGACCGATCCATGTATGGACAGGCTGATTGTACCCAAATTGGTTTATCAATCGACTTGGGTACAACCTGCCTATCAGATTTTTTTTACATGTAGCAGAAACCATTGTGTTCTGCTAGCCGGGAGGGCTCCCTGTGCCCCTCCATCCACTGGAAAAACACAATAGCGCTGTGGGAGGGATTCCCCTGTCAGCACCAAGGGGTCGATTTACTAAAACTGGAGAGTGCAAAATGTGGCAGAGCTGTGCATGGTAGCCAATCAGCTTCTAACTTCAGCTTGTTCAATTAGGCTTTGGCAAGAGAACCTGGAAGCTGATTTTTAAAGAAAACATGAGTGAGCAGGCAAAACACATTTCTTTTATTTTTTATGGGATTCATATTTATCTGTAGGCCATAACAGAATGACACAATCATAAAACAAAACATGGTAACAAGTAAACAAAAAAACAAACAACCCCTGTTCAAAAGTCTGCATACCCTTATTTCTTAACCTCTTGAAGCTGGCCACACGCATATATGTGGCCCCTCAGCTGGTGGGGCTTAACGGCGAGCAGCTGCATATCTGCGGCAATGTTAAAATAACTTACTGTTAGCTCAAATCTCGTCAGGAGGCAATCACGATGATATTACAGCCCTTCAGTTGCTAACCCCCCTTAATAGATAATGAATTCACCCTCCGTCCGGCCGGGAGTTATGACAACACATAGCACTCAAACTTAGTGCAGTCACAACTAATTTTATTGCAAGTGTAGCTCTTATTTAAAGCACATTTGTTGAGCAGGAAAGACTGCTCCAAACCGGTTTCCAATTCATCAGTCAAATTACATATCAGACAGAACAATACATGAAAGGGCCTTTGCTTTTGCCATGCATTTGTGTCAATGTGAGGTGTTCCCGTATAATAATTTGTGTCCTGTGACAGAGTCGTCCCGGCTGCATTCAGTTGTCATGTGTTAATGTAAGCAATTGTCAATTGTTTATGCAACATGTCTTGTAATCTAAATGCTAAGTATCCAACTGACAAGTGTTCGAATGAATGAATCAACAGGTGGTTTAACATGTCGTCTAAATGCAAAATACAGCTGTCTGATGTCCCGGGCCGTATGAATGAGTGTCAGTCTGGATCGTTAAATCTGTAATTGCAGGGGGCCACATTCTATCGTAGAATGAGCCCTAACAAATGTAATATGAAATATAATTTTTGTAAGGCACGTTGATACACTCTTTCACTTACTGTTCTAATAGCATGCTCCCTCCCAGAACAGTAACTAGCAGGGATCAGAAAGCGCCCGATGCATACTTGCGAGCATATGTGACCACTGTGACAGCCAATCACAGCGGTCACATGACCTGAATGCCTGTCTCCCAGCTTTTAGAACTCTCAAAGGGCCAGGAGGTGGTCAGTGCAAAGGGGTTATCCACTTGCCTACCAGCCACTTTTACCCTGATTATCAGTGTGAACGATGTGCTGGCAGGCTTGCCGATTAACAGCTCTTCTTCCTCCCATAGACAGGGAGGAAAGGACTGCCGATAACCGGCTGATCACATGGTAAGGGGCCGCTGTGATTGGCCCTTCACCCCGATCTGTGATCAGCTGTGTCCAAAGAACACAGTGGTCACAGAGTGCACCCGATGCATGCCACAGGAGGCACGCAGAGGGCGGGGTTCTGGGAGGACATCTATTGACTCCCTCCCAGAACCGGACAACCGTGCTTTAGCCATCTTCCGGCTAGTGGTTAATACTGTGTATTGCCCCCATTAGCATCAATGACAGCGTGCAGTATTTTGTAATAGTTGTCTATGGGCCCCCGAAATCTTGCAGGTGGTACAGCTGCCCATTCATCTTGCCAAAATGCCTCCAGATTATGAAAATTCTTAGTTCGTCATGCATGAACCCCATACAATGTCTGTGTTGATGGGGGAATCAATCAAATTTCTTTCCTACAACCTGTACAGTTAGGATTTTCCTGGAATTTCGCTTTAAATATGCAATGAAACATTAAATATAGGAGAATAACAATAGTAAGTGTCCATGTTTTTTCAATTTCATAAAAATTGTAAATATATGATCTTAGCATCACTAAATGGCAATTGAATCATATCATGTTTGTGGACAGTATAAAAAAAATCATACTTATAAAAATATTTCAGCATATATAAATAATAGAAAAATATTACATGTATCATAATAACAACAACAATGAATGGTCAAAAGTACTTTTTCTATTTTATAGCAAATTTAGCTTAGTTTTACTACCTTTACCATAAGCTGACAATTCAATCAGCTGGTCGAGCAATATTTTAGAAAATTATTTGACCATATTAGATGGTTCTTAGTTGTATCAAGCTGCATAATTCTGTTTAGTAAGAATCCCTGAAACTTTATTATGTCTACAAAAATATGCTTATCTTCGAAAATTCATTTCTGGAGTGACTTTCTTGTTGCTAACTTACTGTAAAGTTTCCAACTGAAAAGGCATACTGGCGACATCTAGTGGATTTTTTGTAGCATAGCATGCCTCACCACAGATAGCTCAACCAGTTGGAGTTACAGGATAATGAAACCCAAAAACAAAAATGCAATATATTGCAGTTTACAGTCCTTAGGTGAGGTGGCTGTATATGAAAAGAACAGAGGTGACCAGCGCTATGGAGTTGTATAAATAACTTGTATAAAGTAGTAAGGTGTAAGCTGCCAACAACCGAACCCCTAGGGGTTAGAGATGAGGTAGGTGCACAGAGGTTGAAACAGCGCTACCTGTGAGTGGTTGTGTGCCAAATAAATTAGTGTACCAAATCAGATGGTGGTACCCAAGGTTAATGAGGTATATAAATAAATAAATAAATAAAAATAAAGTGCACAAGTGATGTTGTGTACCCAAATGGTCTAAGGAAATGACCAATTATTATCCTGAACCCAACAAGGTGCAGTGACAAAGTGCAAAGTGCTGTGCAATAAATAGACAGAAATGGAGAAGCAGTGATAATTTATTCCAAATCAAAAAACAAACAAAAACACTATACAGTGCAGTTACCAGTGAGAAAATAATATTTACTGGAAATAAATTGTATAATTTATATGAAGTTGTGATGAAAATAAATTAAATCAATAAATAAAAAAAAAAATTCTTCCTGAGAAATTATTGTGTGCAAACACTCAAAAGGAAAGGAAATTCCAATAGGTGAAAAGAAAAGGTTGCATCCACCAGTGTGGCCACGAAGTGTCGCACCTTGCATACAACCTGTCTGTTGCAATTGCGGTGAAGTAAGAAAAAACTTTCAGGGGTTCCTCCAGTGGGATGAGCGTGAACAGGCTCTCTAGTTCCTCAAAAACAAAAGAGGAGACCCCATGATGCTGTATACAATGCAATCAGATCAATAGGAAACGTAGTAACTCACGGAGTAGGCTATGCTCGATCAGTAGTCTAGCCAGGAAGCTTTCGCGTTCCGTGGCCTGAGCTCCAAGAACCGGAAGTGACGTATGACGCAATAGACTCTGCCCTACGCGTTTCGCGGTCCAGCAGATATCCTCTGACGAAATGCGTGAAATGCAGTGTCCTTGTCATTTCCTGTGAGCTGTACAGAAGAATCTAGATATGCTATGAAAACTACCAGGGAATGGAAAAAAACAGATACAGGCACTTTTGTTGTCCGTATTAGAAGAGCTATCTAGGGTGACAACTATGGCTCTCCACGTAGATAAAGTGTAGGAGTGACATAGTCACTCAGAGACAAGTTTTATTTTTTATTTGAAGGATTACCAAGTAGAAGAAGCTGAAAAAGAAAATGATTGCAGACAGCACATTCGTTTAGTAAGCTGCAATATTTTTTCTTGTTTTGGGTTTAGACCCACTTTATGTTTCAATGTTTTTATTGAAGTTTTTTTGGAAAGAAAGTGTTAACAGTGCACTAGGAGCCAACATGGCTCAATTACTTCGTATGTATACAGTAAATATCTCAGAAAACAAGACATACATTAGTGCCAATGCAGAAAAACACAAAAGCAAAATGGGTAGTCAATAAGACTGTAACCTAAAATGTAAAGTTAGGCATCCAACCAACAGTGTGAAAGCACAGCGACACCCAGACAGACAGACAGACAGACAGCGCCCCCGCTATTACACCCTACAGGACCGACGGTCCGGGCCCGACCCCTCAATGGCGCCCCTACGGGAACTCACTGCGCCCTTCCAGAGGGGACGAACCCCAACCCCGACCCCTATAGCAAACCCTCCACTAGTGGGGAGCACAGCCTGTCGTCCGTGCACCGTCAGAAAAATATCAGAAATTAAGAAAAAAGAGAAAAAATAGATAGAGGGAAAGGGACCAGACTGGGGGAAAAGGAGGAAACTGCAGAGGAGGGCAGCAGGAATGGAAGAGTGAGAGAAAGAAAGAGACATCAGCGGCTATGGAGAAAATAGAAGGCCGAGGGTCGACACCCAGGCCCCGCCCGCCCCGCCAGGGGAAATCCCCCCCACAACAACTCATCCAATGCTACCAAGGCACCCGAACATCCCTATGAGGGGCCCGCCAGGTACCTTATCCAGGGGTCCCAAGTTTTATCAAACATGCGCATCCTATCATTCAATATTGCCACCATCCGTTCATTTAACATGATCCAGGTCAGTTTGGCTTTCAAGAGCTCAAATGGCACCACGGGGGTGCGCCACGAGCGGGCTATGGCTATTTTAGCGGCCGTGAACACAAAGGCAATGAGGCGCTTAGCGGGCTTAGTTGCTCCCTCCACTGGTTTACCCAGAAGGGCATTTTGGGGGTCTTTCGCCAAATTGACTTGAGTCAAGGAGTAAACAAAATTGTAGACTCGGATCCAAAATCGGCGGACTTTCGGGCAAGTCCACCACGTGTGGAGCACCGTGCCCACCTGGCCACATCCCCGAAAACAATTGGGGGATGCAGTGCTCACCGCCACTGCCAACCTGACCGGAACCATGTACCAACGCAAAAACACCTTAAAGTTTGCTTCTATCAAAGAAGTATTAAGTATGGATCTAGAGTTAAACTGTGCTAAAGCACTCCATTCCGCCCTGTCCAGAGACTCTCCCAGATCCTCCTCCCAGCGTAACATGTATGGCAGTTTACTGTCATCCCCGTGGAGTATATTATAAATCGTAGATATGTAGCTTTTTTGCTTGTCTAGTGTGCGGCAAAGATACTCCATTGGTGTGGAGGTAGTGATATCGCTTTTTCGCCTAAGGGAGGCTGCGAAATGGGAGATCTGGGCGTAGCGAAAGTACTCCCCCTCAGGGAGGGAATACTTCTCCTGCAGTTCGGATCTGGTAAATAGTACTCGTGGTCGCATAAATCCGCCAACCTGAGAAGCCCCCTGTTTGTCCACCAGTCAAACATTGCCGGGGTCAGACCCGGCGGAAACAAAGGGTTGCCCAGTAGGGGCGCCAGCGGAGCATGGAGGGACTTAAAGGAGTGCCTGCCCGACAGCCTATCCCAAACCCCCAGGGAGTGGGAGAGGGCAGGACAGAGCACCCCCGGTCTGTCCCTAGCTCTTAACCACAGCGCGTGGTGGACCGGAACCCCCAAGTGGGCCGCCTCCATGCGCATCGAAATCGGGAGAGGGTCCCGGGAGTGGAAGCGTACCAGTTGGGCCAACTGAGCGGCATGGTAATATTTGCTCAGTTCCGGGACCCCCAGTCCCCCTCTGAGTTTAGGGGTATAAAGAGTCCGTCTATTGACTCTGGGCCTCTTGTCCCCCCATATAAACCGTATGACCGACCCCTGAAAATCCTTAAGATCAGTCATATTAAGCATTATGGGTAGAGTGCGAAACAGATACAACAATCTAGGCAATATGTTAATTTTCACCGAATTCAACCTACCGAACCACGACGGGGGGGGGCTAGCAGATCAAGTAGCAAGATCTTCCCGTAGTTTTTTGTATAAAGGTGGGTAGTTACAGGCATAAAGGGTGGTTATTGAGGCCGTGAGATGAATTCCAAGGTATGGCAGTGACCTTTCTTGCCATGCAAAGGGAAAGTTGTCCCTGAGGGCAGATAGGGTAGTATTATCCAGTGTTAGGTTCAGAGCCCGAGATTTGGAGGGGTTTATTTGGAGACCTGAGATGGACGCAAACTCCGCCATGTCCTTAAGTAAATTGGGGATAGAAATCAGTGGGGCCGAAAGGTACATCAAGATGTCGTCCGCAAATAGGGCGCACTTATGCTCCACCCCCCCACATTGTAAGCCCTTAATGTCCGGGTTGGATCGCAATTTAATGGCCAATGGTTCCAGGGCTAAGATAAATAAGAGCGGGGATAAAGGACACCCCTGTCTAGTGCCCCTCCTAATGTGCAGGAAAGGGGATCCGTAACCCTTAATAGACAGTTTCGCAACTGGGTCACTATGGGCCTGATTCATAGTACGGCGAATTGGCGTTTCGGCGTGATTTTGCGAAGCGGCGATTATTTAAGTCTGAAATTGGCATTCAAAGAACGGCGGGCGGAAAATAGCGCCTAGTGTGAGATTCATTAAGATGCAATATGGTCAGAGCGCGACTTAAAACCACGCCAGCTAAAAGCTCGACTAAAGTTTAGCCAAATTTTCCCCTGTACCCCCAAAAATCCCAAATCACTGTGGAAGGTGTGGAAGTCAATTTGGAGATGACTTGCGTTTAAAAAATCTCAAAAACTGACTTAGAAAGAGAGATATCTGCGAAAGTGTGGAAAGGTTAAACAGCTCCTCGAGCTGCGAACTCGCGAATGTGCGCATGCGCAAAGCCAAATTGGCTCAAAAAATTTCGCCAGCGCGATTTTGGGTCAATTTTTTTTTGAATACCGCTTGCAAATCCGCTGTCTCGCCCATAGAAAATGGCAAAAACCGGCGGAATTGGAAAAACATGCACACTTCCAACAAGGGATCCTTTAGTAAACACCATCACATTCCATACACCTTTCCTGCTAACTCCGAAATCATAGCAGTCAAATCTACAGTGTTTATATAGAACCTCCACATTCTCTGAAAAAACCCACAAAATATTACATTGGGGAATTGGTCGTCAGATAGAAAAAAAATAGATG